>NC_139417.1:11910833-12547777 GCF_905368555.1 Meleagris gallopavo | reverse complement strand
GTTTATCTTGTTAATAACGTTATGGTAAGAAAAATTTTATCAAGGCATGACAAATTCTAATGCCAGAGGACACATGCTGTTAGACAGTAAAGCTTTCCTCTTATTTATTCATTCATGGATTTGCATTACATCACTGCTGAGAGACTTCATTGCTACCGTACTCCCTGGCAGAGAAGCTTGCAATCTACATTGGCAGGACAGACAAAAGATAGGGAAAAGCAGAATTGCTGTTATACACAGATAGACCTTCTGGGTCTCTGTGAGAGTAAATGATCTGCCCAAGGCCATACAAGTGTCTGTGGCAGCGCCAACTTTCCATATTTCATACAGCCTTTTGAAAACTCCTATGCTATGCAGTCAGCAGATTTTTCAAGTTGCCTTGTGACCTGTCTTTCCTGCTGTGATTTTGTATTTCCAAATTGGGCCATGACTACAATAGCAAGCAGAAATTTAAAATAGCTCTTAGCATTATACATAGACATTATAATTCTTTTTGCCAGATTCTCAATAGAACAAGTTCTTATTTAATTCCTGTGCAACGCAAGAAAATAATTTTAAGTGATCTCTAAAACGAAGCAATTTCTCAGAATTTCTTTAGTTTCAATAAGGTTCAATCTCTAAACCAGGAACAATCAATTTTTCATACTTCTTTAGTAATACACAACTAATATAGCTTTAACCGAAGCACGAAAATTTTTAAAGAAAATTTATCAGCTGAGATGCATATTATTATGTAAGCATGGTTAATTTTAAGTGCAAACTGGTATCTACGATCAGAAGTTTTCTCCCTCCATAGTGATGAACTGCTGTTGAACATTTGGTTTTCACCCATCAGTCTGAAAGCTACTGTATGACTCTCCAGCAAACTATGTCATATATGCTAATAGCTTATAAGAAAAACAGTGTTCTGCATTATGTAAAATGCCATTGCTGACTTGATGCTTAATTTAATCTCAGTAAGTAGGACAAGTTTACCTTGCTCAGTGATTATGTCTCTTTTGGATCGATGATACGGCTAGCTTAGACGGTTTTCACAATACTTCCCAAACCTGGGAATACCAGGCAGCTTTGTGTCCTAATTCAGGCTCCCTCATAATTTTGTTCGCTTGGGCTGCAGCAAAACTGTGGTATATCAGTTTACCTCCTGAGCATCTCATTCATGCACTCTCCCCCTGGCTTTGCAACCTATTGGTGCAAATGTACCATTCCTGTGATTCTGCACCATTCATCAGCAGTCAATGATCTATTCAGCTTCATAAATCGTAAAGATTTCAGCAAAGCAACACATACTGCAACATTGCTGATTTCAGAAAAATTGTGCCAAACAAATTTGACCCATTCATTTTTTTTCTTTATGTGAGGCATAAAAGATGCTCAGAAAGAAGACAGACAGAAAGGAAACAAACAATCACAGATCATTCAGATAAAAGGAGCTGAGCTGGTACAACTGATCTTCGGCTGATTAGGAGTAGAAATGGCTGTAGTTGGTTGAGAAAATAAATCCAGACTTATTTGGGTACTTGCATGGATTGTATTTAAAATGTTTGGGAATGGCATCCATAAGGTGCTAAAATTCTTTAATAAACCAAATGTGTATTTGGGTATGGTGGAAAATCAGTTGAAAGGACTTAGAAAAGGTGGTTACACATATGGGCCAATACTAGCATGACAGATGGTATTTGTTTTATTTATGTCTTCACAACTGTTCTTTTAAGAAGCCTGGCTGGGTGGAGCCTTGCAGAGAGGGTGAGCAGGCTCCTTCCTCAGGGAAGCTGTTGAGTATATTCAAACAGAAATGTTGTCAGGCTCCATGTGATAGGCGAAAGAGACACAGTATGAAAAAAAGGGCTTCGAGTTCAAACTCTGAGGTATGGGCACAGTGAACTCAGGGCTGTAGCTGACTCACTGTCAGAAGCCAAAACTTAAAACATGTTAATAATCTAATTTAATGCAAAAGCTTATTAAATATTATTAAATATTCTTCAACTATCTATGAAAACAGAAAGCACTACAGTTCTTCTAGCGATACACAATCTATAAACTATTATTTGGATTCTGAAACTGTTGGTCAAAACAATGGAATTTATTTGAAAAAGCATCTCCAGTACATGCTGTGCTTCAGGAGGACTTATGCTTTCCTAACAGAAGTTTTGCCAGATGTTTTTAGGAAGCACTCATTTTACTCAACTGAATTTCTTCTTAGCACATGTTCTCATCTCCAGGTAAATCCTTGGAGCGGGTCTCTAGAATAGTGTTTATTTCTGTCAGTTCCTCAGATACAGACCAACTACTTCAGGTGCTTTTTGGCAACTGCAAAATAAAACTCCTCTATGGTGAAAAGATTTTATACTTCAGGCCAATCCCAGGAGAGCTGGATCATTCAGCTGTCAGTTTCTGTTAGGTAAGCAGCAGATCTTGGACCTCACTGCAGAAGGTCTCTCTTGCTACTACCACATACAGCATAATGCAAGCAATTTATACCTCCCATTTATGTTAATAGTGATTTATTAAAAATTCATCAGAACAACTGAAGCTGGCAGAATCCCTCAGAAGTACTAAATAATTAATAAGTCTTCCACAAAGGTGACCTAGGCTCGGCATGTAATACCTATTTTTTGGCTCACAATTGGAATTTCCTGTTCCCTACTGGACTAGATAACTAGTCTCCCTGTGCCAATGCCAGGGAAAAAGTAGGAATCTTTCAAAGTGAGGTTGTTAAATAAGATGCCTCCTAATATAACCAGGCTCACTATTTCTCTTTATTTTGCATTTTTTCATTAACATTCACTTTTGACATGCAAAATGCCACAAATTCAAGATGAGTAATGTCTCTCAGAATACTTAATAATTAGGTTTTGAGGAAAATAAAATGGAATTTGCAGGATCAAGTCCGCAAGAAAAGAGAATTCAGTGTGGATCGTCCTTACTTTCAACTTGTGCATTTTTGAATTTCAGCAAATTTGAGGCTGATTCTGAACTGGCAGCAGGCATTTCTGTTCATGCTTCATTACCGGTAGAGAAGTTTTAAGTTTACAGACTTTAGATGGTAACTGAACAGTGAATCTGGGGATTCAATGTAGTATGAGTGTCTAAAGTTGCAATTAGAGACTTTACTCCAGGTGAGTGCTTTAGAAGATTTTGTTCTTACTCAACTGTTATCGAGAGAATAATTGGGGCTTTAAAAAGATGTAACTCTGTGCTTTCTATGCTCTCATCTGTGGGTAACTTCAATAACCGTCATTGATGAAAGAGAGGCACCTTCTTTTCTGTTCTATAGCATGTGAATGATAAATTATTTGCCTTTTAAATATTTTATATTATGATTATAACAATGACAGAAAAATACAATCTTTTCAAAGAATAATGAAGGTCTGGAGTTTGTTACAGCTAACTACATGAAACTACTTTCTTTAACGGTTGTTCAAGTGAAATCATTTACGGAACTGCCAGGTTAGGTAGTTAAGATAAGGTATCTTTTAAGATAAATTTTTTATTCTATAAAATATATTTCCAGTATAATCCTTTAGAGTGATTTTAAAAAGGAACTTTAAATGTATACCTCCTTCCAAGAGGTCTGAATTACTAATTGTGTTGGTTTACCAGTAAAGTAATGACTAAGCAACTCAGGAAGTGCTGAATTTGAGCTTGCCACAACAGATTTTTGGACTGCAAGACAAATCAGTCTGAACAAACTACATTTATTTCCACAGTCCATGAACATATCAGAAGATAAAATGATCTACGCTCTACACATAAGTCCCATTTTCCCATTATGCCTAGAGGAATAACTTGTACATCCCTAGGTATTTAAATCAGATGTTTAAGACTTTCAAATCTTGCAATTATATTTCCATAGCACAGTGGATTTAGCAATCTACTGTATATTAAGATAGATAAGAGCAAGTCTAGTCTTTATATTGAGGAAATTTGTCTCATTGCATCACTAAGTGACTCCTAATTAGGAAATTGAGGCCAGATTGCAGAACTGTGCAAGACAAGATGTGTATACAGCCAAGGAGGATGAGAACAGTAAATAAGAATTTTTATTGCTCAGATAACGTGCTTCTTACATCCCTCTGTGATGTTTCTATCACCCAGACATGCACCTAAATAGGAATCACAACAAGAAAAGGTAACAAAGAAGTTTAATAGTGTGCTGTTCCTGTGATGGGAATTATTCTGAGTGACTTTAATGCTCTTCAAGAACTCCTTTCATCAGTAGAGAGGCAAACAGCAAGGTGGCACAAGGGAGACTGAACAATAATGTGGATCCCCAAAAGTGAGGGAGATTTCCTGTGCAAATGAATTTGTTTCTCTCCTGATTAGAATTCTCCCTTCAGTTCTTCTTTTGGACTGTGATCTTCAGCTATGTGCTTCTCAAATGTATCTGGTTCTCTCTGAGTACATAGATAACTTCAGTAGTTTTGTGTCACCTTGAATTCAGTTGTATTAAAGTGTTCTTGATATTTCCCAGAGAAAACAAGCCTAACTATTCATAATTGCTTTGTATTAAAGTCTCTCAGAATCTGGAACCACCCAATCTCCCATCACTGCACCCTTCCAGGACTGATGGCATTCCACATATGATAAGGTAATCAAAGCCGACAGCAACACTGCAGATGGAACTAGGTTTTATACTTCAACAATACTGTATCTTTTCAGTAGTATTCTCTGTCTCCATATTTTCCTCTTTCTGTTGATGCATTTTAACAAGTGTGGGGTTTTCTCTCCAATTCACTAGGATGATAACATCAAGGACTTACTGACAATAGCCCTTACATATTCTTTTTCAGCTCACTAATCTGCACAACTTTCCTATTTAATAAGTACTTCCTGCTCTCTTACACAAGCCCAAATTACCTACATTGTTGGAAACCCTGAATGTCTATTGCTCCTAATTCAAATACAAGTTTATATCCCTTATTAAAAGGCACAGAATGACCCTCAGGTTACAAAGCAATGTAGCCTTCCATCATGTGCCCATTGATTCATAAGAATTGTGCATCCTGATACATCTGGTTGATGAGCAAGGAGACAAAGAGCAAATCATCTTCCTTTGTCAGCCAATGTCTAAGCCCATGTGTTGTTATTACTGAGCCTGCATTTTTTCTCCTTTGCTGGGGGAGGCAATTTTTTTCTTTAAAGAAACTAGCATCTAAACAGATTAGATAGAGAATTGAGAAAGGAATAATATATTACCCATTTTATAGATAAGTAACAAAGGTAGAAGGAAAATAAGATTCCTATGGCCACACAGGAGGCCTTTGGCACAGGCGTGTTCCAAACAAAGTCTTTGGTGAGGAGTTTATGAACTGTGAGTTGCAAGGATGTTAAAGCTCTTTTGTTAAATCATATTTCTCTTTCAAGGAACATAAAGCAGGGTTTCCATGGGAATCTTCTGTGATGTTCTAACAAATGTTTTCAGATACACCACTGGAATTTGGTTGGTTGGATTTTTTTTGCGTATATGATGAAACCCCACTCAGATTCCACCAGATGCTTTGTTTTGCTTGCATCAAGCTCTGCTGTCCTCCTGTCACTGGCCAATATCCTTGGTTATATTAATATCACCTTTTCTATGCATGCAGCAGGTACCTGAGACAAGTAACTGGCCTGTGTATATTCTAAGTATTCAGTAGCCTGAGGAGCCCACTGGCTGCATCTGCACTAAAATCTGGGACAAAGTGAGAGTGTGAAGCTGGCTGGTTTACCACTGAAACTCTGTATCACACAACAAGATAAACACTTGTTTCAGACTGTGTTATATCTATACACTGTATCACTGTTCTTTAAGCTGTATTGGGGTCTCTCTGTCCATGGAATAAATTGGTTTAGTCCAGAATGGCATCAGGCAAGAAACTAGCAGGTCCATAGAAAGAACAACTAGGAGTTTTCGGCTTAGAGAGAAACAAGTAAATCAACACCGCATTGTAGCAATGAGCTACGCTCACTGAAGCTTTCCATTCAGCACAGGGATTACTTATGTCTGAGTCTAACATGGCCTTTTCCCTGAGATCCTCGGATGCCTTGTCAGCAGAAAGGATTACTAGAGGACAAGTACAGAAATCTCTCTGATGCCACCATTCCTCTTGTATTCGTTTTTCAGTCTGCCTCAACTTTAGAGAATGGCCTGAAAACTACCATTAAGCAATACAAAAAGTGTTCCAAACACTCAGGAAATATGCTGACTTAACCAATTTGCATTGTTGGACGTCATTTAAGTCTCCAGGGATCCCAAAGGCCACAGCTAACAGGATGTGTCTGGCGTGCTGCTGGAGAACAACATGGACATGCTTCAGAACACAGTTCTATCTGGGAATAGTGAGAATCAGGGACAAGTGGCAACACATAATAAGAAAGACATAAAAGTACTTATGGCTGTGCTCTTCTCAGGAGCAGTTTTTGTCCTGGAGTTAAGGTTAAAAATGGGACATTTGCATGCGTGCTTATGATCCCAAGAGTGGGTCAGAGCTTTTCTGTTCCACAGAAGCAGAGAACAGACAAGCAGTCACAAAAAGTCTACATAAGAGACAGAAATTACTTTTCTGTTCCAGGATTAAGTGTATTCATCACATCATCATAGCTAGAATTTTTGTGGCTTGGTTTCCTTTGTTTGGTTGCTTTGCATTAATATTAAAGGATGATTTTGCAGAGGGGGATGGGGAGAAGAAAGAATGTCTCTTGAGAAACAGAGATGCAAAGGAAAAAAAATCCTTTTGTTTGCAAGTGCATCAGACCTTGTAAAAGTATATAATCCATGGATCATTGGCACGATCAACTGTAATGGCTCCAAAAGAGCCATTGTGTTAATGTTGCCTATGAGCATGAGTACTGCCTCTGCATACTAAAAAACCTCATGAAAATTTTAACAACATGTAGGTAGTGGGTAAGTGCAGCATGTAGTAGGCTTTAAAACTGAGAACACAGTACTATAAGTTTCATCAAAATGCAGAAGAAAAATTAAACTGAAATATAACCGCCAGCAAGATGTAACTTCTTAGTAATGTCTGATATTTTTTTCACAGATAAAGTAACAGATTTTTGACAAAGGAAATCAAGTAAGTCTCATTTATCTGGACTTCATAAAGGCTTTTGATATAATACCATTTGGGAAATTACTGGTTAAGCAAGAGAAGTTGGGGAATAGTACAAGAAATCTAAAGTAGGCAAGGAAATATCTAACGAAGAGATTACAATTTAAAGGGAAAATACTGCGGTGGAAGGAGCATGCTAATGGAGTTCTTCAAAGACTGATTTAATATTTCCATTAATCAGCATGACACAGAAAGGAAAAATGTGGTAATGAAATTTCCTGAAAACAGAAATTTGGAAGATACCATCAACACAGAAAGGGACCAGAACAACATCATGTTGGACAATTTAGACAATTGATGATCTCAGAAATACAAATAGAATGGCATTTAATATTGCACACTGCAAAGACATGGGTTCAAAGACAAACAGAAGAATTTTTACTTTCAGTTGGTAGAAACCCATAAAAGGACATCTGGGAGCCTCAGTCAACTTCAAAATTGTTCTACAGACCAACGTAAAGGAGTAATGAGAGAAGAAAACATCATTTTCATCTGTATAAGGATGCTAGTAGAGTTAGGGAAATAATACTGCAAACCTGATCTCTGTTACGATAGACATTCTGGGCACCAACAAGAAAGATTAATTCATAGTGACATAGGCTTAAAGTACATCATTACTAAAATGAGTAAAGAAAATGCAGAGAATTTGACTTATTTATCTAGTAAAATAATTCAGCAATGATTAATACTGAACAACATTAATCAAAAAGAGAGATGGACAAAGATAATAAATTTATAGTCTCATAAGAGTTAATTGCTACTTGCATCAAATGATGCACAATTATACATTCACTGTTGCATTTTGGATAGTAGGGAATGATAGCAACTTGCATGAAATTCTCCTTCTTTTACATTTTCCTCCTTCCTGAAATTCATTCTTCCTCAATCCTTTGGTGCCTAACCTTTTTCCATGAGGTCGGAGAGATGTCTACTAGATCCTTCTCAGCCAGTTTCTTCAGATTCTTTGGTTGAATATGATTTGGACTTTCTGAATCATAAATGTTTAAATTATCTAAATATTCCTTTACCTGCTTCTTATTAATCTTCTGGAAGATATTCCCAAAGCCTCATTAATATTTATCTCACTGAGCTCCATACTTCATTCCTTTTTTATGATAAAGACTGAAAAAAAAAGCAGATTTTGAGCAATTCTTTTTTCTTTCTGGCCAGTATCAGTTGACCTTTCTTTTCATTCAGGATAATCTTTATTTTCTTTTATCCACAGTGTATTTATTTTCTTCATCTCTTCTCACAGTTTACGCCCTCAACTTGATTTTTATTTTGCCCTCTTTCTTCTTATTATTTTTATATTATTTTCATTGTTCTGTATTACAGAAGTAGTTGCTTGTACTTACAGTTCTCATCCACTATATGTCTTTTTCCTTTCTTTTCTGAAAATGGAATGTGTTGTCATATTTATGATTAAGGGGTGTTTCTATGTAGAACTTATATATTAAAATGTGATGGCTTGATAAAAATATTAAAATATGTACTTGACATTTTTCATATATAGAGCTAAATAACAATAATCTCTACTTGATTTTGATAATCTAAAATTTGAAATAGTAATTTAAAGAGGGTTGTTAGATGCAAATGTTTGAATATGAACTCTGTATGAACAAATGTTGGCATTGCTAAAGCCTGTGACAATTTTGCCATTTGTTTCACTCAGATTAGGATTTTATTCTGGTTATGCATACACATAAATTTAACATTAACATCAGAAGTAGGCCCACGAACTTAATAAAAGCTGTAATGCAATATATTATTCCTATGCCTAAGAGGAATTCTGAATTTCCTAAAAATGAAAGTTAATACGGAAAACAACAGACATGATATTAATGCCACAAAAGACAAAGTTTGTTATAAATAAAGTGGGTCCAGCTGTAGCTTTTTTTAATTACAAAAAGCGTTTCATTCAGAATCAATGATAAATAAAACAAGAACTTCAGACACTGCATGAAAGAACTATTGGTAGACTACACTTCAAAGACTCAGTTGCTCTTACAGGTTATTCATATGGATTGCTATTACTGTACTTCCGTAATGCAGTTTCCATCTGGATTCAGCTTATGTTAGAAAATGCACGTTTTGAGAGAGATCTTGAGAAATTCCTGCTCGAATTTGTAGTTCCAAAAGAATGTGAAAACTGACATTCTATGAAGTCTGATAAGTAGAGATGCAATAGCATGAAAATTATGCTTATAAATAAAACATCATCAAAGCCATTACTTATTATATTGTTTATAGTATCACCGTGTACAGTTTTCCACTGTTGCTTACTCCCAGCTTGTGAGATTCTTCACAGTAAAATAATTGATACTTTCGAGTCAGGAGTATCAGCAATTGTTCAATTGTTCAACAGGCAGTTGTATGACAAATGGCCATAACAGTGAGCTGAGCTGAAGCTGCTCATCTGGGATTTTTTGTTTATTTTGATCTCTTGCCAGTGTTTGCATAGAATAAAATACATTAGCCAGTTTGTAGCGTGGAAATAAATATAAACATCTATGATTGCACTGTCTGCATCTTTTCCCAAATGTTGGTGTGCCAGCAGGACACTTTCCAATTTGCTTGTCTTCTTTCTTATGTACGTAAAATCCCTTATCTACCAAGGATGACTAAAGTAATAGAGATTTTATTAGGGCCCAATTAAATATAAAATGAAGATTTCTAAATATTTATGAAAGGACTGTTAAAAAATGCCAGTGATATTTAAGTAAATCAACAATTGTGGCTGTCAGCATTAAAAAATAAACACGTACGAGAAATGGACCAACTTATCACTATTTCTCCACTGTTGTGCAGCTGTAACTTCAGCAGTGTCTCTAGTGCAGTAAAGCAATACTGTGACCTACTACATGTAATGCTGAGGTAAATATAACAATGGCTCAGAGTCTGCTTCTTTCTACCAGACTTTTAAATGGCACAGTCAATACTATCATTGAATATGTGAATGTATCAGCTAAAAGTCATATATTACAGCTGCTATCATATCAGATAATGCTTCCTTCACAGCCTTTTTTTTTTTTCCCCACTGGTTTTATGCTGGCGCAACTTCACAGAGTGAGCAATAATCTATGCAAGTTAAAGCCAGTTGAAGTTCAAGCCCACGAGCTGCCAGAGGTGCTCTGCTGCTGTAAGAGGAGAGAGTGGAAACAGAAGTATGCCTGCAATTACTGGGTGCTACTCAGTCTCTATCCCAGCCTCTTTGTTTAGCACAATGTTTAAGAAGACCTCTGATCAAACACTGTGCTCCACTTCTCAGCCGTTGTTTCTTCACATTGCATCTTTGCATTTTCCTCTGTGTCTCTGGCAAGTGGGACGGCTCATTGTCATACAAAGAGGAAAGAATGTGATCTCCGTTAGCTCTTACAAATCATCTCTTGCAGACCCACACTTGTCTTACTGAATATTAAATACAAAACAGATACAATTTATGTGTGCTGCAAAAATGTACCACCCACTATAATGGACACAAAATTTATTTATGTTTGTTTGGAAGTGAAATATTTCACCATGATAACAGTACTCTATTATTTAATAGCATTCATGTTCGATTACAGGAACAGTGTAGTGACTTCAGAGTTAAAACCCCTGCTGCATTTGGGTTGTTATGCTCAAGTCTTTACAGTGATACTGTATGCAACATACTTCCTGCTGCTTAAGATTATGAAAATCTCCTTTCCTGCATGAAGTTCTTTGCGATTGCTAAGTCACTGATGACCACACTGGATACTTCAGAGAAAGGAGATTTTCTAAAGTGGGCTGTGATGTATACTTCAGAAGGCTTCCAAATATTCTAAGAACAAATCTAAAAAAATTAATCAAACCCAAATATAACATGCAAATCTCAGGTTAAAATTACCACTCAGCCTCTAGTGATATCTTTTCCATTGAAATGTTTTCCAAAGATGGAGTACGAGTATTTGAGCTTACTCTTGACATTCTTCAGGTATTATCATGCTATTATCATGCACAGCATTTGAGTGCAACGTCTGCACCTTTTGTTATACCCACACACAGACAGGACTTATATCGTATGCTAAATATATTAAAATTCAGATTATATTTTAAGGGAAAGAGACTGAAATGAGTTTATTAAACCTGTTTATTAAACATCCTATAAAAAATTAGAGCAGTTGGGGCTAGATTCTACTCCTTGCAAAGACAGATCATAGTAAAAGGTAGAAGTGAGAAAGTAGGCAGCGGGAAAAAACACAGGAACTTTATTTTTTCAGCACAAGAATTTGGTTATGATTCCTTCTCAGTGCCCAAGGATTAGAATGCATACATTTGAACATTATAAATTCAGAACAGAGTATTCTTTTACTGAGGTTGGTTTCCCTCATTCCCATTGCCTTTATACTCCATGTACCACGTTATGGTGTTACCGTATCAAGCTGCAAGCCCCTCTCTTAGAAGTACAGACTAGCTGTCTGTGCATTCTACAGATCTAGAAGAGTAGAGAATCCTTCTGCATCTTATACCAGCTAGGACAAGATTTTTGCCTACTTGTAGCCTAAGCAGAATGCCAGTCCAGGCTTAAAAATCTGCCTATAGCTTTTAGCCACTTTTCTGAGTCTCAGACTGGGCAATATTCAACTCTACTAAAATAACACGGACAGTTTTTTGCGCCACTTATTTAGGGAAGAATGCTAAATTTCATTTAAATCTTCCCATGTGGCCTGATGATTGCGAGACAGGAATTTATCTGAATGTTTTTGTTGTCATTCTGTTGGCAATCATTCTAAGCTTGCTGTCTTGCCAACTAAGTGATCTTAAAAGTACTATCTGTTTCCTGAGTAGCACCATTTTTCTCTGTAATTCTCTACTTGCTTCCCATGTTAATTTCACTCTGCTTAGAAGCTTCCTATGAAAGCTATGCAGTTTCGCTTTGTAGTCTAATCTTTTTGTGCAAAAGGTATGAAAGCAAAGCTCAATTTACTTTGAAGGCCTGTGCATTTCTCTACTTAATCATTACATTATAGAAGGTGAATAACTTCCTAGTGGATCCAGTCAGGAAGTTTATAAAAGATTGACTCTAATCCTTACACATCTTGGCCTTCCTCTTGAATTCAGCGATATCATTTCTGATTATACAGACTGGATTTTTAATAAGGTTAGTTTTCAGTTGGCTTAGCTTACTCCTGCACAATTGCTGGGGAACACACAGCAGCCACAGGCAAAGAGTACTGATGAGGATAAGAACACAGTGCCAGCTATGGCTAATTACTGTGAATCATCCATAAAACAATATACCTTGAGATTCCCCTCACCTCCAACCAGCAGTAGGGGCAGCTTCTTTTGATATCCCAGTTTGAAATCCTCTCTAATCTCCAAAGGAAAATGGGAGAGAATAACATGACAAGTCTGAAATGAGACTGTGACTTGGTGTGCTGCAAATTTTTGTTACGGAATCTCACTCTTTGCATAGGGCTCTGCTTCTAATACATCCTTTCTGTATGCAGACAACATTCTCAGATTGATGCCAGATGTAAGAACCCTATACTAACAGAGAAAACTGGTCATGGTGCTCTGTTAATCACAGAACATCTATTCAAAACTCCACAGGTTTCTTATTGAAAGAAATATTAGACAATTTGATGTACCTTATTGAAATACACAACCATAAACAAGACGACATATTACCAGAACTATTATTAACAATAAATTATTATTAATATCAATAAAACTAACAGAAGTCTCTACTGACAAATCAAAAGCAAATAGATACCTCAAAGCAGTCACTCAATAAATGACTGTTGGGATGGAGTTCAATTACTCAATTTATTTATGCTTAAAGTGATAATTCCTAAACATCCTGAAAAGGAGTTGAGAATGCTGTTTCATTATAGATGCCAAAGAGATAATTTACCAGTTGACTCATATCTGTGATTTATACTGGTTAGGAATGGCACAAAACCCGTGTTTCTTCAAGTCTGAATCATAATCCTGACACCAGGTGTACAGGTTCCTCCTGCAGAACTCAGCTTCTACAAAGTCTGTACTCACACCCTGTATCTGTACTTTTATACTTCTCCTCCAGAAGCATAATCTTCCCTCCCAGCAGTGATACTGGATACAGATCACAGAGATAGTCTGGAGGATGGAAAGCAGGGGACTACTGCTCCCAGTTTGACACTGCCTTATCTGGTACAAGTAAGGAATTTGGATTGGGAACAGACTATATGAATACAACTGTCCTTGCAACCATTCAGAACAATCTTGAGAAACAAGAGCTGGTTCCTATTTACCAAAAATTACAGTAATAACATCAGTTCCTCAAAGGTCAGAACATGTAATAAAATAAACTACAAGACAGTGTTTTACTACTGGTTAAAATCCATTACTACTTTTTTTTTTCCTAGGATATTTCTTTTGTTGAGTGTATATGTGCTCACAAAGGTATGTGAATAAAAAGTTTACAAAGCCTACACTCACTCCCAAACACCCTCCTGTCACACAAAAATAAACCACCAGATGAATCAAAGGAAGAAGAAATTTAAAAGTATTGGAAGATCTCTTATCTACTAAAGTTGGAACATTAAAAAATAAAAACTTGAAACATCTAAATTATCCAGGGTGTGGAAAGTCTTCAATTTTCTTAGTTTTCTGTGCTCTGATCAAAAAAGATTGGAAATGCATTTAAGTGGCTGCTGGCACAGCTATTTTCACCTCAAAACCTTTTTCACAAGCACTGAGAATTGTCAAAGGCTGAGTTATACCTTTGTTGATCTTTTATTATATTGTACTCAAGGTAAATTTCTCTCAAGTGACTTGTGGATTTAAAGGACAAGTTCTATACTGGACTAGTAGAACACATTAAGAAAAAAAAAGAAAAAACTCACAGACTGTGTTAAATCAGTGTTATTTATAAAAAAAAGGTCACCGACAAAATGGAGATTTTATAAAAGTGAATTTTATGAAAGTGAATCCATACCAATAAGCAGTCCTTCAACATTAGCTCATCTGCTAATTTAAAATAAATTTTAACAACCCTATCATTAGTTTTGTCACTTCCAGTGAGATGCTTATAGGAGAAATTCAGAGCATTTTTCTAGGTAAAACGGAACTAGAAGCTGACTTTACATCTGGAATCTTCAGGAGGAAAACATAATTTAAGGCTTATCAAGATGAAAGCACTTTATATAAGAAATCTGAGATTTTATCTATGTCCGTATGAGCCATGCTCCTCACACAAAGCCTGTGTGTGGAGACCAGAGGTAACCTGCAAAAGAACAAAGATTGTATCAGTGCCTACCTATGTGCCTTCAATGCCCAGTATCCCACCACTTTGCTGCCTTTTGTTTCTTCCTTCTTAGTAAAGCACAGAACTTCATGAATAATATACTTTGTACAATTTGAAAACATTATCTAAATTCTTTTGACATGCCATGTCATGCCATGTGCCAAAACAAAAGTAATTTTCCCTTCATCTTTCAACAAGTACTCCACTTTGATATATATGTCCCTTATAGCACTACGATACAAATGGTTTTTCTATTAATATCCACAACTTTTGAAGTTAGCACACATGCTGTCCAGCCTTTACTTCTATATTTAATTATATATGTTTTAGTTGCAGTGGTTTCTCACAAAATTGCCCAGCAGATTTTGAAGACTAAATGACTCTTCTGTAATGTATGAGATCTTCCTCGCCTGTCTTTTTCTGTGATAAAGATCGAGCTCATTTTGTATTAAAAGGATTTTGCTTAAGGTTGTATTACTTACAAAGGCACTATGTACATTTTAATTTCTTTTACAAGCCTTGCTGAAAGAACTAGAATAAAACCTGAAACAAACAGAAAAATGTTCTTGTTGTATTTAAAAAGAGGTAATGAACTATCACCACAAGAGCTAGAAAATAATAAAGTATTTACAAAGCCATTTCTTTTTCCATCTTTCACAGTTATTCTGTTATTAGCAGTCACCGAGGATATTAATCACTTATCTGTGAAACCACATTTATGTTATCTTTGGAAAAGCCTCTTTGTGCACTCAGGCAAGCAGCATTCTGAAGAACCATCATGTCTAAAATATGTACAATTCCTATACCCGTGATTCAGCTCACTAAGTGTGTCCTTTTCCAGTTGCCTATGTTTGCAACACGGGCTGAGTGATACAGTCATTAAGGTCATTTAATAATCCAAACAGTCAATAGGTGTTCCTTTAAACCAGCGTGTCAGTATAAGCCTTTCTTCATTTTTTTAACATGATCCTTGGAATTACAAACCAGTTAGCTTTCTGAGGTGTGTTTTCTTCTGAAAATTGAATGCTGATACAACAGTTCTTTATGAATATTACGTACTTCTATAGCACATAGTTCTACAGCACTAAATTCATCCAGTCCAGATCTTTTGAGGAGGGAATGAAGCGTGAGAAAACTAATCTTTTGTGGTTGTCCTCCATTTATGTACATGAGGGCAGTTTTAACTCCTGCTATCTGTCTTTTCAGGCTAGAGACAAATTCCAAAGTGGGGAAACCCTTATTGACCCCATGTTCAACATATTAACTAAGCACAGTACATTTCAGTTTTCCATGTGAAGAAACATGCTTTCAAGGTCTTAATCTTTTAGTGTCTTGCACTTCTTATTATTTTTACGTCTTGGATTTCTCAGATCTGACCTGGCTAAGATATCTGCTTGAAATAATTAAGAACAGAGTGGAAGAAGATGAAGAAAGATGATGAGAACCCAAGTCTGGATGTAGCCCTTACAACAGTTGTGCAGCTGTTGTACACAATAGTATGCAATGGTTACATAGCAGTTATGTAAACTGAGTATCTTCACTTACTGGAAATACTTAGGTAAAGCAATCATACACTAAGGAATGTCATTGTTCTTCAGTTTCAAACCACAAAATCAGCACATTTGAAAGAGAAGTTTCCAAGCGTCATTAAGCTAGTTCTGCTCTTTGCTCATTCAAAGTTCATTGTTAGCCATCTAAAGAATTAGATACTTTATTTAGTCTGTACTGATTAACTTCATTCTTGATGAAGGCAGCTGCTACTGCATGTGATGACAAACCAGACTCCCTGCTGTGCTGCAAAGTTCTCTGACTAATGGGCTGGTTTCCTGCTAGCCTCAATGGCCACACATTGAATGAGAACAAGAACAGATAAAAGAAAGAGCCCTTGTGAGTTTGAAAAATACTAACATTTCTCCAAATTTGTCATTTTTCTTTATCAGTTATCCAAATGATTGCCATTTAGGGCTTATTTTGTGTTTTTTGTTGTTGCTATTGTTGCTCAAGGTTGGTTTTACTTTTTGGTTGTTGTTCCTAAAATTTATATACATTATCCAGCTGTGCTGATTTGAAAATTGGCATTTATATTTTAGTTATTGTTTGTATAGTATAACATGTGCCTATGACCCCACATCAATAAACCAGTTTATTTTTCAAGATATGAGTGTTGTTTCAATTATCCTTTTGAAATGTTATATGTGGCATGCTGTAATTATACCTTGCCCGTCTATTTTGTAAAGTTTCCCATTGAACTGAGAAACTGCATTGTGCTCACAAAAACCAGTTTGTTGTGTTCACCGCATTAAGCATGCTGTGAAAGCTTGTCCCTTGTGCTCAAAATGTAAATTGGACATAGCTAATTGCATCTACCGCTGATGATCATGTTCAGCGAGTGCAGATTTCTGGAGGGAAATGTGCCTACGCTTCTCCTCATGCTTAGATATAAGTGTGAGTCCTCCTTCAGATATGCTTTATTATTGGCAAGGTTAGACTTCACTGCCAGCATTTCTTATGAAAAACAAAAACATTTTGTACTCTACTTGTTGATATAAGCCTCGAAATGTTTTGGGTTTTTTTTCTGTATTGGATGTAGAATACTTCTCATTACATTTTGTACAAAACCCACTTGCTGAAATCTTAAATGATGAAACCCTATCCTTAAAGTAAAAGTGACACTATTTTCTTATGCTGTTTGTAGACTCCTTCAATCAAGACAGAGGTACAAGGTGTAACTTAAAGAGAGGTTGCAGTTATGTGGTCAGCAGCTGCAGCTGCTGAGGTAGTGAAGAGGAAAGTTCATAAAAGGGTGGGGTGCTCTTACTGAAAAGACAGAATCATTTGTAGAAGCTTTGTGGGTCCAGCCACGGGAAATACTCAGGGTGTAAACTCAGCAGACATCTGGTGATGACAAGCTACCAGGGAGGAATTAATGACTGGTTTCACAGAAGGGGCTGTTTTGGTTAGATGCAGTATCATTCTTACTCTGCCAAAACCATGAATATCGTTCCCATTTTTGACTAAAAGAGAAATGACTAGTAGTGAGTTAGATAAAATGGCCAGTTGGTCTTAAAGAAGTAGATGTCAGCCAGTGGTTTCAAGAAAATACCTACTAAGAGCAAATCTGCATCAGTAATGAAGAAGGAACCAGGGGGCTTCTGCTGCTCAGGGTGTAGCAGGGAACTGGTCAGCAGTTGTTGAGCAACTGCATTGTGCACCACTTGTTTTGTACGTTCTCCTATTATTACTATTATTATTATTACTATTATTATTATTCCCTTCCTTTTCTATCCTACTAAACTGTCTTTACCTCAGCCCACGAGGTTTAGCTTTTTTCCAGTTCTCTCTCGCATCCTACCGAGGGGGAGGAAATGAAGGGCTGCGTGGTACTTGCTGCTTGAAGTGCTGCCTGACTGGTTAAACAGAATGAAGATGATGAAACTTCAAGATATTGATTCACTAATTTTAATTACTATCAACATTGTTACTCCTTCAGAACTACAATGTTCCCACTTCTTGCATACACAATAAATGTTAAAGTATAAGACAAAGGACAGCTTGTTTGAAAACAAGTGGTTTGTAACATCATAGCTTTAGAACTTGTAGTTTAAGATAAAAGAAGTTTCAAAGTGGAAGCAACAGAATTCACAGAAAAATAAACTACAGTTTCTGTGCAGCACAGAGGCTGACAGGCTCTCATGTATCACTTTGCAAGTAGAACAGCTTTTATAAGGACTTGACTTACTGAAGCTGCAAGATTGGGAAGATATTAAGGTCTCCTTTTGCTATGGATTAGAGGGAGAAAAAAAGTTTTGTTTCTGCATAAGTATAAAGCAGCTCAGTCTAAATGAAGAAAGCACTCTGTCCCATAGAACAAATAAGCAGTAGTGAGTGAGTTGAAATAATGTTTTCCTGGGATCTCTACTCATTTTTTAGTCAAGAGATTTTATGCTCAGTTGAATGAGGCAGATTATCTAGAAACACACTTCACTTTTGCTTATGTATTGCATTTGTTTTTTTCTGTTAATAGCAGAATATTAAAGCTATTTTTTGGAAAGCAAAAGCTTCTGCTCCAGCAGAAACCCACCTCTTCATGTGCTTTTTGCATATTTTAGCAGTTGCACATATTTATGTAACATATAATCTCTGGTTACAGACAGATTGCAATGGTAGAAATTGAGAATTATGACTAGAGCTCTTTGAAGAGATTAGGATTTACAGTTTGTTTTCAACACTGTTGAAAAATATTCAGGGCTCTTCCTTCTTTTGTTAGTTTTAAAACTTTCTGACAAACTTAATCTGATTTTTCTGACATGCTGCATTACTGAAGGCTAATTTCTATTCAGCATATGCTTCAGTACAGCGTTTGTGTTCACAGTATTGCCTGGGACAACAAAACAGTCTTAAATCTTTATCTTTGCTTGCTTGCAAGTTCTCAAAAGAGAAAATATATTTGACCAGTGCTTTAAAATACTGAGTAGAAAATGAGAGGCAACATGCATAAAATTATAAATGAGCACATTTTCATCAGGGCTGATGAGCACATCATCTCACACACTACCTCTTGATTTGAATGATATTCCACTTGACAATGGCAGTGAAACTGACAGTATTTGCTTTTACCAGTGATACAGTCTCCTTAACAATTAATGGCAGTAGAGCATATCACAAAGGGAAATGTAAGATCCTTGCAGGGTGGGATGACCAGAAAAGTCAAATAACTTAAAGGCAATGAGGTGATTCTGATTAAGCTGTTGAAGTGACTGACCACTTTATTTGTTTTCCTTTATGACAAATTGAGTCAATTTGGAGAAATAGAATCTCTGTTATTTGCCTGCTGTATATATTAACTTAGTTCAGTGAGATCAATAAGACACGAGGAAAACTATCAAATCAGTGCAAGGTAAAATAAATGCACAACTGTAATGTCATTAACAACACTAGGAACTCTTGTTAGGACTTCTAGAAAGTACACAGTAATCTTCAGAGAGTCAAAATTTACTACATAGAAATTAGAATTTGTGATAACCTCATAACTTGGGGGAAAGAGCTGTATGTCATCCAGGCTCTAAATGCAGAAGATAATCATTAACAATTGTACAAAAGCAATCCAGTACCAGCAAAATACTTGTACCAGATATGGGAATGGTATATACAGCATTTGCTTTTGTAAACAAAATGAATACTTAGTATGTTTCTCAGAACCAAGTAGATATATGTCAAGAAAAGCTACCAGCAGTGGATTATCAGTTGCATAATCCTACAAGACAGGTGTATGCACTGCAAAAGGGACATATCTGGGGTAGCTTTGCTGGCAGTTGACACAAGGGAGCTGTCACTGTGCACCGTCATGAAGGGCTAGCAAAATGTGTAACAGCAGGGGGAATTAATACTGTCATTTCTCCGTGCAGTGACTTTGGGGATTAGGCAGGGGACTCCTTGCTGTATGGAAGTACAAATACTGAGGCACCATCCACGACAGTAGCATCAAAGGGGAATCTTGGCTCTCCTGGTATTAATAATAAGGACACTTGGCATCACATGTATGGGCAGGTGACACACTGTCTTCAGCTTAAGTAAAACACGAAGCTATGATACTTGGAATACTGGCCATTGTTTGCAGCAGTATTCATTAATATTGTATTGCCTCCAGCAAATATATCAAATTCATCTTCTATTGGTTCTACTCATTTCCTTTGGAATATAAAATAAAGTTCAAGGTTTTGGGCTTGAGGCCAGCATATCTGATTGCCCAAAGTGCTGCCATTTGACAGTAATGTTCAGCAGCTTCATTCATCTACAACTCATATACATTAAATTATGTCTAAGAAAGAGAACTTTCTCAGATACCAGGCTGAAACCAATTCTCCTACAGACCAAAGAAGCTTTGCTTTATGCTGCAAGGCCTTGTCTTCACTACAAACGCCCAGAGAATAAACACAGACAGCTATTGACCAGATTTCTTCCCTTTATGATAAGGTTGGTGGGACAACTCCTTCACAGCAGAGCTGATCGCAGAGCTGCAGGCACTGCTGCGGAGTGGGCTGCTGCTGCTGGCTGCCTTTTGTGGCTCCAATGTACAACTGAGGAGCACTGATAGCAAAGTCAGTTGGGAAATCACCACTGCCTGCATGGAGCCTCACTATCACCGCAGAGAAAAGACCGCCAACAGAAAGGAAAACCGACAGCATTTCAACACGACCTAAGCTATCTCCAGCGTGCACCAAAAGCGGGGAATTGGCAACACCAGCACGCACACGCTGTGACGCTCGTTTCTATACCCGCAACGGTGGGGCTCTGAGAAGTCAAGAGCAGCACCCACGCACCTTGAGGGAATCTTTACACACAAACAGCTCCGCGCGCAGCCGAGCCCAAGGCGGGCACGAGGCGGTGGGCACGAGGCTGCCAGCTGCTCAGGCTGACGGACAGCGGCACACACCCGCCCCAACACCACACGCGGCGGCCGCCGAGCACCGACCCGCCCCGCCCCTCAGTTGCTACGAGCCGCCGTCGGCACACCCCTTTCCGCCGGAGTGACGCATGCGTGCAAGGAGACGGAGTGTAAGTCTCCATTTTGTGTTAATTTCCTTCCGGGTACCGCTGGGTTTTCCAGCGGCAGCAGGAGGAGGAGGAGGGGGTAGCTGCTGAGATGAGAGCTGGGTGGGAAGCGCCGTGCCGTTCTGTGCGCCGTTCCTCCAGGGCTGAGCGCTGCACCTGCAGCGTTACCCGCCCCGCGCTGGGCTTCAGGCTGCCTCTCCGCTCCCCTTTTTCCTCCGAGCTGGATGCTCTGAAGTTTTTTGGATGTGTTTCGCACTGATTTCCTGGCTAGGAAATCTCAGATGTCTGGGCGTGTCCCCTCGCGTGGGGCGGCTGGGGGTGGGTGAGGTGCGTGCAGCCCCTCGTGCTCCGGAGGATGGCACGTGGCTGAGGCACGGCGCTGCTCTGCGAGTTCGTAGTGAATCCCTGAAGAAACGACTGGAGTCTAACGGGAGACGGGATGGCAGCGTTGTTTAGTTGCTTTTTGTAGGGGAAAAAAAGGTGGTCAACTGCAAGCTGCGCTTGCTCTGAAGAAAAGGAGAAAAAGAAGTGCTTTAAATGACCCTTTTGGGGATGTTTGTAGTTAACTTTAAATGATGATGATGTTAAAAAGAGGCGAATACAAAGTACAATTCAAAGAGCTGCACACAATGTGTTATCTGTAGGCAGATTTCCCAATAACTTATTTCTGAATGTCAGTGATTCAAATAAAACATTCTGGAATACATCCTGAGATCTCAGCTGCTTAATTTTAAATTGAGTCACAGGAATGCCTGGTAGAAAAAGTGCATGAAACACTTAACCTTCTTCCTCAGAGCCGGATGTCTGTTATCTCCAGCATATAGGAGCTGCTTTGATTTCATAACCTGCCTTCGTATTTCCGCTCAAATGCATTTTTAGTTTTTCTGAGTGTTGTTAAATCATTGATCGATGGTGGAGAGCCATTTCTGCTTTTAAAAGTTGCATTCTGTGCGCTGGAAAGAAATTGCACGCGCACGTTGCTTTGCTGCCTTTGAGTGCTAGGTGTGGTGTGCTCATAAAGCTGAACTCAGTTCACTTGTCAGTTCTGGCACTTACTAGGAGACCTTCAGCTGTGTTCCTTTGGTTTGTGTGTTTTTTTTTTCCCCTGTGTTTGAAGATGGGTTGGTAATGTTTGGGCAGAACCGATGTTGGTTTCATTTAATATCAGCTGTATAGCACTTCTTATGTCAGTTCTTATTTTGTTCTTCAGAACATGCTGTTTGTATTAGTGCTATATTGTTATTATTGGAGAATCCTAGATAGAAAAGACAGCAACACCTGAAAACTGTAGAGCCTACCTGTTCTGTTTTTATTTCTTACACAAAAGCTTTTTTAGTTGAGTCCGTTTTTCAGGCATTCAACTTTCTGTCACTCTGTTAGCACTATTAGGTGTGTAGCTTCTGTTGCAGTGAGAAGAGTCTTAAACTAAAGCTGTTGTAGTAGTCAGAAATTTAGGTTGATAG
The DNA here is from genome assembly GCF_905368555.1 of Meleagris gallopavo. Taxonomy (NCBI): domain Eukaryota; kingdom Metazoa; phylum Chordata; class Aves; order Galliformes; family Phasianidae; genus Meleagris; species Meleagris gallopavo. Next base: position 12,525,416 of record NC_139417.1, on the reverse strand, counting down.
CCTTGGAATTCTATGCTTGCAGCTTCTATTGACTTTATTAGTGACCAAGTTAATGCTTTTACATTTTGGGAAAATTGGAGGATGTGAGAATGATAGTGGAAACAATGGCTTGGGTCAACTCATATAATTTCAGGTTGGGAGTAGGATTATCCCCTTGTCTTCCATATTACAACTGCGTGTGTACTTTATAGGATTTGCAGTTTCACAGTTACAATGTATAATCCTGTCATATTCATTTTGTCATCTGTCACACGAATCCTTTTGTGCACTTGCAGTAAATAGAATTACTGAATTTTGTAAATGTCATTCTTTCTTCTCCACTGTGATAACAGATTAATTTATTTCCATTACAAATACATAAAATTACACAAGTAGATATAACTGCCTTTCTCAGAAAGTTGAAAATATTGCCACTTTTCAGCCTTGTCAGCTGATTTGTCAGTGTATAGAATGTGTGCATACTAACAGCTTCAAGCAAATCAGGAATGTTTACTGAGTGGCCCAAGTATTGATGATTAAATTGGCGACAAAAGTTGTGTTGACTAATGCAGCTCAAGTTGTAGTATTACAATTATCCTGAAATATGAGCTTCTTATTCCCAATGAATTTGGTGCCAGTCAATAAGCAATGTTTTTATTTTGTGCATTATAGTTCATTCTTTTACCTGATATTTGTATTTCCCAGTATTATCCGTATTTTCATCATCTTTTTTCTTTTAATTATAGCTTAAACATCTTGTTTATCTTAGCATGGATTCTTTGCACTTAGATTTCAACTATTCTTAGAGAGTTGTGTATTTCTGTTGCTTTGCTATTCCCATTAGCAGTAGAAGATGCACACCTTAAAGAAGTTTTTAATGAATTATATTTAGTCACACAAAATGTGATAAAATGAGGATATAAGGAACTGTTTCACAACCTTCAGCAGTTTTAAGTTTTACTAGTAAAACTGCAACTTGCTTTAATTGAACTTGATTCTCATGCTTTTGTTGGTTGTCTCTGCAAGTTGGAACTCGTCCTGTTCACGACTCACCAGTTGATGTGGTTTTACTGGTGAGTAAAAGCAGTTTTCTTGCTGTCTCAGAGGCCAGTATATTAATGACTCAGCAGCTGAAAGAGCTTCTGCAGCAGTCCTTTATTGAGGAGGTTGGGGTGGGGTGAATCAGGTGTGGATTTAACAGCTACGTATTTTGATTGTGTGCCTACGAGGAACAGGTTGGACACTTGCTGCTTAAAAGAAGTCTCCTGCTCATAATTCAAGCACTTACAAGGGAAATCCTGTACCATAAATGGATCTTAAGTGCATATTCAGTCAACTGTAATACTTCAGTGAATTGTATTGGACCAATACTTTAGTATTGGACAGGAGGGCTGAGGTTACTTTCAGAAAGGGTAGGTAGGTTCCTGCAGGTGGTTCAGAATGGCAGTAAAGACTGTTTTTGAGTAGGTAAAGGAGCTGTTTGTAATCTTGTGGTCGAAAATAGAGAAAATGTTTATTTACATCTTGCAATTAGAAACTTTTGAATGTGTTTTTTCTCCCAGTGATACCTAATATTCCTGTTACAACTCACCAAGCTTGCAGTGTAATGCATCTAGCTGTGGAACTCCTTTCATCAGCTTCATGTCTATCAATATTCCAAAGTATAGATTTTCTGTATTTGCACTGTAGTGCTGCCCGTTATTGGATCAAAAGAAGACTGTGACTTAGGGTGTCAATAGTCAAAAGCATTTAAATTAATTCCTCTGAAGATTTTATTATTTTTTTATTTTTTATCCTTAGCATTTGCACAGATTTGTGAAGGCTTTAAGTTTCTAAGGATCTGATATTGGCCTCGGAAGGTATTAGGAAATCATTGCATACTGACTTATTTGTCCTGTTCACTTTAATGGTATTATGCAAGTACTGAAAAATAGGTACCATTTAACTGGTTTGCTGGATTAATGTCCAAGTCTTATCTGAAAAACAGAGACAATGAATGCATGTTAGAAAGCACTAGGTAACATAAAAGGCTCAAATTTTCATTCAGCTTATATTAAGACTGTAAATTGGTGTTCTGTTAATAAGAACAGTATTGTGATGCCCTGGACTGATGGTGTGTGAAGTATTTGATAGTCTTTTTGGATGGGGCAATCAGTTTTAAATGACATTCATGCTTTATTGTTGTTCTTAATGGTCACTAAAATGAAGTGGTGCTGGATTTTCTGTGGTTTCTTCTTGTCATTTTGTTCTTTTTGATGCTGTACCTGATTTGTACTGCCTTCTTGATATTCCACTTTCAAAAACATTCATTAATTTCATATGCTTTACCCATGATCTTTGGCATCTCAATGAATCAAAACCAGTAGCTTCATTACACGCTTATTTAATATACAGCAGCAGAGTAACCAAGCTGACAAGTCTTTAGATTCTTATGTGAAAGGATTTTGAAATTACACTTGCAGAGAAATACATGCCTCCTTTTTATTGTGCGAGGACATCTAATGATTTCAGGCTTCCAGTCTCTTTTTAGTGTATATTGTTATTAAATATTTAAGAATGATACAGCTGTGATACATACTATTTCAGAATAGAGAATTTTATTCATTATGGAGGAGTTTTCAGGTCAAATTTCACATTAAAACATCCAGTTTTGGAAGGAAGTAGGAGGAGAGGACATAAAGGAGCTTGTCCAAATCTAAGGTTTAAAAATCTCTTCCATCAGTTTTGTTTAGGGAGGTGCTTTGCTGAGGAAAATATGTATTCGTGTTTGAGACATTAGGTGTGTGTATTTATAGGGAAGTCAAAATACAAGCATGCACATCTTAAGTGTTAATAGTCTCTACAGCATTTGGTAGAAAATTTCATGACCTTAGACTTCAGTCTATGCCAGCTTTCATTGAAGAGATACTTAATTTATCCTGTAGCTGCAGTGATATTACTTCACGGAATTGTTGCTTTCTTGGACTGTTGCTTCATGTATACTGACTACTATTTTTGGTTCATTTAGCATTGTACTTTTGTATGAAAGTAGCCATTTGTTTATTAAGTAAGAACTACTATACAATAAACTAATAAATATTCTAAAGCTATTAATTATAATGGATGTTGACTGTGTTATATAGTAAATATTGAGATTTTTCATATAATAAATAATTATAGATATACTGTATTTGCTGTGTACTGAATTAGGAAAGGAGGTATTCTTGGCAGTTGGACTGTAATCCTTTGTCCATTGTACGTAGGTCATTCTGAAAGTAATGCCTCGTATTTATTTTCCCAGGAATGGGAACAGATACAAAAAGCACAATAACACTGATAGAGCAAATTCTCAGCTGCAAATGACTGTTTTTTGGTATAATCAGTGCCATTAGCTGTATGCATTCAGCAGTGATGAACAAGAGCCTGCACGCTTATAGGTGGAAGGGTTCAACCCCTACTGCTTCCCCACCAACATCCATCTCCAATGTCCTGGGCCTACATAGTAATGGACTGCTCCAGAAGTAATGCCTCCTACTTTATTTTCTGTAACTATAACAAAGAGAGTTAGCCTTTTCATCTGTTATGTAAATATGTTGGATTTAAATAGGAAACATTTAACTGTGGTTGGATGTCTATGAGGCAGAGTACAAATAATCTTCCTGTGTTCTCTGAAGTCTGAGTACAGATTGCTGTACTTCAACATTAGACTAAGTAGGACATTTTAGTATGGGCGTTTGTGAGGGAATAGACAAATAAGTGGAAGGAGCTTTCTTAGGAAAACAAATATTTTTAGAGTACTTGTATGCCTAAGGACATAGACAGGTGTTTTAAAATTTGCAAAGAAAATACCAACGTGCAAAGAGGTTTATTTCTATGAATTTGGAGGTGCGTTTTCTTGTATTTTTTCTTTAGTGTAATGCTCATTGTTGAGGTAAGCTTGGAGTGTTTTTAGCATTCTTTGCCAGTACATTGGAATACAGATGTGCAGATAGTATTAAAAAAAAATAAAAGCATAAAAGCACCCTCTTTCGTGCCTGCATAGGCATTTACAAGGGCTGGAGAAACAAGTGGAAGTTGCTTGAGTTGGGTGAATCTCCTTACAGCTCAGAAAATTGTGTACACACAGGGATTATAAAGTAGCCAACAGCTAAGTTTGGTTCTGCTTCATTCTTGCCTTTCAAATGACTACAGGCAGATTTTTGCAAGTACTGGAGCTCAGAATAAAAATACTTTATTAATGGTCATTACTGATTGGCTATACAATTTCTGTATTGTAAGCTTAACTAGTTAGGTGGATTATGGGCAGATCTGTGGCCTAAACTGTGAATGAATAAACAGTTTTCCTTGGATATGCTTTCTGAATTGCCTTGTCAAAAAATCTATTAAAATACACACAACTGTAAATATTCAGTCTTCCTAGGAAAAGCCTCTTATTTGAAACTGCTAGAAAATTTTGGAGAATTTATTGTGATACTAAATTGGAATTAATCTATATAGTGTGTATACAGCCAAGTGTATTTCTCTTAATTTTTTTCATTAAGGTAGGTGTTACTGTTAATGTTGGTTCCTCATAAAATCAATACCTAATTGTTTTTTATTTTTTTCTAAGGATGTTACAAATCAGGCAGAGGTTGGGGCTTCAGTCAGTTTCACCATAGATGTCGTAAAAACCAAAACCAACAGAAAAACAGGCCTGGAAAGAGAGCCTTTCATCTCTTTGCATCTTTTTACAGAAACGTCTTTCCTTTAATGATGTGGATGATTGAAGTAACCCTTTTTTCCTCAAACTCTGACGAGCATTTTATAAATTCAGCTTTCCTAGGTGGAAACTAATAATTAGTGATACCTGCAAGTTTGTGGTACAGGGCTTCCTTCTACTCCAAACAGAACAAAACTGAGGTTTACTTTAATGAGAAATGAGATTTCATGTTAATCAGTTGCAATGCAACAATAGCCATAGCATATTTCAATATAGAATTTTTTCAGCTTATTCTAATTTAAATTAAGCTCTCTGACAGGAAATCGGCCCTTACTCAAGTTTCAGTTTCTTTAATGTGCATTTCGAGGTGCTGGGTCCTCTATGCCTCTGCAAGGTCAGAATGCTTTACACTGTCAGAGTGGATAAGTGTCTGTACACAGCGATCAACTCCCTTCTCAACCTTTGTGATAAGCTAAATAAATTAAACTCCTTATTAGGAACAGATGAGGATATCAGATAGCTGTGGCAAAAGACAAGCTGTAGGATAAAATCCACTGTGAACAAGGGAGATAAAAGAACACCAAAACAGTTGGCAGAAGAGGAATATGATTGTAGCCATAGTCAGAATAGACTTGGTTGGCATTCAACAAAATCAAATAATGAATCAGCAACAGAGAGAAACAGGCAGAATCCATTTCTGGAGGACTGCTTTATGCATGATCCTGCCTTAATGCCTCTTAGTTCTCAGTAACACCTGTTTCAAATGTTTATAAACTCTGTTCTGCTGCTTGCCCTCTCAGAGGCTGTGTCAGATGTCAGACTGTTCACTTCCAAAGATCTGAGTGTGGATGAAGTGACCCAACACACCTGTTTGAGGTTACTGCTGGTAGATAGCCCTGCGATAGTGCTGCTTCTGGAGGGAAGCATCTGCTACATCCAGTTACAAATTCATGCGGTCAGAAGGGCTTTCTGGTACTTTTTTTTTAATGATTCTTCTCAGATGTAAGTGCTTTGTTAAACTGAATAATTTCTTGTAAATGCAAAGAAGCTAAGCTTTAAAGCCAAGTAGTACAGAGACAGAACTAGTGCTGTTGAAATGCACTATTTGAAACGAACAAAAACCTCTATCCTTGTGCAAATGCAGTTTAGTTTTGGGTAACTTCTAAGTTAATGAGGTTCTCTATTTTGCTCACTTTTATTCTTTTCTCAAAAGTAAAGTCAAACCTCAGTTGTTCAGAACAGCCTTTGTTGATTGTATTAGACTTCATTGCTGTGGTTGCCGGCTCGAATGGAAGCTTGTTACCATCAGTGCAGAATGACTCTGCTGATGGAGCTTATGTGTTCTGAATCTAAACAGATTTTTAGCTCTCCATATGAATGCTTCATTCTGAAGTCACATAACTAACTTGATGCAAGCCAGTTTAAGGTTTGCAAGAAGTGCGATGCTTCGTTGTTTAATTTTCCAAGTGCTGATAAGTCAGTTGTTTGCAACTCTTGTAACATTTGTCTGTCCACAAAAGAAAGTATTGTCAGCTAGCTTCACCTAAAGCTAATTTCTGTTTGGTTCTGAGAATGTGTTCTTTGTAAGTAGAGGTTTTTCTTACTTGTCAGCACTACTCACTAGGTTACTGTTATCACTGTGGATCTTGATGCTCCTCAGCTCTGAAAAGCAAAGCTAATCATCCAGAGATGTTTGAACAGCCTCCTGTATACTAAGTGGTCTGGGGGAACTATTGGCCACTCCTATCAAAACCAATATTTTTATATAGTTGTGTAACTTACTTTTTTTTCTTTTGCCTATGATTATTGTCAGTTTTCTGTCCTTCAGTTTATCTGACAGAAAATTAACTGCCGGAAAGGACTTTGCTCTCTAGAGCTGAATTGAGCACCTCTGGCTGGATGCTCAGGGACGTGCAGAGGAATCTTTCCTGATTCTGAGATTCTTAAGATTGTTGCCTATCTCCAGACAAAAATTAAAGATATCATGATTGTGGTTATATGTTGTCTTTTTTTCCTTAACTAGTTATTTTTTCTTATCTACGTTGTTACCAAAAAACTGAGACTACCATTGTGCAAATCTGATTAAAATTATCTGTGCTGTTTCAAAGGTCAGGTGCATTCAGTGAATTTGCTTTCAAATTACTTTGTTTATTCTGTGTACGTATGCATCTTGAGCTTTAGAAAGGTCAGGAGAAGAGATTCTTTTTGGAATTTAAAGAAGGTAGTTTTTTACTGCTGCTAACCCTTGTTAGCTTCATTTGAACTAACAAAAATTGTTTTCCTTTGTTTCTTTTTTTTTGCTGTCAGTTTTATTTTTGTAGTGAAGCTCACTTATTACCAAGATCCATTTTAAAATAAAATCACAGTGCATTAATGTAATTATGTCTTGTTTAAAATTAGATAATGCTTGCACTATTTTGGCTAGTTTTGTTTTGGTTTCTTGACTTACTTCATTCATTTGACAGGTTAACTTTCCTCTCTGGTGTAATGCACTTACAGAATATACATAATTTAACTTTTGCCACAAATAAAAAAACAAAATAGTGATGGTGCAATCCCTTGGAATTTGTAAGGCTTGCTTATTAATGGTCGTGTTGAACAGTATAACCACAGAAGGTTTCATACGTGAGTCAGTGGTGCATAACTGATTGCAGTTTTCAGTCAAGAACTAATAACAATCCCTAAGGAAGTGGGCTCTGTTAAGTGTATATTTCTAGACATTTAGAAGAGGAAGAGCCTGCATCTGCAAGGTGTCTAAACTTTGTCCTCTGTGCCCAGTTTTGGTAAACTTGAGTCCTAGTCCAGCTGAGTGTTATGGCAATGCAGAGAAACAAGGGTTACGGAAAGCAGGAAAAAGTAGAGTGAGAAAATATTTTTCTTTGGAAGGAGACTAATCATACTTAGCCTTTATGAGGATGATATATAAGACCTGATGTTGCACTTAATCAGAATTAGAAATGGGTGATTATCCACAGCATGTGGTTTATGTAAATACCTTGAATAATTCTTAGCATCTAAAAAAAACCTGAATACTTATTTCCTTATCTTTTCCCAAGTTCTACTGTAATGTAGAACTCAATTCATATTAACATCCATAGCTTTTTACATAATCCAACTCTGATGCTAGTGAGAAATTGTCCAATTTTCTGATGTATAGTAATGCTCTGAATATTTTTGTTTGTAGGTTCCAGTTCTCTTGGGTTCTGAGTGTCCTGTGAGACACACCAGAAGTCCCGTAATCGGGGATGCTCAGCTCTCTTGAATTTTTCTTTGTTATTATTTCCAACTGAGACAAGAGCAACTGCTTCTCCATGTGTGAAAATCTGGTGTACGTGTGTGTACTCAAATGTTCTGATTTCTAAATTCTGTAGCAGACAAGGTATAATCGTGCACTTCACTGCACTGTGTGTATTTATGGTACTGTCATTCAGACGCTTCTAATGGATACTTTTGTGTGATTTCTAGATAGAATGCAGTAATAGGTGGCTTCAAATCGGTGTGGCTTTATCTCAGAATTTTTATGAATAATAATAAGAGTCAGAAATTTTAAAATGTTGCATTTGTTCCTAAAGATTTAATTTGGAAATAGCAATGAACCCAGAAGGTAAGAACAGTAACAGACACACAGTAATTGACTGCTCTTAATAGAGGATAAATCCATGTGCCAGTGAAGCAAATGTGAACGAGTGGGTGGCACTGCTTGGTTGGCATTGACGCTTATGCGAGGTCATTTCTGTCCTTCAGCCAAAATGATATTTCAGGAAAAGGTCATTTCAGTTTCTCAGAGAAATAAGAGTTACTGGAGCTGACTTCATGAACGCTTACTTCTGAAGAAGCATAGTTTCTTTGAATGTTATTGCATATCTTCATTATCTTTGCGTACATAGTGAGTGTAGTAGCACAGGGCTGCTTTGCCAAAGTTACTTCTAGTGTAGATCAGCATTTGGGTTGGGTGTTTGTAACTTACAGTGCATGTATGACTGGTATATCACACAGGACACTCCTGCTTTCAACTTCTGGTTTGTATATAATGCTATCAGGTGAAACAAAATAGAAAAGCAACTTTATTTTTTTTTTTTATTGCAAAGAGGGCAAGTAATTATCAGTTTGTGTGTGTTGTTCTTAGTGTGCCTGTGATGCTCCTGTGAGTGGCTGATGATGTGTTCTGGCAACAATACTGTGCTGATTTTGGGCCCAAAGCAAATTCTTTGAGCTGAAAAGTTGAGGTTGTGTTTTTCCTCTTAGCTTCAGAGATGTTCCATCATAAACATAAATAATATATGTAAAACATGGAAATAAATTATACTCTGAGTATGATCATTATTCATTCTGTCCACATACATAATGCGTTTCTGCTGTTTTATCCATTTAGGATTCTGTGCTTATAATTGACAGAAATAGTTGTGCATTTATTGAGCTCTGCTTTGTTTTGAAATATGTAATCTATAGTTCCAGGAAGCTCGAAGAAGACACTGGAGAATACAAAGAATGAAGTATTGTCAGTATTGATGAAAAGCATAAATCAGAAAAAACCTGTCTGATAGCATTGTTTAAATAGCTTCTCATAAATGCGTAAGATTCTCGTTAGTCCAACATCAGAAGACTGATGAATATTAATGAATGAGATCAAAGACATATTTAGAAATCAAAGCAAGTAAACAACAATTATTTTTAAAAATTATGTAAGTTTAGAACTACACAGAAATATGCATCTTTGAGAAGCTCCAGGATAAGTTTTCCTTGGAAATATTTTTCCTGAAATATGTTTCTGCAGAACTAGATGGGCATTTATGGAACATAAGAAAAAACAGATATATTTCAGATGTTGCTGTATATATTTTATATAAGAAATATTTCAATACTGTGTATTCAATACAACTTACAACTATAACTTCAGCTGTGGGCTTCAGAAGGCTGGGAATTGGAGCTTACGCAGAGTCCATCGTTTGAGCTTGACTTTGACTGCCTTTTGTATCAATACAAATTAGTGAAATACCAAGAAGGAAATTTCTTTTGATGCCTCAGACTTCTGCTGTTCCCTTTCATATGTTCTGGAATTTCTGGACAACAGTTACAGTATGTATATATTTCAGCTGAAGTCACTCTGTTGAAGAGCTTGTATGTGACTCAACAAAAATTCTAAAGGTTGATGTGAGAGTAATGTCAAGAATCATCTTCACTTTGACATTTGCTTTTATAAGCATACACCTATGGCATGAACTCTATAATGCAGTTATTTAAAGTTTGAAATGTGCACATGTTTGAAATGTGTTACATGAAGTAAATATGGCATTGTCGCTACACAGTACTAATTGAACTTCAAAGGTGCATGGAAATAATTTGAATGGACTGTTAAGTAGTACTTGTCAGTCCTCTTTAAATACATATATTTGAGTAGCACATTTTCTATTGCACTGGAGTGGAAAAAAATAACAAAGTGAATTCATTTCTGGTTTGGACTAAATAATAGGTATAGGCATGAGTTGGGATACCTTTTGTTTTTACTTTTCTATTCCTTTTTTTTTTTTTCCTGAATTTTGTCTGTTTGATCTTCAAAATTCTGTAAGGATTTTAATCTATGAAGTCATAACGTAAATACTGTTTCAAAGGCCCAGATCTCCTGGTGCAACACAGCGCAGTGTCCTGGTCCTCAAGTACTCCATCCCTATGGGCAGTAGTGAACGTTATTTGGCAGTTTGTGGTTCCTACAAGCTTTAATGGCGATGTAGGGTACACGAGAGGCTTCTTGAAATACTGTCAAAGTAACGGTTTCATTTTGAACCTAGATATAAAGCTAATGGTATCTAACAGCTTTTAGTGTCACTGAATCAAATTTCTCAAGTAGAAAGAGTATTTGACATTCTGTTTTAAAGTGACCGTATGTTTGACCCAGTTCTGCGATGGTGGTGTCATCACAATTGTATCTCACTGCTGTAGGCTCTTGGAGGCTGACAAGCGGAACAAGTTGCTTTAGCTCACATAGCTCATCTGTCACATTGAGCAGCCTTCAGATTTCTATTAGCTGAATGAAATGGGGAGAAAGTACTCCCCCTGCTCCCTGCTTATCTGTGTACTGGGCAGCATGCTCACACTCTAGTAATGGAGTGAAACAAAATGCTGGAGAAATAGGGGTTAACTGTATTTCCGGAGATGCAAATGTAAGCCACATCTAATAATTAAAAGGTGTGTGATTTTAAAAAACAGAAATAATCTCCAGGTACAGATAGAAGGATTTGGATTACATGGAAAGTTAATTTCCAAGGAAGGTTTGTGATTACCTTATCTGAAAGGAAAAATGAAATTCTTTTAAATTGTCCTCAGCATTGTACATTAGAGATGCAATTTTATGGTTCAGCAGGGCAGTGACAATCATCTGCGTCTTCATGGTGAGCACTTCCTTAGCATTTGAAATGGGTGAACTGTGGAGATGATATTATATTTTCCCAAAATAGCATAGCTGAGAATTTTGTATGCTGTAGGGCAAATAATCTTAGCGTAATCTCAACGCAAAGCTCTTTGAAGTTCTCTGAGAGTGATGTTATGGCATTGATTTTGTGCAGATTGCTCTTTGAAGTTTACATGTGAGTGTCCTGACTGCTGTACTCTTGCACTGGCCAATTAGCATTCTTCATTTTGAGAGTATTGGTAAAAGAAGCACTAAGCATGATGGTTAGTAAATGTTGATGAAACTTTTTCCCATATCAAACAGGATATTTCTTTTCTAGCCTTTCAAATTTATATAGGTTTTTTAAAATGCTTTTCTGCAGAGTGACTGTCAGATGGTCTTATTCAGCTTGAGAGACAGTAATCAGTAGTAACATTCCATTTAGGGTAATTAAATTGAATACTATAGGAAAGTATATAATGCTTCAATTTGTGTTCATTTGAATTTGGCTATTCAACTTTGATGGGATTTCCATTGAACTAAATATTTCATTTTACAATAATACACTGTTTAACTCTTATCTGAGTAAAATTTGGAAAGTGAGTGTTTCATCAATCCTTGTATTTATCTATAGAAACCACTTAAGACTTTTCTGATCATGATTTTTTGTTCTGAATTATCAGATTTCTTTTTTTTTAGTCTTTAAAGTACTGAATGCTGCTTTTTGATTGAACTTTCTCCTGCAGAAACACTGAAGATTAATATATATAACTTTGAATATTGATAATAAATTTGTATCCTTAAAATCTGTTTGATAGCTCACAAGTATATTTTAAAATAATTGATGATGTTAACTATTTGGGGAAAATATGGGTTGAATTTTAAAATACATACATTGAGCTGTGGTGTAGTAGACATAAAATACTTTTTTTTCAGTCATTTCAGGTCCTACAATAATGAGATGATTCATGTAGTTATGATATTTTTTTAAACAAAACTTTCTGCTTTGGCCTACTTTTCTCCTATATTAAGATGTCATTCCTCTAAATACATACAAAAATATGTAGCTCGTCAGTACAGCTAATATTGGTAACTGTAAGGACAAAATGTGCACGTTCAAAGGTATGCTTGCAAGACTGACTTCTTAGAGAGAAGATATATCCTTGGGTTATTTTACTTTTTTATTTTTTATTTTTTTTAGATACTGCTGTGAATTGCCTTTTCAAATTTACATCAACTTGCATCTAATTAGATGTGTGTTTGCCTGATATTTAAGAATAACTCAAACTAATTTAAGTGCAAAACTGACTGCAAGTATAATTTTAATATGGAAAACTAATCGTGCTATGCTGGTATGGATTTTCTGTTTTACTCTTGGAGCGTTTTTTAATTTTTTTTTGATTAAGTAGTCTCAGCAAACAAGCTCTGTATGAAATGCTGAGGCTGCTGGGTGTAGTATTTGGAGATGCACAGCATTAAGTTGAAGTGAAATGGTTTTATGACTTTTTTATTTAAAAGATTGTGCTGGCTATGTGTTTATCCATTGCTGCCATAAACACACAGCACCTTACCCTTGACTATGCTGCGTGTCTTAAGATGTCCCTATGTGGATACAAAATGTACTTTCTTTGTCATGAGAGTAACAAACTTCATTGATGGTGGACGCCGAGGGTTGTTCAGAAAACAGACCATTACCAGAACTGATGATTTGAGGCATTGGTGTAGAAACATGGTGTTGAAAGGCAAGGAACAACCACAGCTAGGCTGGGTTTTTTTTGTTTTTCTTTTTTTTTCTATGAAGAATAATTGTGACAGGCCTCAAGTAAAATAATCTCTGTGTGGCAGATAACAGAAATACTCTCTGATGTTTAAGAATGTAGTATGCTGCACTGGGGGAGAAGCCTGTTATTAGTACTGAGTTCATTCAAAGCGATGCTGTACAAAATTACTCAAAAGGAATACATTACTGATACTTTCATGGAGGAATCATCATAAACTAATAAAAGGGCTGTGGAGGATATGACGTGTGAATTAGAAAAGTATAAATGCATGGGCTTCACGACTTCAGAGGAGAAGAAGGGTCATCCTGTGGTAGTGGATATATGGTGAATTGCACAAGATCTGAAACTGTGAGGACTGCCTTTGTCATATCTAAGGGGAAAGTCAAAGTGTGTATCTGTACAGAACCCTATCACTGATAAAATGATTACAGTATGCCTTTGGGAGGTACCAATCAATATGACTATCACAGAGTAGAAAGACTGATGCCATTCCAGCTGATGAGCTCTGTGAGTGGCTTGGAAAGCTGTGAAAAAACACACAAAAAAAATCTTCTTTATCTCAGAAAATGTGTGGAAAATGTGAGAATAAGACTAATAAAAATGAGATGGGATACCATGTCTAGGTTTGAAAAATGAGATAAGAACATTCAGCTGAATTACATTCACCTGGTCTTTATAGATGGCGGCCACACAGTTGAGAGCATTAACAAAGCACCAGAATGGCTGTTGGTCATCTTGAAGGCTGGGAAGTTGTGATAACTACCCACAGGGCGGTTTGTTGAGGAAACTTGTTAGCCTTTTTAATAATAAGTGACATCATCTGTATAATTTAAGGGCCCACTGGTTTGGTCAAAAACCACTTCAGTTTAATCCATTTGATAACCCTTTTCTAGCTTACATTTTTGCTTGATCTTTTGGCTCTGCTTTGTTGTCTCACTGACAAAGGTACAGGATAGTTCCCTTGTAACTTCTCTTTTTACTGATATATAAATAATTACTTCCAAATATTTATTTTGTAAGCCTTTGTAGCCTCAGAGTGCAGGAAGGAGAAGGTGCTGAAAAAGTGAGTGCATTTGTTGTGTTGTGTTAACAAACATTGCCACACATCCTTTGCTGTTATATTCACAGATCTAAAGTTCATGGATTAAAGATAAAGCTGACAGGACAACTTCTTTAGCCACCTGGCATTCCTATCATACAAAACTGCTGAGCAGTGGTTAGAGGGAAAGTGTAAAGAAAGTTGATGTGCTGAGGGTGGCCGAATCTTAGAGAATGATTGCTGACTTTGGCTTTGTTCACAGTAGTTAAGGTGTTCTGGTGTAGTTATGTTTGCAAAGATTAATGGTAGGTGTATTTAAAAATAAATGCACTGGTTTTGCTTCTGGTCATTAGTACAACAGTGCTAGGTAGGGAAAAAATGTTAAAAGTGATATTTTTTGTGGTTCTTCTGAATTTACACGAGGTTCGCCTATATAGTTGCATTTCTACAGGAAGCTGGAGATAAGATATATAATATTGCAGAGATCTCATTCCCCCTCCTCACTCCCACCCCCCTCTGCACTCAATTTCTGTGAATAAATCACTGAAATTTAAGTAACTCAGGATGATAGTTAAATACATACTAAGTGTCTTGGTAACTTCAGTATCTGAAGAGAATTTAGCATTCTGTGTAGAATTACTTATTCTTTGATTTGTATTTAAAATGGAAATATATGGCTTGTTTGGTTTTTCTCTTTTTAGGAAAAAAGAAGAGTGTATAATGCATTAAGCACTGTGGCAAAGACTCATTTTCATCCCGTGATCTCACCGCTGGTTTCAATAAGTTCTTCCTTTCATTTCGAGATTTTCAGATGTTAGCTTAGGAAAAGTTGAACTTTGATATCACAGTTCAGTGATACCAATTCCAATATCCAGAAAAGAACTGTGATAAAGGAGTCTGCAGCACAAAAGGATGATTTAGAAATGAGAGGCAGTCACATTATGCAGTGAAATTTAAACTAGTATAGATGTGTGTTGTCATGAATTGTAACTAACTGTGATCAACTGTTGAAACGTTTGTTAAACAACAGATTTGTGTGATACAGAAGAAATGAATGTGTTGCATGGGTTTGATAGTTTTCTGTGCCTGTTTTTATTTAATGATACGGTAAATTGATTTTTAATGTTTGTATGCACAGTTAAGCTATTTATAGGTAGATGAATGCACACACAAAAAGAAATTGGAGCAGATATTTGTGATATTTTCAAAGGAAAACTTTTGAGGTGTAAAGAAGTTTACTTGTATGTGTCAGCAGTGGTGTGTAGGTTTATAGCTGTTTGTACCTGCTTCATCTCCTGTTTGATTATAGTTATTAACAGGCACTCACCTCTTGTATTGCATGTGATAGGTGACCTGTAAATTGAATATGCATGTGTTAATCCTTACTGTGTTCATCTTCAGCTTAGAGTCTCGGCTTCCATTTCTCTGTCCCTGGTTCCCTTTATCCGGCTTTTATTTCAGTAAAGATTCCTTTCAGTGTCTGCATCCTTTACATGGCCGCATTACACTTTTAAGATGCTTTTTTTCCCAGATGTCCTCCTTGATGTACCTGATGTTCCTAGGGGAATTGTCTGTGGTAAAGTATTTGTGTATATATGTGTATGCATAAATATATATACATACACACACATATACACATACATATATATATATATGTGTGGATACACACGCACTTTGAAAATATAGTTGCACGGAACTACATTGGTTGAATTTTGTTGTTTGAATTTTCTGAGTTTGGGAGTAGCTGACTTTGGAAACTTCCTATAAAATATGGAATTAATTTGTCCTTTTAATTTGCAGGTAGATGCTATTTACATAGAAAATGCTTATAGAAATAGAATAACAATTATATTATTGACACATTGTGTGCAAGTGTCATCAAATATAGATTCCTGTTTACCAAACACAATTGGTAAGTCCTTCGCAATCCCCTGATAAACACTTCTGCTTTAAGGTCAGTCCAGACCTCGTGGACTGCTTTTGCTTTCTTTGATAAAAGCAGAAGCAAGCATGCCAAATTGCTTTCCTCCAGCTTAACCCTAGCACCGTTTGAATTCATAAATGCTACAAAAGGGGAGCTTATAAACGCATGCAACACTGAAGTGGAAAAATGTCATGCCTACCTAATCTATTTCCTGGGAAGAGGAGAAAATCTTTTTATTCCTTTTATTCCTCAAGTCTCAGTAAATATAAGTTTTGAATCTTATGCTTAGAATCAAGCATTGTCTTTCATATTTTCAATGGCTATAAAGCCAACATTTTCTGCCTTTGATATATTGTCTCTGAAATGAGACAATAAAGGAGTCTGTCTTTTGCTGTACTGAATTAGAAAGGCAAGCTGTGATTTACATTTTTTTTCACTTTTTCGGTACCTGTTTAAATAGTACCTGTTAAATGGCTGTTTTTCTGAAGCTTCTGGTTTCGAGATAAAGTATTCAAGTGGTAGCACACCATTTAGCAGATGAAACAAAGTAATGCTCCACAAGGGCTCTCTATAGTGTCTAGTTTGCAGAAACATTAGAAATGCATAAATAGGAGTTTTGCTGTGCTTTGATAACAAATACATAGTTTTAAATAACTGGGACAGAAAGAAAATGATCTTAAGATAGAGCACTTGAGAGGGAAGAAGATTTTCACACTGCAAACAGGCTTGTTGCTAGAGGTGGGGAAGGAATCGTGCCGTGATATTTCTATCAAGTTTTTGCATAACTTTTTAGTTCAGCACAAACTGTTAGCAGCAGTGACTCTGCAATGGGTGTTTTTTTTCAGAGTTGAGGAAGATGAATTCTTATGAAAGGCAGTGGAAATGAAGTAACAGTGACTAAGGTTTAGTGCTTGTGTTGGCTACTGCACGTTTTTGTATGCCTAAGTTGAATAGCTGAATGAAGTAATTTTTCATTTGCTTGTGTTGTCTTAGATACTTCACATGCAACTGAGGTGATATTGTGGTCACAGTTTTTAATTTCTTGTTCACAGATAATGACTGGTGAGTTATAAATCTTGTCTCGAGTACTAGATAGTATGGAAAAATGGCTTTTGTCAAGGACACTATTAGGTTACATATGTTGTTCCTTTTCAAAAACACAACAAAGAATTTTTACCAAGAGTGGAATATAGGTGCCTGTAAGCTCGTACAGATATTTCTTTGTACTTCACATACACTATAGGGATTTTAAATACATATTGTGATTTTCTAAGTATCCGTGAGTGCTGGTGGATTTTATCACTTTATAGAGGAGTTAATTCAGATTTCTGAATGTTGGTACAGAAACAGTGCTTGGAAGAATTTTCTGATTGCTCATATTTGCCAGTAAATTTGCTGCAAGAACCCAGCAGGCATTGTCCTTCAAATTTCCAAAGATTGTTTTCAGCACCTTGAAGATGAGGATTGTACCTTTCAGGCTACATGCCATGAGACTGCACAGGTTTTCTACACAGTAGCTGCTAAATTTATGTTTGAACCTAGGTATGGATTACTTACTGTGGTAGCATGTTTTCCTGGTGGGTGCATGATATGGCATTAAAATTCCCTATCTCATAATAGGAAAAAAATACAATGGCTTTATACTACCCAAAATGTGAACTTTACCAAAATTAAAATTCCATAATGCTTCTTTCTGATTTAGGAGATTCAGAGGATACTAGAAATTGCTTTGTTTCAGAATTAGTGTTCCATTGTTATACCAGTATTTCTTGTGTAAGATGGAAACATTTGTAATAATCAATCAGAACTGTTTTTTGTGAGTGAAATAAAACAGTTAACCTTTGTAAGCTGTTATCACTGGAACCCTGAAGTGGTTTAATGGTGTTATAAACTGCTAACTTGAATCAGGTGAATCTGCAAGCAGAATTTAAGGAATAATATGTTCCTCAAGTTTTAAAGATGTGTAGCTAATATCTCTTGTCTTATCAACGAGTTTTACTTTCTCATCATAAACATTGTAATTTAAAATGATGTAGTTATAAAGTTGAAATTCTACACCTACCAGATGCTGGATTATTCTGTTTTGAAAGATGCTACTTAAACCCAAGTGCCAGTCTTTTCTCAAGGAGCAGTTTGTTGTAGTACCAAGTCTTAAATAAGACAGGTAATTCTCAAGTTAAAATCACCTTCCTTTCAAATGTTAGCAGTTCCTAAAAAAAAAAAAAAAAAAAAAAAAAAAAAAAAAAAGACTATTTCAGTTGATAGTCTGTCAACCAAGTGAGAGATCAGCAGAATTTTATAGAATGCAGATGGCACAGAAAGCTGTAGTATTTCAGTGCTAGCACACATTTTTCATTATCTGTCTGATGACAGTCTGGTTATTAGGTTGTTATTTTTCTCACAAATTGGAGCATTTGGCTAATAATTAGATTGCTTTAAAGCCCGTTCAAAGTACTGATGTATTTCTCATAATCCTTTTGCCCTGTGTTGCATTTGCTAAGGGCTAATTTCTTAGACTTGTGGGGAAAAAAAAAAGAAACCCACAACAAGACTTGTTCATTGGGCTAACTGTGAAAAATGCAGTTATACCTGATTTTCTAGAGGGAAAATCTCTAGAAAGATTCTTTCTGTGCCATATTCTTGAAGACTTATCTTCTGAGCAGAAATGGTAAAAAAAAAAAAAAAAAAAAAAAAAAAAGTTCAGATTATACTTAAAGGGATTCCACTTAGTCATAGTTGATCTGAAATTAAACTTTAATAACTGAATTCAGTATTTTCTCCTGTTTTTTTTTTTTTTTTTTAAGCACTTGAAGATCAGCAGCAACATTCATTGGTCTGGTTAAGTATGTTCTGCTTACACTACAAAACAGATGGCTCTTTGCACCAGCATATGAAGGATTTTGTAAAGGAATTGTTTATGTTTATAGTAGTTACATCACACAGTAATTGTTTATTTTTTTATACTTCAAAATTGTCCACATATGAAACCTATACAATCAAGTCTTCATCCAATGGAAACTGCTATATACTTCTTAATAGTAACAAAGATGGGTGTATTAATGTAACTTTTAGGCACTGCTGTTTGATAGCAGAAAGACTCAAAGACTCTCAAGACCTGGACAGACTGGAGAGTTGGGCAGGGAGGAACCTGATGAGGTTTAAAAGCAAGTTTAGAGTCTTACAGCATGCATCAGTATAGGTTAGGGATGACCTGCTGGAGGGGAGCTCTTTGGGAAAGGACCCGGGAGTCATAGTGGATAACAGGTTGGCCATGAGCCAGCAGTGTGCCCTTGTGGCCAAGAAAGCCAGTGGTATCCTGGGATGCATTTTTTTAATGCCATGGTGAGCAGAAGGGAGGTGATCCTCCCCCTCTACACTGTTCTGATGAGGGCAAATTTAGACTGTTGTATGCAGTTCTGGCTCCCCAGTTCAAAAAAATCAGGGATCTCCTAGAAGGAGTCCAGCAAAGGGCCACAAAGATGATTAAGGGCCTAGAGTAATCACAAAGATTATTAGGGCAAGAGTAATGGCTTAAAACTTCAATACAGGAAGTTCTGTACTAACATGTGGAAGAAGTTCTTAATGGTAAGGGTGATGGAGCATTGGAACACGCTGCCCAGAGAGGTTGTTGAGTCTCCTTTTATGGAGATAGTCCAGACCCATCTGGATGCCTGCCTGTGCGTATTGTAGGGCACCTGCTTTAGCAGGGGTATTGGACTTGATGGTTTCTTGAGGTCCTTTGCAACCCCTGTGATTCAATGTTATTAAAAATTTGCTTATTGAAAGGTTCATAAAACTACCTGGAAAGTATTCAGGTCACTAGGAACCTCTTCTGATGCTAAGATTTAGCAAAGGGCTTTGAATATTTAGTAGGGAAACTTGACATGTTAAAACCACTCCCTGTGTGGTTCTCTCAGGATAAAGATGAAGTTAATGTGTAGAACCATTCAGCTGTCTTTTGAGCAGATGCAAGCTCAAACCAGGAATCAAAAGGCTGGGCATTGAGGCCAGGCTATCAGAAACATTTAAGGAGAGACTTATTTCGTTCAACTATGCTTCCACCCACCGAGGGGTAAATATTTTTGCAGGAATAATTATTGAGATGCATCATCGCCCTGCCAAGAGAATTCTGTTAGGATTAGCAGCAGGGATAGTACATGTCACTGCAGATGTTAGACACCCTTTAAACTAATTCAATTAGGTAGGCTGACAAAAGGTTAATGCAAATCAATGTTAAAAAAGGACATTCTTTATCATGCACTTCAATTGCGGTTTTGAACTCTGAGTAGAAATCAAATGAAGATTCTAATTTTGTATCTCATACTACATACTGTCAACATAAAAAGCTGGCTTAATTCAATGAGATTTGCAATTGATATCTAAAGTGTAATTTTCATAACTTATGCAGCACTTCACCATTATTCCTGCTTATCCATTCTGGATGTATGTAATGCCATTTTTGTATAATGGCAAAGTTTAATATCTAAATAATCATACTATGGCAGTATTGTAAGTTATAGTGTTTCAGATTTAAAAGCAGAAAATTACAACCATTTAAATCAAAGCTGCAGTGTTTTGTTATCCCTAAAATTCAGTGACTACTCAGTAACATTACAGTAATACTTTAAATTCCTTTTCATTAAATAGTTTTCCAGAAACCTTTTGTTATCATTTCTAAGCTTACATCACACTTCTGTGTCTTTAATTATTGTCTTTTTCCCCCTCATTTTCAAATGAAAGGAGAGTTTGTTGGAATCTATGCTAATCTTCTTAGTAGACTGAGATGAGTAAAGAAGGCAGAAACTTAGCAGTTTGTTCCTGCTGCTTTCCCAGAAGGCTGTCCCTCTGCCCAGAGGACCTTTCTCAGGTAGGCTGAGGTTTCCATGAGGTGGAGTGCTGAGGAGTGGCTTCATTGCGGTGAATATCATGCTTGGATTCAGTGCTACAAAGCGAGGATGGCTTTTTGCCATGCCCTTGTTAGGAAATGTCATAGTTTTTCACCTCTCAAATGTGCTGTCAGTAATGGTTAGAACTAAGCAGTTACGGTACCTAATTGATTCTTCTTTTTACGGATCTCAGTATTCTGTGCTCAGCTTGAGAGAGTATAAATTCTTTCCCTGATTCACATATATGATTTAATATATAAGTAAACCTTCTTTCTTTCATTACTATAAAAATGGCATATTTAGATTACCAATATTTTGCTTAGCTAATCAATATTTTATATAAATCAGAGTTTTAGAAATGTTTACGTAGATGTATCAAATGGTGGACACAAATTTGGACAACAAAATCAAGTCTGACCTTTGATTTGGCTTTTGGAGAAAAAAATATGCATTTCTGCTTCAATAGAAAGCAGCATTTCCATCTTAAATTTTTAATACTTTTTATTTTTGCTTCAGGTTGACTTATGCTTCTTGAAATAAAGGTGCAAGTCAATACTAACTGAAGGCAAATACTCTTTGTTTGAAAGACTGGCATAAATTCACATCTATTTCAGGTAGTATTGAATATTCTCTGAAGTTCCATTAAAATTCTTACAGTGTTTGGGAGTCAGGATGCAAAGAAAATATCTCACTTCGATTTATACTGCTTTTCACTACAGCACTGCTTTAGTTTGGCTTGTTTTTTTGTTTTTGTTTTTGTCTTTTCCCTTTAATTTTTTGCTAGTTTTACAAGCTAGAGGATGGGAACAAGAGAGATGAAAAGGGGTAACAATACAGAACACGTTTGAAGAGATTTTTTCATTGCATTAACAATGTTTTTCAGTGTTTTGCTAGGCACAAGCAGGTGGAAGGAACAGAGGCAGGCAGAGTTACTATCTTCAGCATTAAGATGAACTGAAGTTAATAATGTATTGCTATACATCAACAACTTGAGAATTTTTTCAGAAGACGTTTTGATGAGTTCAGAAAGAAGTTGGTGGTATCATTAAATAAGTTGGCAACTTCTGTAACCAGCTTTTTGTATTGTAGCTCAAGGGAAAGTCAATAAGCTTTGATTCCTAGGATTAATGTAATTATTTTGCGTTTTTTTTTTTTTTTCTTGGCTCCTTCTGAGGAAGGCTGCAGTAATATAATATCAGATGGCCAAAAGCAATTCAGAAAGCCAACGTCCCATAGGATGACGTACAAACGTAGGAAGACTGGGGGTGGAATAAATCATTTTCTCTGATCTTGTTAGCAATTAAATTATTACAGAGAAGCAAATGTACAGGCAGTGCTAATGCCAGAATATTCTGAGAGGAAGAGAAGCATAAGCTTCTTTGATTACAAAGTACTATTTTTGAAGTGTTTTTTCCTTCCTCTCACCTACAGTATTTGTCTTACACAATGTACAAGTGTTCTCCTTGCCATTTGTTTTGCTCATTTTAACAGGCTACTTTAGGTCAGCTCCTGCTCTTCCATCTATGATGTCTATATCTGTGAGTGTACTTAGTCTCAGGAGGGAAAACAGTTTGTTAAAACAGAATATCCTGGAAGCATATATGTGTGTATATATATATATATTTAAATATGTATATATATTTTCTTTAGTCATATTTGCAGGACTCAAGAAGCAAAAATTACATCCTGAAAACAGTGGATTTAGAGGTGTTCTAAGCATTTTTTTTTCCTTTTTTTTTTTTTTTTCTAACTTGGATGCCCCATACAAGAAAACAATTTTAAATACTTAAGCTTTATCCATGGAACTCCATGCACAGAACTCTAGTAGTAGTTCTGTCTCTAAGTATAAAATGTAATAGATTTGGCACACATAAAGAGAAATTTTGCCATCTCCAAGCAGAGAATGCTGCAAGGTGGTATTCCAACCTCTGCATATCTCATTTTGTGCCAGTTCCTCTTGAAAGTGCATCCTGTCCCAGAACAGTGCTCTCTGGAGCAGCTGCTCTGGAGATGATGCTGGAGGAAGTCCCTTGGGGTTCAGTAGACAGTTCCAGAACCGGTTTCATTACGTGTCTGCTGGAAACCACACTTGGCAAGCCCTCCTATTCTGTTCCCACCTGAGAGCTATACTATCTATGGGAAGCTTTTTCTTCCACCAGTCAGGCAGGCTTTGACACAGAAATCTTTGCTCTCCATCTCTCTTCTGCAAGCACTAGTGTGAATTATGTGCAAGCGCAGCAGAGGCTGTATTCCAGAAGCACTCTACGTGAAGTGAGATGTGAAGTCCAGAACATCCTGTTGGGATTGAGTTATTTTCACAGCTTTTTACAAGAGACTGTAAGTTGAAATCATCATAGGAACTGTTATTTAAAACTGGCCAACTTCATTCTGTTTGAAGTGTCCTGTACAGCAGTAGAGTTGATGGGGTGTCATTTAGCAGCTTCGGTCACAGAGATCTGCTTCCACAGTCACTTGAGTAGCTAGCAATTAGCAGCCATCATAGAAGGTTAACTTCAGTGCTAGTCTCACTGCAAGCCTGCCCTGAATTGTCAAACCTTAAAAGCTATAACTACGCAAATACAATTCCATGCAAATCTAGCTTTCATAATCCAGGATTTGATGTGCAATGTTTTCTAGTTAAATCCTGAAATTATTTGGAAATTGTCAGTTACTGTTAAGAATAATGTTCTGAGTGGTTAAGCTTAAGGGTAGTTTTTTCAGATGCACTGAAGACTGAAGAGTATAAGCCCAATTTTGCAAGAGGCTTGTCTTTTGCTAAGGTTACACTTCTTAACCTGATGAATTCAGTGAATTAAATTCCATTGAATTAACTGCTTCGTGGTTTCTCTATGGTCATTCCCCTGGTAAACGTTTGTAGTTCACGCTAATGTGGGATGCTGTTGTGTGATGTACCAAAGTTACTACAAATTGAGAGACATCCAGTGAATTAGGAGCTTGTAGAATGATTATTCTTACCTTTACCACACAATAACCTCCCCTAGACTACTAGGAGCCTCACAAAGCAATTACAGCTTCCAATGATGAGGCTAAGCGTGTTTTATGCATTCCACTATGTGCATTATTAGATGTATGAGAACTTGTTGACCTGCATAGTGATTAAATTGTGAGATCTTCAAAACAAGGATAAGACTTGCAGGTTACTCAGGTGCTTTGGAAAATGGTATTTTGTGATGTTTATCTGGTACAGCTGATATTTTGTGGCATTTAATGGGGAAACTTTCTGACAATGTGTAAAGCTGAACCTAAATGATGTAGTCTAAGTGTTTCTTCCTGGTAGTTTGTTCTCATTTTTCTTAATTCTCTTTTGTAAGAACTAATCAGAAGAGCAGACTGTTGTCTGCTGAATGTTGTTTTGTATGGCCGCAAGTAGCGTTACACTTGGAAATGCTGACGGGCCTTGCATAAACTTGTTTTCCTTGCCTTCTGGGGTTGTTTGTGGTCCTTGACAATTGAGGCAGGCTCTTCTGTTGCGTAACTAAAGCTTGAGAAATCTATAGTGTTGTTCTTCAATTTCACATTTGTGTGTTTGATAGTGCCAACGTGATCCCGTGATTCTTTGCTGCACAGGTTCAGCGCACTGACTCTCAAATGCGTCTGCCCAGCAAGACAGGAGAAAATAGGATTTTTCATAACTAAGGAAAGCATGAATGTTGAAAGAATAGATGTTCAGTGAAGGCAAAGAAATGATTTTCTCAAATGTTAGTTTTCCTAATTACATGGTTGTTATCCTGATGAAGTCCTGCAGGTAATGTAACAGCTTGTGTTAAACTCCTTTGTTTTGTCACTGTCTTAGAATACTTTTTTTAAAAATTATTATTTCCTGAAGATATGATCCTTCTCAAATATTTATTTTGCATTTTGAAGTAATCTTTAGATGATACCCTTTGAAATATATCATATTGGAGCATTAGCAATGCTGTTGAGTCCTTAAAAAATGTGGAAGTTGTGGGCACATGAGGCTTGCCTAGAGTAGGGTGTTTATAGTAGACAGTAATAGTATTATTATTATCATTAATTTTGGAACTTTGAATGGTAGCAACTGTCATTAATCTTTACTCTGGCAATACCAAGGTATTGCATATGGAATATGTCATAAGATAGTATGTAAGTAGTATTCTGAATAAAAATGATGCTCATTAGCAGATAGCAAAGATGTGAAACCTAAGCATCCTGAATTCTTGTAACAGCAGACACTAGTTGATATATAGGTAATTAATGGATTTAATGACTTTTTGCATGCTTACTTGAAAACTAAAATGCGAAGTTGTAATTAAATGGTAGCATCAAAATATTGTTTTTACTTAATGCTTTTTTTCATAGGTGTATATACCCATAAACTCCTATTCATGGTGCAAATGTTTGTGTAAGAATTAAGTTCAAAACCCCGAATGACCAAGCAAATTTGATAGTTTGAAGTAATCTTCCACAGGCAGTTGGCTGTATGACTAATAGAATTATGTATGCGTAAAATTGCTTTTACTGTAGAAGCCAAAATGCAGAATAATAGCTTGTCAAACTGTCATTTGCAAGTGAGATCATAGATTTCATTGTCCAAATTAGGTTGTGTTCTCTTTCTTTTGTCAGGTCACATTCTAATAACCATATTGTGCATTAAACCCTGTGATTATCTGAACACTTGACAGATGGTAGGCTGTTAATTTATATGTAAGAGACAGTGATTGCCTGTGCAGTAATGGTATTCAACAAAATATGAAATGTCAAAATTGACTATTTTGTTATGTTTTTATTTGACTTATTTCAGAGAGGTAATTGTAGCAGAGTAATTTTTTTCATAGCTAAACATATGCTTCATTTACTAGTGCTAATGCTTTGGGCTTTGAAGTCTTACATTGAGAGTTGTTTATTTGTTGGTCAAGAGTACATTAACGTTGTACAGTGAAAATGACAAGTGTAATTATATCTATTAATCTGATGATTTAAATATATATTACTTGATTTTAAGGAAAATAGGTTAATTTTAAATGACTTAAGGTTTCATATCTTTCTGAGCAATTAGATTTATGTTAATGTAACTGTTCTAGCTTTATATCAGAAGTCTATTAAATTACTGAAATGAGTAGGTAGATTCTCCTAACAACTTCAGTGATCATTTTAACTCACTCTAAAGATGTTGCAGAAAACAATCCATCCAAGTCCAAGGGATTTTGCCCTCTGATGGATTTGACAGGTATTTGGGCTTCTAATATACAGCTGGGGGTAAGAACAGTCAAAAGTAGTGCTATTTAGTACCACACACATTGCTGCAAACGATATGAAGGTCATGGATGTGCCTCCCAACTTCATTTTAGTTCATCTTCATCGAAGTAATGTTTTAGATGCTCTTTGGGAGCAGTTGTTTCAAGGAGTTAAAGATTTGATGAAGAGAACTTGAAAGAGTATTCCAAGTGTATTGAGCAGCGTGAAAGAGAGAAAAGGGGTAGAAAGAACATTGTCATATTTTCTGCAGCAATTAACATCAACAGATTGATCTCTCCTTGGAGAGCAGGCTCCTTCACAAACAGTGTGACTACTAATTGCTATTAGTTTGTAGATGAAAACAACTAATAGAAATCTGACTGAAGAGTCAAAGATTTATTCTTAGTTTTGTGGTTCAGTTGATTCTTTTACTTTTTAAAGAAGGTACTTTTATTTAGTTCAAATAAACACAAAAATACAAAGTCATCACCCAATTGACATGCTTCTAAACTCTCAAGCTACGTCTGTAGCCTTACTGATATATTTCTGTAGTTCAGTTGTTTTTGCCGTTTTATTATTGTGCATTTATAATCATCTGCTGTTGTGTTGAGGTATTCAGTAACACAGAGGAATAAATTCCATGCTAAAATTCTTTAACCACAAATAAAGTTATTTTTCTGTAATTTTTCTGTTTCAGCAGGCAAAAAAACCCCACAAGTTGCCGTGCCCTAAAGAATGGTAATAATTTCATTTGTCTTTCTAGTGTCTTAGCATTGTTTTGTTACTCTTGTTGGGTGATGGTGCTGGTGGGAGTTCTAAATGCTATACATCCCTTTTACAGAAACAGAGAAGATAATTTTTATTGAGCGTATGAGTTACAGAAAATTTTGTTGCCTTCCATGCTTGGGGAAAAAAGAGTTTACCATTAGTGTTGTTAATGTGTATTATATATGCACTTGCTGTAAACATACTGGTCCTGAAACATAATGCTGCTTAGGAAGAGGCATATGCACAAGAATTTCAGAAATAAAAACTCCTGCACTAATCTTCAAAGATGAATGCTTATGTATATTCTACCTCTTAAGCATGAGGAATATATGTTCAGTCCTGGATGCTTGTGACATTTTGAAGGGACTGTAGGACAGCATAGTATACGTTGAACTTTGTTATAATGATATTTCATGTAAATGTTACCAAAATAGAAAAACAACAATGCTCTCCAATCTGTTGGTCATATGTAGATACGCTTGGAGCTTTGTTCCAACTATGTTCTACTAAAGAGAAATTTAAACTGGAGTAACAGCTTTGTTGTAGCCGTTCAGTTTTTTTTCAGTTTTATCTTTTGATTTACATAGCCTGAATTATTTATAAACTGTAACTTTTAAGATGCTAGTACTGTTTTTTATAATAGTCCCATTAAAGTATAGTAAAAGTATATGTTAAAGCATATATTACATAGGAAAATTATTTGCATAGATGAACTTTGCAATACTAAATAGTAGGCCAAAGATCTATCAGGCCTATCTATAAAGTCAAGCTGCTCTTTTTGATTTCTTTAAAACATATGCTCCTTATCTTTGTTGTAAGGTAGTATCAGCTTCCTTGATTACTTACTTATTAATCTTCTGTTGTAGTCTTATGATTGGGCTTAGAGTGGTTGGTACACGGTCATGCCTTCAGCTGTTGGAAGAATTTCCCTATACTTCAAAACTGCTTGAAAGTTTTCCTTGAAATATAGTACTTTCATTCAATAGGCAATCAAAATACCTTTATAATAACTTGCTGGAGAGCATTAGGAGAAAACAGTGCACATTGTATAGTAAAGGGTGACTCTATAAAATGTTTAACCAGAGCATTAAACAAAGATGTGGTTTTAACAATGTTTGCTAAATATTCTTTTTTTTTTTCTTTTTACTTACAGTGTTGCATCTGCGTTTTTTTTTTAATTTTCTGCAAGATTGAGGAATTTCAGGAGCTTTTTTGTTTTAAACAACAACAACAGTTGTTACTTTTTTGTCTTGTAGTTTTGTTGCTCTTGATTTAACAAATTTGTCTATATACTTGTGGCAAAGTATTGCCATGAGCATATTATTGTTGACATTGAAACTTTCAATAGCTGGAATTAGTATAAGATTCAAATTATGAACAGAGGCTAAATAATGAAGTTCCTAAGGAGTCTCCTTTTGGAGACAAAACTTTCAAAATATGTTGGTTTTTTTTTTTTCCAATAGTGAATCATTCTAGATTGGCTTTTCTTTATATGCCGCTATTTTACGTTAGATTAACTTTGGTAAGGATGTCAAATGAAGCATTAAAAATGCACTGAATGACCCACATGCAATGTTTATATTAGCATCTCTCTTTAGGGGGATGGGAAATAGGCACACTTAATGGACTACAGATATTTTTTCAGACCTTAAATACGCTGGAGATTGTGAAGGCTCAGTGGAACACCAAAGTTGTTGAAATATAACATGTTATGCAGCAACAGCTTATTGTTATGCAATAAAGGAGATAAAAATCATTGTATTTTACTAGTAATACAAGAAGAAACAAACCAAATAGCAAGTAAATGCACACGTTAATGATTTCAGAAGTAGAAGAGCGTACGCTGAATTAAGGGAGGAGCCAGTCCAAATGGAATGATTTAGAGATTTTTATTTTTTTTATCCAGCTAATGATCTCTCAGCATTTCATAAGCATTAATGAATTAAGCCTTACTGTAAGGTAGGTATTATCCCAATTTCATGTACTGCAGGGAAATTAATTCATTTGTCCAATTTCATCACCGATCACTGAATGGCTCTGGTTTCTATTTCAAAATGTCTGGATTTGCAGCTGTATTGAAATGATACAGAGGCTTTGCTTGGTGCATCTGACTAATTTTTGGATCACTCAAGAAAGGTATTAGTCACAAGCTGGTGATAAGAAAGCAATAACTTGAAAAGTCATTTGGTGTTGCATTCTGCTGTTTCCAATTATTTAGTTCTATAAACGTCACTCCTAATTAAAATAAATGTTTCCTGTTATGTGTTTTTACTCTTAGTATCAGAAGATATAATTTCAGTTGAAGAAACTTGTCAGTAGAATTTCTGGGAGAATTTCTCTCTAGTTTTACTGCCTTGGCAGCAAAGTGAGTAACATGGGACTGAATGCCTTTGCTTGTTTCATAATGCAGTGTCCCTTGCTATTATACCCACGTGTTCAGATCTAGTAGTCAAAGTGATGCTCGGGTCTGAAGAAACCTGTAACTTCTTCTAACCCCCACTGTTGATTCTTTTTGTGTTTTGACAGATTGTTACAACTTATTTGAAGATAGCTTCTGGATTTACAACATTGGTGCAATACTTAGAAAAGTTTTAACACTTTAAATTGATTACAATCAGGACAGTATCATTTTTATCAGAAGAGTGTTGAAGATTTTCAAAATAAAATCTTCAAACTCAAAACTCAGACTAATAAATTGAAGTTAAATGCAATTTTGTTTTATTAATAATGCCAGGTTTCATCTCTCTTTTAATTAGCAGCACTTGACTTTAAGCTCCAAAATACCTGATTTGAAAACTGATATTTCTTCACAGTTAAAAAAATATATATTTTAGAGGATAAAAGTTTTCTGAAATGTCATGCAAATTTATTGTTGTGATATCTCAGTATCAGTAATGTAGCACCTCGATGGAGCCCATCATAGTGGTACAACCTGATCTTTTGCTGGAGCAATGCTGCTATTAAGGTCATGCAATAAGCATGTAACTGAGTGCTAAAGTTATAAATGGGAAAATCATGTGACGTGGCATTCTAAGCTAATTTGAACAGACTTTTATAGCTTCAAATGCTGTAAAGTTTTAACATCCAGATTAATACGTTCAGAGAGTTCATCTTTCCCTCCTCTCACAAATAAGGAGAACAGTGACCCTTTCGGTACTTTCTTTTTCTTGTCTGTACTTGCTCATACCTTCTTTTTGTAAGATAGCAAACATATCTCAAGTTCACCAACTCTATACTATTGTTTTCTACACTTGTATGCTCCCCTTTAACTTTGCCCAAGCACTGAGTTTAAGATTATTCCAGAGAAATGTAGTGATCCCCTTAGTGCTCCTTGTAAGAACTTGAATTCTGTCTTTTCACTAACATATGAGTAAAATTATGGCCTGCAGGTGCAATGAATACAGTAAGCCAAGCAGGAAAAACAGTTGGAGTTGAATAAATGTTCCTCCAAAACACTGCATATTATAATTACTTAGGGATTCAGAATAGGCACAGCTGTAATATGCGTACTGTTGAAGTTGAGATTTTCTAGTACACTTGGTAGATTATTATTAGGTTTAGGTTTCCTTCAAGTTCCGTTCTCCTCATTGTGCACATCTACTGATGCTTTTAAAATTAATTTTGCGTTGTTTTTTTCCCCCCTGCTTTCTCATCATGTATTCAAAATATGTTCATAACACTCCCTTAATGTTAATGAGAATTGTATGCTTGATTCCAGTCCTATGTCACCCACTATTTGTGGATAAGTTTTTTGGATTTCTAAGCTTGTTCAATTTTAAGTCATCAGCCCTAATTAAAGGAGGCAGGCAAGTACCTCTAGAAATGAAGCATTCAGACTTTAATTTTATGTACAGGAACTGTTTCTATGTGCCTGAGCCCACATTGTCTCAAAGACAACAATATCTTTCCATCAAGTTCTAGCAGCTTTGGATCAAGTCCACTAGAACTTGCTTATCTAGCATGAAGTGACTTTTTTCTTTAAAAGGGGAAGAACACTTTTGGGTATGTAGTTTATTGGAGAAGTGACAGCAGAGTAATCCATATACCAAAGCATTTGGTAGGTTAAACTTCTAAAGCTGCAGAGCACCTAAACCAGCAGTGCATTTGGTGGTACGTTTCAATGCGAGGATACCTGTATTTTAGATTATCTCACATGACTGTTACACTCTGCCCTAGAGTTACCTGCATTTATTGATTTGGGCCGCGTGCCCATCTCTAATTGTTTCTTTCAAATAGCATTTGTTCAGAGCGCTGACTCCATTCTAGTAATTTGTACCCTTCACACTAAGCTGTGCTTTGCCATATTCTGCCAATCTCCCTGAGTAGCTGAGAAGCGTGTATTTGATCACTCCTAGATTTTGTCCTACCAGCTGAGTTCTGTCTTTTATACTTCAAGTGCTTTGAAACTACTTTTCTAGTTACTGGCAGTTGTATTCTTTTTACGTTTCTTTTTACATCTTCCTGTATGTAGCTATACTGTAGATGTGACTCACGTCTTTTAAAAGTCTTCAGTACCTATGTCAGATGGAAGCATTCTGTACGTCACTTCACATCTGAATCCTCTTGCATACTGTTTTCTTTTGCAGTCTAACAGTCCCTTGCTCTTCTGGACAGATTTATGCAGTATTTTTCCCTGGGGGAACTTTTAGTTATGGCTTATACTGAGTACTTTTTTCATCACCCAGCCCCCAAACCCAAACAAACCACTTTCTGCAGGATCTATTTTCCTTTCTTGCAGTTCAAACTTTTTCTGTTTTAGTTCTGATTTTCATTCTATTTCATTTCTTATTTATAACTAGTTATTCTGAATTGCACACAGAAGCTTTGACTTTATTTTCCATCAAGAATATCACAATGTACAAAGTATACAGCATGTTGTATAGATCATGAAAGAAAGAAGACCTAAACAAAAAAATGTCTTTTTAATGCTTTTTAGAAGAATCATAGAATGTACTGTACTTTGTACTAGGAAACAGCCTCTGTTGTGCTTGTACACAAACTTTTCCAAATAAATGTGTTTTCGAAGAACTTATTGCATGCTAGAAAAATCACCACAAATTATACTAAATATAAGTGTTTACAAGACTTACTGATTATTTACAAACAGTTAATGTGTATAAGGGAGGATAAATTTGTTTTTTTCATACATATGCTCTCTATTTGTTGTATATACATATATGCTGTGCCTGTGGTTTGGAAACAGTTACACGAGTTGTACAAATCTGGTTTGCTGTGTCCAGAGTTTGCTGTTTGTTTTTCTACTCTTAATCAGTGCTGGCTTTGTTCTAGGTTAAATGTTTTTTCTTTTTTTTAATTTTGATTGGCTTCTTTAGAGGATAAGGAACCTCCTTGCTCAGACCTTTTAATCATTACTTTGAGAAGAGACACAACTTTAGAATTGGACTTGCAGACATGCTGAGGCTACTAACTGTTGTATTTCGCTGTGTGTTTACTGGCACAGTAATGCTCTAAGCTATCTTACAAACCAAGTTTGAATTTATAAACTTTTTGCCCTGTGTGAAAGGGGAACTATGAAAGCTGCTTAGAGAGAATTAAACTGTACCACTAAAAATTAATCAAAAAAGTATTTCATAGTATGTCTTTCCCATTAACGTGATTGGATATTGAAGTTGTTGTTTTTTCTGTTCTAAATCTGATGTAACCTTCTCACAGAGGTTTTAACTCTGCTGCAGAGAAATTTCTTTTTTGATTAAGTCTAACCTGGATTCTAGAATACATTTCTCTAAGCAAATTTGATGGATGACTATTTGAGGGTTAGGATTATTTCTAGCCTTTAAAGTGTCCATAGAGTTGCAAATAACACAGTGGGATAAAGGAAAGGTTGGGGTGAAAGTAATAGATTTAAGTTCAGCAGATAGGAGCTGGGTTCCTGGCTCCTGTTCTGACTGACTTCCAAGTTGGGACTGGAGAACTCATTTCAGTTTTGTCCAGTATTTTGAGGTTTTTAAATCTCAGTGATTTTCAAAGTCAAAGGAACATAGATGTCGAAGTAGATACTTTGAAAACGATGCCTTTCTTTCTCTGTTACCATTTATGAGATGGATGATGATAACTTAATGAACTCCTTTTCTATATTTGCATTATGTTCACTGGAGAGAGGAACTCTACCCCTGCACATGAGCGGTGACCAATAGTAGGACTGAGACTGTTTGAGACTTCGAGAACTTGTAAAGCTAACAGGGGATTGATTCATGACAAATGGGAAATGCGTTGTGTTAGGCTAAATGCGTTGTGTTAGCTAAAAACTGTTTACAAGTGAAAGGCATTTTATTATTATTATTAAAGTGTATTGGTACAGAGTAGTACTGAATGTATTAGTGCAGTGTAATGGAAGTTATTCTGTCAGCAGAAGTTCTGAAGGTGTTCTGAACAATAATCTAGCTGAAGAAAACGAAGCAGAATGTAATACAGATTTTGATGGACATTAACTATTTGTGCAGTTTCCTGGCAGTCTGTTTTGTTTGTCCTGGCAACTGCATTCTCTGTGTGAAAATTTCACACGGAAAAGCTTTGTTTTAGCTGTCTGATAGAAAATTTAAATGGCAAAACACAAACTAGCAACAAGAACTCAACTGTGGACTCACAAAATACAAGAAGAATTTTTGTAAGTGGTTGGTTATCTTAATGTCCTGCCAGCAAGCTAGCCAGAATTGGATTTTGGTCAAAGTTAATGGCAGAACTGACAATAAAAACTCTCAGTAAGGAACAATAATAACTCTCTTGCCTTGGTATGTCAAGAATTCTGGGAAATGCTGTCTTTTCCTGAGACACCATGACTCCTACAGTCCTCGGGAAATGTATTTAGTGTCTTCAAAAAACTGAGAGGTTTAAATCAGAATGATTTGATAATTAAAGATTAATTTCTTTAAGATGCATCAAAGAAACTGGAGGCTGAAGTAGACAGCTGGTTGTGCCAGTCAGAATGGTATGGCACTCAACCCTGGACCCAGCCATCAGCTCTTCTGATTCAAAATGTCTTCTCATCTCTTTCATTTTTAAACCAAAATAGATAAGTGCTTTGTTCTCACATGAATTTATTCTTCTGCGTAAGAGCTATTAAAATTAGATATGATAGAGAAGTTTTCTAATAATAATAAAAGAGATTTAAAATATTAAGGATTTTAGTAGTGAATTCAGAAGGAGGTTTATGGTGCTCCACAACATTATGTTAATCTTACATCGGCTGTTTCTTAAAAATTCTAATGTTTAGGATGCAGTTGTTGTCTGGATTGTGCCTGTATGCAAAACTTGTCTGTGATTCTGGATAATATTAAATCCTCTTGGTAAGAAATCTGAAAAGACTATTCAAGAATTTTTAAAATGGAAATAGTTGTTATGCGGCCAGGCAATAAAATGTAGTAATTTCAGGAATTGTAGAATCGTGTATTGATAGTACTATTGGAAAACATTTCTTCATTTAATCTTGTTCTAACTTGTAAAATACTATAGAGACCAAAAAAGTGAAGGAAAGTTTGTTTGTTTTCCTGGAGGCTTGGGTAGAATGAATAAGCCAAAATTCAACTGAAATAGTTTGTGTAGATTCCCTCCTTCCCTCCTCCCTTAATTATTATATACAGTGGACAATTAAACAGGTTGCACTAGATATGCAGCTTTGCTGCCTGATTTATTGCCCATTTAGTTTAATTCATTGAAGGTGACCTTCTTGTATTTCACTACAGAGACAAAAATTTTGCTGGGCCTGGTTAGCCATGCTCATGTTGGAAATTACCCTTGTAAAATGGGCTTGGCAATTGTACCCACATGACAGTATGTGAACATCTGAACGTTTGCTTACTGACTTGTCACTTTTGTCAGTTCCCAACTAGAGCTACTCAGTTTAGGGGCTTGACAGAATTCTTATTTCTCAACAAAGTTTTTACCTATTGCACTCAAATTGCTTATGTTAGTTAACAGATTCAGCACAGTACAAAAGCCTTTTAGACTTTAGGTTGGTGAGAATGGTGAGAACACTGAGGACAGTCCGTGTTGTACTCTTAATGTTTCTTTGGGTCTCTGAGCTACAGTGACATTAGTTTTTGATATATATTCATAGCTTTGAATAGCTAATATGAAACCTATTCTCTCAGGAGAAATATTACAGAGGAATGATGACTTGGAAGAGGCAATCCCTATGGGTAAGTTTATGGAAAAAAAAAAAACCTGACCCTCATAGATTGCACTGTGCTGCATGTTAGCCATTTGAACAGGGGAGTGAGGATTGATAAGAAGCACTTGTGCCTTTTGCTGTAATTACTTTTGGGGTGGTGATGGTGTCTGTAGTTGTCTTTTGCCAAACTTGTGCCTCTGGAAGACCTGGGGACTGACTCCACCAGACGTTTTTGCAAGTTGCAGAAATGTAGACATTGCCTAAACAAAGAGGACAAGGCTTCTCTCTTTTTGTCTTCTGCCTCTCGCTCGTACTTAAGGAGGCGAGACAAAAAAGAATGACTGATAGGCCTTTCATCTGGACAGATCATCTGTGTATCTCTAGGTTTTCTTTGGTCTTCCTGGAACTTTCAGGTCTTAAGGTGTCTTTTTTCTTTTGAAAGGCTTAACCTGTACAACTTCCAAAAATAAATCGAGTTCACTACCATGAAATACAATATTTTTATTCTGTCTCTGTTTTTTTGTTCAAGCAAAACATCATAGTACAGCAGTAATTTTGTTCTGTGTTCTGCTGTGATTTTAGATGCATTCAATCTAATTGATAATTTCAGTTTTCCAGTAGAAATTTGACTTTATTTTGATGTTTAGACACAAGCTGAATATTGTCTTTGCATATTAACAAGTATTCTGGAAAGGTATCTGATTTTCATAGCAATAAATTATAACAATAGCTATTTCTACAGTGTCAGTAATAACAAAACTCATAGGCAAAAGCTGCTTGTTGGAGAGAAGTTTGTCCTTTTCTGCTTATAATAACCTCAGCTATTTATTTGGCCCTTAAGTAAAAATAAATTTGTGTGTGAGATGACATAAAGACACCAGCATTAGTAGGTTTTGATATTACAGAAAATATGAGGAGATACTTTCACTCACATTGGTTTGGTTACGCAGATTTGTAGCTTGTCATAAATAGACATCTCCAAGTATAAAAAATGAAGTGTAAAAGCAACTTTCTTCTAATTTCTGGAGGATGCTGCATTTATAACTGGTATACATAAGTGTGTCCTGCTCAAAAACATCCAGGAAGCATAGCAGTAACCTGCATTAAATTCTGGGAAATGCCACAGATGAAAGTTTTAGAACATTGCTGTGCACCTGCAATGTTTGCACCTACAAAATCCATAGGACAAAAACAGTAACAGCCCCCCATCCAGCTTCATCCCCCCTCACACACCAAAACCATCACTGATTATTCTCTTGAGCTTGAGGTTTTTGTTCATGCTTCTGTGTGTTGCAGATGTATGGCATTAGCTCTCTGGTCGTACAGCCACCTGCAGGTGAGCTCTGTCACCTCTGTTCATCTGCTTTGTTCCCGTGTTTTTAAGAAATGCATGCTAATATTTAAAGTGGCAGCAAATAGGAAACACTATCCAAGTTTCTTTTCCTGAGAATACTATTCATGGTGAGCTTCTATTACTCAGTCTACAGAGCATAACTGATTTTTGTCCTCTCTGTGAAGAAAAAAATTATAGTGCAAGCTCACCTGAACAGGGGAAAGGTGGTAAATAGGGTTTAATCTTCTCCTTCAAATCCACATGTAATAGAAATGACTGTAAGGAATAGAAGTGACCCTAGGGGAGAGAAGTAGAAGGCAGACAGTTGGGAACTGTGCACCTCTGCATAATGACACTCCTCACAGAATTTCTTTGGAAACAGCAGTTACAGATTTTCTCAGCCACAGCAGCACCTTCTCTTCTATGTTATGGGAATTCCTCAAGTCCGGTGGTTTCCCAGGTAGGGGGAAAAGAAAATCCCAAATGGTTGTTAGGACAGCAAGCAAGGTGACTCTTGAAGGAAGAGTTTTTTCAGTACCTATAATCTCTGTTGTGTCTTGGTTAAATCACATCTATCTTACCTGTGTGACTGCAAGTGCAATATAAAGACAACTGTGGATTGGAATTGGATCCTGCATCAGTTGCCAAGGCTGGGAATATGTATGGCTTTCTCAGAGGATGTCTGTTCTAGAAATAAAGTACTCAGTGGGCAACACTGAAATAATGTTCATTTAAAAATAGTGAGCCAAAATAAATGAATAATTAATAGTTGCCCCATTTTGCAGTCTCCTATCCTACCCACATATAAGATTAATAAGAAAAGAGTATGTGAATAGCTTATTTTTCACACAGCTTTTAAAAAATGTTACATTGAAGCTATGCATCTTTTGTATGAAAAAAAAATTAGATTTTTCTTGTATTTAAATAAAGTATTTCTCATATTTAAATTAAATACCTATATTTCTTAAATACATGCTGAATTTCAACAAGAAAGTAGAATTACTCATGTTAAAATGGGAGGGGATGTAACTTGATTGCTGTTGGGAGCTTTGAACTGGTAGTAGTTGTAGGCTCCAAATTCAGAAGATCCCTAAGTCTGCTCTAAGCTGCTCAAAGCACAGATTTCTTCGTGCGTGCTGAGAAAGATGCTTATAATTACAACTTCACTTAAAAGTGTTTTTTTTTTTTTTTTAAGCCTGACACTCGTGTAGCTTCATGAGCAGGAAGATGTCTTGTGTAAGCTTGTATTATTTGCATTGAATTTTTTGGTTATGTGATCAAAATCATATGCACCTTTATGTATAATTTTTTCACCGTAAGTACAGAAGCATGGATTAAAGATTAATCTAAAATTCAAGACTTAGTTCTTGAGTCAAGTCTTAGAAATGTTTTAGAGTATTTATTCATTTGTTTTTTTAGAGTTTTTTTTTTTTTTTTTTAGAAGATACGGTGAAACTGCCTTATTTCTAGGCTTAGAAGCATTAGCCCTATCATATTTCAGAAAATTTGTTTTAATTTCAAGAAGCTCTTTTACTAGTTGGTTTGGAAAGTAAACCTGAAGACTTAACATCCAGTGTCCAAGGAAAACTTTTGTCCTAATTGGAAAGTACTATAATGTCCTATGTCTGTTATTTTCAAATTTCTATATCGAAGTCTGTGGGTACATTGGGAAATGGTGTCAGTATTTGAAGAAGAGTAAGCCATTCCATCTTCAGTCAACTCTTCTTCCATTTCCTTTCCCTTCTTTAAATTCCCTCTCTCTCCACAGTAATGTCAGAGAAGCTGATGTAATTGTCCAGTCTTTACTTTGTAATGTTAGAGTGGAGAACAGTCACCTTAGTGCACGTATTTTCAAATGAGGGTTGTTAGAGATTGTGAAATGCATCACCAAGGCTGAATTACGTATATTTATCTGAAAACAAGCCTTATGGAAACAAGGCAAAAAGTAAGCATGAGAGTTGTAACTTATGCAGAAGTTAGTTGTCTTTTCCAGTTTAATTGAAGAGGAAGCATGTTTGGTGAGTTGTTATCCTTGTCTCGCTGTTCCCTTAAATCAGAAATTCTTGAAACTATAATAGCATCTTAAAAAAACATGTGAACTAAAACCTCTTGATAACTGCTGACAGAGCTGTATTTTTTTCAGATCTTATTAGTACAGCTTACTAGAAGAGATGTGTATTTTGTTTAAAAACAACAGCAAAAAAAAAACACCACCAAAACACGTGTTTTGGATTTTGCATTGAGGGACATGATTTAGTGAGTGCTGTTGGTGATAGGTGGCTGGTTGGACTGGATGATCTTGAAGGCCTTTTCCAACCTTGGTGATTCTGTGATTCTGTTTTACTGTTTGAACAACAAGGAGCAGAATGAGCCAAGTAGAATTTTTTTCCTCTCTGGTATTGTTCAGCTTCCAGAAATACTTGACTAGCTTAGGAGTTGTGTTATTCAGGAACTGGCACACTGTCCTTTGGCTTGGCAGTTAGCTAAGATCTGGCCTGCAGGTATTCTGCCAGGAGAAAATGATCATAGAATGGCTTGGGTTGAAAGAGACCTTGTAGATCATCTACTTCCAATCTTCTGCCATGGGCAGGGTTGCCAACCACTAAATCAGGCACCAGATCAGGTTGCCCAGGGACCCATCCAACCTGGCCTCCAGGGATGGGGCGTCCACAACTTCTCTGGGCAGCCTGTGCCCCTGCCTCATCATGCTCTGAGTGAAAAAATTTCCCCCAGTACCAAATCTAATCTCTTTTAGTGTAGAACTTCTCCTTGGCCTGTCACCCTGATCGTGTCTGGTCTCCCTCTTGTTTATAAACACATTTTAAGTACTGGGAGGCTGCAATGAGATCTCTTATCTTTTCCAGGCTGAATACCATCAGCTCCCTCAACCTTTGTTCTTGGGAGAGGTGCTCCAGAGGATTCCCAGCCTATACAGGTCTTGGATTGCTGTGACCCAAGTGCAGCACCTTGCATTTTGCCTTGTTGAACCTCTTTAGGTTCACATTATGTGAGTCAGCTGGTTCTTTGATTACTGACTACTGTTCCTTGACCACTTTCTAATAAAATGTAAAGACTTCCTTCTCTAGCTGGGAGTGTAACAACTTCAGTAGGGAAATCCTTGCACACAGTTTCCAGATCTGTCTTTAAGTCCCATTTTCTTCTCCTCTATAATTGCTTTTTGGCCTTAAAAGCTTTCTTATTCTGACACCTGCATAAAGCAGAAGGGGCTATTAAACTAGTAAAATGCCCCAGGTTTTGCAAACAAACACTTCTGCCATTTAAATCTTGGTTATTTTCCATGAATAACTTCTACCATAGGCTTTTACAAATGATTCAATGACTTGCTAAGCAGCTTCTGTTGTTTCAGCTATGTGAGTGTATTAATGAGCACTTATATCATTTAGCAGAAAAAAAAAAAGTTTAATAAATTAATATAAAAATAATCAAGTCAGCAAATTACATGAGTTATTTGACAGTCTATGTGGTTGGTCTATTTTTGGAAAAAGCCTCAGAATCTTTTAGAAAGATATTTGGAGAGAGAGAGGAAAAATAATTTTCAGAAGGAAATAAAAATGGTAATTTTCATAATTTGTTTTAAGATTTATACTGAGAATAAATTATCCTATAGTAGGTCTAATCTTTGCAGAGATGAAGATCTAAAATTGTTATTATGGGTATGGCGTATGTTAAAAGCATTTCATTCAAGGATTTCTTCATGGTTTTTGTTCAAAATGTAGACTGACATACCTTCTCTATTGTTATGGCTAAATTAAATTTCACTTTGACAGCTGACCACAAAGTCACTCTTCTGGGGACTGTTTTGTTCTTAGAGTGAATGTGACATGAGGAAAATGGTTTATCTGTGAATATTATTCCTCGTAGATTTTTTTGTTCTTCCAAGTATGCTTTAAAGGGCTTCGAGAATTTTGAGAAAACTGCTTTTTTTTGTCATTCTCTTGACTTTTTTTTTTCCTGTGTGAAAGCTGTGAAGTGCTGAAAGGATAGATTTTCCTTGATTAATGTAGCCTTTGAGTTTCTTAGCTTCTTGACACCATATCCCTAAAGATTCTTTTCTTTCTTTCCTCTTTCCTCTCTTTTTTTCATTTTTTTTTCTTTTTTTGTTCCCCTCCCTGATACAGGAATAAATAGGTACATGCTTCCTAAGAAAAAGAGATGCCCCAAAATAGCAAGGCTAACATGTCCCCAGCTTTAAAAACAAGGTTTATGTCTTCTGTCTCTATTCCTTTTCACTCATGCATTTTAACGGACTATTTACTTGTTAACAGAAGAGATTAATTGCTTTTAATGAGCATGTATCAGGGAAATAGGATGATGACTCTTGCCTGGGTAGAGCTCTGTTGTAGGAAAAATTTCAGAGTTATGAAGAAAAGCTGAGAGGTACCAATGCTGAAATGTTCGTAAAATAACGTATTTGTTTACTATGAGGTATTCTGATTTTGCAAATGTAAGAAATACCAGATCTGTGAAGGCAGTATGACATAATTATGGAAACTTTATTAAATGTAGCAGCACTTTTCTCTGTTTAGCTTTCTGAATCTGAATTGTCTACAGACCTTTCCATTTAGAATGGCTTTAAAAATGAATTAACTCCATTGAATCAAAAACATGGAGGTTTTTTTTTTATATTGCTTTATATTGAAAAAGTAAAAACATATCTAATCTTTTTTGCATTTGGAATAATATGAAAAACATCAAGTAAAATAATGAAGGCTATTACTATTATTTTTTTTAAACTGACTTCAGTGTTTGGAAAGGCATTTAAATTTCCAGTTTTCACTTCATGCTCTTGACAGTAGGAATGCCTGCTGTTAACTATGTAAGTGTACAAAGGTATTTGCAAGGTCATGGAGTAAACTTTGCAAGATTAGATCTCCTTCTTTAAAAATATGTGATAGTATTTAGTCTGAGCTATAGGTTTGCAAAGTTCCTTGCTAAGAGATGTATGTCTAATGCTGATGAGGGAATGTGAGCCCTTCTATTGAACCGCTAATAAAAATAATTCTTACCTATTGTTGCAGGATTACTTCAGCTTGTTTGATAGCATATATCACTGCTATCCTGCAGCTGGAGCTGATGTGGTTTCTGTTGTGCTGATAGTGATAAGTCTAGCAAACGTGACTAAGAATTTAATTGTATACGGTACCGAATTTAATTAGCCAATAAATTTGCCTTGATAGTATCTTCCTTCATAAGTACAAAGATACTATTTATATGTCTGATCTATGTCCTGAGTTTTCTCCCATATTCCTTGTCTCTGAAACATAAATTCTCCAAGTATTGCCTTAGTGTAGGTGAATGCACTTCTTATGCAGAATTAATCTTACATTCAGATGTCCTTACAAGATGGAGGGGGTTAGCAGCAGTTTGAACCTAGGTTGGAATTTAGACTTTCTCAGGGCTATTGCTGTGTACAGACATGTAGAAAGCCCCCGATATGAGTACCAAAGCAGATGTAATGTCTGTCTTTTTCACTGTATTTTCAAAGCAGTATCATCTTTACACAAAGAGAAGGTTTCAGATTAAAAGCTTTCAATACTTGGATTAGGATCTCTGTTGTAGACAATCTAAGCTGGTTGCAAAGGTGTCTGCAAGACTCCTTTAGATTGATCTTAACCATGTTGGAATAAGATCACTGCTCCTCAATACTGCCCAATTTTTAAATGGTCAGAGAGCACAAATAAAGACGTTCCCATTCAGGGATCTCCCTTCCTTGCTCCTTGAGAAGTTGAGACAGAACGTCGCAATGGGCTTCTCTGGCAGCTCTCTGGTGTTGTATGCAAAGCTCATTGCTGAAACAAGGAGTGCAGTGGTGGGTCTTTAAGCTTAATTCTTTCTTTTATCTTTTTTTTTTTTTTCTCTGTTTCTGGATAGTCAGTGAGCCTGTCTTCAAGAGAAGAATGTGCAGCTGTCCTAGCATGAGGTCCTTGGGAATGAGTCTGGTCTTGCGCAGCTCAGCAGCAGCACAGGAGCTATCCTCCTTAGGCTGAGCTAAAGATAAGTTTAAGTAAGAAAGCTGCCTTTTCTCATGGTACTGCTCAGGCTTTGTCTAGAATGCAATTATCACAGTTTTGATCTCTCAAATGATTTAGTTTTATAGTTAAGACCTTTGTCAGTCAGGTATATTTGTGCTTGGTTTTGATTTGCCTTATTACTGACTGTGTTGACTAAATGATGACCATTTCTTTTGCTATTACAATCAGTAGCACACTGCAGAGGAAAAAAGCCACAGCTAACAGGTAGACATTAAAGAAATATTTCTTGGTTTAATATTCAACTTGTCGAGCCTTTTTTCTCATTGGGTCAAAAGCTTCCTTTGTTCTTTTGAACTTTTCAGGAATTGGGCTCCAGAGAAATGACACTTGCTACTGACTGCAGCTTTCCCTGGAGTTGCACTCACTGAAGACATGAATAAATGAGGAGGCTTTTCATATCTGCGAGAAGCTTACAAAGCAGCTTGCACTCACTGACAATCGATGCTTAATTGGTTGAGATTTAACTCTAACCCTAACCCTAAGACAACATTTATTTAAGCTTTTTCTTCTCAGTTTTTATCTGAGAGTTTTCTATCATTAATAATGTTCTGAAATACAAGCCTGTGTATGTACATATATACGGAAACAAGTGAGAAAAATGCTTGCTTAAATGAAATCTAACAAAACAGAGGGAGTTAAGTTTGTTTGGAATTCTATCAGTTGTGGTTTATAAGGGGGCAGTTGAGGGCTTGGAGTCCAGCTGTGCTCTAGAATTCTGAGGCTGTTATCTCATATCTGCCTGTCTTCAAAACAGACTTATTTTTTCTTCATCTCTATTGTGTATATGAATTTTTTTATAGTAAGGAGTATACCAGTGTGTTAGGAAATGCCTTTCTTCCCTTTGTTGGAGTCTGGTGAGATTAGCTTTGTTTGTAGCTATACTCTGGTGATTCCATATCCTCAATATAGAGCCTTATGAGGAAAAAACTCTTAGGAATCTTTTTTGGAGGAGGGAAAAGAAGTTCAGGGATGGTTTGGAACAGATTTTTTTGGTCTAAGTTGCATTGTACTTCATTTTAAATGACTTTCTAGTATTCCTTCACTGATGGTGGATCTTAGTTTACTGTGCACCCACAGCACTCATTTCTTAGCCACGTGCATGCTTTCTGTTGATCAAGTCAATTTCTGCATTTTCATCAGATAGTTAA
The DNA here is from genome assembly GCF_905368555.1 of Meleagris gallopavo. Taxonomy (NCBI): domain Eukaryota; kingdom Metazoa; phylum Chordata; class Aves; order Galliformes; family Phasianidae; genus Meleagris; species Meleagris gallopavo. The sequence goes on along the minus strand of NC_139417.1, from coordinate 12,482,097 downwards.
GCTGCCATGAATATCTCCTGGTTTAGTGGCTTTTCTCTGTTAGGAAGTTTCTGAAGTAGATAGCTGCTTCCAGGTGTAAAAGAGCTTTAAAAAGATGAGTTATATGTTCCACAAGCTACATTTCTCAAGCTTTGGAGAGCGTTGCTGCTGATGGATAGGTTTTTTTTTTTCTTGTCAAAACAACACTCCTTTCTTGGTCCCATTCCAATGTGGGACAATAAGAACAAAACTAATTCATCATTCCTCTACTGATTTCCAGTAATCTGTTATTAATACTTGCATTCAAGTAAATATAAGTGGAGATGACAGATGTAGGAACTGTTGCATTCAAATCCCAATGGAGTAGTGAAGTGTAAAAAATGGCTAGGAACTGTAAAGTATAGCCTTTTGCTAAACCTAATGACAGCGTCTAACTTGCTGATGAAAACACATTATTGTGAATGTCAGTGCACAAAGTATTGTTTAGACAGTCTGCAGTGGTGATTGCTAAGGAAATATCGAAAGCAATAACATATAGAACAAAAATCTTTCATTGGTTTTGTTATGATTCAGATATGTTATCACTTGTGTAGTATCATTCCACACAGAGAATCTCATTCAGTATGGCAGGCTTGCTTTCACTTATAATGTCTTAAATACTGTGGATCTTGACATATGTTTTGAGTCTAAAACCCAATATTATGGCAATATGAAGTGGAAGAATCTTCAAATTAGTTAAGTTGTAGGTTTTTATTTTTTTACTTTTTTTTTTGTAGGTGAAGTTATAAGGCTTCATTTATCTTTTAATTACTGGTGAAAGTTCCTCTTCTGAAGAGCATTACTTTAGACAGTAATCATAATTAGTGGAAACATTTAATTAAATGGAGTGTCTGGTTGAATCCTTTTTACCTCTGTAAATCAAGCAAGTCAAAGGAGGCTGCTTTGTCTTGGTCACTAATAAAAAAAAATAAATCATTAGTAACTTCTTCAGGATGGATTTTATAATCCTATTTAAGATCTAGTTAAAGTACTGTTTATCTGTAAAATCTATAAAAAAATATAGTACTGTATGGTACAATTGTTATTTTTATAAAAGAGAAGAATAGTAACTGTTAATGTTTTATTTAATTTATTTATTTTAAATAATTTTTACTTGTAAGAATTGCGTTTAGCAATGGGTTATGGTGAAATGATAGAAGAAATAATGGGCCAACCAGATTTTATGAGGTTAAAACAGCATAACTGTGCCTTGTTATTTGTGACGTGGACTTGGTCAGAGTGGATTGGACCAAGCTTTCCCAATGCTGGATCTGTGGAGAAACAGAGATGGCTGCGGAGAACATAAAGAACCCAGTGTATTATCAGTTTTTTCTCTCTTCAGCAAAAATGCTCATTCAGTCCCTTAGCTGCCTGAGCACAAACACATAAAGCAAGAAACAGTGCAAGAAAGAAAATACTGCATAGGATTTCATCTAATAAAATAAAGTAAATCACCCCCATCCTCTGCCCCACCCCTGCAAAACCAGAAGGAAATTAAACAGTAACAGACAATCTAACAAATCTTAGATTAGTTTTTACAGTGGATATGTTGTGTGCTGCTAGGATGAATTTTTTTGAAATGTTAAACTTTGATAACTAAGTCATGCACAGTGCTCTTTTCTGTCATTTTGAATTTGCGTTTCTCTCTTTGGTTCAGTAAGCCCTTCAAAGAGCTATCAAATGTGAGGAAGTATTGGGAATTTTTGTGAGAATATTAAAACATCAAGTTGTTGGTTTTATTTTCATGCTTCACTGTTCATTTGGAGCATCTGTTATATACAGATCTGCTGTTTTATATTACTTTTATTGTGATAAACATAATGGATGAAATACCTTAAATCCAGCCAACCCGAACATTGCTGGTGAAGTTATCTGTTGTTCTCTATTCTCTCTCCTTGACTCCTCCACCTTGCTTGAAGTGGATAGCTCACTTTTTTCCAAATCAATTTTGCATTACAACAAAGTCAATATCTTTATTTTGTCTACATCACCGATCCCACATGTCTTTTCCCACATGTCCTGCAAAGCCTACTCTTCCTACGGAGGCTGAGGAAGGGTTATGAAGTTAAGACACAAAAGTGATCAGAAATAAATGCTTTAAAAATTTCATGTTCTTTATGTGGCAAAATAGTCTGTTAGCAGAAATAGGTGATGTATTTTTCCTGTCTTGAAAGAGCAGAACAAAGGGTAATAGAGAAAGAGGAGAGTTGCCATATTTCTTCTGCTGTTTTATTTAAAAGTAGTAGTGACCTCTAATGCTTCTTCCTGGCTTGGCTAAACACTGACCATTCTCTGCTTTGCTGGAAGGTACTTCCTTCACATCCAGTTTGTTTTGACTAGGGAGTATGTAATATAGATGTAAAGATTTGCACTGAAACAGGGACAAGGAAGGTGGTAGATGTTTGGTGGCTAGGAATAGTAGACTTTATTTAGTGGCTTTATCAGGCGGTATCAACCTTCCTATTTTCTGAATTGATGGGTGGTTGACTCAAGTAATGCTTAAATGTGGGTACTTGTGATGTGTTCTTTCAGCAATAAAGGCATGCTTAAATGAAAAGGAATAATTTGTCTCTAGACCCATAACGCAGACAAATCCGTCTAAACCACGTAGTGCTGCAACACAGTTTTTCCATATTCCTTCTAACACTTTCACAGAACAGCCTTGTGCATCTTCAAATGTGCTACTGGATTGGTAATAATTATCTGCAAGCGTGTAGTGTTCTTAAATGCTATTCTTTCTTGGAAATACAAACCCAAAAGAATGTCATTTGTATGCAACCACAAGATTATATGCAAATACTCTGCACTTGGATCTGGTTATGGTGATCCCTCACCTTGTAACATCTGGTATTGGCTTTTGTAAATTTTTGCTTTTAGATGTGGAGTCCTGCAAAGTGCTGAACACAGCAGCCAGCTGGCTCAACAGCAGAAATTATTAGGAACGTGAAACCTCAATCAGCATTTCTCTTCTCTGCTTCCTCTGCGAATATTTTAATGCCTGTGTCCTATTTTGTAGTCTCATGTGCAAGTCTGGACCTTAATATTCAAAAGTCTTTGTTTATGTAAATCATTATCTTTATTGACATCTCTTTCTGCTGGCCATCAACTGATAAAAGAAGATTCATTGTAAACAGCAAGCCAAATTTTTGCTCTGTTATTTTTATGAAACCTTTCTAATGTTCCTTTTTCATCTTTTTTGAAACAACAACAACACAGTAAACTATCTGGCTCCTGCTGATAAGGTCAAAAATGATCGCTATCACACAAAGGAAGAGATTGAATATTGTTGAAGAAAGTCAGAGAGCTTACATGATGAGAGAAAAGGCTGTGCTTACAAAGGTGCAACAATGGAGACTTGCCAAGCTTTAGAATCGAAGAAAAGGTTCTTGGAGGTAGAACTGGTCGAAGAGTATGTAAGCTACCCAGCTGTAGGCAATGAGAAATAGGGGTACCATGGAAACTAGAGTGTATTAAAAGCTATGAAAGAAAGATGATAAAATGTTAGAGTGCAGGGATGATGATATACTTATGTTGTTTCTAGTAACCTGTACTTGCATTCATTTTTGGATCTGTAATCTTTAAAAATCAAAGCTTTCTTTAATAGAGTTCAGAAATAGCTGGTTCTGTAGTTAATAGTGTATCTGGTCACTGAACTGCCAAATATATGCCGAGCTTAGTAGTTATACTGTGATTTGTTTTCCTGTAGTGGAAAGAGCAGGAATGGCTTTCATAAAAACTGGTTGTCATCTTTTAAAGAATGTATTGTTTTTCTTATTTGTGACTAACATGGCCTTTGGCATTCACAACTGGGACTTTCCATGAATACAATTCATTGGTGAAGTTGAATGTTCTGATATTTGTAGGAATTAGGATGGTGTCGTGCAAATACAGTGTTTTCTAGACAAAAACATCAAATTTCTTTGGGCTTGCAATGAGAATACTTCAGTTTGGAAGTCTAAATTTTATTTGATAGGCTAACGTTGTTATGTGCTTTCTTCTACGTGAGCTTCCTGCTGAAATTGGGATTAAGGTGTCAGTTCAATGATGCAATTCATAATGAACCCTGCTCAGTGTATTTGGAAGGCTCAAATGCATCTTGGCTTTTACCCAGCAAAATAGAGTTTGCTTGATTTTAAACCACCATAAGTGGTATTTGTAAGAAATTATTGCATAGATTTAGGTACTTGCAGATTATAACAAATTAATTATAAGTACATTGTTATAGCTTTCAAAAAAATTATTAAATTACCGTGTTCTGTTGTCATTATTCCAAATGAATGAATATATTATGTGCATCTGCTTTGTTCACTAATAGTATACAAGCAACTCCAAGTGATGCTGTGGCTATTATTCATTTCTACCAGCTGCTTGAGGTTAGGTTGTTATAAAGCTTTCAGTTAAGATACTGAAATCAAGGGCTGGATATTTGTCATGTTTAAGGATCTCTATCTTGATCTGCAGTCAAGTTCTATCTTTTAAATAAATATTGGCAATATAAGCTTTCCAATGAAATATTAGATGTCTGCCATAGTAAGCTTGAGGTGCGCATACTGAAAATAAAGTATTTTACATGTTTTGAATTATACAGTAGAGGTAGTGGGAAAGAGGGAGGAGGGTTACTTATGTTGTACTGTATTTGGAGAGGTTTATCTTGATTTCTGTGATCATGGGTGCAGGAAGCAGAGATATCTACTCGGATGTTTTAGAGAGTTTGTTTTAAATGGGTATTCTTCTTTCTTGACTCATTGTGGTTTTTGTGTGTGTTTTTTTTTTTTTTTTTTTTTTTAATCCTGTTAAATATTTTACATGAGATATAAAATGTTAACTTACAAATAATGATACTCTCATCTAGGGGGAGATTGTTGTCCCTGCTGAGTAGACTGCATAAAATAGGGGACATATAACACTTTTTGGAATGGAATTCCAGTAGTGCAGAGATTGTTTCACCTGTGGACTTAATAATAAAGGAATAATTTTAAATAAGTCAGTGTTCTGTTCATATGGATCGCCAGGTGAGAACAATGGGACTTAATGTTTAATAGTGACAAGTGATTGTTATGATGATGATAAAGAATTTGTGCTTCAATACCCATGAGAATCACAGAGGAAAAGGCACATTCAGGTTTGTTCCAAGGAAAACAATTGCAAAACAAAGAAAAAACACACAGGTATGATCAAAAATAGTTAAATATTAGGAGATAAATAGATGGGGAAGAGGATGGACTGGAAGAAATACCGAACTAGAAGACTGGCAGAGATGTGGACTAGAGGTATAGGCCTGCTATGGGACAGGAGATGCTTGTTTTAATTGTAATTAGCAATAGTGTGACTGGTAGCAGAGCTTACTTTTGTACATTTTACAAACATATGGGATTTTTTTTTTTTTAGCAAGAAGTTTTGCAGTGGTACAATGCTGTAGCCAAGAATTCTTCACATTTTTTTCATCAAAAAACTTTGATACTAACATAGAAATATAACCTAATAGTAATTACTGAACAGCCCTCTCTGCAGCATGTGATAAGGTAACTTATGAAATAAGATGGTCTTTGATTTAATACACATTATCTGTTATGACGTACACAAAATATGCAATATGATTAACTGCAGTGAGATGGCATATAATTGGATTTATTTAGATGGTTGTCCAGTGTTAATTAATTAAATTTTGTATTGGAATTCTGTTACAGGTTTCGCTGTGAGATTTGAATTTATTAATTTTATTTCAGGAATCAAGTTTTGGTGATGGTCATTGCTGACATGAGAGTCGCTGGCTAAAATCTGTGCTTGTTTATTGTTTTGCTTTAGTTCTCATTTCGTTAATTACGGCAGTGTGATAGCCTCATGAAATTACATTTAATGAAACTGTGTTCCTAATAATAGCATTACTTTAATTGGACATGAAACTTCTGTTTAAAAGTGTGACTGGAGGTGGTGTGGTGTGGAGATTAATATCTCAGTTGTTTAATAATTTATTTGGCTTTGCATTTGGTTAACCAGGCTTCATTCTTTATTTGCATAAGACTGACGTTATAATTTTGCAATGGAGATGAGAAGTATATTTTTCTGAAGAAAGCTTTGTGGAAAACTTTCAATTTTTGGAAAGCTTTATAGGAGTAAGATTTTTTTTTTTTTTTTGTGGCTGTTTCTTTTATTTGGGCTACACAGAAATTATTTTCATAATGTGTTTGAGCTCCAAATAAAGGACAACTAAATCAACAGAAGAGGCATCTGAAAGAAATATCAGCCAATGGCAGTGAATTTTAGAGGCTTTATGCACTGTATTGAGCCAGCCTACAGAATTCATTTTCATTTTCCTATCTTTTCCGTCCTGTTCCCCTGCTCCTCTCCCTTAGTATTGCTTTGAAGTATATAATGTGTTTGAACATACACCTTTTTGTGTAAGAGAATGAGGTGCTGGATATCAGTGTAGCAGGAAGAGCAGAAAATGGGGTTGGCCAGCTTCTTCGATTGGTGTTCTAAACATCTGGTGTGAAAGAAAGAAATCTGAAAAATGAACTAGCAAACAGCAGTGTGGATGAGTTTACTTAACATTATTGTATTGAAGTTGTTTAACTTTCTGTCTTATATATAGAAATGCCTGATTTATTTTTCTGTATTTCTAAATCTTTCTCCCTTCTCAATTTCTCTTGCCTTCTAAAAATCTCATTTACAAATTTTTAATTTTTTCCTGAATCCTCAGCTTGTATTGACACCAGTAAGGCCTTAATGGCTATTGACTATTAAAATATACCTCAGTTCAATTTTAAATACTCTGTTTTAGGATAAAATCTACTGAGTGAAATGAATACTCAGATTCCTTCCCTAATTCCTTCCCATAATTAATAATTTTGTCGTGTGCCTTCTGTGTGCCTTTTCAGTAACCACGGCTCACCTTAATACCAGTGTTTGACATTAGAAGCCTCTCTAGAGAGGAAGAAAATCATTCAGAAATGAGCTGGATAAAGGTTATTAAACCGATGCTTAAAATTCTAGTCCTGCACGTTTTCCTTTACCCCCTAATTAAATGCCAAGAACAGTAATGTGAAATTTTCAGTGTATGCATATAATGAATATACCTTTATCAAAGGAAAAATAGCTGGAGAGAAGTAAAACTTTATTTCCAGTACTCACATCCTCTTGCTTGTATGTATTCAAAATGTTGTACTTCGAAGATGGGGAAAGAAATCTTGGTGTCAAAAGTCATCTAAAACTACATCGTGAAGTCCATATGATTCTTTTCTAACTCTGTTTTGTGAGTCGGGTTTTTAGCTTAAGTCATCTTATTGACTTCAGTAGTACTATTTGTATGAGTAAAGGCAAAGTGCCTAAGTAAAGTTTGTAAGGTTGGGTCGATACTGTGTGCATACATCACCACTTACAAGCCTCTCATTTGTCATCTCTTGGAATACTGTGGAGTACTTGAGTATCAATATGAATGATATGTGGAACTGCTTATTTTCTTAATGACGGAGATCTTTGAAGTGCAGCTCACAGTGCCTGGGAGGTGGTTGTCCCCTTCTGCTCTGCTCTTGTGAGACCGAGCTGCAGTACTGCTTTCAGGTCTGGGCTCCAGCCTGAATGGAGCAGGTTTGGAGGAGGGCTGTGAGGGTGATCAGAGGGCTGCAGCACCTCTCCTGCAAAGGAAGAATGAGAGTGTTGGATTTCTTCAGGCAGGAGGGAGATCTTATGTAGTGGCCTTCCAGTGCTTCAAGGGGGCCTACAGGGAAGGTGAGGATGGAGTTGTTATCAGGGAGTGATAGGACAAGGGGTAATAGCTGTTCAGTACAAGAAGGTGTGTTTATATTAGATAATAGGAAGATATTATTTGTGCTGAGGAATTTACTCTAATTCTGAAGGAAAAGACTGCACACACCAGCATTTTGCTTTACCTTATTATCCCCACCTGTTTCTAAAGCTTCTAAAACACCATATATATTGGTGGGAAAAAAACTAAATTTTAATCAATAGAATTTAATGTGCTTAGTCCCATTCTCTTTACAAGTAGGAGATGCTGACATCTGCGAAGCAGTGATAATTTGCAGTGTTATTGTTCTCACTTGCAGTGTGTGATCCTGATGAGGTCAGGTCCTTTCAATTAGCAAAATGATGGTGTTAAATCCTTCATTATTATGCTCTTTTTGCCAGACTCTGCTGTCAATTTGTAGAATATTATATAAGTTGGCCATTAAAGCCTAATTCCTTCAGTAAAAATTTAACACAAACTTATTTTCCCAATTGAGAAAACCATCTGCATCTTCTTTCTAACCCATTTTCTCAACTTCATGTGTACCAAATTAATACTTTGTAAAAGTATAAAAGGTCTCTGGATCCTTGGTCTCTTGTGTGGCTTTTTCAATGAACTTTGCATAATCTTTTATTAAATGATTTAACTCTCAGAAGTGGTGCACAGCTAGTTCAACTTAGCTGAGTACAGGTGCTGTTTTGGATATTTAGTGCTTACTGGAAATTTTTCAAATAATTATAACATCTCTAAAAGCTTTAGAATCCCCAGAGTGCAGTTATACTGCACTATTACTTGTCCATGATAACCAATACTCTTTCCTCTTTTCAGGTAAGAAAACCAGGCTAACTTGTAACAACCATGGACCAATCAGTTAAATGGAGATCACTCACTGTTGGTACTTTTTCTGCCTACTCCATTCTGTAATACTGCAATGTAAAGAAAAAAAAAAAATTTATTATTAAATTTTGGGGAGTGTTAGTTGTTCTAATGCAGAGAACCATGTTTGATGATGAACAATTTATTCTCTGTCAGCCATTGGAAAGCTCTGAATGCATGTTTTATTTTTGAAAGAGAAGTTTTCTGTAAAATCTCTGGTGAGATGCTTTTTTCCGATGACATTAAAAAAAAAAAAAGCCACCAACAAAAAATGTCTGCTAGGTGCCTGCAATCACAAAATAAGCAGGATCTGAGTTCATATGGCTTGTCATCATATAAAAAGGGCTGTAGCTCCAGAAGTTAGTCTAGTCATATTCTTATTGTGCTTTTTTCTTCTATAATCTTTGTCCTTGCATTTCAGTTGTTTCTTGACCTCATCCTTCTGCTGCCCCTTCTCCACATCTCCATGCCCTAAAGTTTCCTTGCTTGTCTGCTATGATTCCTATATAATCTTCACCTCTGTTATTTTTGTCTTTGTGTCATTGTCGGTCTCTGACCATCAAATCTTTCTGACAGGCTGTTAATTCATTGTTGTTCTAAAAGGAAAAGAGGACAGTAAGAAAAGTTCCACTTGGAATAATGGAAAAATATCTGTGAGTAGGTGGTGTGCTGTTATGAAAAGAGAAATGGGAAAAAAGAAAAAAAGGCAAGAGCTATCACACTGGATCTATACCTAAAGGAGAATTTCTACAATCAAGATATTACTGCTTCCAATCTCAAAGACATGGAGGAGCAGACTGGCCAAAGAGATATTTTTGAATATCTTTGCAGTGGGATTTGGGTGAAATTAAAGCTTTTATTAGTACTGAATGGAGAAGAGAAAGGAAAATTAATATTGTGTACTGAGTCCATCAGTAGGTTTGTAGCAAATTTTTAAAAACCTTTAGTCAGAGAAAGAAGGAAGGAAGTTTGTTAGTTCTAATATTTTACAGAAATTTTGTGTTATTTTATGTGGCTTTTGATCTGGAACAAGTTAAGGTAATGCATAGACTTGAGGAGTGGAAGATAATACTGTCCTAACAGGGATCACGTTTTCAAATGCTACTCATGAGTCCATCTCTGATTATGTAGAATTGCTGCTTTTGTGGAGTTCTCGTAGTTTAAGTCCAGGAGCATGTCAGGAGAGTACAGTGGATCAGAGGGCAAGCAACCATAGGAGTAAGCTGCCATATGAACTTCCTCTTTCTGCTGAGATGCAGATATCTCTGATGATGCCAACTTCTATCCTGCATGTGCTTAATACTCTTCTTTTAACCTAACCAAATGCCTAGTCCAGAAGTTATTGAGAGAAATAGATGTCCAAATTATTATGAGTGAATCTATGTATTTGTAAGGGTGAAGAAATGTATTTCCCTTAATACACTAGGAATGCACTCAGCTGCAAGCAATCCTCTCCAGTCACCTCTTAGCTTGAAAACTTGTCAATTAACTGCTCTAAGAATGCTCCTTCCTGCACTTATTTTGATTACGTTCTTGGGTTTTGCCCCTGCTTCATCAGCGTGTGCTTTTGTTTCGTTGAAATGTAATTTTGAACATGACTCAATAAATACCAACTATACTATACACACCTGCTGATGTCCCCAGGAAACTGCTGTGATGTTATTGCTAGGGCTTCTTTACACTCCTGAGCTTCAAGTTGTTCTCTACAAAGATACATAATTATATATTGGTCCTGATTGTCAGCTCAGCTTTTACATTCACTAGTTTTTCTGAAACTTATGCTACTGTATAAAATTAAATTTACTGGTAAGCATCTTTTGTGATTTATGCCATGCTGCCATTTACTTTGGAGTGGTTCCCATTAAATGAATCTACACCTACTGGATTACCTATATTGAAATTTGTCTGAATCTTGTTAGCTTGTTAGTTGTCTTAGAACTCTTAATATCACATATTAAGCTTCAGGTTTGCTAATGCTGCTGCTTGTCTGTAGCAATTATATTATTTCAGTGCTTCTATTAAGCTTCTCATCTGCCTTTTGCAGTCTCAACTGAGGTGTGCTGTATTATTCCATTCTTATCAATCTGACATAGCAAGTTTAGTCCCCAAAGGCAAATTTTAGCCAGAATGACAGGTCTCCTTATTAAGAGACTGTTTTCAAAGAGCATAGAAAACAATTATAGAAAAAAAGTTGACAGTTAAAAAAATCTAGAGTTTTTGTTTGTTTTGTTTTTTCCCATAAGCATGGTATTTAGCAATAACCAATTGAAAATACCAAGTTAAACTCACACTCTACATGGATAAATCAGAAGAGGCAGGTCTTGTAGAATGTAGACTGTATATGTGTGCTGCTTTTGTATTCAATTAAAATGTTTTTCAAACTGATAAATTGGGCGGGAAAAATTTCAGGAGTCATGCTGGGTTTCCTTCCTAGTTTAACATCAATGAATATAAAAACTCAAATTTTATTTTCTTAACTGAGTATACAGAATTTTGTATACTGAACCTTAAACTTTAAAGGTTTATCTGTTCCTTCATTTTAAGAATAAATAGCTTGTTTCCTTTCTGCATGGAGCATATTGTAATCCCAATTTTTGAATCATCCTTTACCCAAGACTTTACACAAGTGTAGTTGCAATGTTCTGCCCTTCTTGTCATTATCATTTGGTGCAGCAGGAAAGGTGCCATTTTTACTACTGCTTTTTGTTTGTTTAAATTTGCATCCTTTGCTTAGAATCAGCTTACAAGGTGCACAAGAATTGAGAGAACCTGTCCTGCTTTTCAGTATTTGTTCGAATGTGTGCCTATATTCATATTGTTTTGCTTTGTGATCAAATGAAGAAGGAACACCTACACTGCACTGTCACTGCTGTTGGTATCATAGGAATGTTGAAGATGAAAAACTGAGAAGTAGCTTTTCTTGAAAAGCATATTACTTATACAATGTAAAATTTGAGAAAAGCTCTGATCTTGCAAGAAGTGTTTATTTTTGTTGCACTGGTATTAATTTTCAATGTTCTGTCTGCTTTCACATTCAAACTAAGAAGCAGCTCTCCTTAGTAATTCTCTGCTTCCTACTAGATATTCGTTGGATTAACAGAAGGTGTTTAATTGCAACCAAAGCCTATCTGCCTTGTTCTAAAGTAGTTTTTTATTATATCTTGTTCCTTGTTAGCGTTAAGGAAAAAAAAAAGCTGCAAATATTGATTATAAAACATCAATAAAGTGATCTCTTAATATGATGAGTGAGAGGTAAAGTAATGAAGTACAGAGGTGTGGTACAGTTCTCATAACTACACTTCCAATTTTGCTCAATTCTTAAAGAAAGGAAGATGATGCACACAACTATATGTTGTGCATCTTTCACAGTAACCATCAGGTGTAAATACCTCATGTGTTTTCCTTAATATGGATTAAGGCATACAGAGTAAATCAGTTTAAAACAGTACTGAATCATTTTTATAAAATGCTTGTCCTTTTAATTTTTATTGTTAAATACAGCGTGCACCATGCACTGACTGCTTGTCTCCCTTCCTTGGATGGCAATGGTAATGTTAAATTAATAGGCATTTCGGACAAGATATGGAGTCACATTTACATAATTAGTGTGCACAGTTGCTTTGAGCTTTTTTTGCAAAGGAAACCTGTTAGTAATGAAGGTCTGTTCTGGTCATGTAGAGAACATCTTAGCCTTCTAATAATTTTAATTCCTTTACCTTCCTTCCCCTTTCCATCTTTCAGTGTAATAAAGTCCATTTGGTTACAGAGATAGTGTTCCATTAAAATTAGCTGTTTTAAAACTACAACTATGACTGTTACTTGTATCCAGTTTTGGTAAAGCAACAAATTAATTTAATTTTCAAAATCAGTATGTTTCTACCAACCTGTCTCATGTGAGTACTACAGAGATTCTCTTCAAGTAGTTTCAGGAATCTTCTTCCTCTCCCAGTGTGTAGCAGTGGAATTGAAGCAACCTAATGCTTATGGCAGAGTGGGAGTGTAGAAGTCCTATGTTAGGCAACGGGGATGTCAGCTAGTTTTAAAACCATTGGTTATAGCAAGTAATTGAGGGAAAAGATAAACTAAAAAGGGAATTACAATTTTATTTTCCTCAAAGCATAATTTAATGGAATATCAAATCATACCTGTTCTTTGAAAGTAATGTTAAAGCTTTGTATTGTACTGCTTGCCAAGAAGTACTGAGTATGGTTGTTTTGTGTATTACAGGTTACTTACCCAAATAACACATGAGAAGTCAAGCCACGAGGAATTGTTGAAAGGAAAGATGTAAGTTTTGACTATCGTGTTATTTACTTCCTGGTTTCTGAGCACTTATCCTGATGGATTTCAACTTTCAGATTTTACTCTGAATGTAAAAAAAAAAAAAAAACAACAAAAAAACAATGCTTTTTTTTTTAAGACTGAAAATATTTTAAAAACTCTTTGGGCATAAGATGTTTAAGATAGATCAAATACTGCACTCTGCAGTACCTCTCTGAGTACAATTCAAATTCCACGATATTGTGAAGTATTTATGACGTTCTTATGAAGAAAGTGATAAAAGTAGGCTATGTTATCTTTCTTTGTTTCTGTCTTTATCGCTCAAATAAATAACTCTAAAATATCTGTTGTTTTGCTGCCTCACAAGAGTTTAACGATGGTTTTCATTGTGTAAGCTGCTAGTAGGCCAGAGATATATCTTGTATGAGGTTATGAAATATTGAGTTTATTACCCTATTAAAATTCTTTTTAAATGTCCAAGTTTCTAATTTGTACTAGGAAACTTAATTTAGGAGCATCTTCACAATGTAGTAGATATTTTTCTCTTTGAGCATCAAGAATCAGATTTAAAAAAAAAAAAAGTCCTTTGGAGGTTAGTGCTGAGGATGGAGGGAGGTTAATCAGAAAGTGCTTTGCCTTTATGAGAAATTTAAATGTTACATTCCTCACCAAAATTAATAGTTTTGATGCTTATGTCTCAGCAGAGATCTAGTGATACTAGTTCTGACAGTAGATAATGAAGAGCTAAATATGGTGGCTGTGTGACAAATACAGAAATTTTTGTCAATAGTCATCTAGCAGCATAGGAAAAGAAACAACTGAGAGCTTTTTACATCCCAGAATGAATTTTGTTTGAAACAAATAATAGTAGTTGATGTCTGCATTGTATCTGAGTACATGGAACACTCACCAGATTCTCTTTGTTACTATAACTGCAGCAGTGCTTACACTTGCAATCCATGTTGGTGTTATTATTTTCAAAGATGCTTGCCTGCCCCTGTATTGTTTCAGTGCTTGAGGTTCTTGTATAGCTATGCCTATACAGGTCTATATTAGATGTTAGAAATCTACGTGCCAAAAACCTTGTTAAAACAGTTTTGAATTGCTTATTTAAAAAAAAAAAAAAGTTTGAGAGGGATGATGCTATCAGTAATAAAACAGATTTAGTCATTGAATTTTCAAGATATAAATATCAAAAGCCTTGATTGTGTTACATGTTCATTTAGAATGTAAGTCATTGATTTATTCAGCCTCTTAAATGTTAGTCTTCTCAAGTGAGCGGGTTACTCTTTGAGCAAATGTTTAAATATACTAGTCTTGATTTCTTACAACCTCAGAGGAAAGAGAGGAAAGAATTTTGCTCTGTAATGTGAAGAAGAATGCAAACTAACTTAAATTTAAGTATTGATGTAAGAGGAGTTAATATTGGGAAACTGAATGTCTTTCATGTGCTCCAAATGTGGGTTTCAGGACAGTTAATTTCAGAATGGCATATCTCAGCAGATGTGCAGAATTTATAATAGAACTCATCTTCACTACAAGCCATAATATATAGTTAGATAAAAATTCTAGAAATGCTGTCAAGAAGAGGTGGAAAAAATCTCAGTGCAAATCAATAACAATTTAGCTGCATTGTATTCTGCAGTTCGTAATTTTTCAATGAATAGACAAAAATGTTTTACATATGATTGTAATTTCTTTTTATATTGATTCATCTTAATAGTTCTTTCCAGTTATTAGCATTGCTATTATTTGTCTGACAGTACCACCTAGTGAATGTGGCTGTTGCCATAAGCCCTAGTGTTAATTTCTGCTTGCATATGCAACACACCCTGCCATTAATACCAAAAGTGAGACAGAATATTATCTCCCTTCTACAGATGATTTGCTTAATGTATTTACCTGAGCTTCTGGGCAAAACTGAACAGTTCATGCTAGAACCTCTGCTGCCACAACTACTCTGTCACTGGGATTGCATTAGTAGATTTGAAGCCATTTAGATTAAATATTTGTAAGCTGCAAAACCATCTCTGGCTTTCAGTTGTAGGTATGCTCTATTATAATATGCCTCTAAGGTGTAACGTCTTCTGTCATCAACCTTGTGTTGTTAAGAGGTGAAGAGGTAAGAGTCTTTCAAGTTAGTTTTTATCTTCCACCATCCGTTCAAAACAACTCGTGTATTTGGATAGGTAGAAGCTGTAGGAGGTTCATGTATTCAGGACCTCTTGCATTAAACTCCAAAAAAAAAAAAAGTTGAGTGGATAGGTCAGGAGCTGCTGTAGAAGCCTTGCTCCTAATTGTTGGAATATCTCTTATTTCCATCTTCTCAAGCTTCTTTCTGATGTTTCTTTTCCCGCTGATTTTGCTTGTGAATCCAGTTGCTCTTCTCTTTATCAGGTCCAGAAGTCTGTCTTCTTTTAGGCTTGTGAATTCGTAAGAGTGTGTAATGAGACAATAAACTTATATGGAAGGACAATCTCTTTGTAAATTTAAAAGCTCCTCAGAAAATTACTGATTTTTTCATTCATCAGCATCAAAACTGTCAAAAATTGCTCTGAACAAAAGGAAAATATGTATAGCTCATATGCTCTATTACATATTGTTTGGTATACTTAGCTCCTAGGGGTGATCTTCAAGTGGACATCTTTGTTGTTCAGTTGGATAACTATCTACAGCTCTCCTACTTAGTAATTGTATTTGTGGTATTAAGTAGCCTGTTTCTTTCTTTATGTCCCCAATTCTGTCTCTCTGCTCATCCACATACAGATTTTTGTTCTAACGTCATTCAAGTTGTTGAATTAAAAGCACTGCTGATAAAAGTAGGATATAATAATAAAGAATGTTCTGATTCTCCAAGTCACTGCTGTGCTCCCCTGAATTTTACTGATGCAAATAATTGTGTCTTGATGTTGAAGGGCATATATCATGTGCTACCTGAAACAATAGATTATTTTGGTTTGCTCAATTTGTGTATTTTTAATATTGTTTAATATAGGTAGTGTTGAGTGAGCACATATACTCTTAGGGGTGACACAAATTAATTCCACTCCCGTCATGAAATTTCTCCATGGATTTATCACAAATTGCTGCAGCTGTGAGTGATTCCACTCTCATGAGAAGCCTGAGATTAAATTCCGTCACTACTGTACTATTTTTAATTAATTTAACCTCCAAACGAATCATTTCCCAGTGCCTGTTTCTCTCTCTTTGGTCAGTAGATTACTTAGATAATGTCAAATTAATTAGTTAATGCAGTTAATGTTTAAAAGCTTTATAAAAGTGATAAGAATTCTGGAACCACTATGTTTTTAACTGGGGCTCGTGTTTTTAACTGAAAGCAGAAGTTGCATTTTCACGTTAGTGGCTTGACTACTACTATTGATTTTAATATGGAACATGCTCAGCTACAACAGCAAGGGTGAAAGTTTAAAAACTGTAGCACCACTTGCTCAATCCTGAAGTGATATACATATATATTCTAACAATTTGGAGAATAACAAAGGAAAATAGGAATAAATGACAGAGAGAAAAGACTCTAACTGCACTGCATGTTAAGGAAGAAACATCCTATTTCATTCACAACAGGAGTTGGGTGTCTCAAAAATATTTTGAGGTTTTTAAATGGTGGTTGAATTTCTCAGTATTATCTCCTTGAAAAAAGTGTAGGTCAAGTTATGGAGTGTAGCAAAAACTAGCCGAATCTATATTATGTCTTTCTAGTAGTATCTGTGTTCTGGAGCAGAATGATTACAACCTGGTATTGATGCAATACAGAAGATGTCTACCCGGGAGTTTCATATGTCAGCAAATCAGTAACTGCAGGAAAGACAGAGTGCAAGTACCTCTGCTTTTGGCGGTTTAATTATGCTTTACTTTAAACAGATGTCTCCTCTAAAACAAGTAGTCTTTCATATACCTATATAGTTGGCTTTGCCTACTGCGATGGCTGGACCCTAGGGATTGTAACACAGACACAGTAGATTACTGGATCCCTTCAAAGAAGCCCGAACTGAGTCTGAGTGCTGGGAGGAAAAAAAAAAAAAAAAAAAAAGATGAGGCATGAAAAAGAAAGACTGAAACTCCTCCTTAAGCAGGGAGTGTTGGAAAAGGTGATCTCGGGAAGTCCTGTCCAACTTCAACCATTCTGTGATTCTGTGAAAACTACTACTTTGTGAAAAGAAACATTTCTAAAGGCTGTTTTCCTTTTGCACTGTCCAGTTAATATCCATACGATCTCCAAAAGCTATAAAATATGTGGATAATTATACTTTCTGCTGTTACCTTTACATGAAAATATTGCTTGTGTGAGTTATTTTAATTTCTGGGAAGATGCCAAACTTAAAATACATGTCAGAAGCAAAATTTTTCTATGTCTCTTAAGTGTTTAAATTAAGCATAATAGAATAGGCGTTCTCTCTGGTAAATTTGCAGTACTCTGAGGACCCTCAAGATTAATTTTGTGCAAAATGATTATCTCCACCATCAGCAGTGCGCTTAACTATCTAAGTATTTTGCATTAGCAAAACCAGGGTAATGAAACATAATGCAGACTGATTTTAATAGAGAAAATAGTGTCTGGAAATTTCCACGATAACAGGTTACTTCTGGGTTATAAATAACAAGAAAACAAGTGGAAGTGTGATAACCTAAGAGCTCTATTTGCTAATCCCCACTAAGGAATAAGAAAATTGAGAGGAGGGGGAAAGACACAAACAGACAGAAAATGTACTTCAGCAGTGCAGGTTAGTTGCTTTTGTATATAGATCATCTTAAATTGAGAACCATAACCCTGATAGGTGTTGCAGAACTAGAGATATATATTCATGTTTGCACCAGAGTTTACTTTTGACAAACCATTTGGGTATAAACTAATTGCTTATACATTGCACTTTGAAGCTGGAAGCTGTGAGATCCTTTGTTCTTCTAAATATCTTACAAACCTTTCTCTGAACCTGTCCTGTAATAAATATTGGTCTTAAATCTCTTCTGTTGTTTGCAACTGATAGACTCCTAAGTTGCTTTGCTACAAGTCCCTGTGTGTACAGCTTAATGTTTTACTGTATATTTTTATCCTATTTGCTTTTTCCAGACTTCAGAACTATTTGATTTTATATAAACTGATTATCATCTCTATTGACAGAGTTGACCAATAGATCAATTCAAAAACTTTTATTAAAAATAAAAATAAATTTCAATCTGATAAGTCTCCTTTCAACAATATTTATACTCTTTGAGCTGTCGACTTACCCATACAGGAGTTTGCCCTGTCCCTTTCTCTGTAAAGCTGTTAGGTCTTCATCTCATGGGAAAAGCAAAGTGCTTATGCAAGTGATTATAAGGAGATGGGATAGAAGGACTCTCTGTTCTACTGGAATATAGGTAATGAAGAGAAGACAGCCTCCCCTCCCCCCCCCTTTTTTTTTTTTCTTTTTTTACACTAGCTAGTTAGTTGGTTCTTTAGAAACATAAAATGTTTTGAGGAAGTTTTGATGAACTGTTATCTGGGATCATATATTCGGTACTCATGTTCCCACTAGATAACCTGAGTCTTTGTCTATAAATGTGTGAGAAAACTGCATGTTGTTAAATTAGTTTTAAATCTAAGGAATTATTTGAATAAAATGTGTTTGTTTGTTTTTTTTTTTAAGTCAGATATAAATGGCAAAAACGCTGAAGATGTTCAAATAAGAGACAGCAGCAACTATTTAAATGATTAATACATAGGTAATGGAATTATTTAGAGTGGCTGAATCCTTGCCAATTAAATGGGTGTCAGAACAGATAATGGTTAACATGATTGGAAAAAAAGTAATTCCTTTAAAATACAGTGGCTCATCTAAAGCAATTATGTATACAAACAAGTCAGTGCCAATTTTCGAAAACTATCTCCTGTTACGCTGCATTTAATTAAACTGGTTTAATGTTTATGCCATTGCTTACATGAATGCGGGAAGCTCTGCAATTGTAGAGCTTTGTGGTGGAGCATGATGTTGATGTTCTCTAATGATGACAATAATTTTAATGAAACCTTTAAGTCTACTTCATATTTTAAAGTAACAAAAATAGTTAAAAACTATACTCTGCAGTTTGCAGTACATGAAAAGGCTGCTGTGAAAGTGAGGCATACGTTTTCTCTGAGCATTCTTTGAGTGTTTGGGTGAAGTAAGTTCTAAACTCAGTTGTTTGTGCAATATTTGTACATTGACAAGTTATGATTACTTTTTATTTCTGTATTGAATGGAATTGTGTTCAATTTCTTGCTAACTTGCTGTGTGAAGTGACCTACATATATTTAGTCATGAGTGTTGAACTGATTAGTGTGAAGAAGCCAGGTAAAGAGAGAGGATGAATCTTTTGTGCTTAGAGATTTTAATTGTCTTGGTATCTTTCTAGTCTTACAACCAAGAATGCAGAATTTGCTATTTTGAATGCTTCTCTCTTATAATACTTAATGGAATCTGCTAAGATAAAATCTGTGGTGATTGCCTCTATCATCAGTGAATTTATTCTCACAACTTATTCTCAGTGATGAAATTCCCAATCTGCTTAGGTAATTTTTGAGCCTCTGGAAAAAATACATTCCAGTTCTTGAAAACCCACGTTGCTAGAACAGGATTTTCAAGTTTCAGATGGTAAAGGTAGTGCAGAAACTCAAAATACTGAGTGCTGTGTCACCAGTTGGGGAAAATCTTCACTAATGCTTCATTTGCATAAGCACTTTGCATGTTGTAGGGGATATCATTTGAGGTGTGTACTCTATTGGTTCTATGTGAGGCCAGTCCTGCTGCAGTTTGTGTTGAATACTTTGTGGCATATTGTTTGTATCTGACCTTAGTTTGTATAGTTCAGATGCTTGAACACATGATCTGACGCGCAATAATGTTGCTTGTTATTCATTTCTTCTGTCATTGTTCTTACATGTAGCAGAAATGCTAAGTCAGGGCTTGAAGCAATGATGGAGCACCTGGTGGGAATGCAGGGCCAAGCCAGGGGAGCTCAGCTGCAAGCAATGTACCTGAGCGACCTGAAAGGCTGGAGCCAGGATCCACTCCTTGCCAAACCTCATTTAAGGGCAGTGGAGGTGAAGGTATCTCTCTGAAGATCCCTGCATACCCTGGGCCTTCTAGAAGTAAGCAGCTTTTCTTTGTTTCTGTATCCACTGCTCTGCATTTGGGCTTATCCTCACTTGTTGTGGCCTAGGGCTTTGCTATCCTTGCTGCGCTTTCCATCACATTATGATGTTACACTGTTGCGTTCTAGTGTTACATACATTTTTTCTATCTTAGTGCTTATTTTTTACACTATTGCATTTTAGGGAGATACTAAAGTGTCTTTAGCTTTTTGAAAATAAACATATTTTTATCTGGTTCAGAAAATGTATCTCCATTTGGTTTTTGTGCTAGTTTTATCCAATCATTATTCTTCATGGCAAGCAGTGAATTTACTGCATTTTCTAACATGTTACACTTCCTTGACCTGAATTTTGATTAATTACACTGAATGGTAATACCAGTGTTTCTAGTACTCAAGCTCTTTGTTATATCAACAGAAAGCATAAAATGTCAGATTAACCATTCAGAAGAAAGAAAAACCCACTGAAGTGTTCCAGAAGGGAGAATAATGACCTTACAGAATCAGACAAAATCATGTACGATACCATGAGACCTATATATAGGCAATATAGTGTATTAGTGCTGATGTTCAGAAACACTGTGTAAATTTCTCAGCCCTATATAAGGCATAAGAAAAAATAACATTATAGAATAACTTGTAATTTTTTTCTCCGCCTAACAGCAACTCTATTATACCCTCAGGTATAATAAAACAAGTATTTGACATATTCTGTGGACTGTGGAGTGCAATCAGATTATTTTCTTACACCAGAGGACTGCGTTTACAAGCTACTGCAAGATATTGCTTCTCTGATTTTTCTCTGGCCTTTTGGACTATGTCCACAACTCAGCAGGATTAGTGGGAGCCATGCTTTCCTCTATAGCGAGTGCAAGCGAAGCTAAGTGGCACAGAAACAAGTTCAGAAAGCTGCAAGAGTTAATTGCACACCATTGTTATTAACACAATTCAGTGTCTTTAGTCTGCTGCATTTACTATAACTGGTTAGGGAAATAAATAATTTTATACTGTGATTTGTAAATACATTAACAATAACTTCTGGAATGATATTTTCAGCAGTTACCTGCTTTTATACCAATTGTGAAAATACAGATTACACCACACTAAAGGAACTTTAGTATTTATGAAGAACAAAAAGTGTTTGAGCTCTTAATAGCTGTAACTTGATTGCGCTGGCAGTAAATGGGGATATTCTGAGAATAATGTAGAATTAGAAACTAGGCAGGAGCAGAAATTGCTGGCGGGTTATTTTTCTCATAGCAAGAGTTGTCTGTTTCCATTTTGTTTGCTTTGTTTCTACATACGTAAAATACATTGAAGTTTGGGATATGGTGGATTGCCTTTTATTTGAATTTTTGCAATTCAGGCCACCAGTTAAAGGTAAGCAGTCTTTAAAAGCTTATTTAGCTTTAGTAGCCTTCACAGGGACGTTAAAAGAAGTCTTGTCAGCACCTTTGCTGTGTTCAAGTGCTGACACGAAGCTTGAGCTAAATCAAATATGGATTATTTTTTCTTTCAAAAAATGCTGTTCTCTTGTTTCTATTGTACTTTGATCATTATAGTCAAATAGATTCAAGCATATTCTTTTTCAGTGAGTTACTAATTTTTCTTTCAGATATGGTGAGTTCAGTTAGGCTATATAGTAAAAGATGGACTGAGTAACTTTTCTCTCTGTCCAGTGAATCTACCAAAGTACTTTAGACCCTCCTCATTCTGCACTGTGCATTGAAATCTTCAGTTTCCTTTACTGTCTTGATGCCAGTGCAGATGCCTCACCTTCTTTATTGAGTATGTCAATACTGTCGCACAGGACCTGGAATTCTGTGATCTCTGAGATCCATTCCATCCCAAGCCATTCTATGTTTCTATTATTCTAAGTAGGACAACAGTTTGTCCAGTGACACTGTAGAATTTCTTAATTCCAATCTTTGAAGGATTTTTCCTCATGTAATCAGAATTTTTCTTGCTACATCTTGTCTGTTGCTTTTGGTTTGTCTCTTTTCACATCAAAGTTGTGCAGTTGCTTATTGTTGTTATCATGACCACATGAAGGAATACATAAGAGTAGAATACTGTTAATTTGCACAGATTATTCTGTTCCTGTAAATTTTGCAGTATAAGGTAAATATCAGCCGAGATACCAAGTACGACCTAGTTTGTTAATTGAATCATGAACTTTGCTAAGTTACCCTACCTCAGGAAGAAATGCAAGGCATGGATTTATTCTTGTCTATTTTCAACTTGTATTTGAAATGATATCATGTAACTTTTGAGCAGTTTTTCAGTATCTGACAGGCCAAGATCTATCTTTCCTTCAATTTCAATGGGCTTTCACTGAAGCCTCCATTGGTATAAACTTCTTTGTTCTGATTATTCTTGATCCCATGTTTTTTTGTATGTATCTTCAGGAGTGTATGCCTTTTCTTCCCTTGCCTTCCTGCTGTGTTTTCTCAGATAATTTTAGTATATTTGTGTGCCAAAATTATAAGCAGTACTCATTTACTGTAAGTGTTATCTCAATGATTCTTATTTTCTCTCTTAATCTGAAGTGAGCAAATGAACAGTCTGGTATTAGTTGAAACGGAACAGATGTTTTTAATTGATGATGCTTGTTAGCATCTGAGTAGAAGTTGACAGTATGTAGGCAGATAGGTTCTACTGATGAATTCTAACCAATGTACAAACTCCATCTATCAGCCTGGATAAATTAGTATGATTTTTTTGTGTGTTCATTCTCTACCTGTTGAAACCTTCTGATACGCTGCCTCACTACAAGGTATCACTCCATCTGCAAACATGATGGAAAACAATAACAGCAAAGAAAATGTTTCCCTTATGGCAGTAACTTCTGTTTTTTTTCATTTAGCAGCCATTTTCTGACAGGTCACAGAACTTTCAAGTTCCTTATGCGCTTTTTTCAAATGATTCCACGTGATCCATGCAAGGCATCTGGAGGTGTTTATGCTTTTTTTTCTTCTTTGTTAAAGTGTTCCCTTAGAGGAATTGCTGCCTTACTCTAAGTGACGCTTCTACTTGGTTTACTCTGTATGGAATTACAGAGACTGGGGAGGGATTTGGGAGATATCAGTACTGCTAATTTTTCAACAGCAACAAAAAATTGTGTTATCTCAAGTATTCCATATGTATGCAGACTTGAAAGCAAAAAAATATAGTACAGTTTCTTGTAGTATGTGGGCTCTTAGAAGCATCTATTTTAAAAATAGTAAATATTTATCAAGTCAAAAGCCTTGAAAAACATTAACATACAAATAAAACTAATCTCCTAAAATCTGATACTTAAAAATGTATATTTATCTGAAATAGTCTTCAAAGTTGTATAGAAATGAGTTATTCTTGACCTTTGAGATGTCAACTTGGAAAACCAACCATGAGAATATCTGTGAAAGATTTTCTTTGCTTTGACATAATTTTAACAAGATGGAGGGAATGTCACTGCCAGTAGCAATAGGCCTCCACTCTGTCTTTAAGATAAGTAAGAAGACAGTGCTATTTAGAGTAGTTTTATATATTGTTTAAAGGAAGCTTGACTTTCCCATATTTATTTTTATATTGGGCTCCCATTAAAGGCTACCAGTAAGGATTTGAATTTTATGAATATACGCGAGTGGGCAAATGGCAAGATGGTGCTTCAAAAAACAAACAAACAAAAGATATTAAAAATATTAGTAATAAACTGTTTTTTTTACCAACAGATTTTTTTATCATGGTTCTCAGGCTTTTGTGACACAGGAAACTCTTGAATGGTATTGAAAAATGCATTAGTCTATATGACATTTTTTGCTGTTTTGCCTTGCTATACAAGAGAACAAACAGGAGGTATTTGAAGCTTATTTTTGAGACAGTTTTTTGCTTTCCTTAGGGAACACAGGAAATGCTTTTAGGCTGATGTCTCTTTGAAACCCTAATTTTCAGCGTTCAAATAGTAAAGAAATCCATCCTATTTATGAGAGATGCATCTAGGCCAATGCTACTTTTCTTCTCAAAGCGAGTTTCTCTAGTCTGAAGAGATGTGCGACACTGGTATGGTGGTTTCAGGACTGACTTTCAGTTGTAAATTTCCAGCATCAGCTTGAACAGGGTCACAATAGGGGTTTGAAAATTAGAGCAACATTTAAAGAAAAGCAGACTGCTGTGTCCATATATAACAATTCAAAATACGTGCAATAGCCAAAGCTAAGAAATCAGCAGTATTCTAAAGGCCGAAAAGATGCACCTTCTGAATTTTAATATAGTAGGTTTATGTATCTCATAAGATTACTGGCTTGGAGGTTTGTTTTTTAAAATGGATAGAAATAACTTGTAAACTCTGCCTATGGCCACAGATATGTTAAAATCCTATTTGGTAAATC
Organism: Meleagris gallopavo; assembly: GCF_905368555.1. Classification (NCBI taxonomy): domain Eukaryota; kingdom Metazoa; phylum Chordata; class Aves; order Galliformes; family Phasianidae; genus Meleagris; species Meleagris gallopavo. The sequence goes on along the minus strand of NC_139417.1, from coordinate 12,457,677 downwards.
GATTTCAGTGCTTTGGGTGAAGGCATGTAAGTGATTCCAGGTTAAGAGTTTGGCTGATTTCCATTGCCATGCCTTGGGCTAAAAGCTTTCGTCATCTTTTAAAAAAATCTATCTGTGGGTCCTTTTCAAAAATGAGCAAACTAAGTAAATCCAATGTAGACATAATTTGATTTGTGAATTATTCATTTATCCTTGAATAAGAGAAATGCTAATTGTTAGTGAGAAGGTTCCCTAGGCGAGATGGCCAACTATGGGCCATCATTCTTTTATTTGTGAATTTAAATACCTATCACCTTTAGAAGATGGAAAAAAAAAATAATACGAAAAGTGGTAAGTATATTAGGAAAATAACTCAATCGTGATATAACAAAATGTGTAATGAAAATTCACTGAGCAATAAAATATATATTGCAACACAGTTTTATTTAAGAGAGCTGACACATGATATCATGGAAAAATGAAATAGCAGCATTTTGTGATACTGATAAACAACTCCCTTTGAGAAACCTGAAGCATCTCATTATATGGGATTATTACTTCCACAGTATTGAAATACACATTTTTACCACTTTCCTTTTTTTCTTAGACACTGCAGCTGTCAGACTGGTTTAAGCATATCAGTCGTATACCTGTAAAATTAAATGCTTAAATGTTTGCTTGAAATCCATGGTGTAATAATTATGTAACAATCATCTTTGAAACATTTGAACTGAGAGAAATGGTAATTAAAGCATGGAATCAGAACACAAAGGCTGTGGTGTTGGTCTTGCATCACTCAGCCACACTGTAGGAGATGACATGCTATTCAGAAAAGCTTTGGGTACCTTAGTACCAAGAGGTAATAAGGTTTGCTGAATATCTTGACAGAAAACTACAGTAAATGACATAGATGGTGTAACATTTCACTGAGCATCTGTCAGAGAGAATACTTCCATGCCAAATGGGTACTATATTTTTATCTCATCTCAATTAATAGTAGCGTGTTTTCTTCTTACTAACTTGAGAGAGAAATTTTGAAACCTGGCTTTCAAAGGATTAAATGATTTTGTCTTTTTTTTTTTAATGAATGTCAACCAAATAGGTTGGCTTTGGGAAATTATCAAGCATTCGTATTTTGCAATTGAACACACTGCTCTTTAGAGTGTAGTAAATCAGATATTTAGATATTTAGATATATAATGATGTCCTATACCACGTGGTTTTCTAGGTGCATACCGATCTCAAGAAACTCATGCGTGTGGGCTTCTGAAGTTTTTGCTGTGATTTCACATGTGAGATATTCCAAGATATCAACATGTCTCTTCTAAAAAATCTATTCATTAACTGATTCTCATTTTTGTATATCTTGTTGGAAAATGCTAATTACTTAGTAGAAGTCAACAAAATAAGGAAGACAAAATCAATGTCTCTCCAACTGCACCACTATAAGTCTTGCACAGGTTCACTGAAGGGCAAATTAGACATTAGGTTAAGTGTGCATGTCATGAGAATACTTCAAAAATGTGATTATCAAAGTTCTGTAAAACCTCAAATTATTCATTGTTGCTGATGGAGTTGAAGAGTCGCAGAGTATCTGCTTGCCAAGACTTAGATATGTCTAGCGAAAGTTACAAGAACTTTTACCTGCTTACCTGCTGTGCTATTCCCGTAGAAAATACAGCATGAATGCTGAACAACTGCAACAGTTAAAAATACATAAACATGTAAAAGAAAGAAAAATTACCCTGTATTTTTTTTACAGAGCAAAATCTTGAGGTTTGAATTTTAGACATTCTACATCTGCAATTGGACAGAGAGAGAGCTGGTTTGAAAGACAGTTTGCTTTCCTTCAGTTCAGAGATGAATTGGAGCTGATTTCTTGACCTCCCATTGTCTTCTGAAAGCCAGTGCAGGTAGAAGACTTAAAAGGAGTGGTGAAGTGGTAGCTTTTTCCTGGTTCACTAGTTTGCTCACGTGATCTGTAGGATGTACGCTTCCCCATTTGTTCAGTGTTCTTAATGTAGGTAATTTGTAGTGGAAAGGTAAAGTGGTGCTTTACTAGCATTGCTGCTATTCATTATAGTAGTAAAGGTACTTTATAAATAAACAACCACCAGGACATTCAAGCAGTTCATAGTGTCTTGCATAGAACCTAGTTACTAAAGAGCAACTGATTCTTTGACTTGCTGTATTTTGCTAGTAATTTATAGGAGAAATTTGGAAATTTAATCCAGTGTTGTTCCAGCCTCCCAGTCTTTCTCATCTCATCTTTGCTTATCATATGATCTCTGCTCTACTCATCTTTGGAATGTGTGATGGATATGCAATGAGTTCAGAGTGATTGTCAGGCTTTGAGCTTATTTTGGATAAATATCATGCTTTCCAACACTTCAAATTATTTTTTTCAAACTACAAATAACAGCAATAAAAAGGCTCATTAAGTAGTTTGCAAATGCATAGCACTAGATCATGCTGACTTGCTACCCACAGGATGTCATTTTCATCTAAAACTAGCTAGGAGTCTTGAGTAAATTACAATTTTTTCTTCTTTATTTTAATTAATATAGTCCATATTTAATGTGTCTCACCATGGCTTTGCCATGAAATGACCTCTTTAATACACTGTGCTACTGGTAAAGAAGTTCAGTTCTTCACAGGACGTCTGCCTTAGGAACATGCTTTTAATTTGCTCATTTTCATTCTCTTGTTCATGAGTAATAGACTTCTGAAATATTTGGTATTTTTAACAATGTGCTTTTCTTTGATTTTTAATGTAAGTAAGGTTTGTTTCTCAGCTGATGAGGTAGGCCACACTTCAATGAGACAAGTGTGTTACAAGTGAGACTGGAGTGAAAATGAAGTACAGCCAGCTCTTTGCTGCTTCTATGCAGATCTAATGAGATGGATCCACTCCCCAGTGCTGGTAGATATGTGATGTGGAGGTAAGCATCGAATCTCTGAGTGAAGTTAATGTGGTCTGAAAGTGTGGCTGCAGTGCTAACCACTGCTGGAGCCTGCTGTGAGAAACAGAGGCAGCTTGAGTTCATCTTAAGGGGAAGAGGGTGTGAGGAATTACAACTGGTTCTGTGGACTGGGAAACAAGCCAGGAACCTCTGGTCTGTGCTGAAAATGGATGTGGTAACTAGCAGTAACTTATGGCACTTGTGGGTTGAAGTAGGGTCCTGAAAGCTTAATCATGTCTTCAGTGTCTGCTCATGTACATCATTTTATACCTGTAAAGACTGTCAGGATCGGACCATTGTCCTGACATTTATGATAGATTTGGGAAGTCATCTACCTGTAAGAAATAAAAATAATTGTTAGTGACTTTTGATTCTATTGTGGCACACTTGTCTCTTTGCAAGGTGTTTATTAAAAGGAAGATCGGTACTCAAGCTTTTCTTGTATAGTGGTATAAATGAACCTGCTGTTCTCTTAGACTACATGTTTTCACGTGGGAGAATATATAACTAAGAATTATGTTCTGCTTGAGATGCTCACAGTGTCGATTCAGAGGTATCTTACTACTGGATGTTTCTGAATCTATTTATAAAATAAATACAAATAATTCAGAGATGGTGCTAATGTAGTTCAAGTAGCTGAGTAGAATGTTTCTTCTCTGTGTGAATATTGTCTCAATAGGTGGTAATACAGCTTTTTGCTCAATGATCCTTTTTGTTGCATGTATACCCCAGCTATTTTTTAGAATCATTTAAAAAAAACAAACAAAAAAAACCACCTGACAATTAATGACCTTCACATGAGTTCTTAACATCTTGTTCTTACAACGGATGCTTATTTTTTAATGCATAATATAATGACCGTAATAGGAGATTATTTTTGTGTTACTTGTTCACTTAACGTACTTTCATAAATACAAGAAGTTTACAATTTACACAACGTTGATTCACAGTAATGACCAGCTTAAATATGCATGTGGAGAATGAACTCTGTTTAAATTTGTGATATCTTGTCCATGACCCAAACAACAAACACTAGCAAAATTTTTCTGTGTAATCTGTGCAGTTTAGATTGATGATTTGCTTACTTCTATAAAATTTCCTTAGATGACTCATGAAATATTAAAACTTGGATTTTCTTGCACTGAAATGAATCAGTTGCCACTTCAGTAGCTGCATAATTATTTGAAAGTCTGTATACGTTTTTTCAGGTCTATAATATTAGAATTAACAACATAATTTTTTATTATTATTTTTTTTTCATTAGTATGGCAGGTTAGGGTATGCTATTTATTTTTGTTGTATTTCTGTCCAAAGCCCCATAAATTCTCAAGCATGCATTCAAGCTTTTTTTTTTTTTTTTTGAAGACACGTAGGCTTAAAATCATCAATGCAAATTATATTTTACTTCATAAGTTATATGGTTTTGAAAAAGATTATTTGCAATTATGGTCTGAGTTTGCAAGCTGCTGGAATGTCCCCATGTTGTAGTGAACTGGGAACATCCCCATGTTTACTTCATCCTTTCCTTATTGAACTGTCCTTAAAAATTAGCCCTGAGGCCCGTGAGAAAGCAAAATACTGACCTAAGGTAAAATGAATCTCAGTCCAGCAATTAGATGGTAACATCAAGCTGTGTGAATAAGGTCAAAAAAGGAATTGTCTATAAAGTGCAAACTACGTAAAATAAACTTTGTTGTTTTGTAGGTTTTTTTTAAAACAAGTTTCTAAGCAATTTTACAATTATTGACAGTCAATGTAGATTCACTACTATTTGAATTGCTTTATGTGGAAGAAGGCAGTTCGGAAAGCAGAATTCTCCAGGGACGCTTCTTTAAGAAGCGTGAAGCTTTTGTTTGTTTTCTTCTGCTTTGCGGTGTTTGTGTTGTTGTTGCTGATTTTCCTTGTGTTTATAGAAGACCTAAATCTTTACTTTTTGACATTATGTAAAGGAATTAAGAAATTGAAACCTTGGAGCAGTCAATGGGGAGGCTGTCATTTATATTTAAGGTAACTGGAAGGTGGTAGAAGAGAGCGTTAAACAACTCCATGCCACTGCTTGTATTCTCAGGCTACCTGCTGACTGCTGATGACTGCTACTTTGTTGAGATTATTGGTTGTAGCTTTTACTGCAGGACTTCTAAAGCTATTTATAAATAACGTATAAGCAAATGAAATGGCAGCATACCTGTGTCTGCTTAGTTAGCAAACAAGCTTATGGAAATAAACTGACGCTGTAAGCTTACGGTACTTCAAATCAGCCAGTAATTACAATGCCTGCAACAAATTTATTGCATTATTTTGTCTTTAAAGTATATGTGTATTCTCTTGTGGATGAGTTTTTAGTGGGAAGCTTTGCATGTAAAGAATGGGATAAGGCAAGAATTTCAAAATTCTATAGGTTGTTTTTTTCTAAGTCAGTTCTTGCCAAGTGAATTTCATTTCATTTTCCTGCAATTTGTACTCAACCTGAAATTCCTGTACTTTTTGGTTAGATGATGGATACCATGCAAGAACATCACTTGGGTTTGTGACTGGACACTCAGTAAAAGGCTTTTGAGGATTTATGACAAAGGGAGCTGGAAAGTTTAATATGTACACTAGTATGTAGGGGATAAGCAAGCTAAAATTCCAAATGTTTTTGCTACTTGTAAGTCTGGTAAATAAGATGTCTTCAGCCTTGGTTTTCTGCTTCAGCAGCTCTTAAATTCAATAAGAGAAGTAATACATTGTGTAATTCTATACCTTCAACTCGTTTGTGTTTTTCTACTGCTGCTTGACTAGGATAAGGTTTAGATCTTTCCCACAGTGGAGTAAACCACTTTATTTATTTATTTATTTCAGATACAAATTCCCGCATATAGTCATGTTATTTGCTTCAGATACAAATCCATTGGATTCATAAAATGTGAACTATTTCTCAGCAATTAACCATGTTGGATCACTTTAGGCTCTTTTCGCCTTACTTGACTTGGAAGAGTCTATTAAGTTTTAGATCTATTTTTTAAATGCTGCATAACTCTGCAGCTTATTCATACATTTAATTCCATGTCTTGTTGAAATGCCTAGGATTCAATTGTGTGGAATTTATTTTTTCTGAGTTGCATTCTGAGAAGTGTATAACTTCTCTTTCTCATTTCCATTCCCCATTCTCAAAACTACCAAAAACAAACCCTGAACTCTCAAGAAGATAAAATTTCTTCTTTGAGAAGAATCATATAACCTAAGAACTTAGTATCATACAACATAATAATTTAGTACCTTCTTTAGAAGGTATGTGCAATCACCTGTAATGTATTATCTCCTATCTGCCTACTGCACAGTTGCGCTGATGTGGAAATGTCTGATGGAAAAGAAACTCAAAGTTGTTGTCTTCTTACTTCACTGAAAATTATCTAGACTTTTATAAAGCTCTCAGAAAATTATTTGCAGTCCATTTAGGGAAGCTATCAGTAGATAAGTCAGGCCTCTGCTCATCTGAGGCGTCCATGAAAGTACAGTGTGTGGAAGGCTGAATTTTCAACTTGAATATAACAGCTGCGCTTGTTCCAGAGTGAACACTGAAAAAAATATTGCATATTTCTCTCCAGATATCCTTTGCTGAAATGTTAATGAGGACTGCTGAAGGCATTTATTTTTGATAATATAAAATGATAATTGGACTTTCAGGTAATGCACTTTTTTAAGAACTGTTTTCTAGTCTGTGTTCTCCTTAGCTTCTCCACCACAGAAATATTAATCTTTTCAGCATTTCACTGTTAAGGATAAATCTTGCCTTGCTATCTTCATGATTAGTGATTAGGTCCTGTATTTCCTGTATTCCTTCCCTGCTCTGAGGTAACGTGTGTGTTCATGTAAGTCTGTATGTTTTGATATGCCTTATTCTCACTCAAAGACCCATTATCCAAGTTTGAGAGAGAGATGTTACGAGAAAGGGAAGCTTTTATTTTTTATTTTTTTGCACTGCAATAATCTTGCAGGCATGATTCCTCATTTTTAAGTGTGAGAGGCATAAATGAACGTCCAAATCCCAGATAAAACTTTCAGATGATTTCAGATTCATCGACGACAGCTTTTAAACTGTATGGATTAAACTTTGCACTCTGTTGGTAAAACCTACAAGAAGCTTTGGCCCTCAACTCAGTTTTAGCAGGACATGACGAAGCCTCTTCCACGTGGGTCCTGCTCTCTTACAGCAAACAGTTATCCAGATGCTGTTCTGAGTAAAAGAAAGGTATAGTTTCTACTGGGGCTGTGATGTGGAAATTATTTGACTTCTTGAGTTTCTGAGAAGAATTCTATTTGAATTTAGCTTGGGGTATTATCTGCTCAAAAGGAGAGTCAGGCGTGGAATCTATGATATGAACTATTACACATTTCCATAAAGTTTTTGTCTTTGGTTAGACAAGCACTAAATATATTTTAGCTGAGATTCACTAAAATATCTGGTAATTGCTTTTCTCTGTTACTTTTTCTCCTGTCTCATCCCTTTTCAAGTTCCCTTTTAAACTTTAACATAGCTAAGTTCAGTAAGCTTTTTCTGTCTTCTAGCTCTAGTTTTAATTCTGCTATTCCTCGTTTGCTTCATTAGCTTTTTGCCCACTGAATACAGTTTTATAACTTTCTTTTTCCTGGTTCACAGTTATTTCCCATTCTTTATTTTGTATGGTATGGATTTTATTAGATGGTTGTTGTGCCCTCATTAGACCCTAGCTTCTTCTCATGGGCAATTTCTCATCAGCTATTATGGTATTTACTGGGCTAATGGCTTTTTAAAGGCTCCAGATTTCACTAATGTTCAGAGACTTATCTGAAGCTGAGGTGATAGAAACTGTTTTCCTTTCCTGTCATACAAATCTCATAGTTGAGTGAAAGGTAAAAGGGGGAAGGTCTTTAATCTCACTAAAACCTCCCAAAATCTTGTGGAGTTCCAAGAATAAAGGCAGGACTGTAACAGTACAGAATCATTAAAGATTTGGACTATTCTGCTATTCTGAAGCTTTTGGAGTGGATTAGATGGCTTGAAGGATGGAGTATATCAGTTGTAGTATTTTACACGTCACCTGGTTTTTAAGTACAGGTTGGGTAACTGTGTCCTCAAACTGCTTTACAGTTTGTCATGTTAAATTAACCTACTGATGCTATTGTGTGTACATTTCATCTTTGTAAGAAAAGGAAGGACCAAGACTATAACAGAAGCTGAGCCTTTTTGCTCTTTCAACTGCTCTTCATTTGGGGTGTTACTTCCATAAATCCGGAGGTATCTTTCTGTGCTCAGCCGGACGTTTTACTCATGTTTGCTCTCCTGTTTTTGCTGGATTTTTTTTATTAGTTCCTCCCATACTCTCCTTCCTGCTGTCCTATTTCAAGATATGAAATATTTAATGATTTCTAAAGATCAGGGCAACTTTGATTGACGTAGTCAATGCAGAGTGCTAACAAAGTTCAGAAGAGTTTGGGAATGGTAAAGAAAACAAAAAAACACAGAAAAAAACAAAACACTCTGCAATGTATGTTATTAAAACTTTTTTTTTGGGGGGGAGGGGAGGGTGGAGAAGAGGGGGAGGTATTAAAAGAAACTGGGTTTTTTGGAACATCTCTGGTATTGGAAGTATAGCAGGTTGGAGGGAGGAGGTTTCTTATTCCATTTTCCTTTATAAGGTTAATGTAATATCAGCTCTTATTTCTGGGTTTGTGGTCAGTGGAAAAAGATGACTTCTAGCAATCCTCAATCTACAGTTATTATTCTGTTTCTGATTATTATTCCAGTATCTTTTCCATTCTGTTTGTAACTATGAGTAAGATGAACATGGACTTTGAGAAGAAGCATACATTATTTAAAAAATCACTCGTGATAAAATATCTTTCTGGCAATTTGTGTTCCAGTAGATTAGCGTTATTGATCATCTTCTCTTCACAAACTCTACAGATGATTTTATAAATCTGAAACTATTATTCTTTTCTTGTCTAATGTAATTACCAGCACAAAATAATCTAATTAGAAGACAACAAGGATGCATTCTAATTGTTTTAATAAATTATGCTAATGCTTTATGCTTGCAGTCAGATTTAGTAAGAAATCATTTGACAGAGTAACAGCTTATCTTATACGGCTAGCAATGTGAATTCAGTTTTCTGACTGAAGCTTACTGGCAGCAGAAACTTGAAACCCTGTATTAGGTGAGCTTGGGCTTGCCATACCACTCTTTCAACTGTCTCATGATGTTTCAATTAATTTCTTCTTGCTAAAACAGTATTTCTGGTCATTTAAATCTATTAGATGATCTCTTTTTCTCCAGGAAGAGATGGAATACTCAGTTCTCAGGGAAGTAAGTGATCTCTCTGTTAATTCTCAATTAGACGAAATACTGAAGATGGCGGTACTTTTTTTTTTTAAGCATTATTATGTCTCTAGAGATGAGTGCTTGCTTGATCAATGATTAGTGGCATTAATGGACTCTATTTTCTTTGTAATTATTGCCAACAAAGGGTAACAAGAGCTTAAGCTGTTAATAAATGCTTTATGTTAAAATTCGAAAACCTTTTCCCTAGACATCAGCTCTATTTTTATTTATTTATTTATTTTTAACAATAGATTTAAGCCAGAACTGGCTTAAAAAATACGGAAGAAATATTTTAGAGTTAGATGCTGCAACTGAGATTTCTTTTACTGGGTTTGTGAGAGGTTGTTGAGGGAGACAGAAAAGGCTTGGTAGTGGTGACCAGCAGAGAGAATTGCAGGTGACTTTTTGAAGGTTGAACTTTTTTCTAAACCATCCGTGTCCAAGCTTTAAACTTTACAGTTTGAAATTCCCTGATTGATCAGCAAAACAATTTTTTTAACCACACTTCAGAAAGTCTGTATGGTAGTAAGATGGTGAAAATTGGATTATCTACAGTCCTTACTCACTGTCATCCTACACCAGGTTAGTTCCATGGATTAGCTGTGAGACACTTTTAAGTATAATAGGAGGATGAAAGAGGATGTAATTTAAATAATAAGTAAAAACCATATTGGTAAAAGATGCATCTGCCCAGCAAGATGAAATTGCATTGGGTTACTGCCCATCTCTGTAAGCTGTGAGGCACTCTGCCATTAAGTATTCTTTCTAACTGTGTATGAAGAAATACCTTGCCCTTCATTTGCTTAATCTAAAATTTAAATGCTCATTGCAGCGTGCAACTGCATTAGGTGTACTTAGACAAATTAAATGATTCAGGATGGTAGCTTTGAAAAATCTAATTTCAATGTGGGGAATGATTTTTATCATCTGGCAAGATGACAAAATAGAAATTTTTACATTGGCTGCTTTTTTGGTCGTGATTATTTTGTATGGGGTTTGCTTTATTGTTAAATGTCGATGTGAACCCAAAGCAAGGACCTGTTTGTTTAGCTCATAGATGCATAGCTAATGCTTCAGATTTTTAATGCACATGCAGATATTTTCCCTGTTTGCTACGTTCTGGCCTCTTTTACATACAGGTTACAGTGAGCTTTGCTGGAGCAATGCTTCTATTGATGCAGTTCTAAAGGAGGATTTTTACCTAAATGCTTCTTCAGTGCCGTTACTGTTTGTGCCACATTTATGCATGTATGACATTTGGAATATGCATGTGGTGCATATGGTACCTGCAAGATACTCTTGACATATTTGGTTTGCCACTGACTTATTTTTGTTCTTATTTTTGTTTTTCTTCTGTTGCTGTGACTAAATCCAGAGTAATTTATTTCTTGAGAAGTTTTAGTCTATTTTCAATAACGAAGCAGATTTTTGATAACAACTAGGTAATGTTTATGAGCGTCAGGTATTTTGGAATAAACTTAGGAAAAAAATAAAGATATCTATCTGTTTATCAGTAACTTACACAGGGGTAAAATGACAAGTCAAGTTTGGTGAAGCTGCTTCTAGAATTTAAGTTAATCCTGTGTATGGCTGCTAGCAGGTCACTGCCTCAGGCTCCTTTGGTGGAATGAACATAAGCTTTTACAACACTTCTGAAGGAAAGCTGCAGAGAGCTGCTGGTAAAAGAACTTTCTCCTTTGTTCATACTTTCTGTCTAACCTTGAGAACCTCAGATGTCGTTCTTTTATTGCATTCCTTTTGGACAAATTTGGGCTGCTTTGAAGTTAACAGCAGCTTTGTCAGTGATTCTAGGAGATCTGCAATTCATTGCTATGTATGGCTTAGTTCATGAATTTAGATTGCAGAGCAGCTTTTTTTTTTCTTTTTTTCTTTCCAATTATAATAGGGCTAAGGAGAAAATAGCTAAACCAACTCTGCATAGGGCAGCTATCAATCTGGTGTTTCGCAGGCATGCAGGGAGGTGATCAATGCTGCCACATGCTGCCAACAACCTGTTGTAAATCCTTTATAGGCTCTTAGAAAGCTAGTGCATAATTAACCTTTGCTTGAAAATATTCTCTTAACCAGAGAAGAAACCTCCCCAGACAAGCATGAAATATATGATAGATGTGTCTAGATTTTTCTTTCCTGCACATTTTGTGGCTTATTCCCAAGTGACATTGAGATCTGCAGAGTAACAGCAGCAGCCTGCTCTGGAAGGCAACATGGCTGATGGGTGTCTTTGAGAGCTTGGGCTTTCAGTGCAGCCTTAGATTTCACAAGGCCAGAAGAGTGTATGTGGCTTTATAGCATGCAGCCAAGCACAGTTGTAATCTGCAACGTGACCAAAACGTGCTCTTAGCTAGAGAAAGGTTTGTTTGCGGTGGGGGGGAAAGGAAAGGAAGTCAAAGTCCAGTACCTGGAGTGGAGTTACAGAGAGTAATGGATGAGGAGGGAGCTCATGCTGACATAAGCTCCTGTGTCTGAGATAATCAGCTCTAGCAGTTAAGTGGACGTTTCAGCTGTAGCCTTTGGGCAAATATTTGTTCAAATGCAAACCTTTTGTTGGATTTGGTTCCTTCTAGCTGACTCTAATCCCTCGTTTTCTTCACATAAGTGCATTAGCATTTTGAGGTGTTTTTGCCCTTGCCTATGGAGTTATTGGCAACCATCCTAGATAGAGCAGAAAGAGACTTGAAGTTTTTGCCTTATTTGGCCAGGATTCTGAGCGTTAATCTTGTTCAAAATCCCTACTTCTCTCTGCTAGTTGAAGTATGGGGTGGTAACTCATTTATCTTGCTGGAAAGACTCTTGGGACCTGCAGGTATAAAGTTCAGCCTGTAAAGTTGTGGGTGGGAAGCTGATTCCTGAGTTGAAGGCATATGCTCGGGGATGCAGTGTATGTTTTCTGTTGATGTTTTCTGTCTTTAAAATAACAACAGGCATTAAAGGTGCTGAGAGAATAGGCAGAGAAACTATTTTTCAAGTAAATGAAATTCTAGGCTTTTCACATGATAAATGAGGTATACCCCCAAAACTGGGGGATGATAAGCAAATTGGGCGTGAAAGATTCATCATCTTGAGAACATTCAGATTTTTTTGTTCATTAATATGTTCTCTGGCTACTGGCCTTGCAGCAAATCTGAGGATACGAGTATGTGTTGCATGTTTTATCCAGGGTTTTTTTTTGTTTTTGTTTGTTTGTTTGTTTCGAAAAAATACTCTTTGCAAGTAAGCCTTCTTACAGTTGCTGCAGCTGGATAGTCTGCTTATCAGGAAAATAACGGTTTGGAGAACACAAGTTCAAAGTTCTGCCTTCCTATAAACAAAAGGGAAGCTGTGATTGTTTTGACAGACCAAGGTTTGCATCCTTCTTATAACTGAATGGTATATGTTCAGTGGAATTATTTTCCCCAGTGTTACTGTTTTCTTTTTACTGAATCTTCTGAAATACGAGATTTTTAGGTAAAAACATAGAAGAACTGTGCCATGATAAAAACAATGACCAGTTCAATGTCCTGATGTTTGGTGACAGTTTTCCAGATTTGCTGTGTTCTCGTTCAGTATTTCCATGCTGTTCAGCACCAGCTGAATATCTCAAAGATTTTGCTGTTGTGTGTTACAACAACATCCAAATTTGTCTTCACTGGTTTTTAAATGAAATCTTTATCATGTTCTCCTCTGGAAGAACATGAAAAGAGGGGAAAAAATGCTGGAAAAATTGGAACTAATGAGAAAAAAAAAAATAACAAACATGAACATTAAACACACTTTTATCTTTTGCCTAGTGGCCTTCTGTGGATCTTAAGTCTAAAGGTTCTGAACACACAGTTATCCAAAACTTGGTATTGCTGAGATGTTCTCACCCTAAATAGTGTATTTCAGAAGTCTTTCTATTACCCTCATAATTCAGAATTCCAGGTTTCGTAGTGAGCATACAGTGGTTGTGTTATAAAGAGACTTCTTTTTAAGCATGATGATTAATAATTGTTAGGTTCTTCCAAATGATTTTGAAACTTGCATCTTGCACCTTTCTGGTGTTTTACCCCCAGATTCTGATAAACACAGTATTTCAAGCAGGTTTACTAAGCTATGTGAGCACTAAATTCAGCAGAATGTAAATTACACTCAGTATGCTTAAATGTTCTCATGGTGCTCTTCTCCTGTAGACTCAGTACACTTTTTTTTTTTTACCTTGGTAAGTCTCATTTACTATTGGACTAGAATTAGCTCCATGTTTAAAAGGTTTATATTGAATTTCTTTTTTTTTAACATGCTACTTTGTGATCTTTTCACTGACTTGTGTTTTATAGATTTTATTTCACCAAACCATGACAATAGCTGTTAAGTAAAGTATCCATCCTGAAATCTGCTCTAGAGGAAGTTCCTTTTAATCATGTTCTATTGGCAGATGCCACTTAGGGGTTAATGAAGAAATACTTTAAATAACCAAGATTTTCAGTTTTTAAATAATCTCTATTTTAAATTTGCTTTTTGGAAAAAGTTCTCTGACCCTGAATGTTTAGGGCATGCATCTGGAAGGCTGCAGATAGTCAGAACAGATAGGTGGGAGTACAGAAGCACAGAAATAAGGTGTTGGTCAGCATACCAGGTTGGTGTCTGAAATACTCAAGCCTTTATCTGCCACTCAGCTTTTTGTAGGTGTAATATATGTGCCATGTGAAATGACAAGACACAGAAGAGGATTTTTTTTTATGCTATTAAGCAGCTCTCATCTCTGAATTGCGCTATATTGCTTGGATACTGGGCAGCTAATTTTCTCCTTTTATGACTTGTGGGCACACCTGAACAGAAATGAAGGTTAAATCCTTTCTGACTAGTTTAACTAAGGCAGACCCATTAGCTGTCACAGGTTTCTATGATTAGCCTCCAGTTTAGCAATGTTAAATGTTAAATACTCCCATTTGACTTTACAGAGTGAAAGAAATTTAAGATGTCTTTCAGGAGTTTTTTGCTTGTTAGTGTTCCATTAGAAGAATCTAGTTTTGCAGACCTGTAAAAAAGCAAACCCTGTCATTAATAAAATGAGTAAAGCATCCAGTAAAACTGCCTCTGCAAGTCGTATTTGGATTTTTGTAGGGTAAGCTACAATTGTCTTTTCTTGGAAATGAAACACTGAAAGATCTCTGTGACTAAATTTAAACCTTCTGGCTGACATCTTTGCTATGCATGGAGTTGCTGCTCTGAATAGACATCCCAGAAGGGTTTGAAAAGTTGTCTTGGCTTTCCCCTCCCAGTTAGGAATGTCTATCTGGGATGGGGAGAGGGTTATGTTGTTACCACTGGCAGTACATTGGTTGAGATGTTTTGATGCAAGATGCAGTACTAAATTAGTCACAAGTTCAAAAGACTGGAATGCATTGTGAAATATTTAATAAATCAGAAAAGAAATCCATCTACGCCAGGTAACATGATAGGCTTTCAGAACGGCTTTTAGCCTTTAGACTCTTGTCTCAGATAATGTTGCACATGTTTTTCAGTGTTGTGGAGCTGTATTCATTCTTGCTGGGACTTAATGAAAAAGGATGAACCAACGTCAATATTAATGAAAGTCAGTTCGCATTGAAATTCAGATATCCCAGCTAGTCCATACATCTTGCTATAATTCACTCGCAGTAGTATGTTAAAGACATGTCCAGCAATGGAAATATGTTAATTTTTCAGATGTACAATGCTTTATGTAAACAAATCTTCTTTATTACTCCATTTTTTTAAATGATGGAATATGATTAGTCCCTTTATATAGACATGCTAATGTAACAGCTTATAAATATATATAAAGCCCTTCCTAGAGAAGATAGTCTTATTTACAGTGGTTTTAGTAACTTACTGAGATGCCAGATTTGGGAGAAAAAATCACAAGCTCTGACAAATGAATTTCTCCTCTCTTCAACGTTTCAAATGCCAAATCCATCTAAAAATATCTTAATAAATTTATGAAGTTTTACTTTCTGCATTGGTTTTATGCATTTTATAGTTATGTTTAATGAAGCTTTGTGATTAGTAGATGGCTAGAATTTCTGTTGATATATATGTATACTAAATGTGTGTGTGTATGTGTGTGTATATGTAATATATAAAAGAGCAGGTTTCCAAAGTTACCATTATACTGTCAAATTGCTTAGCTGCAAAAATACGTGGATGTTGTTTTGTGGGATAATATATGGGGAGTTTTAAATGGGATTAGTAAGGAAGATGAAATATTTTGATGTTTTCTTTTATGTGTTGAGAAGAATTTCTTAAAAGATGTCTTTTAATTGTTTGGGTTCTATAATCGTAATGCCTTTCAAAGTGGCAGTATTAAATCAGCAAGTTGTGAACGGTCAGGAATAAAAAAGCAAATTATAAATTCTTGAAATACTAGTGAAAGCAGCAACGGATGTTTCATTGCCCAAGTGAAGTTGATCAGAATGCTTGTAGCAGTGAATTTTATCCTTCCAAATTCTATTAGCCAGAGGCTCTTTGCTTTGTAGTAAGGGTAGTCTTTGCTGTAGCTTGAAAGAGAACAGAATGTACATAGCAATCTCTCTAGAGACCTGGGACCCCTTGCATCGGTGGCTTTTAGATACCCTCTTCTAGTTGAGAAAAAGGGAATCAGCATTTATTTTCCTTTCTTTGTTCATGATTATGTGAATACTAAAAGCTGCATGTGAGCCACTGGCCCTTAAAGTTGGGCCATGTGGGCTCAGGGTAGGGAATATGAACTGTTTTATGCTTAGAGAATATTTGAGCTAGGAGAATTCATTCTCACATCCTTAACCACTAGTATAGTAAGCAGCACTATTTACTAAAAAGCAAATCTAAATAGCAAAAGCAAGCAAGCAATTACTCCAGTTGTTAATGCTATATGATGTAATGTTTAAGTTTTGCTCCTTAGGGGCCCTTCTCAATCTCATCGGGTCTGTCCAATGTGGTATGATGTCTCTTCATGGTGGTTTCATATTTACACTTGGAGAAAACAAGTGACCAGTTTACAGTCATGTGGATTATCGCTTATACTTGTTTCCTAAGCATTGGCTTATTTCTTAAATCAGGCTCTTATTTCCCAATAACTCACTGTCAAATCACATGTGTAATTAGACAAGAATGCAGTCATAGGCTTGATATTACTCATGATCTTCACCAGATGATAAGAAGCTGCTGCATACCTCTTGTGCTTGACTGGGATGTTTAATCTCTGTTCTCCAGTACTGTGCTAATGTATTTGAGTTAAATGCATGGGGTTATACTGTCTCTTCTTTGCACACTGAGCTATATCTTTTATGGATTTACTTCTAATCTTTGTATCTAAAATACTTGTAGTTAAAACAGACCTTAACAGGGATCTGCTAACGTTATATGAAAATGAGAAATACCTTTGCATTTTCCTCTCTGTGATGATTTCCTCTGTAGAAGTTGGAGTTTAATGTTTTAATTTCATATAACAATTTCAAAAGACTGATTAGCTCAAGCTAGACTGTCTGTAAGAATAACAAATTATGACTTGTTCAAAGCAGCACGTCTAATTAAAACTCAGAATTCGTAGTCTTTGGGTTATTCAGAAGCTTAGAGGAAAACATGAATGAAAAAAAAAATAATGCTGAAGTTTCTTGTCAAATAAATATTAGATCTGTGAAGGTTTTCCAATGTGGCAAAATTTGTTTGATGATTATTCTAAATAAATAGTAATGCTTTCCAATCTTCTTGCTCACAAAACTGACATCTTAGGATTGGTACTTTTAACAGGTAGCCAACAATGGATGCTCTAAATATTAATGATCATTGAAAAATTTTATTTTGATGACTTTATAGGGTGGAAATATTTATCATAAAGCAATGTACATAATGTAATTGTAAGAAAAAAAAAAAAAAAGTCAAATGGAGTCTGAGTTCCCCACACTAAGCTGTTGCATTCAGTAAGATTGATTGTTGAGTTCAGTAAGATTCCAATGGAGAATGCATGTCTTCCCATCCAGTGAGCAATTATGGATGAGTTGTTCTATTAAATAATTCTGTGTCTCTCTATTAAATATGTCTAGGTCACATTTTCATTTTTCTGATAGAAGATTAATGCATAGAAAAGAACCTGCAGCCTCCTAATGAAAGCCTGTATTTCCCACATGAATATACTTCTCTGTTCACTGAGACATGAGACCTACCAGTAATGTAGCAGGAACCTCTCTGAATCTCTAAATCTGTAAGCTTCCCCTTTGAACTGGTAAGACAATCTTGTGCATCAGAATGTGTTAGAAAGAAACAGAGGGATTAAAATAGAGCTGGTAATGCAAAACAGCTTTTGGTACTCAGAACACAGGCTGTATGTAAGTCTCTATGTTTGAAAAAGCAATTAGGCTTGAGAGTCCAGCCCCAGTAGACAGAGCAGGGGTGAGGGTTATTTCATTATCTGCGATAGAGCTTATTTTTGGAAGAGACAAAGGAATGTTTTAATCCAATCATTAAAGCAGATTATAGGAAGCCAAGAGGCTTGGCGCTGGTAAAACAGAATCTAGCTGCACACCCTAACCTCTGAAGAGATGTTGCCTTTCTGTTAAAATCTTCTGTAATGTACACTCAAGTTTAAACCTTCTGCCACAGTCTTCTGCTTCCTTCTGATATGAGAAGAATATAATTATAGAATATAATCTTGCAGTGTGGAAGTGTAGTAATGGGCCCTTCAGTACTGTATGCGTGGCAGGGGCAAAAATACCTCCTTTCCACCAAATTTTCCAAAATAGTTGTCCTTTCCTCTGTCCCTTCCCTTCTAATCTGCCTGTAGCTTTCTCCATGTTCCAGTCGTTCACCAGGCTAATGTTATTTAATGGTGAACCGAATCATGATGAAATGCCTATGCAAATTCTAAAATTGATATTTAGTCAAACTAGAGTATCACCAGGTGTTAAAGACTTCTGTCTTTTCCATTCCGATATGTGTGGCCATAATAGGGCATGAAGTGGTCATGCTACTGAGCTGTTAATTCCTAAAGAAATTACACAGTGAAATCAAGGCCTTGATTTCAGAACTTAACTCTTAGTCTTCCAGAGATTGAAAACATGACCAGTTTTAAGGCTAGAAGAAAAGCTTAATATGAACCTATTTTTGCTTCTTTTAAGGAGCTACAGTGAGGTGCTTCTCCTTGATAGGATTTTGGGTTTGCAGTAGAGTATGATCTAAATTATGCTGGTTGTGTACTCTGCTGGTACTCAACTGCTGAGTATATGATCAATTAAATATTAATGATGTCAATGATTGAAGGTGGAGAAGCCTACTATTTTAAATAAATTTCTTGGTTACTATGTAACTTACTTTACCTAGTTAGTGTCACTTGATTTGCCATTTTCTGAGTACTATCTAGGCTCTGAACTAGAAAAAAATGAAAAAAGTGGTAGTTTAGCCAAGGGAAAGAGAAGGAGAAGAGATACAGATACATATGTATGTTGAAGCTTGTTTTCCCAAGAACCAAGACCAGCACTGCAAAGAGGAAAAGTGCTCTGTTTTCTTGGCCCACCATCATCTAACAGAAAAAAATGAAAAAGTTTCAAGTTAAATAAGGAATACGTTAAGGCTTGTTAAGAATGCAAATGGATCAGAAATGTAATAATCTTTCCATTATGAATATGAACAGGTAAAGATAAAACATTTGTCAGGCTCTTAGGCTCTTAGGTTCTTTGGTCTTCTTGGCTGAGTAAAGTAGCTAATACAGCAATGGGCTTATTCTGCTATGGGGTGGAAATATGAACTAGATAATATCCTGAGATATCTGCTTGTCCTTTTGTTCTTTGATTGGTTTGTCATGAACGTGCTGCAGCGGAGTTGGATTTCAAATCCCTCTCTTTTGTATTTTTGTGAAGACAAAGAATTATCAGCCAGCTTAAGAATAAACCCATTATTAAATGTGTAATGTGAAAGGAAAAATGATTCATTTGAAAAGCAGTGGATAGATTTTGATTAATTGTTAAATGTTATATAAAAATTGTTTTGAAATTACTTCTTGTGCAGCAGTTTAGCTGTGAAAAGAGCAACTCAAGTAATTGATATATTGGCAGATGCTTAACTAGTAAATGAGTTATAAATTACTCACTAATAACCAGCAGCTATCACATATGTTGATATTCATCCTTTTTTCCTTGTGTAATGCCTACAATGTTCTATCATCACCACTTCTTGGACGTGACTACTTTTTGATGTTGAGAAGTTGTTACTTCATTTTGTGCTTCATTCAAGGAATTTCTGCTTTGCTAACTATGATTGAGAACTGCTGCATGTTTTCTGTATTAAACAGGTCAGTTGCAAAAGAGAAACATAATTAAAGGTTGTACTCCTCCTTATTAGTCATCTTTTCTTCTAATTTTCCTTCCATAAGCTGTGCTTTGCTTTAGAGAAACCTGGTCTTGTCTGGTGGAGAGGTACTCAAAGCTGACCAGATGACAGGAGACTACTTTTTCAAGACGGAAACATTAAAGAGTGTCTCACCCAATCCCAGCTTTCCAATTATAGAAAGAAAGAAGTAGAAACTAGAAACTGAGCCTGTTAGAGGTAGCTAGCTCCCCAAAGGAGACAAAAAGAGGTAATTAAATACTGAGACTTGTTTTTGTCTCCTCTATTCTCTCTCATGTTAGTTTGAAATGGTCTAAAAGTTTGTGTGTATTGTCTTGCATAAAATATTCACCAAATTTCAGACAGACAAGTACCATGTTTTTAGTCTCATTTTCATCAGCATGGATGTGGTTGTTCAAAGACAGTGATTTACTTATGAATCCATTCAGATGATTTTCGTTAATTCTCTTGATCTGCAAAATGTTCTGGACAGGTGAGAAATGTTCGACTCCATCTTTTTTTTTTTTCCCCTTGGATATATTTATATTAAAATTTCTTTTTTTCCTTTTTTTTTTTTTTTTTTTTTTTACAAAACCACGTTTATTTGGATTGTTGAGAAGAAGGTGTTCTGTGGTATAAGCTGCAACTCATCTGATTCTGATGAAGTACAAGGACATGAGAGCTGACACTCACCTTTCTGACTACCTGGACACTTAGCTAAGTAATCAGCTTAGCAGTGCAATTACCACTTATTCAGTTTGGTCTTTGTAATGTCTTTTTGTCTCATTTTCTGAGACTCGCTTTTTTCCTTTCATGCACCTGAGAACTGCTTGTATCTATACAACTTCATAGTTTGAATTGATTTTGGAAGATAAACAACAACATTTTTCTTGTTTTTAATTGTGCCCTGCTGCAGAGCAGGTTGCAAGCATCTGTTAATTTTTTTTTTGCCTTCTTTGCCTTCGTATCAGGGAAGAGGCCAATATAATAATTATCACACAGAATTCAGTTTTGTGCTGCACAGGTTTTGTAAGAAAACTATCCTAAAGGTTTGTTAGATAATCATATTATCTTTACAATTCCATAGAAGTCATATGGAAGAGTCCTCCTAAGATTCTGTTGTTTATTATGAGTATATAATGGTTTTCAGTGAATAAAACTTCTTAGTTTTGCCTTATGATAATAAAAATAATTGAAAACATATTTTTATAGTATAGGGGAAATTTCACTTTTGAGGTCATAGACTGTAATTTTTTTCAGTTCTGATATCCCTCACTTTAAACTGCTTTTCTGCCTTTGCTCAAAGACAGATAGCTGGTAGCCTTTCTGAGCTGAACAGCCTGTGAATACGAAATATTAATAAACCAGAAACATACAGTTCCAAGACAAGCAATTTTAAAAAATCACATTATGTATACTTAATGCCTAACTGACCTTTTCTGCTGTTTCTTAAATCTTTTTAAATTCATCTAATTTCAAAGCCAGAGTATTAGCCCATTTATATGTAAATTGCCTTTAATTCATGCATTGATTTGAAAGACTAATCCAAAAGACCCTTTACCACAGGTGACCTTTTTGACACTGTACTTCTGGGAAGACTGTAAAGTGGTTTCTTATGACCTCACATCCACCTGTAGCATAACATATGCCTACTTCAGTATGTATAAATCAGTCAAAAGGGAATGGTTTTCAAACAACATTGAATTATTAACTCTGTAACTGCCCCAGTTACTCTTTGAGTTAAAATACCTCCCATTTAAACCAGTGATTATTTCATGTTGGCTTTCTTCCCTGTTTTAGATGTCAGACGCAATTAAGATGTCTACTGATTATCTCCCTTGAAGAACATATAATCTAGTTCTAAAATGATAGTCTGCTAATACTGTAAATTTAAAAAAAAAAATCAATATTTATTATTATCCGTAATTTCATGTCACCAAATTGTTGCTAGAAGAAATATGTTAATTTTGACTTGGCCTTTTCCTATAATAAAGGTGAAACCTTTCCCTTTTCACAAGATACTGGACAAATTGAGATAATTATTTGTTGGGAATATAAATTTATATTTTTGTCCATTGATTTTCCTGAATGCACCACTTGAACATCTGCTTTAGTGTATATTTTGTTGTGAAGAGTGAAGAATCATGTGGCTTAATAGACAGTATTATTTACTATATTCTCAGTGTTGCAGGTTATTACTGGGAATACGCGTACTAATTTTGTTGAAATGCTACCATTTCCTGTTGCTGATACATAATGTCGAGTAAAATAATTGCTTTTTTTGTTTTATTCTCTTTTCAAATGAACTTTATTTTTTCAATCAATTACAGCTTCAGAAGAAACACAATACAAATGTCTGGCATTGAAGATTGCTATCTATTTCCATGGTCATCAGTAAGATGAAAAATGGTCTGATTCTCATATTTTAGCTCCGTTATGATGACTTTTGTGCACTAAGAAAAACAAAGTCTGCTTTTTAAAATACATTTAGGCAATGCAATATACCAGACAGTGGTGCATTGCATTATACAACAAGCAAGGATTATTTTTGTGTTGTATGCTTATAAGGGAAGACGACCTTCTTTATGCTGTGAGTTATAATAAAGGAGTAATGTATGCCAAGTTGCTTGCTGTTGTGGGAAAAAATGAGAAAAAGATGCATAAATCTGTAGTAATAAAAGCAGAAAACAGGGTACAAAGCATGAGCTCTGAACTGGTCTGTGTCTATAACTATCACATCTTTTCTCAGTCATGTCAAAATAAATTTGTATTAATAGTCCTTGTGGGAGGATGAGCCTGTCTAATTTCTTTTGACTAAGGAGCTCAGAAGAGTGAGAAAAGATGGCATCAGAAGTGCTGTTTTGTCATTTGTTGGAGGGGGGTGGGGGGTGAAGAAAACCTACTAGCCATCGTTATTTGCAAAATATAAATAGTGGTGTTTGAAGACCTCATCTGGTTTTAAAAGTAAAGTAATGCAGTATGAGCTAATGGAACTTTAAAGTTATGATAAAACCACACAATATTGGTGCTGTGAAATAAGGACATTCCTTGAAAGACAGTCTTAATAGATCAACTATCCATTTGCTTCCTATTTTAGCTATAAGTTATTTATATCCTAACTTGATTTCCTATTAATAAGCTATACATTACTATTGGGCATGGGCAGTTTGTTTTCCTTCTGAAACAGTAACTCTTAGCCTGCAGTAAATAGTGTTACTTCTGCAAAGAAGGATGAAGAGGGCTGTGTAACGTAAGGAAGGGTGCAGGAACACTGGAAGAGCACCGTGGGGAAAAAAAATGCCATTTTGATTAGGGTTGAGAAGACGTACATTCAAATTGTGGAGGAAAAAAAAAAAAGGCAGTGGGAGGAGATCCCTAATGATTTGGCTTTGTACAGACTGCCTGAGAAGAGCTGAACTTGAATGGCT
Organism: Meleagris gallopavo; assembly: GCF_905368555.1. Lineage (NCBI taxonomy): Eukaryota > Metazoa > Chordata > Aves > Galliformes > Phasianidae > Meleagris > Meleagris gallopavo. The sequence goes on along the minus strand of NC_139417.1, from coordinate 12,434,652 downwards.
GTAGCAGTGGAAATCACAAGCGTTAAGGACATCTATTTGCCTCTTTGTCTGGTTTGCCTATGCTTGTTGTTACCCTTGTTATTTGCTATGGCAATACAGTTGTCTGTTCAAAAATTAGAGCTAGCTGGGTAATTAAAGAAATTAATGTAGGAAAAGCTACCAAAAATTAGTGGTGCTTGTAGCTGTGCCAGGACCAAGAACTGATCTGTGTTACTTGAGACTGATCATTCTAGAAATTCCTCTGGAAGACACTCATGGAAAGCTTGAAATGATAGTAATGGGTTTCATTACAAAACCCCGAGGGTAGTGTCCATGTAGAGGTTATCTTGTTTTGCTTCTATCACCATGTGATGTGATAAAGACAAGGACAATATGACTGTTAGGGAATTTGTCAGCTCCGAAGTAGGGATGAATGAAAATAAATATTTCAATTTGTCTTGCATTGGTGTTAATAGAGACATAAATATGTCTATTTCTTTCTTTATATATCTATGCTTGTTTTACAGGCAGCAAGAGTAGTAGAGAGCCATTTTTAATTTGGAATTTGAGAAAGATAAAGAAGGAAAAACACAAAGTCATCAAATTTTGAGTGTTTTTTGAATTAGTGGAAAACATTTTGCACTATTGTGAGAGAGGAGTGATAAAACTGTTGCTTATAGTTTATAATACAGTTTATTACAGCAAAGAATTTGTCCCAGTGACTACACCCTTGCTGAAAGCCATGTTCACTACAGTCCTGCGTGCCTGGACTGCAGGCATGATGTGAACAGTGGTGAAGCGTTTTTGTATTGAGTACTAGTGCAGAGAAAAGACTTGAATTTTCAGATGTTTTTGATTGAAAGGATTCAGATTTGTGTTTGTTTGCATACCAATCTGTGTAATGTCTAACACTTATAAGACAAAAATCTGTACATATTTACTGCATGTAAGTATACAAAATTAAGAACTTTATTTTTTTCTGCAACAATTTCATTGCTATTTCTACCTAAGCATAAGAGGTGTTCCAGTATAGAAGTTGTGCTGCTCTAAGTACCAAATGAAATACCACTTAGTATACATGTGCAGTATTAGCTGCAGCTTCCAAAGTCCATGACTCAAATTCACTGCATTCCCTCATGACTGCTGTGTAATGGCTCTCCTTACCATGGCAAGCAACAAACATCTCTCTCAAAAGACCTACTTTCAAGTAGAACCACTGCTGCGTATCAGTTGATGGGGGTGGGACTTTATCGAAGTCAATACCTGAGAGATGAATTTATGTACAAATCTGGGAGGATCAGGGAGATTGATAATGATATATTCAGAGGGTAAAAGTGTCACAAGAGACAAGACTGCAATACCAGGGAGAAATGGAGATCTTGGCTCAGCAAGATAATACTTCACAGAATGACAGCAAAAATAATACGACAGAAAAGATTTATATTGATCAAAAGAAATACTAGCCTTGGGCTAAAGGAATAAAGGGATTAACAAAAAGTGATGCAATTGGCACTCAATGACTAAACTCTGACATGACTCAGTGGGCACACCTTGGAAAACCTGTGAAGTCATGTGTCAAGGAGAGGGTTTGATAGCTGCATTAGCACTGAAATATTCCTCAGCAGGATGTAAACACTAACTAAAAAGGAGAAAAGAAAGTGGCATGTAAAGAAGCATGGTACATTACATACTCAACTCCTTTCTAGTTTTTTCTCAGACAGACTACCATAAAGATATCGGTTCTGCAGGCTAGTAGAGAGCTGTGTGAGCTTTTCAGTGCAGTGGAGATAGCTTTCTTCACTGACAGCATGACTTACTGCCCACCGAACTGATAGCTGGACTTGTCTTCATAAAAGAGGTTCTAGTTCACCAAGTTTTATGTTCTTTTGTTAGTGCACTCATCTTTTATGAGAGTTATGCATGGTTACAAGGCGAATTGGGACCCTTTCTATAAAGACACATGGATGACCACTCTTCTTTCTGTAATTTTGATGTCTTGTTGTATTGCAATAGTGATACATAAATAATGCACGAAAAGAAATTTCTGTTGAACAAAAGGAGAAATTCCATTCTTTTGCCCCACTTAGGCTTTTAGTGTCTTGACATATACGTTAGCTGTTCAATGATGGGTTCACTGCTCTCTGCAGTCATCTAGTAAATTAAGTATCTGTGCTCTTCGTGTTTCTGAAACAGGAACTAACAGGGGCTCAGGACTCTAAGCTCTGAGCAGCCTGGTCTAATGATTGGTGACCCTGCCCATAGCAGGGGGATTGAAACTAAATGATCTTTGAGATCCTTTTCAACCCAGGTGATTCTATGATTCTAACTGTCGAAGTCAGAATGTGGTTGACTTTGGTAACTGAATTTTGTGATTTTCTATGTCTTTTTCAGTAGTGATAAATGATTGAAATGATGTAAGCATTGTCTGCATGTCTAGCAGAGGGGAAATCTTGTGATGTTCAAATGTTCTGCATTAGTTTTGCTTGTCTGTCAGGCCAGAGGCAAAAGAGATGGGAATGTAGAATGGAGCTTACCCGTAGCTTCCTGAGATGGTTGTCTTCTGTGAGTACCTTTTCTAGGCCTGAAATGAGAGAGGGTGTGATGGGTATTGTCAGATTTGTAAACATAGGCTAGAAATAAAATGACAAATTTGACTAAGATTTTTTTTTGTGTGAAAACTGTTCTATGCTTTAATTTTTCCCCTTTCTCTATTTATTTCCCTTCAGAGTATTTAAATTGAAAATGTTCCTTCTGAGCATTTTCTTCATTTTCAGCTTCCAGGTTTTTCAATATTTATTTTGTTTTACTCAGTTTCTAATTTCTTCAGCACATTCCTTTTTTTGTTCAAAAAGAATAGTGGATGATCTTAACTAGGAATTTTAGCTAATTATTTCCTAGCCCACATTAGAAGATGACTGATATTCTGATAATTCTGGTCTTTCCTGAGTATCTGTCTACAGAAAAGAACTAGTGAGAGGTTATCTCTCTAATTTACAGTCTTAGAAGCTTCATGTCTTCCATTTCTTTTCCCATTTATATTTTGGTATGAAAGAAATTGTATTGTTTTTTGATGACATTCAATTTAGAGCCTCTTACTGTTCTTCAGAAACTTTGTGACAAGAGACGCAGATATTCAAGATATTTAAGTGTGTTTTTTCTTGCCTCTTGATATAATAGATAATCCAAATACCACAGAATACTGGGAGAACACATTTTAGTTTTCTGCAAATAACATTTCCTTGTGCGAATTCTGCAAAGCAAATTGTTTTACTTGTCCAATTTGTCTTATGTAATATGTAGTTAAAGTTTAAGGGTCATCTGTTCTTCCCATCTGTGGCCTATTTCATAGTCTAGATATACTAGCTAGTTTGGGGCTAATTCTCAGTACGTGCATAGCTTGAAGCAAGAGATGTTATCCACGTCTGATTCTTAAGTTCAGTTTCATTTTTCTTTGTGAAAATGAAGCAAAAGGGAATGCTTGTTTTGTGTTTGTACCTCTACTTAATTATTTTCATCTTTCTTTCATTTATAGCAATGGACTGCTGCCATGTTTTTGCCCAAATTACTAAAAGGCAAAAAGTTTCAAGATTAAATATTAACATCTAATTATTGTTGTTTTTTTAATATGGAAAATCTGGTGCTCATATTTTAAAAAAGCTAATTTGATTTTGTTAAAACTGTAGGTCAATTTAATTTCACACTATTCATTTAAGAAGAAACCTCTGATTTTTGTCACTAAAATTAATCGCTATTTCCTGCTATTTTAGCTGTTGCTGAGCAGATAAAATTGTATATGTATTTTTCTAATTTTATTTTTTTTTTACATTGACAGCAATTTCATCGTATTGTTATCTTGTATTCTATTCATAATCCTCTCAGTATCACGATTATACGACTTCATTGTGTAATTTCTGCGTATCTCCTTTTTCCTTCAGCTTTGCAATTCTAATATTTTCTTGCTATTGTATTACAAAAGGATTGAGGAAGCAGGGTATTTGCATGAAGGACATTTTAAATTCTAATGTCAAGGGTCATTAATCATTTTTGTTGTTATACTTACAAAGCTCAGTTTCTGCATACAGAAGAGACTGCAGGATAGGAATCCATTTTGGAAATAAATCTTTCAGATTACCTTTTCACGTTCATTGAGTTGCCAACTACAAATTTAAAACAATACCAAACCAAAATAGGTCACAACTTTGAATGTTTTGTATCCCGTATCAATGATTTTTTGTTGTCATTAACATATTCCACAAATTATATGCCTTTTATTTTTGCAATATTGTTCCCCTCTTTGTTTGTAATTAACTTGTTTGGCTTAATTACATCTTGATTTGTTTGCTTGTTTTTCTTTGTCTTTGATCTTGTGAAGGCATAATTGTATTTGTACTAAAATGAAGGTAGGCATTACTGCTTGTGGCTAAAAAGAGCTGCCGGTGTGAAAACCATCATTACTTTTTTATTAATAAAACCAACAAAAACTGCAGTGAATTTTTCAATGGCATGAATGGTTATAGATTTTGATGCTTTGAGTACTGTTACAGCTAATAAACTTTGCTTTTCTTGAGAAGACAGTAGTATGATCTTAAATGCATTTGATGTTGACTGGAACCAAGTGCTGTGGATTCCTCCTGCACAATGCCATTATAGAATGTGACGTTTAAGGGATGGGATTAGGTGAGGGGACTTGGTAGGTCAGAATGATGGTTGGACTTCCTGATCTTTAACATCTTTTCCAACACGGATAATTCTATAATACAAGTTAACCTGCCTTTTTGTTCACTTATTTATCTACGTGCTTAACTGCTTCTGGTGAGGACTCAGAGTGAATTGATTACAGTTTCCTTGTTAACAGAATAATGCTGATGCAGTGTGATGTTTTGAGTGAAGAGCTAAGTTTCATCTCAGTGTTTGGTTGTCAGCTTGGAACATTGCTCTTGTTGTGGATTGGAAGACAAAAGTGTAATTTTGTTGAAAATTGGACAAAATTACATGGAGACGATATGAACGCATAACTGTGATTTGTGGAAAGTGTATCTAAGAACCCACTGTCTGAATGAAACCCAGCGTTTCATTTACTAATTTGGGAAAAATATTTGAGATAGGGATAATATGAATATGCTGTAAATAAATCCATACTTCACTGCATTTGCTTCAAGGTATTTCCTTGCTGTGTCTTGTAGAGTTAACAAAGCTTTTCTTCAATCTGTAGACTAATGTGTTTTAGGAAGATACCACAACGTGCTTATTCCAGAGTGCCAGAAAATTATGGGAAGCTTTCTCCTTCCATATAATTTCACTACATGGGAAAATTCTCACTGTAGACTCAGCAAGTTAAATTAACCCTTCCCATTTCCTCACAGCAATTCGTTTAGCAAAATACCCATCTATAGAACTTCCTCTTTCGGAATTTCTCCTTAAAAATGTAGGTCTCAGATCTTGGTCTGTAGAAAGACCGTTGATATTCACTCCTGCAAAGGGGAAACCCCGCATTGTGATGTTTAAGTGTTTAGTATGTAAATTAGTAATAACCTAGTAATAATGTCACACTTTTTATTAAGAGAAGCACCAACTGCTCTGTGATTTGGTGAAAGGCAGGACTTTTGCTTAGAAGAATCAAAGAGCTTACTGTTCTCTTCAAAATCTGAACAAGACCCACTGGATTGTGCCTAATACTTGACATTTTTCTCTCTGAGCTGAAAAGTCTTATCAGAAAAGACATCTGCCTTCTTACTGTAGGAACGAAGGAAGACTATCTTTGTATCAGTTAGGTTTTTTTCCTTCCTTGTAACCAATTATGATTTTTTTTTTTTTCATGAAAGAGGTCATCATAAACTTTCCCATTTGTTTATCACTGAGACATTTCTGCTGCTCGGATTTCCCCTTTCCAGAGGATTCTTCAGAGCATTCTTGGAAATCCATAGCTAATCACTTACGTAGTATTCTTGCAATAAGTGTGTTGTAAATAATGTCACATGTGGAAATTTTATTGACTTAGAACTAAATTAAAATAAATAAAGTCAACATTACATTCCCTTTGTAACTTTTTCTGATTTATTTTAGTCTCCTTTGGTTGATTTATTTTGAAATCCATGGACTTCAAACAAAAGATTATTTCCCTTCCATCTCTTCTTTTCTCCTGTCTAAAGTGTTCCTTTCCTCCATTCCTGATGATCCTCCTGTGGCTTTATATACATCCTATCTTATTTGAGCAAAGTCCAGTGAATCTCTTAGTTCTGCTTAGGGAAATTTTATCAGCATCAGTATAATATTAAGAGGAGGAATCAAGCAATTAATTTCTTTCAAGGTAAGATCAGCATATCTGACTAGATATTATATTACACTGTGTAGCAAAATTTCAAAGTTAATTTAGATTATATGAAGTAAAGTCATCCATTTTCAAATGCATGAGAAGAGATGATTAAATTCCAGATTCCAGTGTAAATTAGCTTCTAAACATAGAGGTTTGTAGCTTGAATTGAATCAGAGAGTGTTTCAGAGGTTCAGAGTGTTAACTATTTGCTGATGGCTTTGCTCGATTCATTTCTGGAAATGATATCTCACTGGAGTTGTCCAATTCACAGTATATAATGGATTAATGGCTTGGAACTTTATCTATAATTCTTTGGCTTTATGTTTAAGCAGTTCATAAACTCTTGATATCCCTTTTCCCCTCTTGAGTTCATTAAGAAAATAACATAAAGCTAGCACTTTCTTTGTATTTTATTATTTAGAAAAACACATTATGTTAATATTCTAAACCACTGTAATTTAGTAATTTAAGGACTCTGGGGAGAGAAGAAAACAGAAATTTTTTTCTGTCCATTCTATTAAGAAGAGAGAAATTGGAAAGAGATTCATCAAATTCCTGAAGGATAGGGTGGCTTCTCTTTCAAGACTTAAAATGTTGTCCTTCCTATTCAGTAGCTCTGTAATACTGTTACCATGGATGTGGCAGCTGCCTGAATGCAATAGAGAGCATCTCATTCAAGCCAAGGAGACAGAAGGTCGATTTCAGTTGCTCCGTGTTCCCAGAAGCTCTTGCAAGGCAATAGTTTTTGGTTTAGTAATGCCAAGTATGAACTACTGAGTGGCTTTTCTGATCTTAGTTTTAAATTCTGGAAATTGTATTTTGGCACAGAATCATACTATGTTCAGAAAAGAAACAAGTGAGGTATGTTTATCTTCGTTCCAAATTAATAATCATATATTTATGTAAATTCTCTATTCAGAGATATCTGCATTTCACCAAATAATTTTTTACTCTTTACTCACCTGCAGTCTAACTTATCTTTCTTTTTCTCTTGAAATTCTGAGCTGCTGGGAAGCAATGTGAATAATTGATACCTCTTATTACTCATTGTTCATTGCTCTTGCATAAAGAAAAAAAAGCTTATATAGTTTGCTCTCTTGTGTACTAAACTGGCTTTAGGCAAGGAAAAAATAGCAGTTATAGAGACTACCATTTCTGAGGAGGATTTTTATTTTCTGAGTAGCTTGATGAAGCTGTGCTTCTAATTAAAAAGTCAACAAGCACTAGTGTGGTAGCAGTAGAGCTTAGGTGAAACATAGTCAGCCAAACCCATAATTTATGTAAAACCACTTTAATGAGTGAAATTACTCCAGAGATTAATATATCTTGATATAAAATGGAAGTGCAAGGAAAAACAATGTCTGTTTTACTTTTCTTGGAAAAATACATCTGTTTTCCTTCTGTGGTGTTTTATAGACAGGATTTAGATGTTACTGCTCTACACGCTGGGACATATTTGAGGTTTCTATCTAGCACAGAGATGCTGTTGGATGAAATCTAAAATAGAACGCTGCAATTTTTTCTTTCAAGTATATTCTCCCAAGATCTGAGTCCAGATATGTTTGTGTAAGAAGACCAAGGAATTTGTTTCACAGGTCAGCTTGACTTTACTACAAGCTGTCCAGTGAAGATTTTGCAGACTGCTGTCACAATGCTGCTAATATAGGTTAATTTTCTTCCATAGGACAAAGATACTTTAATACCAGTAGGCTTTGTATTTTTGTGTGAGTAGTAGGATAAAAGTGAAGCTGTGTAGCCTTGGAAGTAGGATAAGGAGCAGGATATCTAAATGTTGTCTCCAGCTTTGTCACTGTTAAGACTTGCTGTGTTATTTATCCTTTTGTGCCATATCTAGTCAGAAAGGGATAATGACACCTCTTTAGTACTGTGAAACGTTTTCAAAATGAGAAAAGCTTAATAACGCAGCCCTATCACTTTTGTAAATGATTTACTGGTAAACCTCGGTTCTGAAAACAACTTTGATCTTTTGGGAGAGAACACTCCCAAATCTGTATCCTGCATGCAAAGCTTGGGGAGCTGTTATACTTTGATGAGAGCCCTACTTTGAAAAGTGTTGTTATCAGAAGAGCAGAGGGTGATCTCTTAGCATTTCATCACAGTGAATTAGTAAATGCTCTAATTTTTTTGTAATGCTTTTCAAGTATGTTCTTTAGTTACTTGTCTTTTCCCTCATATGCATTGTTCAGATAAAATACTTTCAGCAGAGAATGAGATAGAAGCAGAAAACATAAAAATATTTGAAGTGTCTCATGCTATGGTGACTGCACCCAACATTAGCATAATTCTGTAAAATACTATTCCTAATGTTAATTGAACAACAAGTGTTTTGATAAAAAAAAAAGACATAGCCACTATAAAATGATATCTTTATTTATTGTATATTAATATTTGACTATGGGGAAGCAAGGAATGTAGTATAGTACTTCAGTATATTCCCAAAGTGGTAGAAATTGAAAGCAAGGAAGTGTAATTTATTATTATAATTATTGTAATTGTTAAAGACAGCAGAATTCATGTGGTACTATTTTGGACAGTGTATCCTTTGAGTAACCTTTTCCATTTCGTAGTTCATTATGCCAGCCTCAGTATTATAAGTTCCTTTTCATCTGAGCATTCTCAAACATAGATATGTGAGGCCTTGGACATCTCTAGAGCTGTCCCTCCTAATTCATATTTATCTTTTTTTGTTGTTGTAGAAATGGAATTGTGTCCAAATAAATAACGTTCTGTGAGCTTCAGTGTTTGCAGTGTTTGTACTTCTGTTGAATGCCTACAGACAAACTTTATTAGAATCAATAAACAGAATAAAAAGCAGAACCTCGTGAACAATTTGTTTTGTGGAATAATTAAAACCCAGATGCTCGACTGCTATGCAGCAAAAGATACATCCACAGAAAGGAGAACCAACCAACTTAATAGAGAGGCACAATATTGTCCTCATCCCACAGTGAGTGTTCTCATGTCCTGGACTTTGCTGATTCACCCTTGTCATGGGAGCACAATGCTGTTATCAAAGCAGCATTCCATGACCTTCTTTCCCAAACATCTCAAGTTTGTTATTCTCTGTTCAGATATTTAGAAACTGAATTGAGCAATGCCATTTCATTGTGAAATATAATGACTGGAGTAAGGGAAAATGGTGATATTTTTAATGTTGTATGTCTCTTAATTCCTTTTTACAGTATGCCAGCAATTGCATATGCTAAGTGGAATACTAATTACATTTTGCATTTTTGTATAACAGTGAAGCAGTTTTGTCAGTGTTATTTATCTGCATAATGTACACAGCGCAGAATATGGTACAGTAATAAAATCATCTGTTTAATTTGCTATTAATTAATCTACAAAATAGAGTGATACTAGTATTTTCAGAACAAGAAGTAAAATACAAACAATTTGCATATTATCCTATGTGGCTGCTGTATTTATTTGTTGATATTGGTTAGAAATTGTTTACGTGTAGAATTTCTTGTAGTAGAACGTGCTTGTGTCATATTGTCTTGATTTTGGCTGAGAAATGTGCTTTGTTCAGGAGCTTGCACTAAACTGGAGTGGTGGAGGTGATTCAGGTTCATGTATGACTGGGTTTTTGTTTTTGTTTTTTTTTCTCTAATGGATAAGTAGTGAGGAGAAGACGAAAGAGAATATGTGAGGTTGATTTTTCTCATGTGCTCGAAACATTTTTTTCATCCACTTTCTCGCTAGAAAACAGATCAGGTTTAAAATATGGTGATTTATCAAAGCTCGTTTCTCTTGTGTCTCCTTATGAAGAATTTTGCTGTCGTACAGTCACCGTGTTTCTGGCAGTGCAGCAGTTCAGCAGTTTACTCATGTAGGTTTCTTTTCATCACTGCTTCTGTGGGACGGGCGAATGGAAGTGGGTCCTGAAAACCCAAATATTTGGCAAATTTAAGATGAGGCTAAATTGTCCAGTCACTGTGTGTGTTAGGAAAAGAAGCCAGATGCTATTAAGACTAGCAGCAAAAACCTCTCTGTTTCTTCACTGTCTTAGTGCATAATAAACCATGATAGAGAGCTGAGAATTATTCACTCGTGCCCAAAGCTTTGTTCTGCAAATGTAGCTGAGATCAGGTAATCAATATAATTGTTATTGCCAGATGTTATGATGTTAAGAAAAGAGGATTCCTGGTTAGGTCTTTGTGGGAAAGGAAAAAATTGTTTCTAACCACAGTGGGGCAAAAAAATAGTTTTAAGGCTGAAGTTCAGTTGTGTCTCCTGTAAACAAATAGTGAATCATCTCACTGAAACGTGGTCTTGTCCCTGTTTCAGCAGACATTGCTTTCATTATAATTTCAAAATTCCCACTGTTGTCATATTTCTATTAACCATACTGTCATTCCCTGTTGTTGGTCATCCTCAGTAAATATCAGTAAGGCTGTAAGACTGGGAGTTTTCTTCTCATCTTTTGCATTTAAGTGGCTCTTCATCTTACTATTTTAAAACTAGATTGTATTGACAATAAATGGATAACCCAGATAATGACTTCCCTAGAAGAATCCGAGTACCTAAATTGGCAGGCTGTTTGCGTGTCCGCTTCTTTGTTGATAATTAGATACTTGATTTCTGAAGTTTTATATTCCATGCTGGGCTACTTACATTTCTGTTTCCTCTGGACTGAACAGTCACAGTCAGTAAGTCTTCAGTCTCTGCCTGTCCTGGCCTCAAAGGGGTAGCATTTCATGCTTGTGCTGTCTCTGCTCCTAGGGATACTGGAAATTTAGAATAAACTGATTACTTAGTAGGCCTGATGGGGAATTGCTCACAACATTTTCATCTTTTGATAGCTAGAAAAAGAGAGTAGAAATAAACCAATGTAGTCTGGTAGTGGAAACGAGAAGAAAATTGTAGATAGAAAGCCAGTGTGTGTCATGTCCTCTCAAGGGACAAACATCGCTTGCCTTTACTGCTACCTATACTTCAGCCATTCTAAAATTGATAAACTTTTCTGATCTAAGTCTTTTCCTTTCCTTTTCTTTTTGCTTCAAAATACACTCATGGTTGGAAATCCTGAAGATTATTAAACAATCTGAAATGTTGCACCTTAGATTTCTGTAAGCTCTTTGAAGAGAACATGCACCCATGTTTTGTTCAGCGTTATCGGACATATACTGTCCATGTCCAATGCCTTACATCTATCAGGAAGAATATGTGGCAGTACAGGAAAGAGCTATTAATCTTAATATTCCTTTCCCTATGATCAGTTGTCAGTTATTCCTGGACTTAGTTCTCTCTTAAAGAAGTTAGTAAGCAACAAAATCGGATATTGTGATTCTTTGTCTGCCTTCTTGCTCCGTTAGCATTTACTGCTCATTTTTCTCCTTGTTTGTTATATTGGAGGAGAGCTTCAGCAGCTTGGCTATTTTAATTTATCTTCACATGAAAACATATATTTGAGGGGAGGTGAACAAGACACTGAAAACTGTGCCCCTGCTTTGTTTTTGATTCATACCAGTTCTAACATGTAATTGTGCTGAAATTGTACTTCACTTGACTCAGAATTTAGATAACTTGGCTGAAGTTGCTTTATTTTTCCACCATGCTTCTTGTACTCCATTAAAAAAAAAAGCAAAAAAAGAAAAGTAAAAAAACCTGTTGCTGTTGAAATCTGCACACTTTCTGTTGAGCTACATGAATCCACAGAATCTTTTTGCTGAGATTTGAAAAGCCAGACATTTGGGGAAATTGGAGAGAAGATACAGGCTGTTCAGCAGAAGATTTATCCGATTCCAGCTCATAGTTATGCTTAATAGGTTTCATGTCTGCTTCTCTGGAAACAGATGCTGCAATTTCTTTTTATCAGCTGTGGCTTTGGACTTGCAAGGTACACGTGTTAACCAAGAAAATGAGATGTCTTCAGTTTACTAGTTTAATCTGAATTTTGAAAAATGTTTTCATGTATTTCTTCTGGCAGAACTAATATCTCATTTTCTGTCTATAGTGCATCGTCTGCTCAACCCAAATACATGTAGGAGTGTCTATGTAAGTGTGTATGTGTACACATATGCATATAAATACATTATATATATATATATAAAAAAAGTATACTACTCCAGTTCTTCAGAGAAGGAACCTGGTAGGGAATCCTAATAGTTAGCCAAAAGTCATAATTATTTTTTGTTGCCTTCAGGAAAGATTTGATTGTATCATTTTTGTCCTTTGCCTTTAGTTATTCTTTTTTTCTTTTCCTAGGATACATACATCATGTTCAAAAAATAGTGGTAAGATTAACATTTTGTTATGAAGGCTTTATCTTGAAAGAAAAGCTCCTATCATAGCCAAGACAAAAGTGAAAAATGTGTAGTAAATCTAGATACTTGTGTTTAAGAATAAACAGTATTTTTTTGCTAATTACACTCATTCCCTGCTAGAATTATGCTCCCGTGGTCTTGACATCCTCTTCCAGCCAAGACATCACTGCTGCTCAGAAAAGGTCTGTCTTATCAACATTTACAGTCGGTTCATACTAGTTGCCATTAGGAAGTAGCACATTTCTAGTTGGCAGTTTACAGGTTCAATTTTGGACATTCACTCTACAAACATATACACTTAATTATCTGTTGCCTTACAGTGTTCACAGCATAAGTTACTTACTCTATATTTTCCAAAAGCAAGCTAACCTTGTTGATTTTATTGTTTTTGTTGTTTTCGGTTCCCAGAAGTGCATGTCTCAGTGTGTTGTGTTATTTTCCTAATTTTCAAGCAGACTGTAGTGAAGGGAAAAACTGCTCCATCCATACTACCTGATGGTTTCTATGAATGAATGATGCAACACCTACACAGTGCCATTTTGTTATCGGGGCATGGGTGAGATGGGAGGTCTGCATAATTTTAGCCCTGAGGTTGCAACAACGGGAGTATTAACTACTCAGATCCAGGTTGCTTGTATAATATTATTTTTTCACTTTGTGAATAAAACACCAATATTTGTATTTAAGAAAAGAGGCTTGTGAAGTGCTGTCTTAGAACAACACAACCCCGATATAGCCTATATCTAACTACTTGATGTTCCATCTTAGCATTTCATTAGCATTGCAAGCTTGTTTTGCACTTGGTTTCCCAGGAAATAGGAAGTTTAATGTTGAAAGACTTCAGGTCTACTGGTTCTGTCCTCTGGAGAGCTTAGAAATTACTTTTTTTCTGGGTACTGCCTCCTTTCAAGGTCTGTGATACTGGTACTGTGATAACTACTTGCTTTTCCTTTTTTAAAACTTGCTTTTCCTTCAACAGACATCAAAGGCAATTTGACCTAACTTACTTTTTTGAGGATTTGACTTGGAAATACAGATGACCAACTTGAAATGTAAGAGCTTTTTCAGTTTCATCAGAGCTGTCCTGTATTAGTCCTTAAGAAATGAGACTTTGAAATATAAATTTAAAATGGACATACCAGAAATTAATATTAAACAGTTATTAACAGAAGTACTCCAATATCCAAATAGTCTGAAATTTCCACTTGGGCTGCTTGCAGTGAATCTGTGAGATTCAACTGCAGTTTCAGTGAATGGATTTGACATTATAATGTGGATGAAAGTCACCACTAAAATTAAATGTTCTAGGATTCTTATAAATTTTTTAACTCACTTAATTTTCCTAAGCGTTTTACCCTATAGGATGAAATCTAGCATCCATAATATCCTCTGAAAACGTCTTTCTTGAGAATTGTGTTGCAGTTTTTTCTTCAACCTCGTAAGCAGGCAGAATTTGTGAAGTACAAGCAGGAAAAGAATATTAATTTTTTTTCCCAACATTCCAATCTACTGCTTTTTTGTTTGTTTTGTCCCCCACACACGAGGTGATATTTTATCTTTGCATTAATATGCATTTCACTGTGTGTGCAATGACTTTTTAAGGAACCCAACTCTACTGCACTGGTAGGACCATCATACTTCTGAAAACAAAAATCTGAGGGATCCAGTAGGTGACTCAGTTCTATTGTGAGGCTGAGCAGAAGTGTAAACCAAAGCTATATTAGAAGCAAAAACATCTGATCCGCTGTAAGAAAGTGCTGAGCATCTGTTCCTCTCTGAGATGGAAGTTTAAAAAATTTAAGTTGTAGTGACTTTACTCTGAAATCATAGTCTCATGAAAATAAAGGAAGAAATCGGATTTATTTAGGGCAGAGTTTGGAGCTGCAGTTATAAAATGCTTTGAATGTTTTAATATAAAATTCTCAGCCTGAAGAATTTGATTTCTTAAAATAATAAAACAAAAAAACCCCACCCAAACTAACAGCAAAACAACCCAGAAACACAGAAAACAGACCAAAACAACACCTATTCCCCCCCACTCCTCCTCCCTCCCCCCCCAAAAAAAAGCAAGTGAACAAGGGAAAAACAACAGTATGCTTTTTAAATGAGATTGATGTCTTCCTTGTTTGGGAGTTTAGTATAACAGAAATTGTTTGTCATGTAGGTAAATGCTGGTTCTTGGAGAATCTCAGACCTGAAAATGATTCACTGCTGGGGAGTCAGTTCTTCCCTTTCCTGGAACCTCAATTAGGTACCTCAGTGGTAGCCACAGAGCAGCTGATTTTCAACTTGGGTCCACAGTCACAAGAGCATGGGCTTGAGCTTTGTAGAAACCTTGAGTCAGCTTGTACGACCTATTTCCAGCAGCTAAATTTCATTAGAATATGGACAAATTGCATTCGGTGTTCTCCTAAAATTACTATCCAATCCAAGTAGTTGTGCTTGCAAGTTGTTATATACAGCAGAGAGTTGTGTTTACTGCTTAAGTAATGACAATTTAAAAATAAATAGACTATTTGTATTCCTGATTATTGTTTCTTGCATTAGGTGCTGTCAAGCTATCTGTGTCTCAGGTGTTGTCTTGTAAAATAAATGCTTTACTATAATGTTCTACAATAGTCATCAATTGACCATGACACCATAAGATTATAGAATAAGAACTTTCCTGTTTTAAAGTAAGTTACTTTTTCAGCTCAGAAAGTTTGATGTGGCTGTGAGAGAAGCTGTAGGTTTTAAAGCAGCTGACAGTAAGTCCTGATCTGCAGGATTTTGCTCTGACTGGGAGAGATGTGGTGGGATCTTCTCCTGGCTGGGGTGAGGAGGTGTGGGGATAGAGGATGGATGGGAGGGAGAGGTTGTACCAACTACGAAGAGAAGTGGTGTAAATGCATGGAGCTCTGCTTTGTAATAGTTGAGGGGCTTGTTGATAACTTACAGATAAATAACTCACAATAAAATGATTTGTAAAAGTCATTCTCTTTTACAGTGTTACAGTTTTACAGTACCGAGAAATGGTAGTACATCAGTAACTGAACCTTTTGCCTTCCTCACTCAGACTGGGGAGCTTGAAAGGAAGTATACCAGTGTATTATGAAGTATTTACATATAACATTGAGCAACTTGCATACTAGAATTTGGAAGATTAAGGTATTACTTGTGACCTAATCTGCCTTGATACTAAATAGGGAAGGAAAAATATCACATTTTTCTGGTGGAAGGTGTCTTTGCCTATAGAAGGGGGGTTGGAAGTAGATGATCTTAAAGTTCCTTTCCAACTTAAATCATTCTGTGAAATAATAGAGATGGGGTAGAGCAGATGGGATTATAAAAGGAGAGATGGCAAGAGATAAATTAGAACAGTTGTCCTACTTCATAAGCTTTTTTTTTTTTTAATTGTATGTCGAAGGAGGCAAGTAAGTGTGCAGAGTGAACATCTGATGGAAAGTGAACAAGTAAATGACTTCATAGAAGTCCAAATTCCTCTCTGAAATCCCACTGTCTTGAACTGAGAGGAAACATCCTGGAGGTTTATATGAGAGATGTGCTTTGCCTAGATTCAAAAAGGCTTCTGTAAGATGAACATTCTTCTTAAAAGCAGTGGTGAACAGCTCCTTAGGGATGATAACTAGTTGTTAGCTAAATAGTAGCTAATAGCTAAATAGTGCTTTTTTTCCTCCTCCTTAGTTTTGGCTGATGCTTTTAATCTCAGATGTACAAAAAACTAGAACAGAATTGGCATTGGGAAGAAAGGATGTTTGATGTATGTGATGTCACAGCATACAGAGTAGCAGAGTTAATTTTTGCTAACATGAAGTAATGGGGTTTCTACATTGCAGGTAGGTATATAATTTATGACAACCAATTTGGCAGTATTTTCTGATACAAAAACAGGTAAGGTACTAAAATTCATGCAATATAAGTAGCAGGTCTAATTTTCAGAAACATCACAGAGAAACACTCATGGCCTCTAAATTGATATTGAAAAGTAGTGCACTGGTTGCTGATCAAGAAAAAGCAAGTTATTAATTATTTTCTCAGAGTAAGATTCAAGATGTGCTCAGACGTAAGTTGTGAAAGTAGACCACTACAAATGTTTGTTGTTTTTTTTTGCTAGTTATGAAGATGAGGGGAAGCAAAAAGTGTTTGTTTTTTTGTTTCTTCTTAACATTTTAAATGAAAATAATAATAAAAAAATCTCCTGTGTGCTTCTATTAGCAGAATGTAATTTTCAGATGTGTTTAGTATCCAATAATTCTCATTAATGTTCATACAGATATTTAAAAAATAAAAGAAGAAAAGAAAAAATCTATATCCAGAGTGCAGCAAGCTGGCATTGTAATAGATTTTTAGCATTTTCTTTTCTAAAGAGATGTACTTATTTTATCAAAATAAGCAAAACAGAAGAATAAATAGAGGCACAGCTCTTAAAAGAAATATCAGGCCTGCCTGATAATAAAGAACTGTTCAAGAGCAGTTCATCCTTGGGAAACAATTTACCTCTATCATCTAGCCAAGGTCAGAGGCACATCCAGTTAATAGCTACATCAAAGACAGAGGCATAAATTAAGACAATGCTGTAACTTAGTTTGGGCAGAACATGAAAAAAGTTCAGAATTTGTTGGGTCTATTTTTGTGTGTGTGTGTGTGTGTGTGTGTGTGTGTGTGTGTGTGTGTGTGTGTGTGTGTGTGTGTGTGGCCTTTTTACGTGATAATTTTCACTGTTAATAATATTTCTCTCTCAGATTACTGTCAGGAAAGCCCAAGGAAATTGTATCTGGATTGTATTGTGTTGTTCCCAAGATGCTGCATCCAGTAGATGAAGATCTGATGTTGTTCACAGAGTTGGTATGTTTAGCTTTAAGCCTGGAAGTAATCCCACTGAAGTTAATTTGACTGCTTGCCATGAAGTAAAAGATGAAATTATGTTTTCTGTCCTCAAAAGCAGATCATTTCCCGTGCTGTAGGCATGTACATGTGTGCATGCATGCACATCCTAGCAGTTTGACTCTAACAGCTACTACTACTACAGCCAGTGTTTATGCATACACGAAGATACTAATTTTATTTGTCTTAAATACAAACATTGTTAAAGCCTCTAGTTGTGCTTGGTGTTAGCCGAGCAATGAAAAAGCTGATTGTGAGGGAACTTCTTTAGAAACTGACGCTAAACTTAAGGATTTAAATGCTCCCTGGTCCTTTTGTGCCCACTGCCCAGCAGACTGCTGGAAGCCCTTCTCATGGCTTATCCAGAAACTTGATTTTTATGTGATGCAATTATTTTGTCATGTGGCTTTTGCTAACTTAAAGAAGTCTAACATTTGAACCTACAGAATATACACTACAGTGGCACAGTTGGCGAACAGTTGGCTGAGACAAGATAATATGATTTTGAAGCTGTTGTCCCTGCTTACTGTAATAATAATAAAAAAAGTAGCAACAGAGAATCTGAAGTAAGCCTGAACGATCTTACCAGATGATACTGTTACCACATGATAAACCTCATTTTGTGTCACTTGGGACAATTGGGAATGTTCTTTCTGTCTGTTGCCTTTTAAAGAAGATAATAATCATGATGACATAATGTTTTGTTTTCTTCCACATGCCTGTGTGCTGTCCCCTTGCCCATCAATTGCATCTTTTCAGATTGGAGACTGACTGGGGCAGAGCTCATGCTGCTTTTCCTGTCTGTCCATGGGCACCAGTTCCAGCACTGGCTGCAGGAACAGTATTTGAAATAATATTGAATAGACAGCATAGACAAGGGCTTCTTCCTGGCTGTAGAGCCATCCAATTTACGTACCATAAATTGTAGGAGATAAAGTTTTGGGTGTATTTGCTGGTTCCCAGAATATGCAGCACTTTCTTGCATATAGGTGGGTCTCAGAAGTTTTATGAAGTTTACGAAATTGAACGAGGTTTTATTTATTTATTTTTTAAATCATGGTGGATGTGGTATAGGAACAGGAAGGAAATGTGGCTATGTTGATCAAAGTTGTCGGTTCTTGTCACTGGAGCACTTTTGGTATCAATTTTTAAAGGGTTTAATAAAACATAGGGGCTGTTTCTGTTCTTTGTAGTCATCTGGCTTCACTGAATTGAGGAAGCTACTTTTCATGTGCACCACAGTAATGAGAAGAGATCTGTAGATTCTCTTCTGCTGAGGATTTCAGCATCTGATAAGCTGTTGTTTTTTTTTTTTTTTCCTCTACACTGAGAAATCTGCAGTAGGCAATGGCCTCTACTTAAACTTCTTGAGGCACTGTTCGCAGCTTTTTCTGGCTAGGACAGTGGACTTCTTTGATATGAATTTGAGGCCAAATTCTTTGCTCTTGTATTTCTGTGGATGAGATACAACTCCAATCTGATCTGCTTGTTTAAGGAACGAGAGGATAATTTAGTCTCTTGCTTTTATTACGTATTCTCCCTTTGTAATTCTCTACATGCATATTAAAACAAAGCAAGACTGCTTGATTTTTCATGAGGCTAGGAAATAAAACAGTGCCATCCTTTCAAACCTCTTAAGTCTCCGTTGTGTGCTAAATGTGTAGGTAGTTCTGCTGGGTTTCTGAGATGCAGTCCTTCCTGGGGTGTGCTTAATGTAATTAAGGCAGCAAGGCAGCCATGTAGGGCAGGAGTTGGGCATGGGAAACAAGCAAGAATATCTCGTTGAATTGAAATGGAAATGAGGAGAGTGCACCTCAGCTGGCTTAGGCTGTCTGATTGCTGTAACTGCACTAGGGAAGGGAACTGAGCTGTGGATGAAAAGTAAAACTTGTTTTACCGTGGTTGTGTAAGGGAAGATGTTGAATACAGTCACTTCTGTTAAAATTAGTGCTGACAACTTTTCAGGAAGAAATAGAAAAGTGTTTACAAGAAACATTTTAAAACTAATTAGAATGGAAAGCATTTTCTAGGTCTGACACAGAAAAATAGTCTGCTGAACTTTTTTTTTTTTTTTCACTTCTCCCATTTATCAAAGAGATTTCTTCATCATATTGTGCATCTGTAGCCTTCAGAACAAATTCTGGCAAGAGCACTCAGCGTCACCATGAGAAAGAACCTTAGATATTTCCCCAGGATAGAAAAAAGCCAGCCCCTATCCATTCCCATTTCTTAGACAGAATGATGCCTTTAACGCTCTTTAATGAAAGTTTTTGTATGTGAGAGGAGGTTACCAACATCAGTCTCCATTGTTCTTTGATGTGCCCCAGAAATATTACAGCAGAAGTTAATAAAGAATAAATGGTAGGAACTGAGTGGCCCCACCAGCATTGTTTGTCTGGTCACCCTTAGTCAATTTGTTTCAGGGTGAATTCCCTCATACAGTGGAGCTGTTGAGTTTCTATGCAACTTTCTGTGTTTCTTTCTTTTTAATTTTACGTGTTAGTCTCTTGTACATCGGTGATTTTTTTTGTTTTACATCCACGATTACTATTTCACAATATAAGAGTATGAAGTAAACCGGTAACCAAGCTGCATCAGGTACCTCCATAGACTGGAAATAATGCTTCTCAGTCCTTTAGATACAACAGGATGGTTGGCATGGTGGCTGCTTTTCTGAGTGCTTCTGAACTGTTAACCATGGAAAAATCACTGGATGTAAACCTTTAGGTAGCAGCCATCACAGTCTGCAGGGTTATTTGCCTGAGGTTTGATCAGATACAAGAAAGCTAAGGTTTGCACCTCAGTGCACATCGTTCTTCTACCCACATAATTATTTGTCTATGAAGATGTATGTTCTAAAATAGTGCCACGATGCCATGAACAGGGAATTGATACATTTGACAGCTGGTCTCTAATGCAGGTATGGATGGAAACTCAGGTCTGATACAATTACATTTCAAAATAGTTCAAGTCCTAGATTAGGAATGAATGCTCTGCATTAGGAAACCTTATATCTTTCTAATTCTTAGCAGTGTGGATATAGAAATTAGAGCTCCCTCTTAAGCTTTTCCTAATGTTTTGATTCCTGCTTTGTGATAGATAAGGTCAAGTTTCAAGCCTTGCCTTAAAGTGCTGCTAATCTGTTTGTTCTTCATTTCTTTGCCTCCTTGCAGGAGGCTAGATGATGGCTATGAGCCTGATAGATTTCTGGGTTATTTCTTTCCTTGCTTCTGAATCTGTAGGGAATACAGAGCCTCCTGCCAAGACTTTTTTATACTCAGTCTTGTAGTAAAAAGTAAGCTGTATTTTAGCAAGAATGGAGTTTTCAAACATGAAGATGTACTTCTGCTCATGGTACAACACTGTGATTATTATTATAATGGTTCTCTTTAGGTAAAGTGAGACATTGTAACAGGGTCTTTTCATATTCAAAACTCTGGGATGATTAGAAGGAGAGCATAATAATGTTCAATTTTAAATCCTAAAGTAATATTTTAGGAGGTATTTTTGTTGCTTTTTCCAGTGCTGTTAGGAGTCACTAATCTTTTCCTATTTCACAACTAAATGTGGAGAACATATTTCTGCTCCTCTCCAAAACCTTACCCGTACTTTCACTGAAGTGGTATTTGGCATTGACCACGTCATCTCTTACTCTTTGGCCTCTGCTTTTTAGTCCATCTCTTAATACTGGGTTAGACTGCAAATTCTTGTTTTTGGCGTTCATGCTGAAGTTGCTGTCTAGCATTCTTGATTTGGCTAGGACCTTAATTTTGCTGTAATTCCACATCTTAATGGAAAGAGTGTAAAGAAAGTGGGGATGGGAGGCAAAGGGAGTGTATAAGTGTGTAAGAAACATCACTTTGCACAGAGAGACAGAGTAATGTATGGTGGTGGTAGTGGCAGCTGAATCTTTAGGAAATTTAGAACTGTATTTTGTGGAGTTTGTTGGGAATCTAATCTTAAAAAAGACTGCTGGAGATGAGAGAGGCCACTGCTGCCTGAGCTAGTTGATACAACTCCCCAAGGATTAATTAATTTTTCTGGTACGGATGGTGAGTAAGTGTACCCAGCAGTAACTTGGTAGCTGGTGAGTTGATGGTGTTCCAAACAATGTGGATGGGTAACCATCTGCCTTGTTTACTTCCACTTGAACATGCTTTGCCCAGTTCAAAAAAAGTAACGTTGGAAGAGGAGACTGAAGAGAGAAAGCCAAACATTTGCTTTGTTATTTACAGTTATTTTTGAGGACTGTTTGTGCTATAATCGGTCTTTAAATTTAGTTTTATACCTGACTGCAAATAAAGGCATGTAAAATTACCAGCAATTAGCCTTTCAACAGTCATCCGAAGATCTCTAAGTTAAAATTTGAAAGTAAATATAAAGTATTATTTTTCTCCTTGTAGTGGCAGACTTTTTTGGGAGTGAGAGAAGAGGACTGCATAGCAAATTTTTTTAAAAAAGTGCAGAGATAATGTTGATTAATGTGAGTTATTATGAAAGTACTGGCCTAGCATTCATAATAGAATCAAAGGTGTAACAGAAATTAAACTTGCATTTAATTTTAATTACAAATTACCTCATTTAATCATAGTACCCTACCATACCTGCCTCCCCAATGGTCGTTAACATGCTATTAAAATACCAAAATGTTGGTGTACTTGGCATATACAACAGAAAGATTGCTTTGAAAGCATTATTTTCCACCGGTGCCACCAGCTTAGCCTGGCTTCCACAGTCATGGGGATGAGGCCAAACAAGTTCCTCAGATGAATTCACGGTCAAATTATATCTCTCAGAAGAGTGTCTTAACTTGATTTGTTAAAAATTACTCTTCTTGGAAAATCTACTGCTCTTAGTAGTTTATTCTAGTGATAAATTAACCTCAAGGAAAGGAAAGATATAAAGGAGAGAATTACAAAACATGCTTAATTTCTAATCTGATCTTTTTAATAGTCTTCCATCATTAGTTTTTATGCTTAAGTATTAATAGATTTTGAAGACCTATATTAGGAAATGTATGCAGCTTGCAGCTGCCTTTACCCTCAAGTCAGTCCTCAAGATTTCCTTCAGTAACTGGGATAGAAGGAGTTCTGTGGCCTTTTACAAAATAATGTCTTCTAATTGATTGTATTTGTCTTTTCCCAAATGTTTTCCAACATATTTACCCGATTAAAAAAAATATATATATATAAATCCTGCAATAGTGCACTATTCCAGCTGTTGGTGCAGCAGAGCCAAGTTCAGGAAGCAGTTTAACATCCATTTTTTTGCTTGAGATTTCCCTGTGTGTACAGCCAGTGGTGTTGTTGACCTTTGCTGCAACATCTATGTGATTAATTCTCCTGACTGTCACTTCTAAGCAACTGATTCTCTGTGTAGTTTCCCAATATCTGAATACAAGAGTATATCTCTTCTAAGCTCGATATTGAGCCCAGTCTGTATGTCTCTGCTCAGCCTTCCCAGCAGATCCATTTTCTTGCTTACTGCCAATGTCCCCCTGTGTTTTAGAGTGTTCTTCAGCCTGTTATGTGCAAACTTTATCTGCAGTAAATTGTTTCAAATTACCAGTAATGCTAATATGGTTTTAAGAGCCAAATTCTGCAGTGTTTAGCTAAAAACCAGATCACTGTTATTTATGATTATTTATCAATGTCTTTTACTGATTTATTTTCACAAAAGTTCATTTTATATATTTCGTGGTAAATTCATATAATTCTACTTAATGAAAATGTCATGGGCTGCTAAGTTGTTCTGCAGAAGTATTTGTATTGTTTTGAAGATACAGTATTTTCTATCAATCAAGCTTTCAAATGAATTTAAAACATAAAATAAACCAGATTCCAGATAGCTAACTTGATTTGTATTAAATCCGTATCAACAAGAAGAAATTGTACTTTATTGGTCTTGTTCTCATGCATTTTATGCTATAAAACTAACATAAAATGTGATTGCTCCTGTAGTGTAGTATATGCACTGCTGATAGTGCCTCAGATAGTATAGTAAGATGATATCAGTCAATGTATGGTTACTTCTGATTACAGAAATCAGTTCTTGCCCTGAATAAGCAGTTCAAACAAACTGGGCAAATAGAAAATGAGTTAGCAGACTAAATTGGAAGGGGATTATTAGTTGATGCCCTGCATTCATATGAGGAATTTGGGGGAGTTGTATATACTAGATAAGAATTATATTTTCCAGTTTCTGTCTCTTTTCATATTATTCTGGAGATGAAGAAAGAATAGGATGAATCTCAAATAGATATTCTTGAGTGGAATAAGTATATCCATTTATGATTCACTGTTTTCCTCTTCAAGTCTGGTGAACTTTATGATACAAAAATCAGAAATCTAAGTCAAATAACAGTCTTACATCCAGGGGAGCCATACAGTCGGCTGCAGAGAGACGCTCTAAATTATCTCAAATAGTAAAATAAGTTATGAGTAATATACCTAGTTTAACTTTGTGTAACTGAAATGGCACTTAATTACATCAGAAGAGACTAGATCTACGATATTGATGGATAAATGGGATTTCTTAGATCTTGTCTGTTGATTACAGTGTGATCAGAATTTTTCCTTCCTGTTAGGAGGAATTTGGATTACGCCTTTAGTGAATGACACTGAAATATGGATGTTAACTTATGAACAGTGTTGATCCAGAAATAATTAAGTATTGCAATACTTACATCTAGTACATCCAGTAATTGTTTCCAAATACATATTGCGCTTAGGCATACCTGGTTATTTACATACTATTTATACAACAGTCATATTTTAAATGTCTTTACATGTAAACCGCTGCTGAGGTTTGATTGCTGATTTGAGATAATACTTCACTTGTGTTTGGAAAATAAATTCCTCAGGGGAAATCAATATTTGTCATGTCAGATTTCATACCTGTTGAGGGAAAGGGTTGCCTCTGGGGAAGAGCTGATCGTTCATATGCTACTGTATTAGCAGGATCTATTTGCAGAATAAAGGATGGCTCAGTCCAGATCCATCTATCATCCTGCACTCTTCTGTCTTTTCCCTGAATGCTCTGCACGAGAGTGGGTAAATTCTGCATTCTGAACGTGAGACAATAACAGTTGTAGCTTCTGGTGCGTTGGCTTGTTTTCTACGTAACCAATGAATGTTTGAGTATTTGTATGTTTATGTTCAGCAGGGTTTGGGAATAGAAATATATGAAATATAGAAATATAAGAAAAAAGGGGAAGTGTAATCAGCTGGGGGGATGTGCTCCGCTGAGTTTCCTCTAGTGTACAAACAGTGACAATATCTGCAGTAGAACTGCCTCTTTCAGCTGCCTCAGCTGTTGCTGAGTGGGCCTAGACATGTATGTGTGTGCATCCACTGTTTATAAATAAAAAAAATACTAATAACGTGCTCTGATTTTGTCTTCAGAACTCTCCCATAAAGTATTGTCCTCCAAATAATTCATATTTCTTCATTAAAAAACTTTATTATTTATTAAATAAAAAAATCCCCATTAAATATACATATTTCTTCATTAAATAAAAGGCAGTTCTGCAAACTTTAGCCAGACTTTTTTAATAGATGTGTATAGAGTGGGAATACAAATTTGCAGTTCCCAGTGATACTGTCCCCATCCAACTGAAGAGGATGGGCGCCTCCATGCGATTTCTGAATGGGCTCCCTCCAGGTGCCATTGTTGGGATCTTTGCTCCTGTTTGTCCCTGTGCACAGAACTGCCGGAAGGGAAGTGTGGCTGCACGCAGAAATAGCTGCTCCTTGCACTAGTTTTGAGTTTCAAAGATCACTTTTCAAGAGAAGCAATTATAGCTTCAGGGACTTCCTGTGAGATGATGCGACTCTTTCATCTTAGCACTCAGATCCCAAATTGCTAAATTTACAGAGTAGTTTCTTTATCTGTAATGCGAGGATTCCAAAAGCGTACTTCCCTACAAACATCCAGGGCACAGGTATAAGCTGGAAAGCTACTTCTAGGGATGTAGTGTGCTCTACATTCTGCTGAGGTAGAAGTGAGCATTCCGTGTAAACTATTCAAATGTTGGAATGCAGATTAGCCATTGCTATAGCAACCTCTAAAGTCTTCAGTTAAAACAATGAATTACAAAATCAGTCCTACATCTTAAAGGATATTAAGGAATTTAAAGAATGAAGCTTCAGGCTTTAAAGTTACCATACTGATCAATCATAGCTTGGAACTTACATGCTGAATGTAGAATAGAAGTATTTTTCTTTATGTTGCTATCTAATTGTTTCTCTTTACATGTAGTGAAATGCGTTAGAAGTGTTTTATGTGTAGGCAAAAAGCAACAACAAAATATCCAAGTGTTTCTGCTGTGTTCAGGAAATGTTCAGCTTTGTGGGTTTCTGTGCTTTAATGCTATGCTAGTAAGAAGCTGGAAAGTGAATTTGTGTTACTTACTTGTGGAGCAGATCCGAAGGGAGCGTATGGAGAGCACATGGAGTTTCTAGAAGGAAGAAGCTTCATTCGACTGCTGTAATTCAAAGTTAATGACCACGTTTTAAAATAAAAATCATTCATTGAGATTAATACTAAAGAACCTGGATTAACTCAGGCTAGGTTGTCAGTAAAATTGCTTCAGAGAGCACAAGAACAAGATTATTTGCTAACACGTATGGAGTATACTGCTCCATAAGGCTCATGGAGCCCTCATCCTCTGTACTCAAGTCTGGTGAGGCCATGCCTTGAGTGCTGTGTTCAGTGTTGGTCCCTTGCTCCAAGACATCGACACTCTGGAAGCAGAGTTCCTGCAGCTGCAGCTGTGGAGGAACTCTCCAAGTTTCTACAGATCATAACCTTGAAATACATTGTTTGGTTTAAGACAACAAATTTGAGATGTGAATATTTCTGTAGTGCGTTTTTTTTTTTTAATGCAGCGTTCATATGCTTGTGTTTTGTTGCTGTTTGCTTAAATTGGTTTCTTAGTGAATAAGTACCTCTTCAACTGAGAGGGAAAATGAGAAAGCTTTCTGTGGATTTTTTTCTTTAATTTTTTTCCTCCTGAAAGCTCATAAAATGAGAAATGCATGCGCATTATATTAATTCTGTGATTAAATTGTAGGCTTTACAGTTTGTTTGCTAGAAAATGTGAAATCATTTAAGACTTCTGGTTTCTGGATGAATTTCTAGCTTAGGTTTCTCAGCTACATTTTTCCCCTTTTCCCATGAATAGAAATTGTGTGACCCTGTACTTCAGTATATTCTAACAGATTTTAAATGAACCTTTTCTAAATTAGTAAAAGAAAATTAGAAAATTTCCAGGGAAATCCCTTGCTAGATAGCACATCTGTCAACGCATTTCAAGCTGGAGTAGTTTTCATCAGCTTCCATCAGCAGTTTTGTTCAAAAGTCGAATTGTTTGCTAAAGGCAAATACAATTATTTTAGAGTGTATCTCAAACTTTGGTCAAGTACCAAATATTTTACTGCTACAAAAGTAATGTCCCAAACTTATATCAACAATGAACTAGTTAAATAAAAGAAAAATAGCAGAAGCATCTGAAATGATGCACAGTAGTGTGAAAATCTCCTGAGGCATTCTGTAAGCAAAGTGAAACAGAAATGACTACACTTTCAAGTACTGATATTACGCAGAGATGTTTGTCTTCATCACTAGATGAAAATGTGCCATATTGTAATGTAAATTTGAATTTACTCCTAATTAAATATTTAAAAATTGTTATCTTTTTGTTGCCCTTTTGAGAAGATGGAATATTCTAGGTACAATATCTTACGGTTTTATATTACTATAAACATTGTTTCATATGTGTAAAATCTGTTGACAAAGTGTAGTAAAACACTGTTGACTTGAACAAATAATGTCTTCCAAGTACTCTCTGAAGACAGATATCTTAGCTGGAATATGGTAGATTTCACTTTCCTTGATCTAGTAGATGGTCAAGGCAATTGATAATTTTACAAGGATGAAATGTGAATGTTATTTTCTTAATTATTTGTTTTGTTAATTATTAAAGAGTAGGACAATTAGTCTCTGAGAAATCTATTTTTTCCCTTTTTTTTTTTCCAAATGATCAGTTAGCATGTGATCACTTTCAAATGGTAGTATATCCACAAATCTTATTGTAATTTGAAGTACATGACGCTGTCTAAGAGCTTGAGTGCCCCTTGAGCTGAAACAGATAGGATCTGGTTCTGGTCTTCTGTTGCTGGGTGTTACTCTAGCATTTGATGAGCAATTCGTATGTCACCTAAAAGAAATCAGGACTAGAAACTCTCTGGCTTCATAGAATTTACTACCATGAGTCTGATGGCAGGACTGTTAGCATGGAGCTCTTTTGGTAAGTTCCACCCCACTGTTGGCAGGGGCTGTTGCAGTGGTACCCAACACTTCCACAAGGTGCAGAAGGTTTTTTGGGGAGAGGAAGGTACTGGAGAGCATCCAGGGCAATGCTATTTCTCCCTGGCTCCCATGCACGCCTCTGGTTTAATTTCTGCCTATTTTCACAGGAACAAGCAAAGGGAACGTGTCAGTTGTTGTTATTTTTGAAGTTAGAAATGGAATGCCTGTGATAAAAATTAAAAGGAGAGTCATCCAATACATTCTCCCCTTCCCAGTCTCGTATGGTATTACATAGTATATGTTAAAAGAAGGAGCACTTGGACTATTCTGAGCAATTCCAGAGAGAAGGCTCGGAAGCAGCCCTGCTGAATTTACCAAGCCTCGCCAAGCTCAGTATTTTATTTCTTTAATGGAAATCTTTTTAACCGGCTTTTGTTCATTACCAGTTGTGCACGGAAATCAGAGAGCTTTGCAATGAGATCATAATTCATTCTTTGTGTATAAATGTTACGCATACAAACTGTGTGGAAGGAGTATGATTAATAATGCAAAAGGGAACAGTCAGAAGAGGATGTGAGCATTAAGGTTGGCATTGCAACCTAAATTCAGCTTCTCCTCTGCATATGCGTTATGAGAAAGTCTTTACCTGTATGAACACTTAGTACTTTTCCAGAAGGCTTCTTCCTTTCTCAGTGCACATGATGGACAGTCGTGTTAATGAGTGGCTATTAACGATGTTGTTTTATCCTCACTGTTTGATGTGTGGCCTTGAGCATTATTTACAGCACATCATTTAGGCCCTGCTCAGACATCAGAATTATTAATTTCCTCATATGCTTTTCTATGCTGCTCATCACTACAGTATCCAAGTGCTTCACAGGTTTTAAATTAAATTTATCTCCACAAAGCTCCAGTGAGGGAAATGGTATTATCTCTGTTTTACAGATGGGGAACTGACAGAGATTAAGGTCAGAAAAATTCACCAAATTTGGATGCGCATTTTAAGACTTAAGTTTGGATTTATGGTGCACTTCAAATTGCATCGTGCTTACTGTGTTCAGCTTCAGGTGTATTTTCCCCATATCTAGAAATCTATCCCAGCATCCCCAGTGTAAACTGAAAATTGACTTGGCATTGTTGATTGATAATAGGAAGTGTGTATTTCATATCTTGTGTAGCATCACAGAGTAACTCTGAGCCTTTTCTGAAAGTGGTGAAACATCAGAGTCATCTGCAGAGCAGGAGAGGCAGTGGCTCCTGGGGAAAGCACTACTACTGTAGGATTTCAATATTGGTCTGTTTCTTAATGTTTGCACATGAGTTGGGGTTAAACAAGCCATCTGAGTACTCATACTTTTTGCTTGGTTTTTGCACTGTAGAAAGATTAATTGGGAATATTGACATCTGTGATCCAGGTAATTTGGTGAAAAAATATTGAGAAACCACATTCCTTAAAATTTACCTGCTTTTTTTCTAGTGTATATATTCAGAGGGTCCTTCCAAATTTACTTTCATTTATATTCATAGTATATTTGGATTTCTTTCCTGTCTGGAGGGATTTTACATCCCAAAAGATTCAAGAGTTGATCCAGCAAAATGATATTCCTTTATTTAGGGAAAATTTAGTTGGCAGTTTGTATGTGTTGCTTCCTCATTTTAGATAGAAAACATGTTTATATGGTTCAGTAAGTGTTTTCACCTGTATTTTCTGGGTTGGCAATTTACTTTACACCAGCTCTTGTTTTAGGCTCGCTGGCTGCTGAAAAAGTAGCAGAGATCACTGAAGATAAGGTTGCAGTCCTTTACAGTCTCTCAATACCAGGTAGTATGGATTTGACCCAAGGCTAAATATTAGCGATCTGGGAGCTAACTTCAGAGGATTTGAATTTGATTAGATTGACCAAGGTAAAAAAGATTTTCCTTTATCCCTTTCTGGCAATCTGTGCTCTGTAGAGGCTCTCTGCTTTGTTTTCCCATTTGTAGTATATCTATTTACTTTTCCATAGTTCTTTGAAATCTTTGGCTGATTAGATGAGTGAAATGTTTCTTTCCCATCAGGGCAATGGCTATGTGTGTTGCAATTGCTGGACTAGTTAGATAAGCTGTTTCTTTAAATGCCTATTTGACATTAGCCTACATGTCACTTGTTATTAGACTACATTCACCCTGGTGTGTCAAGTGCGCAGATTTTGTGACATGAGAAGGCAAGTATACGTAGGAAGTCCGGATGTTTTGTTCTATCTGGGAAATGCACTTGCATAAGCCAATCAATTTCTTACAACAAGAGAAAATGAATTTTTCAGTGGGTTCAGTCAGTCTCATGTTTAAGTCTGTAACCACTTCTTGCTATTGGGAAAAAATAAAAGTTGTTGAGAACTTGGCTTTACTGAATAGAATCACCTACTGGGTAGCTTGTCTAGTCCGTACGGATCATGGAAATGATCTTTTAAATAATAAAGGCAATGCAAATTAAATCCATTATTTAAGAGGTGCAGTGGTAGTCCAAATCCTTCATTAGAAATAACCAATTTATCCCCACTTTCTGTAAAATATTTTATCTTGATACTCGAGCAGTCATGGCTGTATTGGAAAGCTGTGGAAATGAGCTAGCAGTCTCTTTTTAGAGTTATCTGTCCAGAAGAAACCAGTGCAGTCTGAGAAATTCACAAATAAATCAGAGCTTCAGCTTTGACAAATGTCAGCCAAATTCTTGGACCTACTGAGGGACCTCTGGCACAGCTCTCTGCCAGTTTGCAGAGCTTCAGCCTAGACATTCATCCTGCAGATTGTAGATTAAGATTTAATCACGTCTATAGATTTCTAATTACTCATGAATATCTTATTAGAAAGCCTTGCTGGCAAGGAACTCCAAAGCACTTTCAGTAGATTATACAGAAATTTGTTCCCGAATTAGTTGCAGAACAGTCATCTGGCACCCAGCTCTTCTTTGAAATGTTATCAAGTTTACTGACAAATGAGAACATAATACTGTCTCAGTTATTCCAGTTCATTGTGTGACCACAAATATTTTGTGTTGCTTTTCTTTCTTTAGTCTTGGAAAGTTAAAAAGAGTAATACTAAAACATTTTTGATCACATCTGTAGTGATCTGGAGTTGGAAAGGAAGACAGAAATGCAGCAAAAAAATATAAAATTATTTGCTTGGTTGTAGCTTCATTACGTGATGCATGCAATTCTGTACAGAGAAAGTTGGCCCAGGAATAATCACTGAGAATGCCTTCAAGAAAACAAATTCAGGAACCTTAAGGTACTTATAGGCAGATTCAATTGCATGCTTTTCTGGATATTTGGCAACTACAAATAAAAAGCAAGCTGGAGAATGCTGTGCATAGAGTTACAGTTCAAATTAGTAAATGCTGTGACATAATTATGATATAAGACCATAAATAACCTCATAATAAAGAAATTTCAGGAGGACATGTTGAAATATAAAATATTTTGGGAGATGCATGCAGCAGCAATTGCTTGAAGGGGTTGCACAGCTCCTGTTCTGTTTCTTCATTCTCCATTATTCCAGTTAGAGAGCCTAAGTTTCACAGTTGCTGTATTGGGTAACCATACTATGGCCTGTAGTTGTT
The DNA here is from genome assembly GCF_905368555.1 of Meleagris gallopavo. Lineage (NCBI taxonomy): Eukaryota > Metazoa > Chordata > Aves > Galliformes > Phasianidae > Meleagris > Meleagris gallopavo. The sequence continues at coordinate 12,403,277 of NC_139417.1, read as the reverse complement.
TGTGGATAGATACCCTGTAAAGCATGAGTTGTGGAAAATCAGAGAAAACACAGGCAAAGAGAGGAAGCAAAGCCTAGGGAAGTGTGCTGCCTCTTTCTCAGACTAATTCCTTTACCCACAACCACCCTTCTTCACAGCAGTTCACTAAAATGTGCAGTCTGTATTTTTGAAAGATTTGCAAGCTGTTTTCCATGTTTACAGCAATTTCTTCTATTCTCTTTCTACTGTTGTTTGCATGCAGTTTGCAATCCTACTGGTTTAAATGAAGCAGAAATAGTAAGGAAGCCATGCACATTTGCATTTTGCTTGTGAATGTTGTATAAACCTTTAAAAAAAAGAATTCAACAGTTCATCTTTTAATTGTGTAGTGTATAATCAGTTATGTGTGTATACCATGGTAATAGTTATAGAATTAGACTGTACATTTAGAACAGTCTGTTATTCTGTTGCACATCCTTCTCCTACTCATTGAGGTGGGAGTGCCTTTATCCTCCCAGCTGTTACACATAGTGTTTGGCAGCAGGCAGCAAGCACCTCTGGCCTGGCTACTCATCACCTGCAGAAACCTGAATTAACCACAGCACTGCTGTCATTCACCTGACCAGGATGCTGTAAAGGGCCATGGAGGAGGACTTATTTTAGTGGGGGGAACAAAGAGAGTTATGGCAAAAAGAGAGACATAAATCCTTTGAAACAAGACTTTATTAATTCCAGTATACATGGAATAACATGGTTTAAATGGCTTTATTTTGGAATGCATGTGCATATATAAGATAATAATGTGAAAGGTAATGGGGTATCTTAAAGATTCCAACATCTAGCATTAAATGCAGATGCACCACACATAAATGTAAAGAGTCCATTATCTAGTTTTAGCTATATATAAATATAAATCTGGCAATGCATTTTCATTAAATGACTCTTCATCTGTATTCCTGAGGAACTCTTAAATGAAGTACAGTGCCTGCCTTTTCCTCTAAATGTTTGTATTGGGTTTATTAATTCAATAAGATAAAAAGCTTGCGGAGACACTTGGACATTGCAGGAACTGCTCTGTTTCTGGTGCTGTTAGTGTTACTGGGACTGTGCTGAGCTTAGGGTTGGGTGCTGCTTGGTCAGTCAGCCTTGCATGGATGTTTTCTTAGGTCCCTTGGTGTAATACAAAAGCTACAAGCAGGCAGTTGTAGATGGGGGAGAGGGGAAGGGGCAGTTCTGCAAATGGGATTGCAAATGGATGGTCTTTAGCATCATATATATTATGGTGCTTTGGTAGTATGCAACAGACCACAGTCTATTTTCATCTTACATGTAGATAATTTACCTTGATTGACCATGCTGAGAAAATGGCAATGTATTTAAATAGCAATAATTTTGATGTTTTCTTTGCTGCTAGATTAAGCAGGTGAAGCCACATGTAGTGGATTCAGGTCCATCATAATCTGCGTATGACGTGAGAAATCAGTACTTGTCAACACCAGGACTGGCTGCATGCATCACATTTAATGGGCTTTCTGTTTGGTAGCTTCTGTGGGTGGTGAAAATGGAAAATAATCATTCAAGCTTCTTTCAGTGCTATGTGTAGAGTTTTAAGTACCAACCTCACTGAGAGAAACTAGGCTATGACTGTCACACCTTTGCTAATTTTACAGTAATTCTTGGTTTTTCAGAACAGAAATAGCAGCAGAATGCTATATTTTGGCTCTAAATAATAGTTAAATCTTCTACAAGGATAGGAGTAGAGGATGTTGAGAGATATAGCCACTCCAGGGACAAAGGGATAGTAAAAAAAACCAGACTGATTTCAGAATAATATGCTTTCATTTTGTTACTATTTTAAAGTACTCTTTGATCAAAATGGCAACTCTGACTGCTTAAAACAAGAACATTCATTGCTAGTGCCAAATAATACTCTGAGTTGTGTGGATTTCATCCTTGCAAAGAGGCAGCAAGGGGGGGGAATGACTTCACAAAATAGGAAAGCATTACACAACGAGAGATAGCAGTTCTTCATTGTCTGTCATTCATTCAATATAATGCAGAATTCAGGTGTGTAAGTACAGACAGCCCATTCCACACAATCAAACTTTGGAAGAATGCCAGATATGCCTTTACTGATGTAATTGTGGAAGATAAAGGACAGTTTAGAAAATGCCATAGAAAAATCTGAAGTTAGCCTTAAGCATTATTTATTGAAGAATTACTTTTTTCCCTTAAATGGTGTGTGGTACAAGTTACCTTGTCTTGTAGATATTTGTATAAGGCTTTTTAAATATTTTGCTCTTTTGCTGTGTTTTTACAGTGAAACTGAGTAGCAGAATAAGGAGCATCGAAATTAATGAGAAGGTGACATTAATACTGGCAAATTTTAAAATATACTCAGATTGTTTCTGAAATATTAATTTACATTAGAACAGCAATAATGGCAATATAATTGGCTTTTTGCAAAATATGCACTTTAAGTTAGCAGCCCATTTTGCATTGTTGTGTTCTGTCCTCACAACCAAATTTGTTGTTCCTTAGGAGAGTGTTCACGTGATTGCTCAGTAAACGCATCAAACCTGGTTCCCAGCAGGCAGTGATCTCAACACCTATCTAAGAGCAAGTAGCTGTATGATGAAATAAAAGAGTGTGGTGGACTATCACCACTGCCTCTATTAAGCATCCTGCTGGTCTGTAAAGGCAGGAAGGCAGCCTGAAGAATTAGCGCCATCACCCCTTATGGGCCGTAGAGTCATTTGATACCATATTGTTCTTTACTACACAGCTGTGAAAAGCATACACCTATCCTGTGTATTTCATTCCATCAATTCTGCAGCCTCCATGGTTTTTAGCTCAGGTTGGATGGGACACGGAGCCTCCTGATCTAGTGGAAGATATCCCTGCCTATGGCGAAGGGGATTGGAAATAGATGTTCCTTAAAGGTCCTTTCTGACTCAAACCATTCTACGATTATAAAAGCACAAAACAAAACTGTCAACCCCTGAAACCAACCATACTTGGAGAATTGAAACATATGTTTAGATCTCAAAATGGTGATAAATGCATGAGTAGCATTTGAATATATGGCAGTGAATCTCAACATTTTGCTTAATTTTAGAACTCTTTTCTGGGTGTAAAGTAGAGTGCCAATATAAATTTGTGGTTTGTTTTGTTTTCTAGTAGAGATTACACAGATCTCAGATCCACTGTGGCTGTAAAATTAGTCTACTTGCAACATTAGCCTTTAGTACTGTATTCCCACCTACAATTGCAAGAACACAGCTTGAAGGAAATTTAATTAGGAAAATGAGGCAGATGAAATAGGCAGTGTAATGTATATGTGCAATATGAGGAAGAGTAAATACACTTTTCATCTGAATAGTCAGAACAGAAACTATGTTAAACTGGGCTGAAATTTTCTTTTATCAGAAATGGATTTCTTTCATTTTCTAACATTACTACCTAATTGTCCTCCTTATTACTGGGATTAGAAAGACTACTATCATTAAAGAAGAAACATCTTTTACCAATTATATTTAGATTTTGGTTCCACCTGGCAATGACCTCCTCATTACGAGAAGAATTGAATTCCTTGGAGGAGCAGACTTAGTGAGGTGATTGCAATCAGCTGGGAAACCCTGTGCACACACTATTTGCATCTTGTGACCTGCATGCCTACACCTGTACTGCATCAATTTCTGCTTGTTTGCAGGTCATTCAGGCAATGAGCAGGTAGGATTCAGATGACTTAGTAGCTGCTCTGCTGGAAGCGTTTTCCTGCCTCACTGCACTCTGGAATATTCTCTCCTTTTTGCAGTGTACTGCTGCACAACCATGGGTTTTTCTGGTTCACCCATTACTCATTTCCCTAATGCTTTTTTAAATATCTGTATTGATATCAACTAGAGGCAATCATACTTTACAGAAAAAAAGTACAAAGGATAACTAGGGTAGAAAGCAGCTTACATATGCCTAATAGATAATGAGTAATTGTTCAAGGAAAAAATCCCATAATCTCCTAATTTGAGAGGAAGGTGCTGAGAGGTCTGCAGTATTGTATAGTGCAACCAGCACAAGTTTGAAACGCTTGCTGAATTTATTTAGTCCGAATCAAGAGAAAGACAGATACATTATTATATAGTATTATAAAGTAAGCAAACATTTATATCCAAAGAAGGCAGTAAAGAAGTTACAGATGCATGTGGTAGGTGTATGACAGATACATGGTATAATCTAAATTTGATAGTCAAATCCTGTGTATGGATCCTTTCAAAATTTGTTGAAAAAGTATTTCTTTATTGTTACTGAAAGCATTGAAAACATTCGTCAGGAAAAGAGCAGTGGTGACCAAAACTCTTTGCCTAATAGTGCTGTGTATGTTTACTTTAGCATATATCTTGGATGTATTCATTCAGGATGTTGGCTCAACTTGATAAAGTCTTATTAAGAGCCATGTCTCTTTATCGTATAATATATAAATATTGTAAGCAAAATGAGAAACCCTCCACAGTGAGGTTGCTGATGAGCTGCTTTAAGAGAAAAGAGGAAGATTGATTGCAGACTCTAATAATTGCTTTTTTCAGACATCAGTACGAGATAGCAGGTGTTTCTTCTAGTAAGGGATTCTTCTGGCATCTAAAGAGACTTGATTTTGTATCTTGTCAAGTTCTGAGTTTAATATCTAGTGAAGAAAACATCTTCTCAGACACTTAATCTTCTGTTAATTTATGGGAAAAATGTATTTTTAGGATGTTTTCAGGTCTTTGGAAACAGGGATGACTACACTTTCTACTTGCCCTTGGTCTCCTAGAGCATTGTGATTTTCAAAATAAAAAAAGATGCTGCTTCCTCAGAGAATACATATTGCTTGAATGTACAGCCACGTGATCACTTTTTGTATCTTGTACAAGGTTTTGTTTTCTGATGTAATTCATGACTACAGCCTCTTCCTAACTTATATTTAATTAGTTAAGTTCTTTTATGGAATCGGTTGAAAAAGCCAGAATTTCCATCCAAAGGATAAATGTACTTCACTTTCCAAATTCACTTTTCCAGTTTGTTCACTTAAGGTTACTTATGTACCTGTACCTTTAGCTGGGGCAGACACAAGGAGTGGGACACTAAATAAGAATAAATATTTTAGATTAAGAACCATGAAAATGGAATCCATACTGAGGAACTAAAATGCGTCCAGCACTTTGGGCCTAGTAAGCACAATAGGCTTGCAAGAAGAGAACAGCAGCAAAGAACCCCATTTGACTCTTAATAGTGTCTTTCCCAATCGAACAAAGCTATAGAACTGAATTTTCTGGTTAGTCATTTGGTTCAAGCAAGGTAATGTTATTGCAATGCTTTTGATGTGTCTGAAGTATTGTGTCACATAAAATTCTACATTTCTTCATATTTTAACCTGCAGCATTTTGGATATTTCTGATTGAATTAAATACTTTAAATACTCCGGGGCTTAAAGACCTAAAATAGATGCCGTGGAGGTTGCACCTTAGCTATTTAAGAAGGATTTCCATTCTCGCCAAAAGGAGAGAAAGTTTTAGTGAATGAAAATGGGAATCTTTGGCTTTCTGTATAAGAGAAAATGTTGCATGCAGTTATTCATCTTCACATTTCACTTGTTCAAACTGGAAAGCCTGGACAGAATATGACTAATATGTTTTCCTTAGTCACTGATATCCCTTCAGTTGAGATATTTAGTGGAGACATTATTTTAGAAGATGTAGTTTCTGTATTTTCTAAGTTCTTGTGTGCATTGGCTCGTGTTGTGCAAAGGGCATGTGAGATATCATTTGTCCTTTTCCAAGCACATATGACTCAAAACATATGTAATACTGAACAAATGACAATGGGAAGAAGTAGTTACATCCTGTCCAGAATTTAGTAGCTCAGCCAAGACGATGAGAAAAGGGTTTAAAGAGTCCATGTAAAATTTTTACTTTAAGATTTCAGAAGGCTGGGTTAGACTTTCTGGCACCTTGATAAGCACAGAAGACACTTTCTTTCAGAATGAACTCTGACAATCTGGCTGTCTTATTCCTGTTGTCCAGAAAAGCAAAGTTTGTGCTTCAGTCATCCCAACTGTTGTCTCTTTCAGACCCAGAGGATAACGTCTATCATGCTGCGGTTTGGCCAGCACCTCATCAAGCCCTCCGTGGTCTTCCTGAAGACCGAGCTTTCCTTTGCTCTCGTGAATCGCAAGCCGGTGGTCCCGGGCCGTATCCTTCTGACCTGTGCCTTGACCATGGGCATCTGCACTCCTGGGAGAAGCAGGGAAGCTCGGTGTGCTTCTCAGGCCAGGTAGGGTGCTGCGCGGATTTATTCTGAAGCCAGACGGTGGAACATAACACGCTTGGTTGGTGATGCAGAACTGCCGAAAACAGTTGCTTAGCAACTGTGACCTTAGAGGTGAATTTCTATTGACCTTTTCACCACAGAAGATGTATAAGCAGCCAGGTGCTACTAAAAGCATTTTAAAGTGTATCTGAGGGGCTACTGTTTAAGCTCCATGTTATGCTAAAAAACACATCTTCAATAACATCATGTATTTTTAGCGGTGATAGCTTCTTTATGGAGAATGTTCAAGTTCACGTAGCTAAGTGTATGCAATTTGTCAAATGGCAGCGGAATCCAGTATGAAGGCTATTATTTTGGTTGGGGGGGAAGGGGAGAAGGGGAAGCAGATTGCTTTATTAATTTAGGTGGGAATGGATTAAATAAACCATCTGTGTAGCAAACATGCTTTCTGAGTAAAAAAAATGAAGCCCTGTGTTGTAAGTAAAACTCTCTTTAGAAACGTTATGGGAAGATGACTATGCATGAATGGTAAATGCCTCTATTTTCATTTTGTAGTGTTGCATATTATTTCACTGTCAGAACTGAGTAACTTGCACTCATTTCAGTGGCAAGAGTTGAACTTTTCAGAAACACTCACAAGTGATCAGTCCACTTCCGTAGAGTTTTATGGTAACATTTTCATGGGAATTCAGTGAGACAGTGGCTGGATGCATGTTGAAAACACGTCTGGAGTTCATTTAAAACCTTCTTTTTCTTCTGTGTTTTTTTTTTTTTTTTTTTTCTTTTTTCACAATTTAACGTATAATCTGCTGATTCTGATATATATTTTTTAATCTACAAATGTATTTTATTTCTTTCTGAAGTGTTGAATCTTCTCCCATTATTCCTGTCTATTACAATTCTTCAGTGTAGAACTTCTGTGCACCTGTTTTGAATGTTTCCGTTCATTCCAGAAGGCAGATTGTTTCGTTATAAACGTATGACAAAGATGCACAAATTTCCTAGAAATGTTGAACATGTTACTGTCTCACTAACATGTTTTAATGAATTAAATGAGCTGCTCTTCTCAATTAAAAGTTCATAAAGTATCTGATGTAAATCAAAATGATTTACAGTTTCTTCATAATTTTAGGGAAAATATTTTCAAAGCTATTGGAAAAGTGTATTGCATTGGTGGCTGTGAGCCTATAAATGCCTACATATTGGTTTATGCATTGTCCAGGCCAGAGAGTAAACAAAATGTTTCCTGTGCTGGAAGAGGAAGCTTATAAAGGAATAGTTAATGATTTTGTTAGTTAGTTAAGTGAACAAGTTCATTTGTTGTTAAGCAAAGAACAGAGATTTCAGCTGGAAGAGACTTTTTAAAAGTTTTGTGAGCATCTAGAAGTGTCATTTTAAGGAGCTTGTAAAACTTAATTATTACAAGCTTCTTTTCTTCTTAAATAATTAAAGATTATAAACTCTAGTTGTGTAGTTATTGCTGACTGTTTGGCAGATAGATTTATTTGCTCAGATTTAGCTTTGTTATCCCATAATGAGTATTGCAGCATATTTTAGAGTGTCACATTGTTTTAATAGCTTGTGCGTTGTAATATATAATATAGTCTTTGTTTCTCTGTTGAATAAATGTTCAGGTAATAAAGCCCCAACACTTTCTTCCTCATTACAGGGAAAAAAAAAAAAATAATAGAAAAGATCTTGATGTAAAGGCTGGAATGTAGTATGTAAAATAGAGCAATTTGCAGTTGTAAGCTTTTAAAGTGTCTGTGTAATGCAGCATTTGTCTCAAGATCTGGCAGTAACAAGTGTATCTTCTTTATTTTATTGCAATAATTTTATCTGCCTTGTCTTTGGCATACTTGTGACATTCCTTTCTTTCTTTTTCTTTCTTTTTTTCTTTCTTTTTTTTCCACTAGAAAATAAAATATTAATGCATGTGCATTAGAGAGACAAAGGAAATCAGTTTGAAGCCAGCTCACTCCAGGTGGTGGCTTTAATTAACTTGTAAGGTTGAAATTCCCTCTTGAAACAGAACGTAGGATTGGAGTGGTGTATTTGCTGCACTAGTTTTAAAATAGAGTTGTTGTATTCTGAGAAATTTCAGAAAAACGGTCTTGTGCAGATCTGGGTTTTGTGATTTGAGCAATGCCAAAGCATACTTGCTCAGGAAACAAATTAAATGTTTTGTTTCTTTCTAGCTATCAATCCTGTGAATTCAGCTTGACATTTGAAAATCAGACTGTGCTACAAGTAAGCAGGAGTTACTATTCCTGGTAAGGAAAGAGAAGTCCTGTTCCTTGAGAGATGCCTTATCTGACTCAGGATTAGGCTTCTTTCTAATGGCTGCACAGTAGTTCATGGCTACACAAACCTTTGTCGTGTACTGATCATTGCAGATTGTTGAATAGGAAGTGACTGCTACCTTAATATTGAGTAGGGGTCTGACAGTAAACTGCGATCTCTGCTGTCCAAGCTAAAGTATGTTCATGCAATTGGCTCTTGTTGCAAAATCATTCAACTCTTGTGGCACAACCTGACAGGGGAAGCTGTGCATAACTCAACATGCAGGGTTAGTGTCTATTCCCCTTTGGACATCCAGTCCCATTACTGTCATCCAATGGAAACGCATTTAAGGCTCAAGAGGTGCTTGTTCTCAGTCTCTGTGAGGACAGCAAATCAGTTAAGTCTCACAATGACGTGAGGAATATGTACCTGCTTTGTTCACCTCTATATTTCAAAGTGAAAGATGGCTCTTCCTTCTCTTGTCTGTCTTATTTCAGAGCAGCCAGGCACATAGTTCTGGGGGCTGTCTTGCTGAATGAGCGTTTGTTTCAGGGCGCATTTTTTTCTCTATTCTGTACAAAAGTGCTATGATACACAGCAGCCCCTGTGGATTCTTATGGAGCCAGGAGTCTAGATGGGAATACTACATGCAGCACACACCTGAGCAGTTTGACAGTTGCCTGTTGTGTATATATATCCCAGCAAGCTTACACAGATATCAATACCATTTTCAAAGGAAATGCTCTATGAAGATGGATTGTGAAAAGCCATCTGTGGCTGTCTTGAACAACTTTTAGACGTATTAGAGAAGATAGCTTTCAGTAGCTGGAATAGTGCAGGGGGATGTGTCTGTCGTCAGCAGATTCAGTCTTTCCTTCACTTAGAATGCACAAGTCAAGAAGTGGATCAGGTCATGCAGTTGGCAGGAACTATTTCTCCCTGCCTTCTCTTTCATTCATAGCACTGCTGCTTCCATGCTTCAGAGCATGACTTTAGTGTCTTTAAGAAAATCCATCTGTTCTTTGACATGAACTTTGTGTGGCTACAAATACTTTGTGAGCTTACTATTTTATAGATCCAATCCTAGCCTTACACCATGGTTTTACATGGTTTCACTCACTTTTTCAGTATATTCACAGTTAAGTGAACTGTGTTTTTTATCATTTTCTCACTGCGTTGTACAGGGTACTTGCTTCCATTTTGTGTTAAACATGAAAAATGATTTTGAGCATTAGCAGAATCCACTTTGGGGCTAGGACTTTTATTGTAAATAAAATTATTCATTTGTTATGTCCCACATTTTTTCAGCAGACAAGATATTGATCTTTGGATTTCTGTTCAGGATGCCGTAAGGAAAACTAGCACAACAGGAACACAACAACATTTGTAAATTGATTGAATGCAAAATGTAATGACAGAGACAAACATCAGATCTATGGCAATACTATATTATACAAAGCATTTTTCAACAGTTTATTGAATTGGCTATTAAAAAAAAACAACACGCTTTCCATCTGGGAGCAATGAGATAGGGGTTATCAGAACCAAGCAATTTTATTGTACTTCATAGTGGACATGCACATGTGTGTGCATGTAGTAAATGAAGCACTTTACAAATATTTTTCATCTGGAATTGATTATGAAAAAGGCTTTCCATTTGAAAAAAAAAGAAAAAAAAGACACTTTAACTGTAATATACTAAGTGGTTCTGGACTACTTAGTATTATATCTTTCCATAGGGATCTGCTGTCTTCTTACAGAAGGTATTGTAATTGTAGGGATTATAAGAAATAGAGCATATGTAAAAATCTACCATACAAAGTTGGTGGTCTTTTTTTTTTTTGTTGCTGAGGCAGCGTGCTGTGCTGTGAATTACTGTGGCTTGTTCCTTTGTTAATGACTAGAGAAAACATTAGTTGAACCAGATGCTCCTTCAAAGATCTGATAACACCCAAAGCTGCAGTGTAATTGTTCTGGGTCTGTTTCATGGGTGGGATGGGACCGAGGGTCATCTAGTGTAAGAATAGCATCTGGTTTGCTTTACAACTTATATGTTTATAAGCTGCACTGTCATATGTTATCAGAAGTGCTGTATTATTTGAGATTGACATATTTTGCGCTATGACAATGTAATTGATGCTTTTATTAACGTATTTGCTGTTAAAAAACCTATCAATCAGCACTGTGTGATAATATATATTAAAAGTAATTTTTAATTCTGTTAAGTTCTGATAGATTTTTTCCTTTGAAGATAGCATGCTGGCTCTAGGCAGACAGGTTCTTTCACAGGTTTGTTTGAAAACCATGGTGTTTAGCTTGAAAACCAGTGTTTAGCACGTGTACAAAGTTTTAATTTCTCCTGAAGTTACAGAGCTGCTGTTAACTGTGATTTAGTTGGCTTGTACATTGCACATATATCACATCTGTATTTATGCTATATAATTATGATTTTTATGGTTTTTTTAGCCCAAAGAAGTGTTAATATTTGCTATAAAACTAAGCTTCAGCAAATAAAAACCAGTTATTGCAGAATATAAATATTTGCATTTGCATATTGCAGTAATGTACCCTGCACCATTACAACTACACATTAAACATATCCAGCCCTGTGGGAAAGTACTCTTTTAGTGCTGGTTACAGAAGCTACATATGCATTACTGTTATTAGCTCGCATTAGAGCAATGCTAAAGAGCAGTTCTGAATCAGTACCACGGTGTGTCAGTTCACTTTCAAGCAAAGAGCTAAAAATAACTTCTGGTTCTGTGAAGGCTTTTCAATCTAAGTGGGTCTTTAGAGATAGTGTGGACTCAGAATCATAGGAGGCTTGGGTTGGAAGAGACCTCAAAGATCTTCTCATTCTAACCTCCCTGCAGTGTGCAGGGCTGCCAACCACTAAAGCTCATTGAGAAAGATGATGTCACTTGTTACGATGAGTTTCATCTTAGTTTCAACTGGGACTGAAACTCTGTTTTCTTCAGAGTATCTGGTATGATGCTAAGCTGTGGTTCTATGCAAAAACAATGTTGATAACACACTGGTGTTTATAATTGCTGCTAAGCAGTGTTATACAGAGCCAAGACCATTTGAAGCAAGGGCTCAAGGAGCTGGGAGGGAACAGAATTAGGACAGCTGACTTAAACAGGCCAAAGGGATATTCCATCCTATATGATATCAAGCAGAAGGAGTTTTGAAGGAGGCAGGAGTTCATCTCACTGTTCAGCTGCTTGGGGGCTAGCTGAGCTTCATTCAGGAAGTGGTGAGCAATTGCTTGTGCATCACTTGCTATTTTTATATATATATATATATATATATATATATATGTGTGTGTGTGTGTGTGCGTATCTGTCGTAATTATTATTCTTTTTTCTATCTGAGTAAATAGTTTTATTTCAACCCACAAGTTTTACTTTATCTGAGTTCTCTTCCCCATCACATTGGGAAAGGAAAAGTGAGCGAGCAACCATGTGGTGCTCAGCCACCTGCTGGGTTGAACTGCAACAGGAGAGAACGGGAATTCCTTGCATTTCTCAATTTTTTTCTAGGTAGTCTGGAAGAAGAGTTGGAAGAGGGGTGCAGTAGCTTTACTGGCATAGAAAATACCCTGTGAGTGAGAAGAACAGATATAAGTAATGGATCTTGTATGATATGGGGGAAATAGAGAGTATGTTTCATTAGCAGGAATGGAAAAGAGATTTGGAATTACTTTCTGTACTGTCAGTATTACTGTCAGTAATTTCTTTTTGAGAAAATATCTCAGGTTTGGTTTGGCTTTTAGATTTAAACAAAACTCTTCAGTGACTCTTCTCTGTTTGAGCAGTCTTGATTCTTTATCAAATGAGAATAAGGAAAACAAGTCCTATGCTTATTGTTTTTCAGCTGAATTGAGCTACCTTGTACAAAGGGCAGGTGGGACTGTACCCCTGGCAGTACCAAGCCAGTAGGTCAGCTTTGTTGTATTCACAGCCTACTTTCTGGGAAAAAATACTCTGCTCAAACAATCCAAAGAATAACTGTTCAGCTCTGTGTATGCAAGCCACTTGAATTTAGTGGTGATAGAGAGAACAGTTAATTATGTCAGGGCTGGAGTCATTTTGTTTGCAGACTACAAACAAAGGGATAGTGTTTGACTCACATTAGGAAATACTGTTTCAGAAGATAATAGATTCAGGATTCTGTGTGCAAAAGCTCGTCTGATGGTCTGCCTGCCTGTCTCTCTATGTTCTTGTTTGTTTATTTTCCAACTGCATCATTTGGTCTAATAAGAATACTTTCTCTCCCTTCAAATTTTGCCTCACTTGAAAAGTGCTCACTGTTGGAGACGTACTTCATGATAAGCGTTTACCTATCCTGCTTGCGTAGTTGTGTTTAGATTAACGCGGTGGTGTTCATGAAATGCTCTGTGCAAATTTCACAAAGAATAAAGACTTGGAAGTAATGAAATCAAACGTATATTTTGCTAATTTGCAAATGGAGTAATTTACTAATCAGATTACTCATTTACATGCATTTTGCAGGATAATAATAAGAATTTCTTGGGATGTAGCAAAAAAATGTACCCTAAGGCCATGTGTGGGAGAGACAGGAGTTCCCAGGGGTGAATCTGGCTCTTGATATAAAGTCCGTCTTACCAAATGCCATAGAGGAATGAGCAGTTTCTTCTTAGTGATGTGTTCAACTGACTTTAAAGCCTTGCTCATAGATCTCAGAAAGATAAGTGTAGGAAAAAAATGAGCCGTGTGTCATAATGGATCAGATTCTAGGCTACATGTTAACATATGCTGAAATTCAGTTTGGTTTATTCCCTCACCTGTTAACTGTCACTGTTGTTTAGACCTTATAAATTGCTTAACCTCAAGCCCAACTTACTATGCCTGCACTTGCTATGAGTAGTTCAGGGGCATGCAATGTACAGTTTTGAAGGTGTGTTACTGATATATGTCCTCTAAAAGTAGCACTGTTTGTCCTTAAATACTCCAGGGACTTGCAGAAGAGTTTTTGAAGCTAGTCCATGAGTTCTCACTGCTGTGGTACCTATTATGCACACTTACACCATGCCCATAAAGCAATGAACAGTGTGGAAAGCCTGTTCTTGTCATCATGAAAAAATGTGGTACTTGAAGATTTTAAATAAGTTTGGTGCTGATAGCTGTGGAAGGTCACATTTCATAGCAGCTCCCTATTGTCTTCCTCGTGTTGTGATTTTTATGTTTTACATTATAATTTTTAAGATCCAGTTTTATATGAAGGCAGTGTATTTTTGAAGGTTAAAAGTATTGGATTCACTTTCCTATTTAAAAAGATTTCACTGTTAGCTTAGTTGCAACCTCCCATTTTCTCTTGTTTACTGTCATTAACAATTAGCAGAGCATCTTAGCATTTCCGTATCAGCTTATATCTGTAGATGTATATTGAGATTTCTGTCACTGTGGTGGCTGAGATCATCTGGAAAAAAAATTACCTACTTGTATTTTAGTACAGCAAGAGACCAGGCTAAATCACCAAATTGGAGTGAGAAAAGCCTCCTCCTAAGGAGCTGTAGGAAGTTTAAAAGACAGAGAAGCAAAGCTGTGAGGATGAAAGTAAAACTTAGAGGTAGCAAAGTTTTGTCTGAAAAATGGCAGGGAAACTGAGGTTGGATTCAGAACAGATAAAATGAATACTTCCTTCGAGTTTTAACCCATAACTGGCATTCCTGTTATTGAAAAAGCTGTGAAGTTCTGTTCATAGATAATGAATACTTTTAGTCCAGCAGTTATTTTCTAGTCTAGTAGAGAGCAAATTTATAATTGGAGTAGTTATTGAGCAAACCTGTAATTTTATACTTTTTATCACATCAGTAAGCCCAAACAAATTCAACAGCCATAAACAGTCAATAGATAGCAAGCACAAAAGATGAGTGTGCTGCCATTGCATTTGTACCACTACTTAAACTCGGGTCCACCTAAACTTGAGTTTCTTCAGTTCTTTAAGAACCCTAAAGTCTGCATCAACTTGCAGATATCCATGCGCTTTACGTTTGGGCACCTATTACCAGGGACTTTGTAAAAGAAAGGAATAAGAAGGTTTTTTGTTTTTTTTTCTCATCCCATAACTGGATTTAAATTCAGCTTTTTTTTTTTTTTTTTTTAATTTAAATCAGTTTCTGGCTAGTGAAGGAGATGACAATTACAACACTGTTTCTGTTACATTTTGTGCACATCTTGAACATCAGTCCTCAGCACAGCCATCAGAATGTGATATGCAGCACACACAGAGTTAACAATCTGGGTAAGGTACTGCATGGCTTCCTCTTACGGTGGAATATAATTAAAAGAGATGATTGGAATACATGGTTATTCATAATAGATGTCACACAATTACCATAAGTAATGCAATACATGCAAAATCTCCATTTGTAATGAAAACAGATTTGCTGGAAGTCAATTGAAAATTTCATTTATTCATTATTATTTCTAGCATATTGGAATATTTTGTGCTATTCAGTATGATACAGCACTCAATGTTTTCCTCAAGTATATATTTCTCAGAGGTATCTGACATGAATTTCCTGTTGCAACAGCCAAAACAGCATCTTAGAGATACAATGTTAAACTGCTATATCTTCTCTTCTCTGAACCTACAGGTTTTGCTACAAAAATTCCTTTATGGCACATAATTATAAAATAAAGTAGATATTTCACCAATAATCATCTTTTATTTATATTTAGGGACATCCAGCAGAGAGGAAGGGAGAAAAAGACGTGCCATGTACAGGGAACGTGTTCTCTAAACAGGCAGAAATGAAGGAGTAGTTTTCTGTGGTCTGTGATTCCAGTACGTTCTCCAGGGCAAAAAGTAACAATAAATATTGCCATAGCCTAATCTCTCCCAGCTACAGGGTGTAGATGTCAACCCTTGGAGGGTTAATGTAACGTTTACTGTATCCTAATTCCTGAGAGACAACTTACTGGTTAGCAAAAGGAATATTTTGAACACAATTGCTTTACTCTGCAGCAGTACTAAATAACTGAGTGCAAAATAACTGAGTTCTGAAGTGCGAGACCCAAAGATTTCACCCCTTCTGGTATCTATTGCTTTTGATGTTGGACCAAGTCCTTTCCTCCCTCTCTTCTGCTTTGCCACCCCTACAGCACAGTGAACTCCTGCCCAGCAGAGTGCTTTCCCTCTCTGCCCATTCAGGAAGGCAGCACAGATGGTCTCTCCTGTGTTACTGTGTGCCCAGAGCTCTCAGTTTGCTGCTTCATTTGTTTAGGAAATGCTTTCTTCTGCTAGTTTGAACTGGCAGGTGAGAATATCAAAACAGTGATTCTAAATGGCCCTATAATTGCTTTGAGAGCTTCAGCTGAGGGTCGAGCTCCTTCTCTGAGCAAGATAATTGGGTAAATTATGTTTTAATAAGTTGTCTTGTACAAAGTTAGATATGAACATAAAACACAGTGGAGGCTTTGCTGTGACATGAGACTACAGTAGAAAATGGAGTACCTGATTCATGGATACAGAGGTATTTTGCTCTATCACTTACACCATATCTAAGTTTCCAAGGTTTTATGAGTAATGAATGGTCTGTTAGTGTATGTTTATTATTCGTTTTGTATTTTACTGTTCCTTATAACCTGCTAAATTCTGTTTCTGATAAAAATAATAACTGTAGTACTCTTACAGTGAGCTCACTTGAGCAGATGTTCATGTCATACCATAAAAGATTCAGAATTCCCTTACTGATAGTCTTCAGTTTAACATCTGCATTCAGAGCAGTGACCTCTACAGAAACTACCTAGGAGCATTTAATTTTCCATCAGTACCCATTTTTGTTTCTCTCTCTCTTTTTAATGATACATTTTGATACGGTTATGGTTACCAGGACATCTTTAAATTTCAAAGTTCTAGTTCAGGGGTTTGTTACCTTTATCTATTAATTAGTGGAAATGCATTGAGATAACATTGCTATTTGCATCATAAAATTGAAAATTGTGTGTAACAAGTATGGATTTAAATAGGTAAATTTGGAAGCACTGCTATTTTATGCAGTCTTTTCTGATAGACTTGACATAGATGAATATGAGCTTTTGCTTTGATCTGCATGAAAAAATGTAACTATGAATGCTGTTCTACAAATGTGTCATTGTGTGGCTCTGCATTTCTTTTTCTCTCCCAAGGAAAATATGCCTGGTTGCAAGGAAACAATGTCATATATATGGCATGTTACGTATTTATATTATGCCAGTATACAAATAAATGTTGCCAGAATTGAACTGCAGTTTAATCACTACAAGCACACATTTCAGCATCGCTGTTTTAGGATCAGTTTTGTTAATGATGATTCAAGCCATTCACAGCCTTTCTCACCTGGATAGGTGGTGCACTTTGCTACATTCATACTCCAAGGATAAAGTTATCAAACAGAAATTGCTTAGGGTATAGTTCTTTTGTGGCACACTTGTTAAATTTCCTTTGTTTCAGAGAGGAAGTGAGGAGAGTGGGGAATGAGAGCAGGGTTTGAGATCTTTGTGTCACATCTTGGAGAACCTTTAAGAGCTCAAAATCCAGTAAGACTTGTGATCATGTTGCATGAGTACAAGAAAAGTAGCCAGAGGTCAAGATTTTGCTTGAGAAAATAAGAAAATCACTTGATCATACCTGCCTATACAGAAACACCAGTATAGCAAAATTGAATTGCTTTGAACTGCACCTGAAAACTTGCTGGAGTTTTGGGGTGTTCATTTTCCTTTCCATAATGATTTAGCAAGTGGTCCCTACCTGATGAATGCCTCAGGGACTGCCATCAGTATTGAAAACAGTCTAACGCTTTCTAGTTAGAGCCAAAAGCCTTGTGTTTCAATGTACTATAAAAGTTGGTTAGCAGGAAGTCCACCTATCATATTTACAAAATGAAATTACATGTTTCTTCTCTCCACACCCCATTTAATTTAGTTCCAGAGAGTGGAAATAAAAGACAAAATGAAGACAAACATTTTTATAAACTGTATTTTGCAGAGTTCCTTTGGGGAGTAGGCAAATTAATGTGAGAGCAAAAACTTTATAATCACTTTGAAATAAGATCAATATATTGTCAAATGAGTCTCCTTTAAAATT
The DNA here is from genome assembly GCF_905368555.1 of Meleagris gallopavo. Lineage (NCBI taxonomy): Eukaryota > Metazoa > Chordata > Aves > Galliformes > Phasianidae > Meleagris > Meleagris gallopavo. The sequence goes on along the minus strand of NC_139417.1, from coordinate 12,385,616 downwards.
TTACTGAGAGACATCAGATGTGGCTGCTTTTGCTGAGTTGCCAAAGAAGTGAAGTACTTGAAGAAGATTATTTGGATGTTTTCTTTTCTTCTGTAATTTGCAATGCATATAAAGCATGGATTTGCCACAATTAGGTAGCAGGTAGGCTTGAAAACAAAACAAAAACCTCACACCGAATTAGTACCTAGTCATGTGGAAGGATGCTAATAGCATTTCTGCCCAATCAAAGTTTCCTTCCTATGACCCTATCATATTAAGAAAATAATGTATACTTTCTTGTTTGTCAAAACCAAAATCACAAAAATCTGAACGTGATATAATTCTATTTTTATCTTAATCTGAATGCAGCAGCATTAATGGAATGCTGCTGACTGAGCAAAATGTGCTGAAATTACTTTCACTTAAAAAACAGTGAAAGTGTCCTCTCCAGTTTCTCAACAAAATAAGATAGAAATGCACTAAATATGGATTATGGTTTTTTCTTTTTTAATAAATGTATACACATCTGTATGTTCAGTGCTGTTGAATCATCTTTTGCACTTCTGGAGAAACGTGCTTATTACGTGAAAATAAGATATTAGCTGAAAGAATCTGATGCAGTCAGATATTTCCAGAAAGCAAAACCACAGGAACGGCTTACTGTAGCATTTATATGTTCATTTAACACAAAAAATGGGGTAGAATTTTCAACTAAACTGAACTGCTTTCCTTAATGCTTGCAACAGTTCAGTTTTGATTCTGTTGTTCAAATTGTCATCCATTGGTTAATGGTTCTTGAGCTTTACACAGTTGAAAATTGGAGGCAATCTTTTATTTTGTTGACAGTGATGGAGTTGGTGTAGATTTTATTTAAACCTAAACACTAGATAGAGAACAAATTATGCAGCTAAAAAGCCTATCAGGCTCAGGTTGGATTCTGAAGATGTCTTGTAAGGAACTACTGAGCGTTACAAAGGGACTGCAGGGCTGTAAAGCTATGTACAGACATGTATTTCTGTGCTGTGCTCTGTCAACTACCTGCAGAGTTATCTCCATGTGATGATTGTTTTTATAGCATTTGTTACATTAGAAGCCTTTCAATATAAAGCTTAAGCTTGTTTGACCCATTTTTAACCTATAGGGACACAAGATGTCCCTATTTATGTATATGTGAGTGATATACTTAATCCAAAGTCTAGTGAGTCAGGTCAGGTTTTATTCAGTTTTAAAAAACCAAAAAATTACATCCATTTATATGGCATTCAGAGCAACATTGTTTGTGATGGCCTAACCCTCATACGTAGTTTGGATTCTGTATTCATCTGATCGTTTCTATACAGTACAGCACTTGAAGAATATAGAATAGTCTCTTTAATTGGCTGCTAAAACTGGGGGTTCTCTTGTGTGCAAATCAAATCAGTGATATTTAGTTCAGAATTAGGAACATTGTATGTGGTGTTTGTTTAGAAATATAGTAAGTTTTGATCCTTCTGAACTAGTAGATTGCATAATAATAAGTATTTTGATATGAAATAGATATGAGGAGTCCGATGCTGTTAAATGAAAGAGAATAAATTCATAGTTTAACCAACCAATAGAAATGTAATGGTCCTTCCATGCAATGGCTGAATTGCTTTGTGTCCCAAAAACTACTGCTTTTCTTCTTCAGTTTTTGCCAACATGTATGTGGTCAGGGATAGGATGGCACTGTGCAGTCAAGCTTTGTGTGAGATTTTCTCAGGTTGTCCTTGATCTTAAACTGTCGCGTTGTACCTGTGTGAAGTTAACTTTGTGCAGCAGCTAACATGCTGGTCATAAGGGATTGCTTAAAATTGCTTACAAGATTTCAGAGTAAAGAATATCATGTGATTTGATGATTGTGTTCTCTTTATGATTGAAAAGGAAGAGGGAAATGCTCTATTTGTCTTTTTAAATAATAAAAATTTGATCAAGATTGCCATCTGATCCGTGAAAGGATTCAACAGCAATAACTACTGTCTTTCATCTCGTTACTTCCTTTTCCCTTCTGAAAGTTTTTAATCTTAGTTTGAAAAATTGTCAGCTGTTGTAGATCTTGAGTGCTTGTTGTGCACACTTACTGCACAACTACAGGATGATCCTTGAGGTCCCTTCCAGCCCAGGCCATTCTATGATTCTATGATACGTGCTTGCTTTTCAAACCACTGAATTGGTAATGTTTATGAGATTACATAATTCTCAATTGTCACAGAGATCTACTACATTTCTTATCTTGCTGGAGAAAAATAACAACTTATTCAATCTCATTATGGTTTTAGTTCATGTGGTTATTGAAAATAGCGGCAAGGGTCTTGGTCCAGGTACACATGATCTAAATATTGTGTATATATAAAGACATATATTTAAAAATGCTTCATTTAAAAAATGCCAGTATAAATACTAGACAGAAAAGGAGGAGAAAAAATGTGGAAGTATAATAGAGTTCTTTGTTTTTGTTTTTCTCAGGAGATTGAGGGGTGCTTGACTCTCCTCATTGTTAAATCATTTAAGTATCTCCTATGTAACCTAATTGTTGGCAGGACGGATGGACAGAAAAAAAAACAAATATGTACAAAATAATGCTGAATTGTATTTTTATACAGGTGTCAAAGCACTTTCAGAGCTGGTTGAGTGTCAGATGCGCACTAGAAGAAAGTCTACCTGTGTTTAATGACTTTGAATCACACTGCTCTGTGCTGATAGTTTCAATTTGTTTTAATTTGTGAATACCATCCCCAAAAAAGGAATGAAAGTAGTTCCAAATTGAGAAGCCAAATTATCATCTGTTGATTTCTCTTATTTTATGCGTATGTGACTTTGTGTGTGATGGATTTTATCCATGGTGATAAAATACTATTCTTTGAATAGAGAAGAATTTAAGACAACTATTTGGTATCATCAAAATGGAAGTAGCATACTTTGTAACTTTTTAAATCAAATTGCTCATATTTCTAAATTGAGTTACTGCTACCCTTATAAAAACCGAATGTTAACAATTATTATTTTCGTTATAAAATAATAAACCGATGAAAGAAAAATCCATTTTAATGTATAAAACATTTGATTTATTCTGAAGAGGATGGTAGATCTAAATGTAATGCTAATGTACTCTCAATCAACTGCAATGCAGTGTTTATAATAACTAGAATCAAAAGCCAGACCTATGCAGTTATTAATGCTGTGATTGCATTTTTTAATTTTAATTCAGCACACTCCTGTGGCAGTGATGAACCGTACCTATTTCCATGGATTTGAAACTTACAGCTTGACAAGAACTGTTTCTGGGACTTGGAATAAAAAAAGACAAGTTCTGACCTGTCTTTCATTCTCTTTTTGGAAGGTTCTAGAGCTAGTTTGTGACACTAATAGTTTTCCATTAATGAGCCATCATTACCATGTGCCTGAAGAGCTGAGCTGGAAGAAGCTGAGGCTTTAGAAGCATTGCTGCTCATCTTGTTGGGCTGAGGAGGTTCCCCATGGTTTCCTTGTCCGATAGAATTGGAGTGCAATGAAAGCCAGCAGACTCATAAACTTAATGTTATTCCAATCTTGAATCTAATTTTTGTTCGTTGTCAGTTGGGCTGCTGTACTCTGCAAAGCATCTGCTGTCAGAGTCACAGAATTCTGAATATCTGTTTAAGAAGATCCTTTGTGACTTGCTAATTATATTTCATGACAGTCCTGCTTTCTTTAGAATAATAATGAAACAGAAAAAACTCAAATTTAGTTTTAATAGAAACAAAATGTATTCAATGCAGTGATAAACCTTGAAAAATTGCCATTCACATGGAGTAATTATATATCATTACCTTAGTTACTACTGGATTCTCTGTATTTTGCCTGTTAAGTAAAGGAAAGCACAAATGTGCTGCATATACAGAAAACAATTCAATTTGCCCAATTAGCAAAGTTTGATTGATTTCAGGGACGTATTTTTTTTTTTCTTTTAATACTAGTTGTCTGATGCTTCTTGATGTAAAAATGTATTTCTTTTTCTATATTATTGAAACTTAATTGAATTAAAAAACTTTCTATGCAGATTCAGTTGAAAATTGTTTAAAATACCCATCCCATAAAAAAGGTAAGGCAGTCATGTTAACTTTTCATCGTGCTCCTTGAAATTAGTTGTGCTTGCTACAGTAAATACTGGAGTTGTAACGTTGTGTGCAACTTTCTCCTTCAAGACTGAGGGGTCTTGAAATTGCTCTGTTAAAAACTGATGCTGAGGGCTGATTTTCACCACTGTTAGCATTTGGTAGTAGGGATGTGAGAGCACATTTGACATTGACAAAAGGAAATAGAAAAGTAATTAATTGGGTTTGACTCTGCAGATGACAGTGTAGCTCAGTTCACTTTAAAATATGAAAATACCATGAATTATGGGCATTTGGAAGTAGTCTCCAATAACTTGAAAATGTCATTTACTGAAGCAGTAAAGAATAACTCCAAACCTGGGGCTTTTTTCCCAGTTCCCTCCAATATCTTTTGGCAGCTGTGAGAGATTTAGAATACCGGATGAACAGATAATCTGAACAAAAGCAATATTTTTCCCAGTTCTTCTGAAAGCAAAGAAATGTAGTTTAATGAAAGAGAAATAATTTTAATGCTTGTTTCTCCTAAGACTGGGAAGGTCTATATGGCAGCAGTTATTAATTATTATGCCTCAATTTGTTTTCCAAAACTGCATTGTTTAGGCTATTTCAACTGTATTTCTATAAATTAGATGTGCCAACATACATGTATTGTCCTATAAACAAGAGTAAGCCAATATTAAAAAGCAAACTCTGTTATTTCCTTAGGTCTTGTTCAACAGAAATCTTGCTGAAGTTATGATTCAAACAAAATCATTTTGCGAGAATAAGCAAGACTGACCTTTCAAATGTGATTTTCACCTATGTAGCCATCAGACTTAGGTCATGAATGCAATATGTGGAGGAATATATGATAGTAGTGGTGAAAAACCTTTGTATGTGACTGAGTTCATTTTGGTTGCTTAAAATCACATTACCCAACAGTGATTCATGACAGATGAAGAACTGAATAACTCAACTAGTGCCTGCTGTAATGTAATGAACTAGCTTCTTTTGCATACATAAAATAAGATAATGAAGAAAATCTGATGAAAAGCTCGAGTTGGTCATTTTAGACTCAAGGACTAGTAATGGTCTAGTCTGAAATTGATTTGTAGCTAAGAGGAAAGTAGCATTTTAATAAGCCTTTTGTAAGGTCATAAAAATGTCTGTCCCTACTCATATTTTTAGTGAATTTTAAACACATTCTTCTATGTACTCGTCTTTCCATTTCTCTGGATATTCTGTGTGTCTCATTTATGAGATCATATGAGAGTGGAAATGCTCAGCACAATCATGAAGGCTATGATTTCTTTAAAGTCTTCTTAAATCAATACATAGCTTCTGATGACTTCTTAAAGACTGCCTCAGAGAACCTTACTTTTTTCTTGACCATCAAAATGATTTTCATGGGGAGGGGAAAAATGGATTCGTGCAAAAGTTGTCGTTTACATTACTTGCAAGAGTAATTTGTTAGAAAATAATTACAATGATAACTTGACGTGATTTTAATGGTTTTAGAATATTAAGTATTATTAAAATAATACTCCTTATAACTACAGTTCAATATGCCTCTTTTTACTATATGATTTTGGTTGCCAGAGTAGGTTTTCAGTGCTTCTGTTGAGAGGTGCTTAGAAAGTTAATGTAGACGTTGCTGACAACAAAATTTCTCTTCTGTTATCCTGCCTTCATATCTTTCATAAATATTATATTATCATTTGTATTGCTCTAGTTAGTAATCATTTTCCTATATCAATTATGATTCTGTTTTTGAGCCCTTATTAGAATCACAAGTAACCCATAATAACAGAGTAGAAAATATGATAAACTTTCTTAGACAATGAAGAACTCTCTTTCAGGTGTAAACTCATTTTGCATCAAGATTTTGCAGTGCTTAAAAACTATTGTTAGAAGTTTCATTCTGTTTCATTGTCACCAATGAATATTCAAAATCATGATCCTTCTTTTAAATGGAGATGCATCACATAGACTCTAAAATCAAAATGATATGTGGTAGTTTCATTTGGAAGTATAATTAAGGTGTATAATGTCATTTAACTGTTTAATGAACTCTGCATAATGTAATAGAATACAAATATTTGACCTTCCTGACAGTGACTGATGGATTGAAGTTGCATAGCATGATATCATTAGAATGTCAAATAACATCATTATTCATGATTATCAGGAATTATTCAGGTGAAATGGCAAATGTAATGGAAAGCTATTATTTGTGTGTGGGCTGCAGATTGACTTTCTTTGTCAGTGCCATTCTCTTGATGATACAGGGGGAAGATACTCAGATTTATTGAGCTACAAAGAATTAATGTCATAGGTTAAACAAATGTCAATAATATCAGGAAGGGATTTTCAGTAGGTCAGGTCATGTATTCAACGTCTAAGAGTAACTACTTGTGATAATATTTTATCTTCAATTCTACTTTGGCTTTCACTAAATATTGAAAACATCTTTAGATATGGGGAGTTGTAGCATAAGAATATATCAATATGAACTGTTTTCCGGGTGACATTTTAGATGGGAGCAAAAGAAAAATATAATTCAGGCTGCGTGCAGTGGAACTGAAATTTCATCCTCTACTCTCAGGAGCTTGAATGCAGGATGTAAACTTTTGTTCTAAGAGGTGTGATCCGTATATTCATATGATCATGATATTATCAAGCACATGCATTACCACTGCAGATTCTCAGAAATAAAACAAATGCTCTCTTATAATTTAGCTGATTCCATTCTCAGGATAGTTTGTTGCTGTAGTCCAATAGCTTGTGCATATGTTATCTTGCTTGATGAGATGCGGAAAATTGAAATGGATGAAAATGAATTTTAATGACTTATAATTACCTGTATTCATAACATATATTGAAATAGAAATAGCTTTGTGCGCCATTAGAGTTACAGTAGCAGATCTGAATTCTGTAAAGGTACAAAGATTTATAGTTAGCTCAAACTGATTGAAAAGAGAAACTGTGGTGGTATGGCAAACAAGCATGAGATTTAGGTTTAGTCTTTTTCCCTTCAAGTGCAAGTGACTCAGTTTTTCATGTGACTTTGCATTTCACGTAGACAAAACAACTTGTGCCCCAGTGTTTTACCAGATGATCTTTATCTCTTTTTCCCTAGTTTTTGTTTGTTTGTTTATTTTTCCTTTGGCTTTATGTATATTAGATTGGTGCAGGAAACAGAGAGAATAGCCTTATCCTCATGATGACGTGCTTACCTCTAATAGGCAGAATGGAAATGGCATCTGATCATTTTTTGTAGTTTTTGTTAGAGTCAGGCATATTCAGCACGTACTTTCTACTTTAAATTCTAGAGCTGCTAAAAACTAGAAGGTTTTTAAGTTTATATATGCTTATGAGTAGAACTTATATTTCCCACTACAATGTATGTTTCTCAGAAAAATTAGCTTATGGGTGAAATGCCCTTAAGGATAGTAAGCCAACTTGATTAGAAGGAGATTTGTCATTTATCTATTGCTGATCACAATCATTTTTTTGTTTCGGATTGCTACTGTGTTGAAAGAGCTCTTGTAGCAGAAAGGCAATCTAGATGTATCTGTTTAAAAAAAAAGTAATGATAGAACCCAGTATATCTTGATACCACTGTCAGATGGTGAATTCAATGAACCCTTGTCCTGAAGGCTGTTATGTTTCAATATTTTGATAATTGTTTTTTTTTTTTTATGGATGTGCATCCTGTGTCTAGCTGAATCCAGTCTTCTCTGGAACTTGAATTTGTCATGTCCTTATTTAGTAGATTCATCCCATCTTGAGGTATCAGTCTTCTCTGCTGTCCTGCAGGGACTCTCAGGTCTTTCACAGTGAATTCAACTGAACTGAGTAATTTGCTTTGATCTAAAAGGTGCTGTTTTCTTATCTCCTATAATTTGCTTTCTTTAGTTTGCCTCTCTGCCCTACCATGTATCCATGTAGAAGGTTCAGATACTACACGACTATTTATGTTCATGACTGTTTGTTTCAAAATTAACTTTTGAGTAATTCCTTCAGTAAAATAGAATAAGAAAGATTTAAGCAAATTAATTGTTTTGATGTAAATGCTGCATAAGGACTGTTTCACTTTGATAAAACTAGTGTTTGAATTCAACCTTTATTATTTTTTTTAGTCTTAAGAAAATGTTGTATTTTCAGTACTGTAGAGCCGTGCATTGTAATCATAAAGAAATATTAGAAAGACAGTACTTGTAGTACTTCTCATAAACACCTTTTTAGTCTTGTTTCAGCTTTAAAGCAAGTACTGTTGTAATGGCACATGTATTTCTGCTCCTGTTGTAGTAAATTTTAAGGAAATCAATAAAAGCATAAAGACAGAATTAGTAGCTAACTCAAATGAGTCTCCGTGAGAATGTAAAGGCTTTCTTATCTGTAAGGAGCTGATGGCCATAAAATGAAATGTATTTAAATACATTGCTAAAGATAATTAAAATATCATACAGGACCAAAGCACTTCAGCTGTAGATATTCATTAAATTGACCATTAATAACTTGTTATATAAAGGAATATTACTGTGTTCATAAATTTTGTATGCAGATTTTATTAAGCTGGCATGTTATATGGATTGATTCCCTGACATCTCCTGGCTGTGGCTGTATAGATAATAGTGTGTTGTATGAGTTTTCTATAATCCAGGAATTTTGACTGACATTTTCTAGCTTGAAATTAAATTTCTGTTCTGTATGGTAATTCTTACAACCAGTCAGCAATCAAAAAATATAATTATGTTGTGATTGGAATGGCCTTATTGTTATGTCAGCATTTTTTTCACAGTTTTCTTTTTTCAAAGACTTATAACTTGGGCTTTTCAATATGTTTGGAGTTAACAATTACAATTTTAATGTTTTTTTACTTGCTGGTTACTCTTTCTTCCTTCCATTCTTTCCTATTCTCATTCAAATATGAGATTTAATTCTCTACATATTATTTATTAATTATACAATTAATCCATCAGCCCCCTTATTGGTAAAAAATAAAACTAAAATGTTTCTCTCATTTATTTCTATTTAAATGCTGTTAGGTTTTAGGGAAGAACATGAGGAAGCAAGTCAGATTTTATAGGAATTTATTAATCAAAGATATGAGTAGACTGACAACAGTGGAGTATGCCATAATAATAATTTGGCTACAATAGAGTAAAGGGGAATAAAGCAGATGAGCAAAATGGAGATTCCATGACTTTTTGTAAAAAATTCAGTGATTACTGTTGCAGGTATCTATATAATCTCACTTTTTAATGGAAAATGCTATCAAGTCAAGGTAGCTAGAGGATAAAAAGTAGAGTTATTTATTAGCAGTCCAGGAATCTCTGTTGCAAAGAAAACAGGAGTACAAACCAAAGTCCTCAACTTTAGATACAGGTATAAATATACTCAGAAGGTGTGTACCTCTGTTTTTAGGTCCTAAATGTGCTATTTTTGACATTTTTTTCTTTACTTTTTGCTTGAAAAGAAATTATAAACTGTAGAGCCAAAATCATGCTAGTCTAAACAACTCAGTATTCTCCATGGCAAAAAGGTTTTTAATGTCTAACTGGAATCCCTTTTCTCCAATCTACAGAGAATCTTAGACTCTTTTATGAACTTAATCTTGATGTCTTTATTTGATCATTTTTTACATTAATAAATTAATAAATCACTTATTTAGAAGAAGCAATTATCATGTGAACCTTCTCTTTCTGTTTATTGTTCACATAATAGAAATAGGATAGGATTCTTGCAACTAAAGGTGCAAGAAGTTTTCTTTCACAAGCATTAAAGCTTAATTTTCTCAAAAATGTGCCTTAAAATGGGAATTATAGTGAGGATATCTGCAGCCATAAATCCTTGATTTTTTTACCAGCAAAAATGTACTTCTGGCACATGTCTGTTTATAACTGCAGTTGAATTACCTTTGTAAAAATATAGACCTGTGAACTTGACCATGACACAGTGTGTGTCCAAACAGGTCTCTCTGTGATGACAGTAAATGCATTTTCAACAAGTTCCACAGAGCTCTTGCAAAAATCTGTTTATTTGAGAAGCTGCGCTATAACAAAGATTGGATAAGAAAGCATCAGAGCATCTGTGCCAACTTATTACTAGCAATATTATCTGATTCGTTTTGATTTAAATGGGAGATATTTTGTTTTAATGCAAACTGAAAATTATAAGATGTTCACTGTCCATTAACAAGAAAATGTCTCAGTTTTTTTGAAATGAGTTTTTTAGGCTTTTAACTGGAAGTATGTTACTTAATGTGGTATTGCAGAGTGAACTGTTTGTGTTTAGTCTGAGGGTGAAATGTACTTCTCTATAATAATATTTACAAGGCAGCTTTCGTATGGTGAAAGTAATTAAATGTAATTGATATCAGTGGGACTGGCAAGTTTGGGGAAGAAATTGAGAGAGAGACTTTTGGAACACAGCATCAAAACGTTTTAGATTTGATTGAGTTAAAAGTAAGGATGTTTCACATTTAGCTGTAAGAAGAAAGCTGAGAAAGCAGGAAGGGCTTTGTTCGTTAAAGAGTTGCGTGCTGCTGCCCGTGCTTGACCTTTTCACAAGAGAAATATGAATTAAAAGCTGAAAATAGGACTACTGTACCCACTTCTTTTTTTTTTTTTTTTGCCTATTGTTAGAACGCCTATCTCACCAGGCTGCTTCCAACAAAATGAGCTTTCCTTTGGTTATTATAGCTGCTCAGAGAAGTGGGTAAGCTCCAGGCTTTAATTATTGACTCTCACTCCCTGAAAATAAATAGAGAAGCCATTTTTTATTAGCCAGAACTTTATTGCCTTAGGTGGTATCAGGATTTCCTATGAATTTTGTAATTAGACTGGAAACATTATGTTCCAGAGAGCATAGATCTGAAAAGGACATGTTATACCACTTAGTGGGATCAGAAAGGCGTGTGTTAAGATGCGATCTCAAGCAGGAGCACTCAGAAAGAAGCTGCAACTTTTGCAATGTAAACAGAGGAGTGAAACACAAGAAACAAAACTGTACTCATTTCATGGTCACAGTTGTATGTTTACATTCTTCTGGCAGACATGTAGAAATTTCGTTTGTGATGCACCTTCTGTTCTCCCTGACGTAGAGTCCTTTCAGCTTTGCGCTACGCAAGGTAGGTTTTTCAGTACCGCTGTTGATAGGAGCGTGTTCACTCTGATATGTTTTGGGGTGTTTTTCAGAACTGTTCCTTCAATCTGTTTTTTCCAAGTGTTGGATAAGTTCCAAAGAAACAAACAAAAGCTTAATAATAGCTGAAATCATTTTGACTTGAAATGTGTATCTCTGTCCATGTGTGCACACGCATTTACATATAGGCAGAAAAGTAACACTCGTGTTATTCAGAGAATTCACTGTACTTACCCTGAGTAGCTGGGTCTTTGGTAACACTTCTTGCTAACAGCAAGCAGATATATTGATTTATAAAATAGAAAATATCTTCATAATATAATAATTTTGGTGTAAAATGCTGTTAATGTAGATAGGGAAAAATCTTCAGGGAAAATAAAAATACAATAAGTAAGTTCTGCTCATTATCTAAGGAAAAGAACAGCAACAAGTTGGAAATCAGAAGGAAAAGCTCACATCTGAAAATTCTGCCACAGGAATGCTAGGTTGTGGTATGAAAGTATCTCCTGGTGATGAAGTTTATATTTCATATAAAGTATTAATGTTATTCAACTGTGATATGGTTTAGTTTTTAGAAGTACTAAAATAAAAAGAACCAAAATGATAAATCTGAAGAGTGTAATAAAGTAAGAATTCACTGAGATATTATTCAACCCAACCTGTTCCTGCAAGATCTTTCCATTTTGATACAGTTCCTTTTTTAAATAGAAAGTAAGTTTGTCAACAAAATAAAATTGCACAGGTTTGCCTAGAAATAGCAGAGTGCCAGAAAGTTGTTGAGGAAGCTCTAGTCCTTGTCAAAAGGCCATGTTTTCAGTTTGTGTGAGATTTTTTCTACTAAATGTTCTTCTGAGAGTCTGCATTGTTTGGAGTGGGGACGTACTACAGGGAACTTGTACCTTGCAAGGCAGTGTTTACGCATCCAGACTCAAAGGTGATACATAAATGCATTTCAAATCAGAATTGTGACACACAACAGGTCCATTTTGGAAACAAAAGCTTCAGTAAGTCAGGAAAGGAATCTTTATACAGATGAGCAATTTAAAAGTAGATTTTAATTATTTTTCAGTTTTAGGTTTCTTACATTAGTACTAGAGACTGATGGCTGCGTTACCTGTGCCTGGTGTGATCACTTACAACATACTGGTGGTTTCTCAGCACGTGCCACACAGTTGGAGGCAGAAGTCTTCCCTGGGTGCTCTGGTTGAATAAGGCTGATACGATTCTCTTGACTTTATACATCAGTTGTTCATAGGTGTAAGATGCTTAGAGAAATTAAAAAATATATTACTAGCGCCAAAGTGCCTTGCATAATTTGATTGTGGGCTGCAGGCTTTTTCTCCAAGCTTCTTTAACCTAAGATAGACTAAACCTCCCTTTCTGCTTGCTTTGCTCAGTACAGAATTTTCTGACACTTGGTACACACAGAGGAACACTGAGAGACAAATTGCCATGACAACCCCAGAGTCACCTCTCAACTGACTTAATGCTGCTGTTTTGTCCAGCTCTCTCACAGTAGTATCACCAAGGAATAAATTGAGAAGTAAAAGAGTTTCTCTGTGTTTAGCAAATAATTTGTGTAGCACAGCAATGCTATAAGAATCTGGTGGACTCCGAATTGTTTTGTCTAGCTCATGATTTTTAAATTAAGATATGTTAAATTGCAATCGTTTGGTGAGTTGTATGAAAAGACCTAACAGAGACCATTGGAAGAGAGTGTCTTGGGGCAGTGCATCAGTAGTGCAGGGGAAGTTGTCTAGGGCTGGTGTGCCTGGGATGCTGAATTGTATTCACTCACCTTTTTGCACTGCTGAATGTTAAGCAAGAAATGGATGGATTATGAAGGCTTCCAACTAGTGCAAGAGATACGTATGTGTCAAGTACATCAGATTAAGTTGATAAATATTACAAGATGGCTGTAACTTTTCATTTCCCTTTGATGTGCCAGAATGCTTCGTGCGATACAACTTACCTTTGATATATTGAACTGATGTTGGAAAGTCGTATGCCTAATCCTTCCCTTCATGTCGAAATTTGCAAGTGAAACACTGAATTCAAACTCTAGCTCTTTTATACCCTCTTTAAAAACAAAACCACAGCTAACTAGTTGATTAGAAATCACATTTTTGCAAATCAAATCGATGTTTGCCTTCCATTTTTTATCATAAACAAACCATACTGTTGTCACAAAGTAAAAATATACATTTTTAATCTTTTTTGTTGAGTATGTTTAATTACAATTTTGTATGCATATACATGAAAACATTTGGTTGCCTGTCACCAGGAGTAGTGTGTTCTTTTGCTTATTTTTGCTAGTTCAGCTTGCCCTTTGACACTCTGTAGTTATTTATTTGATAAGACCAAAAAGGCAGGAAATATAGGACATGAAGAAGGACCTGGGTAGAGAATCTTGCTGACTGCAAAATTCAGGAGCTAAGATAATAGCAAAATCCTGGTCAAATTTTTGAAAGTAATATTGAACGTTGGTCTTAACAATCATAAGTATCCAGAGCTGTTTAAGATAGTTGACTAGAAACCCTATTTTCCTATATATATTTAATTCCTTTTGTTTCCTGTTGAAAATTGAATGAAAAGAAATAAATGGAAGTTTAAATTTTTCTGTAGGTAATGTTTTCCGAACATTTATTTCTATTCTATCATAAAGGTTTGTTATGTTCTTAAGCATATACTGGCATTTAAAGTATTATCAGAAATATAATTTCAAATTTAGAAAGCAGCTACAGACAGCTATTAAAACAATTACTTCTGAAACTTTGTTTTGTTTGTGAACAATATGTTAGTGTATCTTTTTTTGTTCCAGCTGATTTTCCTTTCAGTAAACTTTCCATTTTCTTGGGAACATTTTTACTTCTCTCTTTTGCTGATGGACTTCTCCAGCCATTCATCTGGTCTGAATTTCTATAGCATTCCTTCCCATAAACGCCTGTCTTCATTCCCACTGCTGTTACATCTGTTCTGGAGAGACTATAAAAACATTTCCCCATGTGCTCCTGTAGATACAGGACGGGAAGAAAAAAACAAAAAAAGAAATCCTATGCATCTGTTCTTTTGGAGTGGTAGGGGAAAACAAGAGCTTTCTTTTCCCACGCAACAGCCATATTCTCCATTATCTTTCCTGAAGCCCAGTCGTGTAAAAGAAATGCATTTTCTATATGATGGAAGGGGCAGTTTGTCTTCAGTACAGCAGAATTTTAGGAATTAGAATCTTGAAATTGCTTTCTTTCCTCCTAACCAATTCATAATGCTCAGAGTGCATCTTTCAGCCTTCCAGCTGGAGGAGCATCATTAAGCTGAATTGTGCTAAATCTGTTGTTGCTTCCCAACAGAGAGGAGAAGGCTTTTTGGTAAATTTGTCCAACATCACTCTGTATGCTTCCAGCAGGTTGTTACATGGCTTTGATAGATAGGATACAGGTAGGAAAAATCACCATAACATCTGGGAAAGCAAGAATACAGGCAGTGATGTTCTTCTGGAAGAAGGTGACCACCTAGAGGTAATGACAGATGGTGAGTAAACAAACTTGTCATGTGATTTGATCAACTAATTATGGTTTTGGACTGCACAGTGCAGCAATACCAAGCCAACAACAATCTACATTTGGTGTACATTGAGATTACCTGGCATATTGACTCAACGTAATCTATGGAGTGTAACTTCTTCCACCTCAGCAGTCATCTCAAAGGAGAATGCTGTTCAGTTTTATACACTTGTCTTAAATACTGTCATGAAGAATGTCAAAGTGATTGCCATGCTCTAAGAAGAAAAGGAAGTAGTTCTTTGAAGCGAGGTGTGTATTACAACCTCCTGAGAGATCGTGATGGACTGTTAGGGAAGATTGAAATACAAACAAGAGTTTTATTAAAATGTATGATGATAAAAAATAAAATATAATGAGTAAGAAAAAGAATAATCATAAATCTTGAATATCCAAAAAGTTTGAGTCTAAGATGTCTGCTTTGTAGGTTTCAAATTTAAGGGTTAAAAACAACACTGAGACATAATAGGAAAAGAGTTCTGCACTTCTGGAGAAGTTCCATTCGATGATTTGATAAGCAGTTTTTAAATTCTCAGGAGTCATTGACATCTGGGAAATTGAGGCCGAACATTCTCCTTCCTGAGGTCTTCAATTCTAACAAGTATTCAGCTTATTTTTTTTATTATTTGGCATATGATAACAATTTAGAATTAATAATTCTGATCTATCTCCTTTTCTTTAAAATGCAAGAATGTTGACTGAGGTTTTTATAATATGCACCTATTGTTAATGACACTTGATCTATGTAGGAGAACACTAAGGCAAAAAGAACCCCTTTCTCTTGTTGACTGCAGCATTCACTGAGACAGATGTTACTTGCCTCTTCTTTTTTTTTTTTTTTTCCTTTTTGAAGCAAATACTTTTATTCAAACCACTTGATTTTCCTGCAATTCATGAGATATGATAATTGCAGCAATTTTAAGATCAAAAAGCTATTCCTATTCATTTGAACACTAATATCTTTGGGGATTTTGGGACATTATATTAATCCAAAATGTACAAAGGCTTGAAAAAAAAAAATCCCCAAATTTTGTAATATGTTTGAAGGAGTGCTTGAAATGTGGTGATTCTCTATGTAGAATGAATATCATGGAGAGTTTAGTCAGTAGGGGAGAATCAACGCACTAAAAATCCATCAATTGTCAATATTGGAAGAAAAATATCTGTGCTGTGTTTCAGTATAATGCCTCTACAATGAAGAAGATGTATACATATACAAAAATGCAGTTAGGGATTAAAAAAAGCTATTATAGGAAGAAAAAATCATAAGAAAGTTTCTAATTCTAATGAATGAACTCTTTAACATGCTGGTAATGGTACTTCATTGAAATTGAAAAGAAAATATGGTATGAAAAGCATATTCCCAAAGCAATCTCCATGGACTAGAAATAAATGCAGCCAGCAGTAGGGCTGTACTTTAATCTTTGTATTTTCAAGAATCTCCTTTTTAGAATGTCTCTTCATTGCGGGTGTCATACAGACATCCTGTTGCTATATGCTGCGAAGCAAGGAAAGTGTGATGGTTTTTCTGCAACACAGGAGATGTGTCGGCAGCCTTTCCCTGGGTAAGTTGCTGTGCCTTGTGAGGCCACATAGGGTACTGGATGAGGGCATGCTGGTCACACTTGCGCTGTCTGGCTTGGTGACAATAACAGTGAAAAATGCTTCTTCCTCTAGCTGGTTCTGAAGTTTTATCAAGCTGTGACTTGTGGCTCAGGACAGCTTATTGCTAGCTGCTCAGCGCATCCTCCTTCGCATGCTTCCTGAATTTTTTTAACGCTGAGATTGATCCTTTCTCTTTGTTACTCGCTTGGCATGAGATCTGTTGCCTGCTCCTCAGTCGTTCAGCCAGGACAAAGCAAACAGACCATCCTGGGTGCACAACTTGATCAGCATTGTGTGGCTTCCTGGCACCTTCCAAGGGATTTGTAGAGCTGCTGGGTGAAATGGAAATTTCTGCAGTTTGAGCAGTGACAGTCTCAGACTTGCTGAGGTCGTAGTGCTTCCCTTCGGAAATTATTTCATTATGGATTAGGTCCATAGGCTGTTATCCTAGGTGCTAAGCTTGTTAATGTTCAGTTGTGATGAAGGATCTAGAAAACAAGCCCTACTTAGCACAACCAGATTATAGATTAAAACAGTAATCAGACAAGAGTTAACGTGCATCCATGTCCTTGTTCAGCAGTGTTTCTTTAGCTGACACTGCAGTCATGCACAAAGTGAGCAAGTTCAAACATGACAAATTAGTAACCTGAATTTCTAAGATGATCACAGTTAACTACAAATTTTCCGGAGTATTTCCTCATTCCCATCTGTCTATTTGCTAGTATATTAAAATATCAATTGTGTGCAAACTGTACCATAATTTTCTAGTGTCCTTAAGCAGGAATAATACATAACTGAAATGCCATTCATCGTTCCTTTGAAAAGAGAGCTCTTAATTTTTTATAATAAACCTCAAAAGGTCTTCTAGGATGAATAGCATGAGAAAATTAAGCTAGGAATTGGCTAATACAGGAAATAGTACAAAAGTGTGCCTTCCAGTCTAATGATAGCATAGGACCCCTGTAATTTTACGTACCAAAATACTCAAATATGCACAGTGTTACCTTTTGCAGGTAACTTGAAGTGTCTTTTAAAACCGTAAAATCAGGGGAAAAGGTTCTGTGAAAAAAAAAAGCAATCTAGAAATAAGGGAAATGTATTTGCTAGGCAATTGCAGAGGCTTCCTACAGAGAAGCAACGTCTGGTAGGTGTCATATTCCTGATGAATTTTCTAGGAAGCTGTGTCAGAGCAAAGCAACAGCAAATAGGCTTTCTTAGGTGTAAGGACTTCCTTTCCAGTGTGAGATAAAATCTTGCACTCCAAACTGAAGCAAAAAAGAGCAACTGGCAAGGTTTAAAACTTGGTCAGTGTAGAAAGTTGGAGGATGTTCTAAGGTAAGTTCCCTCACAGCGCATCTATGTGATGCTGACATTATGTAATGCTTCATTTCTGGAGCACGTGGTGATTTCTAGAACATATTTTTCTTCTTCTGTGTGTCAGTTATTTCATGCTTCTGTCATATTTATGTTTTGTAATCTGAAGCTATCAGTCCATGTGTGTGTAGTCAGTTTGAGTTAAGAGGCTTTACCCAGTAGGTTTCTTGCTTTCTCTGCCCCCTTGGAGCATACAGCTAAAAAGTAGAAAAAATTAAGTCCAGGAGACACATTGGCACTAGCAACAGAAAATACAAAATAATAACACTTTCCCTAAGACTCTTTAACAAATGTGTGATCACACTGAGGCCATACTGCAGGGTGTGAAGAAATGAAGGAGTGGTGGTATCAGGAGATAAGTCACAGCTTAGATTTCTCACTGCCTGGTGGTTTGCTTGCATGCCTGTTGTCAGTGGATTCCTGCACAGATATTGAACTGAAAAACTGCAGGAATATAAACTGAACAATAGTTTGTGTAGTTTTTGAAATTGAAAAATATTTATGTGATGTAAGAAAAGTCAGATTTGTTGTGTTCTGCTTTTCAGTTAGAACACATTTCTGTAATCCCACATAAATATTTGAAAAATATCAAGTACAAGCAATGAAGTACAAACACTTGATTTTAAGAAAGTGTAGTTTCTAGAAGTTGAAAATAGCTGATCACTATTATGAGCTCAATTCTGTTCCTCAAAAATCTTATGTTCCTTATTATCCATGTGGAAATAAGGGTATGCGGGTTTGCCTGCATGAGGATCTCGTGCCAAATTCAGTCTAGGAGTTTGTTCCTGAAGCTTAGCACTGGCTATTCACAGCGTTTATCCAGGGAGGCAAGAAAATATGGAACAGCTGGTGGTCTCAGGTTGATTCCTGCTCTCAGGAAGGTGACGCATCCTCTGTGCAGTTTCTTTACAGGCTATTGCCTTACTTTTTTTTTTTTTTTTAATTAAAAGCACAAGAACAGATTATTAAATGACTGTTAATATCTTCACATTTTAATTTTCCTTAATCTTTCTTATAAATTTCATGGGTTTCAGATGTCACACATTCACAAAGTGTACTGATATAGCTGTAGGAAGGGAAGAGTCTGGAAATTCTGGTATTGGAGGTTTTGAAAGACATTTCAGGTTATTTTTTTTTTTTAAATCTGTGTGACTGTTGGCAAGATGTGTGATGTTGGTGTGATGGAATTCTCTAACATTTCTTCCCCCTCAGTTTTCTTTAAGCAACAGAGTATATGTGTATCAGCAAAAATTGAATTTTTCAAGAGCAGTTTCCAATTACATTTTGATACAGCGGTCACAGAGCAGTAAATGACTAGAATTAGCAAAGCAGTAACTGTAGCGGGGGGATGAATACCTTGCATGGGCAAGCAGTCTTAAATCTGAAAATTTAAAGTGAATTCACATGATTCAAAATAAAATGTAGAAATGTTTAATCTCATAAGAAAAACTTCCCCCAAAAAAAGAGTAGTCCCTTTGTGAGTAGAATTGAAGGTACCTTCTTCTCTCTCTAGCAGCACAAGCAGTGACCAGGATTCCTGGGATGTAAGGCCATGGCCTAGAAGACCTGTATTTATATCTCTAAGAAAAAGTAAATTATAATTTCTTTTAGTCTTCTCTTAAGAGTTTCATTTAAGGTTTTATTTTCTTGAAGGAGTCCTACTAGTGGCAGAGCAGTAGAAGCATTTGCTGTGAAACTGGCACTTGACAAAGTGCCGAATATTTTGCTGCAAAACATACACAATTAGTGTTTTTCTTTTTACATGTTTAGACATGAAATAACAAACAAGTATTGGGAACTCATGCAACATCTTAAAATGTACCACATTTCTCAAAATAAACAAGCACCAAAAAAATCTCCACAAATTCTGGTTATTTTACCTGGAGGATTGAATTCCTATATTTTGCAATAATTATTTTGATGAAATGCTTTGGATAGGAAAATACATATTTTAGTGTTATGAATAATCTGGTATCAAAATACACAGCACGTTGGATTTAGTCCATGTCATTTTTAATAAGTATTATTGGCTTTAGTATTGAAATTAAAGCAAACAGACAGGACAGCAGTTTGAGCACTAATGCTCAGTTGGTCTGTGAATTGTATTGCTTATGGAATTAATAGGTATTGGGGAAAGTGTAGGTTTGGTTAATTGTGTGGAATGTAACACGTTTTGTGTCAAAACACCATTAGTTTGCTACTGTTTTCCTACAGTGGAAATACTAGCTCACTTTTTTATATAGATTGTTCTTTAGCTTCTGTTGTCATCTTGCTGTTCATTGCGAAAGTGCTTAAAGCACTATTACCATTCAAAGCACAACTGTTGTATTACTGCAGAGAAGGAAATAATCTGAGAAAGTCATGGTCTCATTGTAAAGGCAACCGATAAGGTCTTCAGAAGGCTGGATTCACTTCCAAGCTTCATCAGCAACTTTCATGTTGTTTTATCGCTGTCTCAGGAAATCAGGAATTGCAGTGCTGTTCTCACAAGGCTATGTAGATATTTTCTGATACCAGAATGTCATTTGATTTCTCAAATAGCATAGAAACATTAGTGCTTTTAAGATGT
The DNA here is from genome assembly GCF_905368555.1 of Meleagris gallopavo. Taxonomy (NCBI): domain Eukaryota; kingdom Metazoa; phylum Chordata; class Aves; order Galliformes; family Phasianidae; genus Meleagris; species Meleagris gallopavo. The sequence continues at coordinate 12,365,292 of NC_139417.1, read as the reverse complement.
TCTGAGATGCTCTTTACTAATGATGACGTTGTTCTTCATTACTGGGAAAGAGTATATCCATTTAAAAATAGCATGGCACAATTAAACAGGAAATATGAATGTATGATGAATCCATTCTTTAGCCAAAACAAAATCAGAGAGAGAAGCAGATCATGATATACCTTATGATTCACCCCCAAAGACTAACATTAATAGTTCCTATGTTTAGTGATTTCTTCAAAGTTTTCTTCTAGAGAAGAGGAAATACAGATGTGGGCTGCAGAACTCTGCTTTGTGTTGGTGTGGCTGGTCATTTCTTATTCTTAGATCCATATGGTACTCTTTAAATATTAAAAATATTCCCGAAGAATAACTTTTAGAATAAACTTTCACAGATGGGCTTTGGTAAGATGTCAACAAACATGACCTTTCAATCTCTAGTGCAAATGGCAATAAAAACCTAGCCCATATAATCTGCCTGCAAATAGCTGTAGCTTCACTGATCTAGTCTAATCAAAGGAACAAGCCCACAGGGGTTTAAAGGATTTCTTGCTGTTGCTGCAGCCATTAATTTAATTGCTAGAGTACAGTGAACTCGCAGAGTACAGTAAATGTTTGGATCTGCAGGGAGATAAACAGCTGAACCCTTGGAAAAAAATCTAAGGCAAATAGGGTTTTCTCTGCAATTAGTGTTGTCTTAAAATATGTTTTAAAAGTAGACCCCAGTAGAGCTGACACAAGTTATCATCTGCAGTTCCATGTAACATCCCACTACTTATTCCATCCTGTCCTGCAGTATCTCCAGTGAATGAGTTGAAACCTCCCAACAGAATGTTGAGAACTTGTTTGTGTGGTGGGATGAATTCCATTGCTGGCCTTATTGCTGCCATCTTCCTCTTTTTAAACCTGCAATTTGAATTTTGAGGTATTTTTCCACCCAAGGATGTATTTTTCACGGTACACCTCTAATTGCATTTAAAACTAATTACATGTGGCAATAGCAATTGAGTTATAAGGTATCTTTTTGTTTTAATCAAGATCAAAAAATTAACGATGTTTTCAAGAAAAATGATTCCTTTATAAAAGCCTTTGAGCAATTTACTGGTCAGTGAAGTTGGGCACTTTCCCTTTTGGCAGTGCACATTTCCACATATGGAATGATGAAACCATTTCATTTAATAACGAGAATTGGCTTGATGCAAAGCCAAACTTTGAATCAAACAAAAAAGAAATTCTTATTGGGTTAGAGTTTAAATTGTCCTCTGCCTGCTCTCTGTCACTGTTCCAATGCATTCTCATTTTGTTTGACCTCCTGCTGGTAGCTGTAGGACTTGGGATAGCCACTGTCAAGTCTGTATATTTCTCCTGATAGAGATGGGCTGTGTGAGCCAGTTCACTGCCAAGGGAGTAGATGTGCAAGTAGGTGGAGATCTCCACTGTGGTTGCAAATTGTTAGCATAGCACTGAGGGATAGCTCTGAGAGATTTTTGGATGATGAATGAGGAATTATTTTTACTGTATGAAACATCATTGTGAATTCTAATTAATTAATGAGTTAAGCATACTGCAGACATAATTGTAGCTTGCAGTGCTGCAAAATATTTATGAGGAACAACACTTGCGATATCCTCTTAGTAAGGGTACAAACATTAAGGCATTAATGCGACTGTTTCTTAATAAAAAGTTGAAGGCTGCCTTTGTTTTCCCTTTCTCACCCGTATGCTCCACTGGCTTTTTGTCATAATAAAGGACAACCAGTTTAGTGCTCCGTTCCAGCTGTGCAGTGTGATGCAGTTTGTTCTTTGCTGTCTCATGTACAGTAGCCGATTTTATGAAATTATTTCTCACTGGGCTCAGTTAATGCACTGGAAGCACTAATGAAAAGATTAAAAAAAAAATAAATAATAAAAAATGATCTTCAAGTTCATTTGTAGATTGAAGGCGACTACCAAAATGCAGGCAAATTCCAGGAAAACCCAGTATTGCCAGACTCTAACAGCATGGTCCAAATTACAATCTTTTACAAATGCCCATTTGCAGCAACTACTTTGCCAACAGAACCTTACAGCACATAGTGCTCTGTGAACCCTCTACCAAATGATGCATGTTTTTCTTTAACATAAATTCCATTAGAGTTTAGTTATTCAACAAGCAGCATTGCATCAGTGTGTCTCCCTATGGGGTTGGGAACTATTTTTTTAATCCATAGGGAAACATGCTTTATGTGTCAGAAACGGTTTTTTTTTGTTGCTTTTTTTTCTATATGTTGACATTGTAATCTAGGAATATATTATAGATATAGACATTCACAGAAAAGTAGAAAATTGCAGCAGTATCCTCAGATTAAAAATAAAAATAGCTTGCTCAGGCATACAGTAATTAAACTGTTCATGACTGCATGTAATTATATCATCATGTACACAGTCCTGTTTCTGTAGTTTGGATCATTGGAGGCCAAAGTGTCAAAATCTCTGTAATGATGTTTAATTCCATTTTAACATTTCCCAGGGGAATTGCTTTGAGTTTATTTTCAAACCTCAAAACTTAGAAAACCTCTTGAAGTTTGAGTGAACTGTGTAAGTTACAGCTATTCTAAATCAATTTGATAATGCAATCATTAGTTTGCCATTCCTTTTCATCTCTCTCTCTGATTCTAATAAACAGGCAGGAGTTATAGTAACCTAGTTCTTTTAGATTTACTAAATCTAAATTTTAGATTTTAGCAGCCAAAGTATGGAATGAAGTTATTTCATTTTTCACATGAATACGTGCTTCTACAGCCTGTAATCATCGTGTAGAAATTGTGAGTGTTGGGAAAAGCTTTTTCTTTGAAATACATTCTGAGAAGTCCCATTTGACTCTATTCAAGTCTCTACAACAGTCTAACATGGGTTTTATTGTCCAATCTATGCTTTCACTTATTTGGACTTTAAAAAGTGAGAGGTTTTTAAGAAAAATGATGATGTACCTTGGTAGCTATAAATATATATGTGGGGCTTTCCCTGATCATTAAGACTTTTTCACTTTATACAAATGTTTTTAAAAGTGACTCTATTCCTGGAATGATAATAGTGAAGGCTTATGTTTCACTACTACTGCGCTATCTTTGAAACCATAACCTATTTAAAGATCCCATTTGTTTTAGTTGCATTAATCATATGAAATGAGTAACTTTGCATAGTATTTTTTGTATAAGATTTAATCTTTGTTGCTCACAAGACTCTGGCTGTAAAAGCTGCACTGAATCATACTAGACATGAAGTTGAGTTTGAGATCTTTCACCAACAGTCTTTGACCCTGAAGTGATTTTTGCATTTTCCAGCCTCATTTTCTCAGTTTTAGCATTAGTACAATGACAGTCACAGGCTGCAGAAGTTCCAAGAACTCCAAATTCTCTTAGGTTTTGAAATGATGCAGTGGAAGTAGTGCCAATTTTTCCACAGATTGAATGAGCCTAAGCAGCAGGATTGCTAATTAGACTGAATCTAACCCTTCTATGTCTCAGTTTCTCCATATACCATAACAGAATAATTGTTTTGCTTCCCTCCCGTGTTTTTTAAAATGTACTCATTAAATGGTAACCTTTTTGAGATAGATACTCCCTTATTATGTATGAAGCATAAAGGCATCCTCGATGAGCTATTTTTATATAAATTAATAAATAATTTGAATTTTTATATAAATTAATAAATAATTTGAATTTAAAGGATGAATAAGACCAGTAAATTTGTTTAGCAGGCACATGCTTTCTGTGGAAACCAGAGAGATTGTTTAAAGTTTGTACACAAAGATTTTATATTTCAAACAGCATAAAATACAGGATGCAGTTAACTCATCAAGAAGAAAAACAAACCAATGAGTCAGAATCCCTGTTAGCATTGATTCCTTCAAGAATTCTGGTAGCTACTCATATCTCTGTCTGTAATTGACCTCTTGAGATAGCTTTTTTGTTGTTTGTATAGTGGACAAGGGGAATGTGATGCGAAAATATCAATAAGTAGAACCAGCCAGCAGACTAATAGCATTAAAAATAAATAAATCAATAAATTGTTTCTTTTCACATACTTAATAATAGTATGTGTTCATTGTATGTTAGCTCCAAGGGACCCAGCCTGGAAATCAGGAATGCTATCACAGTAATTGGAACACATACACATAACAAAAGATGTTCCTGCTCCAAGAAGAGTCCAAATTATTTGCTAATTTTATACAGTTCCTTTAATGGTGGTGTGGATGAACAATAAGTGCCTGTTGTCCCTTGACCTCTTTATACATGGGACTTTGCCCATGCCAAGAAATGGTTGGAAATACCATTACTATATCATGGTCAAAAGGTAGGGACAGGCCAGTGCTTATGGAAAGACAAGTTATAATCTAAGTGTCAAGAAGATGTCTACATTTACTAGCACATGGCATTGAAGTGGACAAGAGATACTACAGGAAAAACAAAGCCTTTCAGGTTCCTGGTAAGCATCCTGTAAGATGTCCTTGAAACTTCTTAGATGAGAGAGGACTGTGGGTTTCAGATGCCAAGAAGTCACTGAAATACCTATTGACTTATAGGAAGAAAAAAGAGATAGTATAAGCTTTTTTGGCTGCCAGGCTTAGAATAATGAAAGACTTTATTTCATAGTGAAAATACTAGTCATAGAAGAAGGCAAGGAAGCTTAAAAAGTCTTCATAAGGAATGTTTAGCACAAGAATGAGGAGTCGATGAGCCAAGTATCCCAGGAAGAGAATAACTAGAAGAAAGCCAGCAGTCTAAAGACAAACAATTAGAAACAGGCATGCATCCAGTTGCCATAAAGTCAGGTTATTCCAGGGCAAGCAGTATACCTCTGTATACTGAAATTACAGGCAGCTTATCTTAAGCAGCAGCTTGTATCCAGGCTGTGTGTGGTGTTCTGTTCTGAACAAACAGAAACTATATCTCTCCAGCAGAAGAATCGAAGATAAATTCATACGCAAAGGTGCCACTCGTTAGGAATTATGCATTTCAACAACAAATTCTTCAGGGTGCTGATAGCATACGTGTGGAGAGAGAATTTTGTCGTTCAAGAAACACCATAATCTTATGCAATTACTTCAAGAATGTAATTTGTAAAATGTGGAACTGGCTTACAGAGCAGAGCTTGCTTTCAGTGATTTTACCTGCTAGCCACAGAGCACTGAGTTGGGGGCAGGCAGAAGCTGGCAGCTTCCCCTGTACTTAATGAAATATGTACTTCTAGTTCTCTCATACAAAAGCTCATTATTCACTTGAAGGAAAGGTTCAACAATACAAAAGTACCTCTGATCCCTCTATGCTGCTTCTAGAGATAATTTCTGGAGCAATGCTTCCAAACATATATTAGGTCTTTGATCTCAAAGCTGAGGTATACATTGCTAATCATACTGTCAAGAACCTTCTTACATGGCTGTGGGGAGATGCAAAAAGTAGTTTCATTCTGTGGTACAGATAACACAAGCTAAAATAGTGATCTGGAAGTTTCAGTGTTTTGTAGGTTTTTTCCAATGTATTTTTTCAACTCTTAAATATAAACATTCCTTTTACATAGAGAAGAGTGATGGAAATGATCAAGGTGGCAAAGGAGCTGACTAGCTGTGAGAGTCTAAAACCAGAGGGATGTTGCATTCTGGAGAGGAGGACAAAGGAGTGTGATGATTTACAATGTTTATAAGGGCAGTTGTTTTTATTAAGATATTTATATTAAAAGCATTCTGTTCTGTTCACTTTTTGCTGAATATCCTGGTGCACAGCCCTTCCTCTAGAACAAAACCTGGATGCTATTACATGGTGCTCCCAGAAATTATCTCAACATGGTATTTCAGATTCTTAATGATTTACAGCACCAGTTTTTTTCTTGTTTTATCTTCCCTCCCCTTTACCTTTCTGTTTCCATTTGTCCAAGTAGCTTACAGCCAAATCTTTTACAAAAAGATCCAAAATGATACTGTTGAGTGGCTGTGCTCCCAATCCTTTGCCCTCCTTGCAGTTGCTGTTTGCAAAGCCTATCAAGAGCAACAAACTTGCTGTCAGTTACCGACTTTTACTCTTTGTAGCCATAAACAACACATGTTGGAAAAGCAGGTGCCACATCGCCAAAATGCCTTTCCTTGGGGCTAGCTAAAGTCCACTTGAACATGTATGAACTTGTTTTCAACTTGATTTTCATTCTTGCTGTGATTTCTACTTCATGTGGAATACATAAAGGAAATACTTTAAAACGTAACACACAAATACACCATTCCCAGCAACCACTCCTGTATTTAAGAGTGTTTCATTTAAATATGACAATCCTGTCATTATTTTCCTAAAACAACAACCACTTAGAATTCCTCTTACACTCGTGTCAACTATGAAAGCTTTAATTATGATCTCAGCAGCAATGATCTTGTTCCAATACAGTTGATGCAAGCGTGTCTGTTGTCCTGTAAATAAATTCAATGACAGTGCCTTTTTTTGTTTAGAATAAGTTAGGCTGTTATTATTGCCAGAAAAATAACACAGCACTTATTTGCTGGATGCAGCTTGTCATACTGCATGAAATCCAGCCACAATTAATGCAATCTGCTAGGGATAGGAGTGTTCTCCTTTTGGTTTCCCTGCACATATGTACCATTTCTAATTTCTCAATCATACTTTCTCTAAGATCTCTGCATCATTCAGTGTGCAGAAAGAACGGTGCTAGCTTCAGGAACAGCTGTTAAGAGCTTTGCCTCCCTGCAAGGCTTTATATACACTGTGCCCTATGCTGGACTAACTGCAGAATTACTTGCTTTGTGGTCTTTTCTGTGACGCTTATAGCACCTGTATGTATGAACTTCACAATTGTAATGAACTTCTGTTCACACTATATCTACTGGGAACTGATGTGCTGGTATTTATCCTCATTTATGCAAGTGGAGCAGGGAAACTGTGAGAATAAGCACTGGCTAATTTGAGGAGCCCAATTTGAGCCAATTTATATGTGATTTTTCAGAGCTCTATTTTATGTAGCTTTATACTTACAAAGATCACCTTTCCTTATGAGGAAGGAGCAGTTTTATCAACGAGGACCACTGGTGAAGCAGCCATCAAAGTGAATACTCAATGAGGGAAAAAACTGAAGGAATTTTGCATCATGCTCTATGGTTCCAGTGTCTGTTGCTTTCTTCTAGATAATCCATAATCCTCCCATTTCATTCACTTTAAATAATTATCTTTTCTCCCAACCAAACTTGTTCTCCTCACTTGATCCCTATGGAAATCCCCATGTTTAACTTATTCATAGTCCCTCTTTTCCCTTTTTCCACTACTCTCTTGGTATCTGAGCTCTTAGCAGGACAAAGAAGCTGAAATGTGTTGGTTTTTTTGGCTGGTTGATTGCTTTTTCTCACTGCAGTCCTCATTTGAAGGTAGACCTCTACCAACTGCTCCTCCTTCCCACTTATGCCTAAGGTGCAGGAGGGCAATCAAGAAAAAGGTCACCAAACTTGTAAGTAAAAGAAATTTATCTGCTACAAAGCTTATTCACCAAAATAGTTAAAAAGGTTGGTTAAATGCCAGCTTCTTGGCAAGAATGGGGTAAGGAGCTAACTGAGAATTTATTAATTTATTAAGAATTTAATAATGGTCCCCATGCAGAAGTGCAGCGTGTTTCTAAGAGCTCTTTGTGAAAGAGTAAATGTTTAGATTCTTTTAAAGGTTTTTTACTGTTTGTCACTGTTTTTTACAGTGGGGTGTGAGGGGAAAGCAATTTGTTTGGGTGGAGGATCAGTATCCACTAATTCTGGGACTTACCATATAAAGAACTGCATTTCTGGTGAGGTGTTAGAATACTACAGTTCAATATTTTATTGTAGAGTAACATCTAGAAATTGGTAGTTTAAGGAATATGACTAAGTCTTGAAACATTTTGTGTAGGCTTAGTATTATAAACATTAATTTGTTAAAAGGTGATAGCTTTTTTGTAAGCACAGTTCTGCTGAGTGCATTGTGTGTAATATTGTAATTGTACATGCTCCTTTAGAATTGGTATGTGAATCATATTTACTAGTAGAATAACAATAATTTAGTGAGTGAATGTATACAAATAGTCCATTTTGCAAAACAGAGGATATGCAACAATGAAGCTTGGCTTTAAACTCTTTGTTGCAGAAAGCATATTCTAGTATTGTCTGTACCTATTGGACAGTAAATCAATCTTCAGCAAAGATCCGTTTAGGATTTTTTCCCTAGTAAGTTCCTGTAGTCACTGTGATATTTAACACCTAGTGTGGGGAAAGCAGACAGCCAGAGTAATCTGATTTGGGCATCTGCTAACTTTCTCTGTAGCCCTTAGTGAGCTGCAGTGCAAGCTGATGTGTTTGTGAGCATCTGTGTGTATGTTTGTGGCAAATGGAGGTGGGTAGGGGGATGTGTGAGTAAGAGAGCTCAAAACACCATGCAGCAAACTGGCAGCAGTATTATTTTGATGGGGAGGAAACGTTTCTGGAAAAATACCAGTTGCCTGTTTGCAAAAACTACAGAAGATCCTTTTCATTCTGTAAGATCCATCCAGTATGGTTATAATGGTTGAGGTACCTTGTTGCTTGCTTGTAAGTTAATTGAGTCATTACAAGATATGGAAAATAAAAACTTAAATTTTAGTTTCTGATTACATAAACAATGCAGGAAGAAAAGTGACACTGGATCAAGAATCATACAATCACACAGAATCATAGGGGTTGGAAGGGACCTCCAGAGATCATCGAGTCCAACCCCCATATTGAAGGAATGGATATTGAAAGAGTGAGACTATTTTAAAATAAACCTGCAGTAAAACCACTGATCTTGAGTGTAAAACACATAGCAAAAGGAAGTTAAGTTTCTAGACATTACTTATAAGCAAGATGTAAATGTTATAATATCAGTAGCAATAGAAAGACATTTTCACTCAAAACCAGGATTCTGAATTTCCATTTGTCCCTTTTCCTCTGTTCTTGCCTATTTTTATAGCAAGTGACCAGAGGACTCATGTAGAGACTATTTCATTAGACAGTAATTAGGACATTGTTGTCTCTATTGTTTTTGTTTACCTGGTACAAGAAATGGGATCATAATCAAATATAAATCAAACATATATATTTTTGCAATTGACCATTCTCATACTGGGAATACTGAAGAAAGATCAGGTTTTGGGAATAAATTTAGATGATAAATCAATGAATGTTCATTCTGTGTCCCCTAGCCCATTGTCTAAGTGATTCTGTGTTTTTTATTTTTAAATCAGGTAGGATTGTTTTTACTGCTTCTGCAGATTAGATCATCTTTGAGAGGAGCATCTGCATTTATTTCTTACACATTGCTAGTCACAAATTTTATCTGCTGCTGTAGTTTTGCATATAAACAACTTTGTTTTTTCTATAAAAATACAATAGCATATGATGCTACTTGTCAAGTTGTATTGTTGTATCTGTTTGTGAGGTTCAAACAGGACAAGCTAAATAAAATTATTCTGTCTTGAGGAATGTTAAGAGACAATCTTAACTGTATTTGCAAAATGCCGCAGGACTGTTTTCAAGTTCTGCTGTCTTCGAGTGCCCCAAACTCTGATGAGCTGTGCATAAAAATGTTGCTTTTAAAATTGGTCAGTTATTAAATTTACCTTCATTTGAACAAATGGAGAGATGCAAGTCAGGTATTGTCTCCTAGTTCTACAACTTGATTTAGCAAAAAAAAAAAAAAAAATGGCAAAGTAGTTAAATCTTGTCTATGTACTGTAGCGTTTTCCCTGTATTTTCTGAGTTAGGTCTTCTTTGTCCATATAAATATCATTTTCTCTCTCTTTTTTTTTTTTATATTTAAGAAGATACATATTTATATAATTGTTAATTCTCAAGTTCCCCATTCACGGCAGAAAAATACTAAATAACTCCACAGAAAGCAACATTTTATTTAATAAGGTCTTTTTGAAAATCGCTGTAGGATATGTTTGCAGCACTGCATAGCTGCAGTGTTTGAGATCGCTGCAGAGAGCAGTTCTGCCAGACTACTGCAAGAAGAACCCAAGTCTCTGCCTTGGACTGAGTACAGTAATGATTGAGCTGAAATTTTCTTCCACTTAGGTAGACAGTGTAAGTCTCTGAGCACCTTTGGTTCCTTCTGGAGATGCTTTCTTTGGCATGAAATAGAGAAGTAATAATTATTTAAAAAAAGATCTCCTTAATCTATGGAAGTTTAGTGAAGTACCTTACTCTGCTTCATTGAATGCAAAACAGCACTAACTGTGGGACTGAAAACTCTCTCCCAGCTGTCATCCAAAATACATCTCCAGGCAGGTAAAGTGGGATATGTGGATCATAACACACAAAACGAGGAGGAAAATGAGCATAGATTTCTAGGCTCATGGAGGGGCGTCTTAAGTTGAACTGTACCATTAAAAGGGAACTGGTTCTACCCACTTTCTAGTTTTGTGAAGTATGTTCTTGTTTTCCCTTTGCTTTTCTTAGAGATACCCACAATAAATATTTTATGCCAGGTTGAATTAGCCATCTTGTGCTGAACTGAGAAAATCTTGTGCTGTTTCCTTGCAGTCTGATGGGGAAAAAACAAGATAAATAATGGAATAGCTTAATCAAAACCAGTTTGGGCTTCTTTAGTTTTTTTTTTGTTTGGTTTGGTTTGCGAGGTTTTGATTTATTTTGTTTTGTTCTGTATTTGTCTTTTTCCCAGCTTCAGTGTTCACCCAGAGAGTCAATTATTCACAGTATTCCTTTTGTTATCAAATCAGGAACTGGTTCACAACCCACCTTACTTTTGAGGAATCCACTCACAGTGGCGTGCTGCACAACAACATCCTGCAGTTTGCTTGTGCCATAAGTAACAGAATGGGAGAGAAAGCAGGTACCACACGGAGCCATTGTCTTCAGTTTAATGTAGTGTTGGTATATTTTGTGAGGGAAATGGGATCTTCTTTTACCCTCTGTATGTTTATTCAAACCTGTTAGTTGCAATGCAGAAACAAAAGGTGGTACCAGAACCAGTGCATAACTACTTTTTTCTGCACTGTAGCCAGATAATATCAAAGACATTAAAATGAAAAGAAAGCAAGAAACAAAAGGAAGTATAAATATGGTGGATGGAAGTGGAACTTGTATGTTGACCATAATAAGGTTTGTTGCAATCAGAAAAAATGACACGAAAACATAATTACCTCAGTGTATGAGGATGTAGTCACCCAATATACTTCAAAGATACCCTCTACATCTTCATTTATCATCATTATAAAGTGTTTCCAAAAGAGTGAATTTACCTTTATCTACTTACGAATGGCATTTGCCTTCATGCATCCTTACCCATGTAAATTAAAATGTTTGTTTACTTTGATATTCTGAGTTGTACACGTGCATTATTTTTTATAAAAGTTTAAATGATAAAGTATGGATGCAGTTTTTTCAAATAAAAATAAAATGCATAAAGCACAAATGAAGGTTTTGAATAAAGATAGTAGAGGGAAGTAAAGAAAGAAAAGGGAAGAAAGTTAAGGGAAAGAAATAAATATTGAACATGGCACGTTAAATGCATAATAGCAGTTCTCTATGCACATGAGTTTTGCATAAAAAAGGATGCATATATAGCTTTTGAATAATCTGCACAGTTCAGAAAGGTATTTTTAGTAAAGTCAGTATCCAAAGTCCCAGCAGGTATAAATAATTAAGCTGGAAATATTGACATCATTTGACACTATGGAGATTGGTGGCCCTGCATGTGGCAAGAGGATTGGAGCTTGATGATCTTTGAGGTCCTTTCCATCCCAAGCCATTCTATGATTCTGTGAAGGAGCTGGTCTCAAGCAGATAGATTTTCAAAGCAAGACTTGGAAGTGTTGCAGATAATCTCTAAAGCTATGCAGAATTTTCAGTACGAGTACAGTTTTCCTGAAATTGTTTAACCTACCAGTTTTACCCTAACATCCATCAAAATCTAAGGAGAGGGTTTTCAATCCTTTTGGACACGTTTCTATGTGCTGTGTGTTAAGCTTGGTGTTAAGTAGCAGAAGGTGTTTGTGGTTTATGTGTCAATCTCTTGTGGGCCTGGCAAGCACACAAGCTGGTGCACACTGAGCCTCAACGGAAGTGATAGAATCAAAATAAACTAAAAATGGCTCTGTCTGCACAAGCTGCTTCTCCATACAGAAAACAAGTGATAAGTGGTGATACTTCCGATCATTGCATTTTTGCATTAATACCATTGATTAAGACTAGGCACAGATGTTAGGATAGGTACAGAGTAAATCACCTGTTTTCACATCTTGATGCCTGTGGGCAGTGGAGAACATTTTGTGTTTTTCAGCTTGATTTCTCTCTTGTATCTTGTGTAACTTAAATTGCAATTGCGGAGTGAAGATGCTGTTAGGTGAGCAGGTACATCTCAAGTAAGTGCTAGAAGTTTAAAGTGAGCAAGTTGGATTACACGAATTAGTTCTCTTTTGGTGATAACTGCAACGAGATAACCTGATTCTGATACCCTATTTAATGTATATCTTTGTTACTAGTTTTGTTTTCTTTTGTCTTCATACACATCTCTGCCACATTGACTGTGACTTTTCTGACTTTGTGATCCATTCCATTTCTCTACCCCCACTGTTGTTTGCAGTCCATTTTAGCCATATTTTTCTATATCTTTCTTTGCTGTAAGACAAAATCAGCCCCTCCAATAGCTTTCTTTACATCTAGAGAGTTCATATCCTGCTGTAAGGCTCAGACATGAGACAAACCATGCTCTGAACAACTGTTGGCATTTCCTTTTCCTGCCAAAATGAGTTGGATAGATTTGACATTACGTAAAGGATGACTTTCAGACTTGTGAAGAGAAATGAGAGCTCTTTTTCTGAAAATTAAAAAAAAAAAAACAAAAATAGTGGTAGCATTCAATTCTTTCTCATAGACTCGTAGAATGGGCTGGGTTGAAAAAGACCTCAAAGATTATCTGGTTTAACCCCCTGCTACGTGCAGGGTCACCAATCAGCAGACCAGGCTGCCCAGAGCCACATCCAGCCTGGCCTTGAATGCCTCCAGGGATGGAGCATCCACAACCTCCTTGGGCAACCTGTTCCAGTGTGACACCACCCTCTGTGTAAAAAACTTCCCCCCTAACTGTCCTTGTCAGTATTAAGAATAATCTTTTTTTCCTATTGTTATCCTGCTTTATGAGTACATGTATTTACTAATGAACTGTTTTTCATTCCACTAGTTCTGTCTTCCAACTAAATCAGCATGATCCTTACTATTTCTTTGAAAGTAACATCTTTATTCCAGTTTCTTCTTTTCCCTTTGTTGTGTCACATCTAAAAGTGCATTTAAAACATTTTTAGAAAGAAATTTCTTTTTCTCTCTCTTTTGAAATCAAAATGTCTTCATCTCATGCAAATTGGAAAGGTAAACTCAAGGATTACAAGACAACTTTTAAGCCATGACCAAATCTCACTTGTTTCTGCTATGGATTCATGGAGGAGATTGATCATTAAATTATGCTCTGCTTTTTTTTTTCTTCTCCATAGAGACATAATAATGAGCAAAACGAGCTCTCTTGATTTTACTACTATCTCTATAGACTATTTCACGCCTCTGTATTTATAGAGATGTGTATGCTGTGTAACAATAAATGTTTCCATAAACATGAGGGTAATAGAAGTGTTTCTCATGATTCAGAAACAAGGGTAATGACCGAATGCCTGGCAACTTTTCAACTTTTTCTTTTTTTTAAAGAAACAAATGAAAGAAAGAGGATAACAAACGTGATGATGTCTTTGTCAGGCTAGCAAACATGCATTTTGAAACTGAACCTGGTAGTAGGAGGTAAAATAAAAGGTGACATTTAGAATGATGACATGATAATTTCACTCCTGCCCCTAGAGCTCAAAGCTGCATCTTTTCATGTATTTATGATTCACTGTTTGTGAAAGAAACACGTGTTGGAGTATTTATCATATTTTGTCAGGAAACTGTTGCTGTAGGTGTGAAATGAATGTGTGTTATGTCTATATATACAAGAAGGGTATAAAATAATTCTTACCTTTCTTAGTTGGAAGTTGGAAGCTCAAGAGAAAATGCTTAGTTTTTGGGGAGGCAGCAAGTATTATGTAATTGATAACTAATATGTGACAAAAACTGAATCTGAGATATTATATCACCATTTTACCTGTTGAAGTGATACTAGAAAGGGAAAATTAGAAATGTGCTTTAGTAAGGATATTGCTTATAAAGAGGGTAATAATAAGAACAATGAGAGACACAAGTGATTTGAAAGAGTTTATTATCAAATGTATGTAAAGCAAGATAGAAAAGCAAACAAAAAGAAAAGAAATAGTAACAGGACGTTAAACTTAAATGATATTATGAAGAAAGACAGAAGAATATTTCAGTGACTTTAATAGTGGTTGCCATTAAGTCTAGAAGAAATGCAAAACCATGGCTTTCTGTGATTTGTTTCCTGCGTTATGTCTTTTCATTTGCAATTCTTTCAGAAAAGGAAAAAAAAAAAAAAAAAAGCAAAAAAAAAAAAGGAATGGCTTTGAATTATAGAAGAAATTTTCATTCTTTAACCATTCTCAACAAATTTACCTGGCATTTAAAAAGCATAAACAAAAAATGAAAGCAAAGACAAATATGTTCCCCCCCAAACTCAATAATTTCAGAAAATTCAGAAGTAAAAACAATTATAGTTACTTCTGTTTGTTTGTTTGTTTGTTTGTTTTGCTCTTCTTACAGTCCATCTTAACCTGTTATTTTGTGCCTTGAGAACTGCACTCAGGGCTTGAAAAAAGGAATAACAGTCCTGAGAGTAGCTGGATCAATTCAAGGGGATGGAATACATAAAAGGAGTAAGTACAGGTGAAAGTGTTTGGTTGTGACATTTAGGATACTAAAGAAATGCTAGAATAGTCATAAGCAGTGTAATGGTAGAAAGTAATAGTATCTTTCATTAGATCAGCTGGTATTGCTGGGAACAAAAAGAAACATTTTGAGTCAAATGTACTTTTTCAGTTCTTTAGTTGTGCCTGCTTACTGTATATATATCCTGATCTACGTAGTATGATCTTATTCAGAATATTTTGTGCAGTATCTTTTACCTTTTATTTTTTCTGGGGACTCTTCATTCAGTCTTTGGAACTGTGATGAGTGGTTGGAATAAATAGCGAAGTAAAGTAGCTGCTTGTTACCAGGTTTTGTAGATTCTGTTCCATACACTTTGAGTGTCTTGTCTTAAAATTCATTTGAGCAGACAGAGAAGGTGCACGGAGAAATTTCATCTGTTGTTAGGATGAGCAAGGGTTCTTGTCTTCAGAGTTTTTGTGGCCCATTAAGTCTAAATGATACTAATAATGTAGTTTTGAATATCTCACTTCCTTATGGGGTGCAGTTGTATAGCATGCTATTGTAACATCAGTACTGTAACGTGTCAGTTTTGCTAAAAGGCAGCAACTGTTAGAAGCACAGAGGGAATATTGTGGCTTCTGAAAATTACTGTGTTTTTCACTCTTGTGAGTATGATCTAAAACTACCATGTCTGCTTTCGGTTAGTGACTTGTACAGATGACAGAATGTTTGCAAAATAATGTTTTCTTTGCTCATAAACTGAATAAAGAGAATGCACTAAGCATAAGTTTCTTGCCAAGTCGCTGCGAGGCTTAGTATAATTATAAGGGAAGAACTGCAAGAGGTGCAGCAAGTCAGGATAATCTAATCTACAGCAGGGGCTTTCTCTGAAGAGCTTCCTTAAATTGCCCAAAGGAAAAGCACGTACACTGGTGTTAGCTTTAAATTTAGAGTGTCACCACTGATTTTAGTGCATGGTCACCCACTACTTTTAAAAATGCAACTGTGGTAGACTTGCATGTGAAATCAGGCACCTGCACGTATGAGGCTAGTACCCAGATACGTTTTTTTTATTTTGGATCTGAACTTTAAGCAAAATAACCCTACAGTTTGAAAGAATTCAGATACAAACATTTGTACACGCTCTGAGGAAACATGTGCCTTTGGGGTTCTCTCATTCAATGTTTACACTTTTTAAAATTATCCTGATAGGAAATTAGTTCGTTCCCAAACAAAGAATTATCAATTTGGAGTTAGAACATTTTTATGTTTGTCTGCCATGACATTTGTTTCAGCTGCTGCAATGCACATGGCTATAGTTTATTGTGCATTGTTCAGAGATTTTTTAAATTGCAGGGCAGCTGTGTGTTTTGAGCATTTCAAGTCCTGTTAAAGCTTTCCATGCAAATATACATCTGAAACTATACATAGTTATATACACAGGTCACTCCAAAAGTAACACCACCTGTTTATTTCTATGGGAACTACAACAGGTACAAAGTGCACAACACTCTTTGATAGAGCAAATTCTCAGCTACATAACACTATTGTTCAACGCTGTCACCACAATTAGCTATGCATTATTGCTAGCAATGAACAAGAGTTTGTGTGCTGAGCTTGTTAAAATCTGAATGGCTATCCAAAATGTGACTTGACCTTCATGTTGCTGTTGCCACTGCTGAAACACACCTCCCACTGGGCCAGCACCCACTGTTTGGTCTCCATAAACATTAAGCAAATGTCAATGAATGTCAATGGGTGCAGTTTTTTCTGCATGGAAGGTCTGAATTCCGCCCTTTGCTTCATACTTCCATGTCAGATGTCATTTTGCCAGACTGCCCCTCTGCTGCCAGCTGTTGCATGGCAACAAAATGTAATGGAATATGGATGGGAAGGTTCAACTTCTACTGCCATTTCACCAACATCTGCCTCTGATGTCTTGGGCCAACGTAATAAAATAGGAGGTATTATTTTCATAGTAGCCTTATAGATTGTATGGGTGCCAATGGTATTCTAATTGAAGGGCTTTTATTATTTCCTGGAATGCATTCTTGTTGATGCTAAACTGAGACCCTGTGAAAGGAGACAAACATGTAAATGAAGTCAACTTCTCAGACCTCTGGGATCTGTTACAGCATGAGTTACTCTTAACAGATAATTAGCTGGGGCTGTTAATCAAGTTTAGCAGGTGTTGAGTAATGAACCAAGACAGGGCATCTGCTGTGGCCAGCCTCTCACTCTAATCTGGTTAGAGAACCCCATGCCAGTTGGAGCCCAGAATGCTTTATTCGGAGATACAACAGTGCAGTTAACTTTCATCAGTCTTGTGATCATCGAAGAAGGGTGACATTTACAACAGGAATACATAAAGGAATCAGTCCAAAGTTCCCAAAGTGGAAACTACTAATGAACGCATGTTCTATGAAGACTGTTCTTATAAAAATCTATGAAGGTCTTCTAGAATTGAAAGCTTTTCACTGGCTAAGTGGAATGAGTTGTAACTGCTGACCATGTAAAATGTATGTAAAATTTATTTGCTTTAAAAAAACCCACCATAACGAAATAAGTTTTAGAGAACTGCGTAACTAGGATTTTGTATAGAGGACTGCTGTGAAAATAACATGTAAAGATACTTTTACTACATAATTTCCAAACCATTGTTGCAATCTAAAACTTTGCAACTTCCTACTATATTCTGTGTCAAATGATTTTACCTAGGAGATCCATGTCTCGTGATTCATCACCACCAACTAACAACTCCAGCATTTTCACCACTGTATAAAGCTTAATTGGTTACCTTGCCCATTAGGTGCGTGGTTTTCCCACCAATCTGCTTGCAAATTGATTGGTGTGAGTTTTTAAGGATATTTCCAGCTCTGAGCTCGATGCCTGGTCTGGTGCTGGCTTACAGGGCTGCTTGTCAGAACTCTCTCTGGGGCCTCACTTTGGTCAGTCAGGCAGTTTGCACAGGGAGGGATCCAGCATTGCTGAGAGTGCTCTGAGAGACACATGCAATATGGATAGGTCCCAGCACACTTTGTCTGACCAAAGTGCCTGTCTTCCTGTGTGTTCATATCTGCCTCTCCCCTTATGATTTTCTCATGACTGATGTGAGATAGACAAGAAGCCCCAGTGTCCTTCCCAGATGAGAAGGACAAGGGCTGCCATGCAGGTGAATGAGATGTGTATGCTGTCTGAATAGGGAATGACTTCCCATGGCTTCATGTTTCGATAGCACTTTTCTCAGATGTAGTTGATGTAGCCTTTACATCTTATCCAACCTCTTCCAAAAATGAAAAAATAAGCCAAACATTCATTTAATTCCTCTTACTTAGCTTAATCAGGGCTTCTTCAAGCAGAAGTTAAATCTGAGTCACATTGTGGATATTACAATTCTACAATTCTAAAAAAGTTTGAGGCTTTTAGATGACGATGATGATTATTATTACTACTATTATCATTAAATGACTTTGTACCTGTGGCTATTTTACTCCAGGGGTTTTCTATAAATTGCTTGTGGCAATTATGTGATCAAATTCATAGATGTTTCCAGCTATTTATTTGTTAGCAAAAGATGGACTTGTTTATCCAGTAATTATTAGCATCATGCTAATATTAAGTATTTTTACTGCAACTGGATGATTCCAACTGCATGTCCAGTATTTGTGGAAGAAGATTCAGCAACACTTTCTACTGTTACTGGTGTTTGCCAAGTGTCTTTTGGTTAGTGTGAGATACTATGGTGGTGTTTTTTATATAAGACTTAAAATAAGAGGTACTGATCATGGATCTCTGAATTCAGAATGAGGAAAACAGAGGTTTCTCACAGCTACAGGGAGAACAGGAAGAAAACCGGGTACAATCAGAAATTGCAAGGAAGAGAAGAGGGATCATGTATTCTGCAAACCTCAGGCAACCATTGCTTAAAGAAAATCAGGAGAGGTGTGCAGACCAGTTAGTAACGTGGGGGGGTGAGACAGCTGTCCCACTGGGGGTAATGAAGATGCAGAAGCAAGAGAATCCACAGCATGCTGCTTTCTGTTCAGTAACAGGATTTCATCCTGTGTGATTTTTAATTTTGTCATCTATAACATTTTGGTATTGAGTGGTGCATGGCTGTTTTATTAGGTAGATATCTTTCTAATAGTTTTTATTAAGGACATATATTTTTTTCCTAATGTGCCATTCCTGTCCGTTTTGTACATTAAAAGGTATGGTAAAATTTCTTGGGAGAGCTCCTAATATGCATGCAAACTAGCCATAATTCCAAGTAGCCATAACTCAAAGCTGACAATTGAGACTTTTTTCCCCCTACGCTCAAAAGTATGAAAAGTGATTAGACATTATTATGGACTTATCGCTTGCCAAATTTCATTTTAAAAAGCTTAGTTTGCAATGCAGTGATCTACTACAAGACCCTGGGAGAATATGCGTGTAATCTCATGACAGGTGTATTATTAACCTGTGTCACTATTGTAGGTTACAATTTATAGGGCTACTAGGTGGGAAGGACAGGGAGAGGGTGTTCTGTAGATTTTTTTTTTTTTTTCTTCCCTTTTTTCACTTCATCTGGAGACGTAGTTGCTCTCTTCTGTCCTACGTAAACTCAGGGATGATGGTTCTGCATAACAGTCATTTTAAACCATCTGGATAACCACACATTCCTATCCTTTTTCTAATAACACACCGTCCACCTTCCACTGTTAGGAACCACACCAAAAATTATTTGCTTTTTGTGGATTAAAAATTTGGGAATAGATGTCAAAACTTGGGAAAGTTTGTCAAAACCTAGGCACTACAGGCTCTGCCGACTTCTTTCCTGCACTCAGAATTTACCCATCTACTCTTCTGAGACTCTAACCAGAAGATAGATCACTTGACTGGTAAACAACTGAAAATACTTTTCTACTGCCATCCCTCTGCCACCCCAGCAATGCCTTCTGTACAAGTGCTCTCATTAAGTAAAGTAGGTCAGTGATTCTTTAGCTATTCATAAATGATAAGTTACCAGTGCCATTTTCTTTCCCTTTTCATTTTTGTTGCGCTTCATACTTCTGTTGTTTTCTGAGTGCTTTAATAACAGATAGTGACAAAAGATTACGTGGTTTTGAATTTGTGACTGCATATTGAAATCACTTTTGGAAGGAGCTGCATTGTGTATTTTCCATCTTACAGGCATCAGTTCTTTAGAATTAAATGGCACTGTATGCTGTTTCACTGGAAGAAATGTAGGTTCCAGAAAGTAATTTTTGTTGTCCAGTGGTTGCTATGAATTAACTTACTGATAGAGTAGAATCCCTAATGCTGTATTTTTCCCTTTTATTCATAAAGGGCGATGTAGCTATAGCTGTCATTCATTTCCTTCAAATTCTGAGTTTTTAGTGGCAAAGATGGAACTCTACAGACATCTACAAATTTCTCTATAAGGGCTTTCATTTCTCTTATGGATTTAATTAGTTTGATTTTGAAATATCTCAGAGAAGAAATATGTAGTAGACTTGGTACAAACTGGAGATGTGTTGTTCTCCCAGCCACACACACAAACTGCAGTACATAAGGACAGTACCTTGGCCTGTCAAGGCTGAGAACAAATTTTAAGTTTGTTTTAGTTTCCTCTGAATTTCTGTAAATATTTTTTACGATGCCAATTCTAAAAGGGAGTCTAAATGATCGCAAAAAAGTCAATGCTAAAAGTGCTTCCACATTATTTTTTCAAGTACTATTTATATAATTTAATGGGTGTTTCACTCTTACCACTCCTTTTGGTGGTACACAGCTGGCCAGTCCCATGAAACATTGGGAACATTGAGGAGGAACATTACAAATATGTTAACTGTGTTGCTTCAGTAAACAACTACAGCATTGTATAAATCTCATATAAGTTTTTCTTTAGAAATTGCTGAGCTGATATTGGCATCTCTATAAAGTATGAGTGCAAAGCTCAACCAACCAAGAAAATCACTTTCTTGTTTTAAACTAGTATCTGTTCCTGAAACAGTTTCACTCATTTTCTTCTAAGTGGAAGATCTCAAAATACTTTTTTATATGAAAGGTTTCTGTGTTAAAAGTTGTTTCCAAGTCACAGTCACTCCATCACTTATAATAGGAGTATGGGCTGATTTGTATGGCTCAGGCTAAAACTTGTGCGTTGTTCTGGATGCAGAAAAAGTAGAAAGTGTTCTTTCTGGCAGTTGGTTCTGGAAGAAGAGTGTCTGTATCCTGGTTTGAATGCTGCTTTTAAGACTCTGGAAATGCATCCTTTTCAATTAAATCGAAGTAGAGCAAGGAGGTGGATTTTTCCATATGTAAGTTGATGCTTATTTTGGAAAGTTTTTGGGGAGAGGAATTTTTGAAACCAACACTGGGTATGGAAGTAATAGCTTTGGTGTTTCAAGCAGACTTGAGAACTCACAGGGCTTGAAGGACAAATAACATGGATTGCTTGGCTGAGCCTACTTTGGAGTAACTGCAGTCAGTAACACATGACGAGAATGCTGACAAGTACTGTAGATATCAAGAAGGTGCCTCCATTCTTTCCCTGTTTGCTATTTAGCAATGCATTTTGATTCTGCAGAATTTATTTCAGACTCATTTTCTGGACTGCCTTGAACTCAATGTGTGCAGCCTCAGAATTTGTCTGGCTCTGTTTTACATAGTTATGTGGAACTGAGCATTATCCTGTTCCACAGATTGTACACCTACAGTGACGTTTTCCTCACACTTTTACCTGCTTACCCAAAATGATTTTAGAATAACCTTGTTTTTTATCTTCCCATTCTACTCCCTCTGATCCCACAAATCACTTAGTTGGAAGCCAAATGAAATAATAAATATTTTAAAATAATTCACATTCCAATATTTTGAGACCTGGTTCAGATTGTGTGAAGTGAAATTTAGGATGCAGTGAATACTGTTAATGACTGCAATATTAATGTGGGTTTGTTTGATCTTTTCCCATGGTAAATTTTGTTTTGTTTTAGTGAAACAAACTGTATTATATTTTTCTGCAGGAAGGAAGTTTCCATTTGTCTTGGTTCTCGTAATTCTTATAACAGCATCAAACTGAACATGCTTACAAAAGAGACATCTGTTTTTCACAGTCCCTTCTGTAGGAAGAGACTTTGTTTTGTTTTGAAATTATTATTTCCTGTATTTTAGCAGATGATCATATTTAATCCAGATTCTGATTGTCACCAGTATGTATCCGGAAATAGCTCAGTTTATTTCATTTAATTTCTCACATTTGCTGTTAGTATAAAGGAAAACTGAACCCAGTGAACTGGCTGTTCTATTTCTGTCTTTGTGTTGACAAGCATTATTATTATTTTAAGAGAAATGAGAAAATGCAATTACATATGGCTCAGAAGTTTTCAGTGTTTTGACAGCGTGTTAGATTTTGTTTTACTGCCTGAAAGAGTGACTAGATTTCATTTTGGGTTGAGAAATGGCATGTGGTATTTCAGCTGTTTGCATGAAGCCCCGACCATGTCAGTACACTCATAGAATCCAACATGATTAAAAGCAAAACAAAACGCAGCTATAATATTTGAGTCTAGTCCCTGTGTTGTATTTCTTCTCTCTGATGATCAGTTCCTTATGGAATTTTTAAAACATTCAGGTTTTGGTGCTAGGTGGAGAAAACCCACTTTCTGGCATGCTGCAGGTGCTGCAGTAGGTTTCCTAAAACGTATGAATATTGGTTGTGTTCCCAAAGTGACAGCATGGAGCAATGCACGAGCTCTTGCAAATAAACTTAAATCTGTGCAAGCAAGTTTTGACTTCTGAACTTCTTCAAGGCAAATTTGAGAGGTGTCAGTGCATCTTGCAAGGTTTCAGTGTGAGGAAATGGAAGTATTTATCTGACTATGTTGGGCTTAGATTGATCTATTTTTCTTTCCGGTTTTATTTAGCTCTTAGAACAGAAATAGATGACTTCAGTAAATTCTGAAGCTTTTATAGCTCCAGTTTTATCTCAGACAAATTATTGGAAAATGCACAATGCCATTGATCTGACAAGAAAGAACACGAGTTTTAAATAGAAAAGAAAATGCTAAAAACCTCTTCCTCTCTTCTCCTATCCCTTCCTTCCCAAAAACATAAGCAATGGGGGCTAATAACTGCCATAGATTTATTTGAAGTGCTGCCTGTCTGTCTCACTTTTGTTCTGAATAGCTGAGAGTCTGTGGCAGCCCTGGCTCCAGATGTCTGAGAGACAAGCTATAATATGTTTCAGAAAGTCCCTGTTTGATTGCATGTCTGGGGGAAAAATGGAGTACGCTTTGTCTTTGCTACAACAGTGCTTAGCTCCTGAGAGCATCCTCTAAAGGAAGAAGGACGTTTCTGAAATGAAATTAACAGGTCTGTTAACCTGCTAGTTAATATCTCTTTAGATGTATCTTTTTACTGCAAATGCTGAAGCAATATAGCAGAAAGCAGGAATCTGTTCTCAAGTCTGTGACTTGAAGAGCTATCTGTCCCAAACACACTGTAAGAACTTTGATGTTTTGCTCTGATGGAGTAAATATTTTCAGCATGAAATACTTGGTGTGTTGGCCTCATTATGGATGTAAGTGTTCTGCACCCATCTGCCTTGGACATATCCTCAAATATTTCTTTATAACAGAAAACACTTAAAGCCAAAACTTAAGGTGCACCCATCTGATATTTTCACTTCAGTTTGTACAGTGCTTTGCTGAAACTTTTGAGGATATTTATTTATATATGTTTGTCAGCTACAGTGGTCAGTTGTTCAGTTCCAAGTATGCATGCATAATTGAAACAGAATGTAAGAACATAATACCCAGTAGTGGTTGCTCTTGGATGGGCTACAAGAGATGAGTCAATAGAGTGGTGTTTTCTCCTTAGTATATATTACAGCTTGAACAACCAGTGACTTACGTGTTTATTCCACTCTATACCTTCTGTGTGCCTTGAGCCTCCTCAGGGACTTGCCAAAGGACTTGTTAGAATTTTCCAAATTAGTGAAATGAGCCTGTGATATCACCAGAGCGTTCTTGGTCTGTTCTTTATTGAAGGAGATTTGCTGTCTACTATTCTGGACCCTAGGGCCATTTTCTTGATGTTTTTTTTCTTTTTCACTCTAGCCAATGGTTCGTATTAAATGTAGGTAGCGAGGAAAAATAAAATTATTGTAAGAGGAAAATGGTGCGTTCCAAACCCTGATCTTTGCTGGAAGTGAAATACTGCAAAATAGACCAAATCAGTGCTTCAGGAAGCAACATATGGAGTGAAGGACTTTCTTGCTTGTAAAATATCGAAGGAAGTAAACAAATGTATTCTGTTTTCCTTGCTATTGAAAACCAGAATGTCCTTTTTCTATTAAGAGCATTTTGCTATTCTTTCAGAAATCTCTTTTAATTAAGGCTCTATAACATGTTTCCAAGGATATGAAAGAAATAATTCACCATGACTCCAGCAACTACTGTCGTTTTCTGATGGAGAAACACAAATTCTTCTTATCACTTGGAGAGGCAGCAGTGATTAGAAATACACTATAGCTAAGAATCAAGTATTCTTCCTTTGGGCAGTTTCAAAATATTAATAACTCTTTTTTTCTGTTTATTCAGTAGTGTGGTGTTATTGTACAAAGGCATTATGATCCTCCCTCTGCTGGGACATTTCTGGCAGTAGCTTTTCAGCATGTAAACTAATAGAGGTTTGACTGAACCCTTTTAAATATTTCTGTGTTGCTACAGGCATGTTTGCAATATCAACACAGCAGTCAGTGTAGTCCATTTGACACAGAGGAAGGGCATCCAAACAGGAACAGGTTAATGCTACCTCCCCAATTCCTGTAGCTGCCCACGAGCCCGGTATTGGTATGCTTTTATCAGAAATGAATAAAACCCTGTTTCTATGCTGTCAGATGAAGAAAGAGGAATATTTTAAGAGCTTCCTGTAGTCACACAGGACTTGCTCAGTCATTCTTGGATAGTTCTTGTCCCACAAAGAGCAGAAGGTGAAGTGAGAGCCTTGACCACTGCCACAGCTTGCCCCAGTGACCCTGAAACTGAAGGGGAAGCTCATGTGCACTGCTCAGAAGTGTAGCAGGGTTTCTGCTTCTGCTCCAGGATCTGTAAATGCCCTTTCAGGGCTCTCATTGAATCTTCTCCATACATCACCTTCATAACCTGACCTGAATTCCTCTGTCTGCTTTTTGATGATTATCTTAGTCTCCTTCATAAAATAGGTTCACCAAAGGGGAAAATTGCCTGAGAAGAAAGAAGACAAACAGCTAAGTATGACAGTGCTAGAAAGTCAAATAAAAAGAACCTTTCCGAATTGCAAAGGGTGACGTCCTTGTAAAAAGCTTCAGTCTGCTTTTTGTTAAATATTTCTATGAAGAACTGTCCATCTCATTCACTTTCTCACTGCTTACAAAAAAGAGCAATGACAGCACTGGCTCCAGGTGTCTGTCAGCAGAGCAATAAAAGTTTCAGCCATACCCAGCATGATTGTGTTTGATAGGTAAAAACAGACAGATGCTAATTTCAAAACCTGACTTTCAAATAGACACTTCTCTGTATGTCAGGTTAAGGAAAAGAGACTGTATGTGGCTTATCAGAAACAACGCACTGAGATTTTATGTGATTAAAGGATTAAATTAATCTTTCACTTTATATTGCTGGTCAGAATTCCTACCAGTAAAGCACATGCATTTATTTTTACATTCTACTTTTAGAACAGAAATGTTGAAAATGGGTCAAATGTGATTCATTGTCTGTAGCTACCTTTGAAATGACGCTAGTGGCTACAGGAGCAGGACGTGTCTGGTATCATTGCTTATGTAAAGACTCTATAGGCAGAAGGAGTTAAAGTACATGTAATCCTGGCTATGGCGCCGCCTTCTTCTCCTTTTCTTCTCTCACTCCAGCTATTCTTCCTTTTCCGTTTTGGTTTAACCTGCATTTTACGTGCATTTTGAAGCTTCCTTCTTTGTATAAATGAGGCAGTAATTCCTAAGGATGCAAGTTTGTCACAGAATGAATGCCAGTCCCCAGCTGCTGCTTGCTCTTTTGGTTTCCAGGAAAATATCTGTAAGGAATTGGCTTTTGGTGAAGGATGGCTGGATCAGATGGAATTCAACAAGTGGTTGGTATGAATATAGCAGCAAGTATAATGTTTGAGCTCCTTAACTTGTAATATAAGTAATGTAAGTAGTAAATATGATCAGAGCACATTCAGGTGCCAGAATGAGCTGGCCTTCAAGTTCTCTGTGGATCAACATTAGAGGTGAAAAACAATAAAATTAAAATTTCTCAACATGTAAGTAAATGGCTTGCATTATAACTAGCTGAAAAACGTATTGCTTACATTACCATTAGCGATACTAAGAATTACATATGAAATAAAACAGAACAGTATTTTTTTTCTAGAATGTACATTTATTTCCATGCACTAGGCAAAATGAAATCATTTTCAATACACTCTTCTGTGTCATGTAATTGAGCGAAAATTTATAGTTGATAACTCACAATTATATTGATTCCCGTTTTGTTCCTTGGATATTCTTCAAAGTGCTTGTGGCAAATGTCACTTTATCATCAGCACCTTATTTCCAGTTAAAAAACACTACAAAAGTGTTCAGAGAAGTAGATATAAAGCTCTGAAGTCTTGTTACGATGGACTACTGTGACACCATCACCATCAAAATCATCTTAAATTCATTGTAAAATCTAGGTATTTTAATTAGTTTGCTGTTGAAATAAATGGGGACATATGTTACCAGAGGAAAGTAGCTGGAGATGACAATCCATTAAATCCTGACAGGTATTGTAGGCTTGAGAATGAATAATGAAAAAAGTGACAGTAATTAAAACATGTTTACTTAAGGTGACAATTACTTGAAATATGGTTGCATTGTAAAGACCTCATTATGATCCAGACACTGTACATAAAAAAGATACTTATGCCAAGGGGTAATTAATTTGCTGTTGTAGGTGAGCTGAGAGGTCACCCATGATTCTGTCTCACTTGTTTACTTTTGATGGTTCCAGTGATGGAGATGGTGTGTGCTTGGAACTTTTTCATGCTTTTAGCTTCAGCATGATTGTTTTGTTTCTGATTTTAGATAAAGTATCTTTAACTCTTGTAATCAGATACATGGTGAAGACATAAAAAATATATAGACTTTCAAATAATATGTTCTTTGGCATAAATCAGATTTTGTACGGCCAAAACAGTTGTTGCAGTCTATTAGCAACTTCTGTTTTTCATATTTGTTTTTATTTATTTATTTATTTATTGCAAATTTCCTGGAACCAGGAAATGTAGTTGGACTACTAGAAACAGTTTCAAGAAAACAATGGTTTGAGTGAGACAACAAACATCCAAGAAAAGCAGTCAATATGTTTTATCTCCCCTTGACAGACAGTTCAGATTATCCTTGTACTCAGAGCTGACTTTCAATGAAGTGTAAATACTCAGAGGCATGTCCAAGGCTCTTGGAATCTCTGGTCATGTAACATTTCCCTGTGCTCTAGCAGTCTGAGGAGTGATAATGAACTTTTTTTTTTCTTTTTTTTCCCAAGAGTTTACACATTTTGGCAGTGTGACTTCAGCATTTTAAAAGCCTTGTCTAAGGGCGATGGTAAAGAGATTTAGGTTTGTGAAGAATCTCAGAAGAGCTGAAGATTTTGAACTCTTTTTTTTTCTTACTCTCTTCTCTTCTCTTCTCTTCTCTTCTCTTCTCTTCTCTTCTCTTCTCTTCTCTTCTCTTCTCTTCTCTTCTCTTCTCTTCTCTTCTCTTCTCTTCTCTTCTCTTCTCTTCTCTCTTTTTTTTTTTTGTGACATTTTGTTTTCCAATTATTAGTAGGTGCTCAAAAGCATAGAAAAGGCAGGCAGCTGCTTCATTTCCCCTCTTTTCCCTTTCCTCACCTCATCCATTCTGCTGGTGTTCAACTCGACTATAAACAGTGTACAAAAATTGAACCTCATTAAGAAGCTCTAAGTGACTTTAAATTTTTTCATCACGTTTTAAATACGTTGTGCGTAAGACAATGCAGTACAATGTAATGGCAATATATGTACAGAGCACAGCACAATATGGTACAATAACTATATAGTGTTCATGTATTTAAAATTTTGGGAACTCTACAAAGATTTAATGTGGTTGATGTTGCAATATACTGATGCAGTTTGACGAATGTACTGATGTGACTGGGAGTTGTTACCTCAGTGATGCATTCTAGCATTAATTCCTGTTGGTGAAAGCTTCCCTTTTTATATCATCTAAATTTAAGCATACTTTTTAAAAGAGTATCCGTTGCTAACATAATATGTTCTCTATTCCAAATGATTACAGTATTTCTTGCTTTGAGATGCCAAACTGGTATTGGAAACATCTTTCCTGTGTATAGTGTTGTCTCATTTCTCTTGTATGCATTAATTGTTAATCAGTAACTGTAGAGTGAAGTCTGATAAACAATTGTACTTTATTGCTGCGATTAAAAACTAACAGATCCTTTTAATACACCTTGGGAAGGTAAAAACTGCTTCACAGTATCACGATAGTGATCTGTCTTGTCCATTATCCTGTTTCTGTAACAGTGCTTAAAATCAAATGCTGACAGGAAAATGAAACAATCCATCTGTTCTAGTATTACAAAGTGACATGCTCCTTGGTAGAGGTTGGCAAGAGAAATTTTAACATTGCTGGCTTATAGCCATTAAAATGTGTGTGTACAGTTCTCCCTCTTCTTATTGCCTTTTCAATGTCCTTTAGAAATACAAAGTCTGGTGTATATTTCTGTCAAAGTGCTGTTCCAATGTTTTCAGACCCTACCTTCTACATTCTTGTCCACAAATGGAAGAAAGGGCAATGGGTGTCTCGGGAAGTTCTCTTCTAACAATTTTTAAATTCAGTGCTCCATTTTGATGAGAAGAATTCACTTGCATTATCTGAGTTACATGTTATTACTTCTCACTTTCATTTTAATTAGTGTCATCTTAATTAATGTCTATACTATTTTAGTCCATTTTTGGCCAAAGATTGTACTTCTCATCTCTCAGTACTTATTTTCCTTAATAGTTTTCATTTTCATTCATTTGGCACCTTGAGGAAGAAATGTATTTTTAAATAATTCCTTCAATCCATGTTGCTTCATGCTAGTAGCTGTCTTTCAAAGACAGCATGTTAGTAATATATTTCTAGATGTGTTATTTCTAACGCAGGAGTAACTGTGACTTCATAAACAGATGTAATTGCCTCATGACTTCCATAAATAGCATGACTTCCATAGATAAAGATTTTAAACTGTGACTTGTTCCATTCAGACTTTTGTTTCCCTCTTTTATTCTGTACTTTTTCAATCATTGCAAGGAGGAACGGATTTTTCCTTCAAATTCTCTGCTGTCTGAAGCAGTTTCTAACTCCTAAATTGAAAGGCAAAAATTGATCCTGGGATAAAAGATAACACCCAATGTTTCCAGGTCTCTGAAACTAACTGTAGAAGGAGGAGTGGAAGAATGTTGTCTCCTTTTTGTCTCTTCAGTCAGGTGCACAAAATAAGGGAGTAAGAATAGGGGCAAACTGTAACTGCTGGAAACAGAAGTTAGATTTTTAGTTCTAAAATATAGTTGATAAATTTAAGCATTTCTTAAACCTAAAATATTGACTTAGCTTTCAATATAAGCTTTTTCATCAAGTGTCAGATTATTTGACATGTCTCCTTGCTGACCAGATGTTTCTAATTTAGCCCGTTCTTTCTGTGTTTATATTTTAGGCTCAAAGAAAAGATAGCATATGTATATACTCATATCTGTGTATCAGTAGTAGTTTGGAAATAATTTCATTAGCTAATAGAGTATGTTAAGTTTTAGTACTTTGTTGTCTGCTTTTGGAAAAATTTTCTTATTAAATTATTATTTATTTGATAGAATTGTATTCTTCCACCTCAAAATGACAAATGTTGCAAAGACAAAGCCCACTATATTAATATAAAAATGGAACAATATTTTTTTGTTTAATATAATGACATTTTTTCCAATATGTTTTAGTAATGTGGATCATGAACAGCTAGTATGGATGGCATTGATCAGATTCATGGCAAATTTCCTATTATCTTCCATAAATTAAAGGTGAAATTTAGTAGAGCTGTCTCACTACTGATTGCACATACTGTGGTCAGTACTTCCCTATTTCTACATCCACTCCTATTGATTTAAGTCATTTAGTTCAGAGAGATTTTGAATTCCCAGAATTAATCCTTGACCTGCTATTGAAGTGTAGAGTGAATTTGTCTTGGCAACACAGAGATGGAGTTTCTTAAATACCCGTTAGCTTTAGGTTTATCCTCATTTTCCTTAGACACACATACACACAGAGAGTAATTAGTTCACTGTTGGCTTACGTTTTCCAGAACACTTTTAAAGACCTCCTTATAGAAAGCAAATACTTATTACTATCTCAGTAATTCCCCGCCAAGGTCTAATTGATTGGCTTGTAGTCCCTAAGTCTACACTGTGGAAGGTTTTCTCCTATTAGAAATCGTTCCATTTTCTAGGTGGCAGTACTAACTGGCAAATTGCTTAATTCCCACTGCATGAAAGAGAAAACTGTCCTTGAAGAAAGTTGAATTCTTAATTGTGAGACATGCAAACCTGAATTTAATAGGAGATTTATCTCCTAAGGACATTGTTCTTAGTTTTAAATAACCAAAGTTCTACTGCAGGAAAAATTAGACATTTGGCCCACAGTAGAATTTTGCTGTTTTCAGGGTGATTCTTTATCACTTTCACAGATGGAGTATGGCTTCCTGGGGAGACCAGGGAAAGCTGGAAACACTTACTCTGTGTTTTCATGAAGTTAAAATAGAAATTTGAGATAAAATTGGCACAGTGCATGCTTTTAATTCACCAATTTTAAAGATAGTAAGGTTAGGTTCTGACTTTTTTCCTCTAGCCATACCAGTCATTTAAATTTCTTATTTGAATAAAGACTCTCAGAGGCACATACAGATCTCACTCTGCATTTGAGATTCCCACTGACAGCAGTGGAAGATCTGTGTGTGTGAGCCAACAGTGGTTTACGGACCGTAGTTATTTTGTGCCTTAAAGGCACAATATACTTCTGCCACTTAACATTTCATTTACATATTCACAGTAGACAGGGTAATTTAATTCTTTCCCGTAATAGTTCTTCAGGGCATGCAGGAGAGCAGAATAGCTGCTGTAATAGTGCCCTCTTGACCAAATCTACAGAGTGTCTTAGACCTGGTGATACTGAGTGGACACAGTACCTAATTGGTCTTTGGACTTGGTGCTAAGCTAATATTCAGGTTCCGATAGTGTAATGTGGAAGAGTGGAATATAACTGCCACTACCTTCATGACCAGGTCTTATTCATACAGAGCTCTGAAGAAAAGCGTTTAAATCCTGCTCTGGGCACTTCTACATGTGCTAGGTAATGTTCCTATTCCTGACTGAGAATCACAGACTAAAACCTCTTGTGTTAAGTTCTCATTTCATTAAAAGCAGAAATGGGAATACTCCTTTCTTAGAAGGAAACTTGAAGAGATAGCAACAGTCTTCAACAAGTAGATGATGAGGGTCCCTGGGGATGCCAGGTTTTGTCAAGCTAGTCCATTCTCAGCTCCTGTCTCTTAGGAAAGGTCTTTGTTTACTGGGACAGCATCTGTTCTGCCTCAAAGGCATGCTTCACCCTTCCAGGTGAATCTGTGTCTTCTGCAAAGGAAAAAAAGAAGTGAGAATGTGTTTATACATTTATAAATATTTGGAAGCTTAGGTCAACTAGAGAGAGAGAGAACAGAAGCCTGATGCTGAAGTCAAAGGATTAGGGAACTTAGTTATGGCCCCAGGATCCAGTCTGCACTCCAAGGACTGCCTATGCATTTTACATTAAATGGGCATTGCAGAAATTGAAATTTCAAGTGTTATTTCCTGTAATGGTTAGCAGCATCTGATTTTGCTGATTCATAAGGATTTCACTGATGTATTTCAAAATTGCTTTGAGGTAGAAAAATCTGCATGGAATAGGAGCGCCGTATTTATTAAACAGATAATCGTGGGCAGCTTCACATAATGGGCTCCCAGCTCTGCAAATATTATTCAAAACTGCTCTAAAATGATAAAGTGCCATTTTTATCTTAGCACTCACTTTGAGATATCCAAAATATCCCATCCAGACATCTTGTTTTCATTTGCTTGTAGGTTCTCAGGATATTGCCCTTAGGACTAGACCCTTTCATGCATGATGCAGACACATTTTAGATCTTAAGCTGAATGTTTTCATTGTGTTTTTGGCCTTTTATTTGATTAGATTCCAAAATTTAGTGACAGTGTTAGTCATTGACATTAAGAATAATATATTTTTTATATGTTCTAGTGACCTTTCCTTTGAAAAATTTTTTAGAGGTGGTGGAATTCTGTTACCAAGTCACATTAACAGAGGGAAGCTCTTCTCACTGATGAAAGTTCTAGAGTAGCAAAAAGCACACCAGAAAGCTGTTTGAGTTTTCAGACTATTCTATTTTGTTGTTGATTAGTTTTGTTTTATTTCGTATTTCCATGCAATTTCATGTGTTTTCAAACTCTCCTTTTAAAATAAATTTCTGAACTCAAGCATTGCTTCTGTGGACAGTCATTAGAGAGAGAAAAAAGCTGGCTAATAGATTTGGCTGTGAAAGTCACAGAATTATGGAAAACAGAAATATTTATAGACAGACCTTCCAGAGAAATTGTTAAATAATAATGGAAAATTACAGACAGCAAGGTGATCTTGTTATCTTTGGTGCAGAATTAAATCAAACAGCCGGCAAAATTTGTTTAACCTTTGCATGAAATTGTGCTGAATTTCCTCAGACAGCAGCAATAACTCTTCACACCCTGTTTTTATTACCTAGTTCACCAAGTTATTGGTGAAGTTTCATGCAGACTGGAAGTACAGTTATTTAAATGAATGACCAACATGGTTAAAAAACTGAATTAATTTTTCTCTTACTATTTTGATTATGTGAGCCTTAGTAATACAGAAAGTATCTCCTTAGTCCTGCAACTTAGCAGGCACTCCTTTTGTGGAAGAAAAACACAAAGAAAACCATATAAACTAGTGCATGGTTTCTTTTCAGTGCAGCAAAATTTTTTAAGACAATCCCCAGCTCATGGAAGAATCATTATCCATGACAAGTTTCCTCATGCTAGGGCAGCCTGCTCAGATCCCAGCTGTACCAACTCCTTTGAAAGAGAAGAGGAGCTGCAGAACTCGATATTAGGAAAGGCCATTGTGCCTGCTCTTGGGGAGAAATGGCTAGGCACCAACTTTCCTAGACTTTAGCTGTTTTTAAACTGTAGATGGAAACACTGCAGGCTCCCTGTGAAGCCCTGGGGAGCTCTTGGGTCTGTGTCATTCTTTCTTTAAACCTTGTGCTCTGCACTTTGTCAGAAGGCTGACTTTGAAACAACCATTTGATAAGAGCACTTGTGCTTGGGATCCATTTCTGGAAGTGTTTGCATTAGTCCTGCTCTTTCAGGTGATCTTTATTTACCTCTAATGATCAACTTCAGGGACTTGGGGACAATGGGTCCTGAACCCTCCAGAGCTGCAAAGCCTGAACACAGAGCCCACCTCAGGTAAAATACACAGTGTAAAGGCAAAAACCCAAAGCAAAAAGTGGAATGAAAGACTGGGAATGTGATTACATCTTTGGTTGAGGCATTTCTTAAGCCCTTGGGGAAGTGAGACTTGTGAAAAGCAATAAGCTTTTACTATACAGTAAGTCTTTGCTTCTATTAAGCATCCAGTCTAATGCTGAGGATGTGATTTTTGACTGCTGCTTGGCTAGTTTTCAAGAGATAACTATTGCATGTGTCTATTCTGATAAACAGCATTTATATTTCTTTGACTGTGACATATTCAGCTGCTGCCAGCCTGTAGATGAGGGAATATAAGTCTTGTTTTAGCCTCCCACTATGGCCTAAAGTGCAGTGCAATGAATTCATGCCACTCAGTGCAGCCCAGATAAAATATAAGAACAGTGAATGCATGTTAAAACAAAATATGTTTACAGCCAGTATTATTTGAGGCAAAACTTGTCACTGACATAACGTAAAGCTTCTCTCTGAGATGTCTTTTATCCAGCCCTTTCATCTTGTAAAATATAGTTCAGTGTTTTCT
Organism: Meleagris gallopavo; assembly: GCF_905368555.1. Taxonomy (NCBI): domain Eukaryota; kingdom Metazoa; phylum Chordata; class Aves; order Galliformes; family Phasianidae; genus Meleagris; species Meleagris gallopavo. Next base: position 12,331,319 of record NC_139417.1, on the reverse strand, counting down.
TTTTTCCTAGTGAACAGATGATTGCATTAATTTAAAGAATAGCACTTGGCAAACCAGGCATGCAAATGGGGCAAGTCTTTGGAGATGAAATAGGGAGAACTGATCAGATCAGTTAAAAGAACTTGATTTCATCCAGTTAAGAAACTGCATTCCATTCACTAAATATAATCTTGTAACCACAGGTACTGTGTCTTCCATTCTCTTCTGTACCAGTGTGCTTACAGATGGCTCGGGGCTGTGCTTCTGTAATGTATGAGGTTGTCCTCAGTGCTGTAGAAATACATATATTATTTAAACAAAGTGGAAAGCTTTCAAATTACTTTTATTTTATGTAATCGCTGCCTTGAATGAGCGCAGTTTAATGAGGACTGCATATTATACTGGTCTAGGTCACAGAATCACTGGGAATCACTGGAAGCGACCTCAAGACATCATTGAGTCCAACCTCCCTGCTATAGCACAGGTACCCTAAAATAGGTCATACAGGTAGGCATCCAGGTTGGACAAATTGACAGGTTTTACTGATTTTCCTGGGAAAAACTAGTGCATTTAGATTATGCCTTTTTTTTTTTTTTAAACCCTCCTTTAAACGTTTTGCTCATGTGAGGAAAAATCAAAAATCTACATTTTGTGGGAACACACCTGTTGGCTAAATAAGAAAGTAGATATACAGTGATGCCTATTCTACTACAGCATGCTGTAAACATATAACACAGTTAACAATTAAAGCTAGTTAGTTGTATTTTATTCATAGGTTATCAGAAAGCATAAAAACCTAACATTATCAAAAGCTCAATAACAAACTTATTAAGAAAGAATATTTGTAACAAAGAACATCAATTTGTATGAGATTTTCTTTCTTCCTTTTCCTGTTCTGCAAAAGAGGAAGAAGACAATTCCTTGGTCATTGTGAAGCACAATAAGACTCGCCAGGTGAAGCTGTGTTGTTACTGCTGTAGTTTCATTGATTAGTTATTGTCACCCGAAGTTGATTGAATGCTGATGGTGAACAGTGGGACTGGATGTATTTATTCAATATCTCATACATCACCCTCTGAACTCTTGAGAAATAACGAAGGAGAGGCAGAGGTGGGGGTTGTTCAACTTGGAGCAGGGCAGCAGGCAAAGATGGGATCCTGCTGTTGTCCTATGCTACTTTTATGGGGCACGAGAGAAGACGGAGCCACGCTTTTCTTGGAGAAGCAGAATGTAAGGACAAAGGGCAAAAAGGGCGAGCTGCAACACTGGAAATTTTGATTTGAAGTCAGGAAAAATATCTTTCTCTGTAGCAGTGGTTATGAGCTGGAACTGGGGCATATAAATATTGCTGAGAAATCTTCATCCTTGGAGTGATGCAAGGCGTGGGAGGGCTCTGAGCCTTGATCCCATGTTTTAATTTTCTGTTTTAACCTAATATTTGCTTGAAAAAGGATTAATCAGCTGAATTCTATGGGCAGCTTCTGTTTGCTATACGAAATTAGGAGAAATGTAGCTATTGTATGTTTGTAATTGAAATCTGTATGCAGTGCATATGTGGAAGGTGTTCAGTTTAGAAGTTCTGACTGTTATTTTCTCATCTAAGAGTGTTTCACTTTGTCTTCTTTGTGCTCTGAAGTACTTTTCAGCAAACTCGTGTAAGTTATGATGAGAAAGGTTTTTCAGCTCATACTGGGGAAATGAGATTGAACTGTGTAATTCTTCTGGTTTAGAATGTTACAGACAATCTTCCAAACTCTTTAATTCATTTAGGTGTGAGTAATTTTGTTTGCTGTAAAGCCCAGCTCTCCAAGTCTTTGTGCCTGTTTGATGACAGTGCGCTGATTAAACAAAAGAGTCGTAAAGATTACAAAGATGAGGCAAAATTTTCAGTCAAGTGAAGTGCTTAAATAATTACCACATTTCACAAGTAGATTTCAAGCAACAGACCTGAGTCACACCTGTGTATTAAACAATTATCTACATCACTTAGCAATCACTGCAACTTTTTGCCAATAGTGCTTTGTGTAAAGAAAATGAGTGCTAAGAAATACAGTAAATAGGGTCCTAATGCATCCTAATTGACAACCATTTTTGAAGTTCAGTAACCTCCTTTCAGAATTGTGATGATTTCATACTCTGCTTTGTAAACTCCTTGAGTTTATAACTTGGGAATAATTTCATTTCAGTTGTAAGGTATTTAAAAAAAAAACAAAACAACAAGAAATTACACAGCTTTCATATTTGAGAAAATCAATGTGTAGCTGTTGGAATATTTGTGAGAATTAAATGCTTTTCCTTTTTTTGTGTAACACCATCTGTTTAGTAAACATCAGAGATTGATTGATATGAATCTTAGAAAGTTCATAATGGCAACAAAATAACGCATGACAGATTAGATAAGAACAAGTCATTAAAATGGCCTATAAAAGGACAACCATCTGTAGCACTAAAATAATCTTTCTATTGATGATGGCATTAAATTTCTGTCAGTGACAATTCTGGATTTACAGCATAAGTCGTAATCATATCAGCCAAATAATTGAAATGTATTTTTTGTAGTTAGGGAGTATTCCTTTTTCTCTATTACCCTTGTGAAGAAACATAATTTACTCAAAATATATGTGCATATACTTAAAATTGACTTGTATATTATCTCCCAAGCCCACAAAAAGTTCATTAAAAATTATATGCAACTCTAAGCCTGGGGAAAATAAATTTAATGTTTATAGAGGAGGTGTCTAATGCTCTTTGTTACTGTGAAAATCTTAACAGTAGGCCTGCGGAGTCCAGAATGCTGAGGACACAGTGGCAGGTAGAGATTTAATATCATAGAATTGCATCATTGAATCATATCATAGAATCATAGAATGGCCTGGGTTGATCATCAAGTGATCATCTAGTTTCAATCCCCCTGCTATGTGCAGGGTTGCCAACCAGCAGACCAGGCTGCCCAGAGCCACATCCAGCCTGGCCTTGAATGCCTCCAGGGATGGGGCATCCACAGCCTCCTTGGGCAACCTGTTCCAGTGTGACACCACCCTCTGAGTGAAAACCTTCCTCCTAATATCCAACCTAAATCTCCCCATCTTAGTCTAAAACCATTCCCCCTTTTCCTATCACTATCTTTGAGAAGCCAGTTGATATTCTTTGGGCTCCTTGATGGCTGCATGGAGACATCGGCTCCACGTGGTATCCTGTATGCTGCAGGAGGACAGCCTGCTCCCCAATGGATCTCTCCTGGGCTGCAAGGACCTGCTGCTAGGCACCTAGAGCACCTCCTGCCCTGCTCCTGCACTGACCTTGGGGGCTGCAGTGACTGCTCCTGCAGCCGCCTCACTGCTGACACCTCACCAATGCACCAGGATGGTGGGGTCACCTTGGTTGATTTGTGTCCTTCTGGAGTTGTCCCCTCCCTACAAGATCAGCCCTTCTGGGAGTTGATTTAATTCCTTGTAGGTGAAAATTTATGTTCTTAAACTTAAAGCAACCCTTTCAATTCACTGTTGATGCAAAAAGGAGTTCACTGAATAGAAAGTATTACCTTTACTTCTTTTATTAGGCATATAGTTAAAGCTTTTCATCTCCAAAGTACTTTAAAAATGCTAATTAACCTTCACAAAACTTCCCTCCCCTTAATGGTAGGTGGCACATGAATGACTCTCTGCAACATTATAATCCGACCGTTTTAGTAATTAGTTTTGAAGTATAGCACAGTAACTAATTAGAAAATTCTGCAACTACTGGGCACCTGTTGGCTACAAAAACCTGGGAACTATCCAAAAATGTCACATAATTTCAAGTGATGTTGTATTTGTGTACCTCATGGAGTAATTAATTCTTCTTACGCCCTGACACAGGTCTCTGGGAGTCAGTAATGCTGAAAGAGATCCTTGAAAGGGTTTGGTGTTTTTTTTTTTTTCTTCCCCCTAGGGCTTTGTTTTCTTGTTGAAGAGCTTTAAGGCTGTGGAACTGGAGGGCTGTGCCAAGCAGCAGTGGATTTTATTAATTGCATGTATTGTACACAAAGAAGGCCGCGGCCAAAACCTTTGACTGACTGAGAGAGTGAGCTAGCATCACAACCAGTCAGAGTCTTCTTGCTTGCCCTGATCTGTATCACATACCTGTTTTTTTTTTTTTTTCCCCCAAACAAAATAGCTTGGTGAATGTTGGAACAAATAGTGAATACATAGAGCATGTGCATGTCTGTATGCACGTGTACATTAGCATATGAAAAAGTACTTCTGTACCCTGTTCATTCCTGCTACTGAGCATACTCTTTGCTTCTGAAATGAAGTTCCTTGATATTTTTCAAATCATGCATTCTTGCCAAACCACTGAGCTCTGATTTCTGTAGGTCAGAAATCCATTTGAACTGATTAATCAATATCCCTCTTCATGTGACATAAGCTTAGTAAAGGAAAAAAATCCTTTTTTCCTTTATTTAGATCAAATAATTCTAGCTCTATAATATATCACAAGCAATCATTCATGTATGTATGTATCTATCTATCTGTGTATTTGAGGGAGGAGGAGGTCTTTAAAGAGAATAGACTTTTCTTTTGTCCTTCTTACGTTTTCTGTTCCATGTGCAACCAAGAAAAGAACTATCCTAACCTGGAAACCAGATATTTCACTTCATTAAATTGGTGTTCTGCAGTGTCACATTTCTTTTGTCTTTTTGACACTTATAGAGCCAGTGATGCTGTGACTTTTAGTAGGTTCACTTTTGTATAGCAGGCTTGTAATAGTTTATAAAACACACTCTATTGTGCAGATAAGCATAGGTGAATTCCTGTTACTTCCCATGGCAGGGGTGATTAAATTGGTTACACTTACCCACGTTAAGGTATTGCATTGAGTCACTGCCTCAAGAAAGGGTGAGACCATTTATGGTGCTTACAAACATGTGACAAGATATATGGCACTGTAAGGCACTGGAAGAAGTTGCCTAGTGATGTGGTTGATCCCCATCCCTCGGGACATGAGAATGTCATATATATTTTTTTCATCTGAGATGAAGTTTCACTGTTGACTCTTAATTAGTTTCCTTTGAAGAAATACCAAATTTCCTCAACTTTCAATTTAAACAATTTTTTGAAATTATGTTTGTAATTCTGTTACTTTGATAAGTGAACGTACAGTTGTTTGTCGCTTCCACCCTTCTGGCATTTTCCCTTTTCTCCACTGTCACAACATCTCCCCAAAACTCCATTGACAAAAACAAAGTGATAGAAAATACAGTTTTCTGCTAAAACCAAAATAATTGCCATTCCATTGGAGACAAAAGGATAAACTGTTGAGGATTTGTTTTTGAGAATCTTTCCTTAAATTTTCAACCAATTTGTTTAATAGTTTTCAGGGATAACATAAATTGACAAAATTTGTGCATTAGTGAAGCAAATGGTGTATCATTTCAAACAATTTTTTTAAAGGATGACAATTTATTAACAAAGTTAGTGTATGTAATGAAGGCAGAATCCCTGTTCTGTACTGACAGAATTCCGTCGATGTCTTTAGAAAAGGTTCAGTTGTGCAGCAGAACATGCATTGAACACTAATCTGCCAGTCAACATAAAAACATTTTGTTCTCCTGAAATTGTCTATCTCTTACAGTATTTTGGCTATTCCTCTACCCTCTAGCATCTCTTCCCGTGCCAAACAATAGCAGAAGTTTCTGGGTTTCAGCCTTTTTTAAAACTGGTGACATAATGCCTGGAACAGTCTGCCTTTTGACTACATGCATTTTGCTGTCACTGTCATCTGGTTTTATTTTTCTCAGTTATAATAATTTTCTAAAATGGTGGTTCTTCTACCTGCAAGGACTGAGATTTCTTGTAATTTTACATGAAGTTAATAAAAAACCTAGCTTTTATGACTTGATGTTTCTGTGCTTTTTATCTCCTTGTCTTCAAAGGAGAACAATTTTTTGCTAGAAACTAGTGGTGACGCTCTCATCTGCATTCTCATTCATCATTTGCTCTTAACTTTGCTCCCCAAACCTGCTCACTTTCTCAATTAGTAAGAGTCAAAATAAATATGGCAGAGATAAGTTTATAAAATGAGAAAATGCAGTTACTCTTTTGTACCTGTTATATCCACACATCAAATTCCTTCCAAAGTTTTGAGTGCCGTCACATTTTTACTGACTTCGATGAGAGAATTCCCATTGGGCAGTGTGTTTGAAATATCTCTTGCTGAGGTAGGCATTAACTGTATGTATTAACTAACATGTAGTAAAATTTTTATTTAGTATGTTTTTTTAAATTTGTGTATACCCATAGTTAGCAATGAAGTGAATAGGAGGCATATAATGCCAAAGAAATAGTTTTTTTGTATTTTTTCTTGCTTAGTTTAGTGACCAAAGTGTTTAGTTCTCACCTACTATGACTGTGCTAATTTAATCCTGTTGAATTGTGGTTGATCGTAACAGTAAAGTTTCGCATAGAATTTAGTGCTTTAATATTATTAATGAATTCAGTGTTGGATTTTTCTAAGCACTCAGTGGATGAGCAAGCCAATAAATCAAGAGCTGGTTAGTGTAGTTCTCTGGCACTGGATTTTTGAAGGGTTCACTGGAGGTGATTTTTTAGAGAGAAGTTTAGAGCAGGTAAGGAAGATTCTTTTCCTTTTTTCTTTCTCTCCTTTCCTTCGACAAGCTGAATTATTTAGGAAGTTAGCCAAAGAGGACAGGATGACAGCAGTAGCTCTTCCTTAAGAAAATAAATAATTTGAGAATCTGTGAAAACAACTGGAACCACTGTTAATTCAGAACATAAATTCTCATAGTATTCTCACAATACAGAAATGTCTTATTTTTTTAATGCCTTTTTTTTCTATTCATTCCTAAGTTTCAATTATGACTGTGATAGAAGTGACTTTTAAATTTATTTTGTATTGTTTTGTAAGCTAGATTAACCTATTATCTAAAATAGTTGTGTTTTTAATGAATTTTGCCAAATGACAACTACATTTTTGGGAAAAGTGCGCTTAATTTCTTGAGAATCTGCATCCTATCACTGATAGGATTGATCATCTTGATTGATTTATTTGCATGATATTCTGGTGTTATTTAAAAATCTGTATGATTCATAAATTAGCTCATATAATGCTGGTGGGTGCCAGTGGTTTTGTTGTTGTTGTTGTTTTTTTTGTTTTTTTTTTTTAGTTTTGTAAATGATGCTTAGTTATATCCTGTCATATTTATGGTACTAACAATGGAGGTAGTACTTGCTGGCACCTGCGGACAATGCTCAGCCTGTAATCTCAGATCATATACGAAAATTTGTCATGTTTTGTGTGAAGTGATTTCCACAGTGTTCTCTTTGACAGAATCACAGATACATCTGATATGGTAGATGTTGGAAGGGCAACAGCCTGAATTGGCTGATTCTTGTCTGATAAGTAATCCTGTTGCATTTATGAGTACAAATAAAAATTTAAAATATTTCTTATTAATTCACAGCTGGTAGTATATTTACAAATCTGAAGCTTATTATATTTTAATTAATTGTTTTGGTGACGCGTAAGTTAATGGAAAATTATGTATTTGTTTTCCAGCAATGAGCCCGTAACTCTAATCAGAAAATTCATGACATTCCTCATCTGTTTTTCCACAAGTTTTTGTGGAGCTCTGCAGGCTCTGAATTTGTTTTTCCAAATGTGTGCAATGCTTTCTCTGCAGAGATGTGCCCGGAGGTCACTGTGACCTGTGCTCCATCCTGCCCTGCATTTGCTTGCTTTAGTCACTGCTATCTGTGCAAATATGCAGGTGCTGACACTCTGCACGTCTGTGAGAACTTTATTTTCTTTTATTATGTTATTCAGAGGAAAGGAATAATCTGCATTGGCCTGAGGGCAAATTTACTGAAAAGGGTGTGATCAAAATGGGCCACTTGCTTGCTCGCTTCTTTCATATTTTTCTAGTTTTATTTACATAAAGACCTGGGGCATTCTTGCACAGGCTGAAGCTCCAGATGTACCCACCAGTTGTCTTGAGACAACGAACATCGGGACTGAAATCTGATGGGGATTGCCTCAGGCAGCTGCATGCAAACCTGGCAGTGCTGAGCAGGGCTTTCCTCGCCCCAGGCAGATCCTGCCCTCACCTACAGCATAGCCTAGCCCCACATCATGGGATAGCAGGTTTATTCCTGGCTGTTGTTGTTTCCCAAAGATATAGATGTAGCAGGTTGAATTTATTTCTTATAACTTAATTCCAAACAAACAAACAACCCCTTCATGGTTTTATGGCAGGGCGGGTGTGAAGAGTGGAAGGTTGCATCATCTCTAACAGAGTGGGGCAGTTCTCTCGCTGGTAGCAAAATCAGTGTTTGATTTGCTGGGCTAATGTGGGTTCATAAGGAGCTTTTATACATGTCATGAAAATTTCGGAAAGCGCTGTCTTAAGCTCAGGCTTCATTGATTTGTTTGGGTAACACTCCAGTTGTTTGAACTCAGCTACAAGACTTTTCCAGTCTGGAGACCTCTTTGGACTTAAAAAAATCAATTCTATGAACTCTTATAAAATTTGTTGTTTGGGAATTTTAAGTGAATCCAAATTGTTCTGCTACTTGTAGAAAGCCTGTAACTTTTCTGCAATAGGTATGTCTTAGGAACACCAATGCCTTCTTCTTCAAACAGATTTTTGTGCTTTTGTGCTCTATAGGAAGGTTTCTGTCACTTATTAAGCATTTTTCTGATTTTGTTATCTTGGATATCTTTATATATATATATATATATATATTTTCCTTTCAACTTGTTAGTGCACACTCATGCATGCAGCAAACTTACCAAAGTGGCAAGAATCCCAGATATATAAGATTTGACCCAAACTGTCCACAGCAAGGATACATAGACTTCCAATTAATTTTTGTTGCTTATCACATTGTATAATGAGTGCTCATCTGCTCAAGAAGCATTAGGTATGATGTAAGGCTAGATGCAAAGATGTAGGAGAAAGGTAATAGGTTTTTATTTATTTTAAAGTGATAATGGGTCTAAAGAATGTGACAAGCATTTTGAATCATGGCAATATTTTAACAGAACAGAACTGAAAGCCATTTAAATTTTCTATTTTGTTTTCAGAGTAAATCTGACAATTTTTGAGCTGAACACTTTTTCCAATCTAGCTCTGATTATAAGACTACTGAAAGAGAGCTTTGTAATGGGAATTGATTGCAGCTTTAACTCCAGAGCCGTTATTTCCTTCCCCTTATGTCTGTCCTCCTTCCTTCAGTATACTCTTTATTAAATCATTCCATCATGCTTTTTGTTTGATTCAGGCACAGTTGTGCAACTGCTGGCCCATAGTAAAACAGTTGCAGCACAGGTGATTTGGGGAGCACGAGAGTTCCTCTCTGACAGTCAGCTGCTCTGTGCTCTAAAGTCTGTAGGATAGCTTTCTTAATTTCATTAGATATGAGGTGGTTCAGAAAATTAAAGGTGCTGACAATTCTAAGCAGCTGATTATAGGCTGGAGTTATTAGTCCTTGTAGTTTCACGACAGCAACAATTGTTTACATTTTTGAAGATTCGGAAAAACAATGATAATCCAGGTAGAGCATGTAGTAGATAATGAAATGAGAAAAGATTTTATGCAAATAATATTCTTTATTCCTTTTCCCTCTAGTTAGACTAAATTAGATTTAAAAATCATCATGCAAAGCAATATTCACAATCCCTTCTTAGAGAAAAGGAATATATCAAGATGGAGTGGAACTACTATCACTATGTTCTGCAAATCTCATTCTGCTTTTTTGAAGCCAAGCACACACACAGGAGAGCAGGAACGACCAACTGACTCGAGAAGGACAGGCTCAGGTGCTGTTTATTTCTTGTCTTACTGTCCGATCAGCCATCCGACCTGATGAATGGGCACAGAATTTGGACCAATGAAGGCACAACTTTTAGCTGCATTTCTCATTCTGTCTTTTCTAACAGGCTGCAAAAGATGTTTTGGCTGCTTAAACCTGAGACACAAGCAAAGAATAAGATTGTGGGAGATGTAAAAGGGAATGGGAATAGCTATTGCAGTAAATAAATATTATCCTCAAGAATGGTTATTCATGTTTCTAGAAATGAGTTTGCCATAGGGGCAGACTCTCAGCGTGTTTTTGTACCCTTTGTCTGGTGTACTGGAAATGCTTTGTTTTGCTATGGAAGTTTGTTTGTTCCTGCGGTGCTGCATGTTTTTTTTGTTTTTGTTGTTGTTCATTTGTTTGTTGTTTTTTAAAAAATGTTTTTATTTTGTTTTCTTCTGTTTCTTTACACAAAATGCCCATGGCTTTCTGTCCTTAGTTTAAGGCACTCTTCCGTGTAACCTTGTGTTTACACTCTGTTATGAACTTCTTTATGCTGTGTGCTGAGGCACAGTGTGTTGACCACAAGTCTGAGGACTCCTGAATCAAAAGAATCAGATACAGCAGTCTCTAAGCTTCATTCCTGCTTTTGTTATGGATGTAATATATTTGTAAACATGTTTCTTAACTTCAAAACATGTTTGTTCTGCCTCATTTATTTGCAGATAACTTACTGTCTGTTGGATCTTTAGCTTCTTGTTCTAATGATTGCTTTGAAATATTATTTTAATGAACCTATGAAAGACATCATTGGTTTTTTTGTGTTTTTTTGTGTTTTTTTTTTTTTTTTTTGGTGGTTGGACTGCTAATGATACTCATCCATTAAGTAAATGGTTTTGTAAGCAATACAAATGTAATAAATAAAGTTAGTCAGTTCCTTTTTACTACTTTTCTGCTGATAGGCATACCACATGCTGGGAAGGTAATGTCTCATGACCAAAATACTTCAGTTTGTAGGAGGACCGGGAATCATTGCATTTAGATTCAGTCGAAGAGCTTCGAAGAACATCATGAACCATAACTTACATACACTGGCGTTTAAAATTTTTAATCTGATTGCAATATAAGTTTAAATTTAGTAGTATCTGGAGCATCGTGGTTGGTTTAGGTCTCACATTAACTTGTCTTTAGTGGAAATACTGGAATAATAATATATATATATATATATATATATATATATATATAGTATTATCAGAAGACCTCGTTATTGTCATTTAATATTTGAAGGGAGTGTATAAACAGGAGGAGGAATGACTGTTTGTGAGGGTGGATAGTGATAGGACAAGCGGTATATTTTTAATCTAAGACAGGCAAGGTTTAGGTTAGATATTAGGAGGAAGTTTTTCACACAGAGGGTGGTGACACACTGGAACAGGTTGCCCAAGGAGGTTGTGGATGCCCCATCCCTGGAGGCATTCAAGGCCAGGCTGGATGTGGCTCTGGGCAGCCTGGTCTGCTGGTTGGCGACCTGCACGTAGCAGGGGGTTGAAACTAGATGATCCTTGTGGTCCTTTTCAACCCAGCCCATTCTATGATTCTATGATTATATATATAAAATTATATTGTGTAGCTTGAAGGCATCTCTGAGAAGAGATACTCCAGCTACTGAATCTGAGGGCTCTGAAATATGGGAGGCATTTCCTTGAGTGAACAGGAAGGGCTGTGTGAGCGGAAGAAGAAGTATGTGCAATGAGAAACTGCCATATTTGCTACAGGGAAATTTGGAACCATTTTTTCCAACAGTAAATAATGATGGTGGCTTTTTGTCTCACAGGTGAGTTTGGAGCTTATTTCATTAATGCTGTCATGTTGCAAATATGGACTTACAACAAATACTGTTTAAGCAAATTACTTAGCAAGGTTGTATACTTAAAAGAGTAAAAAGTGTACTCAACCCAAGGAGGTCTGCAAGATAGATAAAGGCACCAATTTCAACGGTTACTGCCCATCTTGAACTGCTGAGAATGAGTCTGAGACCTTCACTAGAGGATGCCAACAGTCTTACTTCAGCATGTGGCATTGGTTCTTACTCTTTCCTCTGAAGCATCTGGTGGGGGTCATCAATGCAAATTGCATACTGGAAGGATGGTGAAACAGAGACAACCTGGCACATTCTCATCCCATGCCTTATAAGTGGGTATAAATAACATCACTTCTTTTGACTCACGAGAGTTAGCTACGGGTAATTCTGTTTAAAATAAATAAGCAAGCAATAGCAATCTAGTTACAAAAGCATTCAAATTATTCTAGCTTTCCAGTGCCTTATTTTACTATTTCTAAGAGGAGGACTCAAGGTGGAAGGTGGAGATGAATATTTAGAGCAGAACCATAGCCTCTGCCATCCTAAATGGGGAATTTTTTTTAGCGGGGGGAGGTTTTCTTTAATTCACAAGAGATCAATAGGAAATGTCACTGTGCAAAGCTTTTAGGGTTGTGCCAATAGCATAAAAAATCAAACTGGTTATAACTCATAAATTAGACATTTGCTTAAACTACTACAGATGATTCCCTAATGAGATTCGTGTCTCATTTTATTTTTCTTATATTTTAATTCTCCAAGGATATCACAAATATGTAACTTACAGATCTGAAATATAATCAAACTTTGTCATGAGAAGGCCAGGTTTAGCCACGCATATGGAAATGCCATAATATTTTAGCAGGTAATTATAACTAGATAATTTAGGTTGAAGGGATAGGTCAGAAGTCTTCTCTGAAATGTTATTAATTCACTGAAAAAATGAGAGTTAATATAAAAATTATTATTTTATCTCTCTCTGAGAAGTAGTGCCTTTGCAATGCTCTAAGTGGTTCGTGAAGACTTCGGCCAAGCAGCACAAGTGAGGGTTCACTTCCCCTAAGAATTTGGAGACAGCTGCCACTAAGGATAAAAGATGAATTTACTACTGTTTTATAAGTTCTTCCACAATCACTGCTAATTTGAGGCAGATAATGGCAACCATTGCCGGCAAGCATGCTTCTACTGCCCCAGCTTTTTTTCTTTTCTTACTAGCTTTTTAAAATGATTGCCTCAGGCATTTATTCAGAGAAGGAAGTACAGAGGTGATAGAAAATGGAGATTTTCATATGACTTCGACACATTAAGATGATTTGGGAAAATTATCCCATTTTCTAAATGTCCCACCATCATGAAATGCACAAAAGATTAGGATTTACTTTGATTGAATGACATTTTTCTTAGGCTTTGTTCTGAACTCTACTGTCTGCTTGACTGGGGACTGAAGTACAGTGCAGGCTGTGGTTGCTAGGTTGAAGTTTTTGGTTTATGAAGAATTTATTTTTAAAACATCCTTCTTCGATGCAAGGGAGTAGACATTGGCTTAATAAAGCAATGTACTGGTTCAAAGTGTTATTTTCACTTATTTTCTGCAAGCTAATTAGATTCATATGCTGTTCTGAAATGTCTGTATTTCAGTAGAGAAGGAAAATTAAGTGAGGTTAAAATAGATTCAATAATTTTCTTGCATACAGCAAGGAGATGTTAGGTCCTGGGTAGGAAGTTCTGTACAAACATGTGGAAGAACTTTCTGGTAAGAGTGACAGAGCAATGGAACAGGCTGCCCATAAAGGTTGTGGACTCTCCTTCCATGGAGACATTCAAGGCCCATCTGGATGCCCATCTGTATGACCTATTGTAGAATATCTGTTTAGCAGGAGGTTTGGACTTGAAGGTCTCTTGAGGTCCTTTCCAACCCCTGCGATTCTGTGATTCTATATCCTGGTAGGAAGGAGAAATCATTCAGGGTTGTGCTTGAGGTACACAGCTACAGAAAAAGTTCATACTGCAGAAGATTTTGAATGGTTAAGAGATGTTTGGGTTCACTTGGAAAGCAGTGCTATCCCAGGTGCTGCATTAATAATGGAGAAGTGTCCAAATCACTGGATGCTGGAATCATTCTGGATTCAAACATCTCTGTAAAGAAATATGAATTAGAGACTGTTGAGATACCACTGATCACTTTTTGCTTTAGCTTTTAGAATACTGTATTCTTCTGAATCAATGTAAATACAGGTGCATGGCTGCAGAAGTTCACTGTTTGCTAATAAACTAGTATGCATGAACAGAAGATAATAAACACACTTCACTGAAGACCTTTCCTAAATGATGATTAATTACTCTTTTAAAGGATTTTTTTTCTAGAGATATGCTGAACTACTCAGCAGTGATTTGAAGTTGGCAGACCATGGACTCTTTCCTGTCTACCCTTCTGCTGCTGGCCAGCTTTTGTTGGAACGTTGCAGTTATCCCATTTGGAAACGAAATGGGAAATGTTGTCCTTTGAATTTTAGCTGTCGTATCAAATTAGGTCAGACTTTATAGCGTGTTGTAACACAAAGTGATGCAGCATGTTATAAACATGGGCTGATAACGGTGAATGCATTACATTGCCAGTTGTACACTATTTGAGAATGAAAGTGACTTTCTTCTTATAAATCTTCATTGGATTCATAGCTCCCCTGAAAAGACAAACAATGGGAATTACTGTGTTCTGCAATGTTGCAAATCACTTGTGTTGTTTGACTTTTCTGTTGAAAAATCTACTGCAGTCAACAGCACCAGTTTTCTAAAGAGTACTGAGGTCTGCACAGAGCATGAATCACTTCATAGAACAATTTTTGTGCAGCAAAGTTAAACATAACACTGTTGGAAAACCCAGAAATGTTGCAGACAGTTTTACTGGTTTACAGACTTTCAAAAATGATAAAATTTCTTTCAAATGGGTGAGGAAAAGGTAGGCTTTTGTCTTGCTTGTTCACAGAAGGTAGTGCGGGAGAACTCCATCCACTACACAAAATGAGATATTGTATTAACAGTCTGTTAGACCAATCTGCCAGGCGTGCTGGCAGGAAAAACATATAATACTGCACTTCTCAGGCTGCCAGTTTTGCAGAAGTCATTCAGTGTGACAAATCTGGACAAAGGAATTTATGGGAAAAAATGTTATATATAACATATATACATACAAGACGCACGTATATGTAACATACTTATATATGTGTTTATAAATGTGTATTCTCTCCTTAAAGCATTTATCAGAGAAACAGATTTATGTTTATTATCTAGAAATATTTTTACTGTTCTGCACAGAAGACTGTTATACAGGTGATCATGGGGAAGAAAGTATTGTTGAAGTGTGAAATCCACGTTAAAAAAAAAAGGTCTAAATGATATGCAGTACTTGAATCACACTATACTGATACTAGTCTTCTGCTAGATTTGAGAGATCACTAGACGTAATCGTAGTTCTTGTTTTATTAGTTGGGGTTCTTTGTTAAAGACCGTACACGGTGCTGCATGCTGCAGAATTGCAGGTATTTTCTGCCATCATCAGCTGACCAGGAATACATAGTGCAAGGCAACAACTAAACACAGGTTTACAAAGAAGTACCAAGGGCAGTGGGAGAGGATCTGCCAGCATGATTGCTGATGCTTTCAGTGTACCTAAAATCTGGAGTGTATAACACTGTGTGTCCGAAAAAAATTGAATGAATGGTTGAGCTTTACATGATCCATCTTGGGTGCTTCCAGATGCCCATCCACGCATACTTTCTGTTTTGTGTCTGGCAGTGAACAGCACAATGCTCTGGATTAAGCTGTTTGAGGTGCAGCTGAAAATTGAAAGCCTGTTTTCTTCTGTGTCATGGTAGTTTAGATAAATTTGAAAGATATCGTGACAGGATTCAGAGAAAGACCAGATAAAGAAGTTTTAGTTAACAGCCTCTTTATCACTTAATCCTGTGATAAACCAGCAACTTGACTTTCACGGCTGTAGGTCAGGCTGCTGAGTGTGTAACTGCTGCTCTGTTTGGTTGGCTACAACAGGCACTTTACTGCAGCTGCTGCTGTAATGGGTCCATGCCTAGTATTACTGCTAATGGGGAATGCAAATGACTGCTTATGAATCAGGAAACCCTGTGTTTGTACACCTGTGTTCCATGCTTTGTCTGCAGTGTTCATCCACAATGGACTAGGAAACCGCGTAACATTTTTCATTTATTTTAAACTTTGCGTTCTAACAGCAGAGTATGTTCTCTCTTTTCCTCTTTAGCCCAGTTATAAAATGAAGAAGCCACCCAGAGAAATTGCCTATTGTTACTTGTATTATGTTAAAGTAAAATGGTCCAAAGCAGATGTTTGTTTCATCACATTTAAGTGCCTAAAAGGAGGTTAGGTCCTGGTTTGAAAATTGTACCATCTCAAAAGACAAAATCCACAAAGACTGGGAGAGGAAAGGCAAATCTAAAGAGTGAACAAACTTGGTCAGTCCTAAAAAGCAGATTCAAGACCTTCAGGACTTAAAGGAAATTTCTTCTTCCAAAGGCTTGAATTTAGTGAATTTATTTTGTTTCCTTGCAAATCAAAGGAATTAGAAGCAATATTTGCTTGAACTCAACTCACTTGGTTCATGTGCTTGGTTCTTGATTGTTGTTTCTACTGACATTTCAGTTTCTTACACAGTGAACAGCCTCCATGAGCAGTCCTGAAATCTTCATTCTGTCAGGAAACTTTAGTTCTTGATGACTTGGAAACCTCATATAAGAGGCTGGAAATTGTTCTTTGCTCTCACCCACTGAGGAGGGATTTGAACCTTGGTGACCTTGTCCAAGCTGAATATCTTGACTACTGGGCTGTTCATTGAAAGAAATTGCAAGTTGATCATTTAGCAGTTTTGTGCTTTTAGCTTTGAAGAGTTTTTCTGCAGGTGATATTATTAGAGATGTTTTATCTGCGTGTGCAAAAGGTGTGGCAGCAATTTAAACGATGTTGCTCAGTGAACTCCCCAAAACTAATTCTCTCTGGCTCTAGTTTTCACAAGATCTGACTGGTACATAGGACAGACAAGTTGAAAAGATAACAGTGTGCAAGTCAACTTAGGGTATCAGGTACATTTCTGTATTTATTTGAAATGGTTGAAAATTTCTAGCATTTGTCCTGCTGAGATTTCCAAGTGGATTCACTCCCTTTTGTAGCTTTGCATACCAATGCATTCCTTAATAGATTCAGTGACAAACAAGCAAAGACCCATATCATGTCTGTGGATCCATGACTGGTTAAGATAAATATGCATAATCCAAGAAAGCCAAAACTGAAAAGATTTTGAAACAAGTGAAATTGTGCTTGAACTACAATTGAAATATTTGTGTAAAAAATCACCACAAGGAGTGTAACCCATCTGGTTAGACTACGCTTGCTTTAGCTGATTGGCAGTGAGCTGCTATGTTTTTCTGTGTGTTTTTGTTGTTATCGTCGTTGTTTTTTTTAATGAGAAAAATATCTGCTAATCAAAGTAAAATCCCTGTTCTTAGACATTCCACATGGTGTAACAATTTACCAAAGTTATGAGCGATAATGAGTAGTAAAGAGAAATTGAACATCCTGATCTTCTTGGGGAAGCTATCAGTAGCAGAGATGGTAGCAAAGATCCAGGAGCCATCCTGGGCACATCTGTTCAGTTAATTTCAGTTGTTCACACTTTGACTTACAGCTGTTAAGAAACAGAGAATCATCTTTTGCTGTGTTGGTTACAGACAGTTGTGCTGTTTTTTTTTTTTTTTTTCTTTTTTCTTCATTCTGGTAGGATTTTTCTTCTTACTGTGAGCCATTAAGAGAAGGAAGAACATTGTAAGAAGCTGCGGAGATTTGATGTGGGCTGTTAAGAGAGTTTTTGTTGTGCTGTAGTGCTTGGGTAGATGTGAATGTTGAGGGAGTCACAGAGCTTCTAGAGGACAAACGTGTGCAAAACAAGCTGCACTTGGAGAGAAGGTGTCTAACTGTAATGCTGAAAATGTTTGGGATGTTACAGAATGCAGACAGAGCAGAGAACTTAGCAGGGCTTGTAATTCAGTGTCTTGAATGCCTGTTAGGGAGATCATGAGTACATTTTTGTGTCCTACTATAGGGAAAGGTCATTGAAAATATGAGATAGGCTTAAATGCACCTATATTTACTGTCCAAATATAATGACCCTGTAGAATATTTGCTTTAAAACCATTGCAGATTTAATCCTGACTTAGATTCTCTGATTTTCCACTGAGATGCTTTACCTGCTCATGGACTATTTACTCTTCTAGGACATTCTCCCCCTGTGGCTGTCTGAGCTGTTAGTTGGGAAGAAACGATTTAAGAGAACTGCTTTTTCCTGTATTGTTTCCTCTTTTCAGTTTTTTGTTCTAATACAGCATTTGTGTGAATTACCAGGAGGAAGCAATGTGTGGCAAGCCGCCAGCTCCACACAGCCAAGTTTCAAAACTTTTGTAAAAGATCTTGCTTTTTTTTCTCTTCCGGAGACACAAAAGAGAGAAAAGCAACAGAATCTGGCAGTTCTGGGAGAGAGCCAGCAGAAGCTCCAGGGAAGGGTTTTGCTCATCTTTCATTGCATTCTACAATGCTGCTTTTGCTTTCTCTTGACATTAGTTTCTTTTTCTTTGGTTAATTCATGCTGGCCCTAAGCAAGAGTTTATCACTCAATGTGATCAGACCTTTTATGAGCAATATTACTCACAAGCCAGAGCTATATGCCCTACGTGCATGTGCAGTACCAAGCCAAACCTGATCCATGCTATTTTTTCCACAAATAAAAAGTATTTTGTGCTCTTTTTGAGCCCAGAATCGGTGTCATAGTCCAAAGCGGATGTCTCAACATAATTATTACTTTTTTAATCTGTTCCATTTATCATATTATGAGGCCACAAACCGGTTCAAAACTTAATCATCTCTAAAGTCTGCTGCCCTGGAGAATTTATAGATCACCACATATGCAAATAGTGAGTCCAGGAAAAAAATACACTTTCCTTTTTATCTCCTCCAGATCTGAGATATAGCTATGCTGTGTGTTTCTGAGCCTGAAATGAACATAAAATAGAATTAGAGGTGTTTAAAAAACACATCTGAACTCTACCGAGTGGGAGGGAAAAAGCCAGAAGACCGTTTTTGCCCTGCAACATCTGGTGTCAGGGATTTATGGGATGGCATTATCCAATTAGGTAGCTGTCAGGAAAGGCTGTACTCGTACATGCAGCTTGTGAACAGAATCCTGTAATACCCCAAAATTACTAAAGCCCCTTTTAAAAGCTCTGAGTTTCCTAAGGGGAATGACACCCTTTGTCATACATTCAGGTCCAAAGCGTTTTAATCAAGGTTGAGGAGAAATCCAACCCTTCCAGAATAAGAAAATGGAAAGGGTGTCATGAAGATTTAATAATTCCTGGAGTCGCTCATGTCATTTAGTTACCAATGGAAGCATTTGTATGTGTGATATTTTCTTTGGAACTTAGTTTAAAACTGAACTACATCCCTATAAATGTTGCACTACATGCCCCATTCAGAGTATCTATCAATAAAGATGCCAAAGAGTTTCCAGCTGGAAGACATTCCCTGTTTCTACCACGTTTTTAGTGCAGATACAAATGCACAGATTGCTGCTGATTTAAAGCATGTGGAAAAAGCCCATGGAGATTTATATTTCTTTCATGATTGAATGCTGGTACTTGGTGTTATGTGGAAAAACAGTCACTTGGTTTAATAGTTGCACAGCTGGTGTTATCTGAAAAATAATCATTATGATAGAAAGCACACATTTTTCATGTTTTCTGTCAGGTCTGTCAGAATATGTTCTGCACTAAGTCTGCACACTTCATCCAACATTCCTTAAATTAATATCTTAGCATATAATACTTTTAAGATTGTCAAAGTTATAAAATGTGACTGTAATTGAAAACAGAACAAATTATGGCTCTGTAAAACAAAGCAATTTGCAGGACGCATAAAGTGAGAAAGTGACTCTGATTCGTGTTTAGAAACAACATGACATTATTGTCTGGGAAGCAAGTGACAAATTGCAAGAATTAAAATTATGCATAACCAAGTCAGCTTTGTAATATATGCTGATTTGAACATCTTTAAATTGCAGTGAATATGAAAATATTGATTCGAAGTGCAAAAGCTTGATTACAAAGCTGGGTTTCTCTTAGCTCCTCTGTACCTTTTCAGGCCTTGTAAGCGAGCGAGGAAAGACAGATCAATGAAGTCTTTAAATGAACATGTAATCTCACTTCTGAGGATCTGGATACTAGTTGGATGTCTGTTATTTCTATCTGCAGTAAATGGACAGTTGATCTTTTCATATTCTCGCTGCTAGAGGCAGAGGTTGATAGGGAAAGAATGGTATTCTCTCTGTCCTCTCTCTTGATTGTTTGTTAGAGGACAACCCACTCTTACAGAATTCCTGCAGTCAGAGGAAGAGTGAGGCAAGGGCGGAGTGTGAACGCAAACTGATCAGAGCAGCAACTGGTAATGTGAAAGGTAGTTCCTAGGAATGTTGCTTTGTTAAGTGGCAGAGGTATCATCTTCCAAATAAGGGGATTTTATGATATCTAGAAGGTTTTTTTTGTCAGTTCTAAATTTGAACCCTCCTAATCTCATGAACTGGAATTTGAGCAGTTCCTTTCTGAATTGAAACTTCCCATTGTAACAGACAATTCTGTGTGAAGAAAGGAAGCTTGCAGATAAGGTTCCATTTTGCTCAGTCTTATTGGGCATTTTCCACATACAGTTTCTGCTGGAAACTTTTGAAGATTTTGTGAAAAGAGAGGACTAGTGGGTAGTACAGTAATTCTGAGCTCAGAAAGACCTATAGAATTTACCCGAAGCATAACCCTTAATGTGTAAATGATACTGAACGTAATCTGTTACTAGCAGAAAATCCAAAGATTTGACTTATGAGAACTCATAATATTTATATAGCTTGCTTTTGCATTGCCATGACATTTTAAAACTCTTCTTCTCAGTATTTAAAAGCTTAACCCCATACTAAAGAGGTTGCATTTTTACCATGAATATTTCATATCAAAGAAGAGTACAGTAATCTCAATTCAAATAGAAACATTCAGGATTTATATGGACGTGCTCCAGCATATGTTATTGTTCTAGTTTAGTTAGCTGCTTTAGTAAAAATCCTATAGAAAAATCACCTTTCGTGACATTAGGAGAAGTTTCCATGCACACATAGCTAAGGTTTATTCAGTGAAGTAAAGCAGCTGTAGCTACCACTGCTAGTTTTCATACAGGCAGAAAAAAATTAAGGACAATGGCAGAAAATAGAAGAACTTTCAAGTCGCAAGGCTGCCAACCATCCTTATTTCCCCAGTGCAGTGAGGAAAGAAAAGGTATTTTCTTGATACAAAATGGAGGAACTCTTGAATATGTCCTTAATATTGAAGACAGATGTACCCATTCAAACAGTGCATTCAAGAAGTACAGTTCATAGATTGTTCTTTTATTTCAGTAAGTGTTTCTTTGTAAAGATAAATAGCATTCTGCCCTACTAAAAAATGTTTGGCGTTCTGTTGCCATGGTGGCTTTAATTTTGAAGCCAGATAGTAAAAGGCTGGCTGTTTGCAAATATAACTCTCTGCTCTCTCCTCGCCCTTGCTCCACTACTTGCAGATTTTTGATGTGAATCCAAATCTTCAGCTAATTGCTAATTTCATCTTAGGTATTTTTCATCATATATG
Source organism: Meleagris gallopavo (assembly GCF_905368555.1). Classification (NCBI taxonomy): domain Eukaryota; kingdom Metazoa; phylum Chordata; class Aves; order Galliformes; family Phasianidae; genus Meleagris; species Meleagris gallopavo. The sequence goes on along the minus strand of NC_139417.1, from coordinate 12,309,948 downwards.
GTTTACCCTCATAGACACTATGGATGTGAATAGGCATGGTTTGAAAGGGGGAAAAATCATCAGAATTAATTCTGATCCATTTAAGTAGTCCTCATGTCAGGAGTTCTCACTTCTATTGTTCTGGCTTTGTTCACTGGTTTGCCATTTTGTGACAATTTCCAGTGCCCTTTGTGCCCATTTTCTTAAGAGTATAGTCTTAATTGCTAGACATCAAGCCGGGGAGAACCTGTGCAACCTCTCTGACAGAAAGAGATGCTCTAATCCAACAAGATTTGTCCAAGATGTTGCTGTGGTTGTGCTTGTCAGTGGTTCTGAACTTCGCTTTTTGGGAATGGAGATGAATTGACATCACTGCTTAAATGATCTGCACTGTGATAAGCCCTCCTATAGTCATAGATTTATTCCTGTGAACTCCAAAAAGAAGCCTATAGGAACCTATGGCAAGCAAAATGCAAGCGTGATAATAAACATTCCTGTATTGCTCAAGAAACACAAAGCTAACAGACTTAGTGTTTGAATAAATTGATGGTTTTAAAAAGCTGCTTCACTCCCATACTTATTTTAAAGTTTACATTTTAAAATCTTATTATTTTTCTTGTGTTTTTGCAACACAGTAATATCCTGCTATACATGGATCAATCTTAAATATTTTCATTAGTCAAGAGAAATGTAATTTGTTTATGAAAAGAAACCTGCAAACTTAATATGCTGTTTTTCTGTTCAATTATAAGTTTACTAAGTACTCCCAGGTGACACAGTGAAGTGCATGCTCATTCTTAGTATTGCAGGGAAATCCCAAGCCGGAAAATTTTGGTCCTTTTTTTTTCAATACCCTTAAGAGCACTGGGAATTCAAATACTCAGAAAATCAAGACTCACTGGTGTGATTTCATATGATAAATAATTGGTGTCAAGAAAATAAACCCTCAAGAGGAAGATATTTTAAAATGACCGTAGTACCTAATATTGTCTTCAACAATTTTGCCCATGTTTTAGGGATGAATCTGTGCTTTTCATCTTTCCAGTTGTTCACAGCTGGCATGGATCTAGGTAGCAAGTTGCTCTTGCTTGTTACCTGCAAGAATTCAAGGGAAGACACTTCCCATGAAATGTTGCCTAGTTACTTTGCAAGAGCATTGTCCCCTCAGCCCTCCTTGTTGCCTGCTTTGCATAGCAGTGCTAGACTCCCTTCTCACCCACCTGCTCTATGACCTTGGGCGTCCTTTTGATCATAGCATTGGGTTTGTACTAGTGCTTTTCATGCTTTTGAAGTGAAAGTTTGTTTTTCCCCCACTGTGTTTGGGGCCTTACACACGCGAGAGAAAGAGCAGAATTTTGCCCTTTTATGTTTATATGATGGATTTTCTCTTCCTAGATCCCAAATCACTTCACAAAACTCATAGGCTGGAAGAGACCTTGAGAATTTATCCAGTTTATCCCTCTGCCAAGGAGATGCTCAGCTGAGCTTAAGTTATAACTGATAGATGCTTGTCCATCTTAAACTTCTGCAACACTTGTAGGCTCTTTATCGAAGCACAATTACAGCTCTTTACAAATCTGAATCTTTTTATTATTGATATTTTTTGTTATTTTGTTTTGTTTTGTTATTTTTTCTGAGTTTGGGTGGAGATGTTTGTTGTAAGGATAATCTTTCTCCTACCTATACAGCTTCAGGAAATGAAGTTCCAGACCAAAAGAGAACTGCATACTCAGATTTATTCTTACAGTAGTTAATTCCCAGTAAGCTAGGTTACACTTTGAGCAGATAAGTCAATCCAAAACTTCTGTACTTTGCTGGACAGGGCTTTAATATCCAATATTACAGTTCTTTTCAGTGGTTATTAAATTTTTAGTTGTAGTTTATATGATTAACTGTATATCATTTTCAGAGCTTTCTGGCATGGTTGCTATGTATGTAATGCATTATTATATATTATTAAATAAGGTCACTGAATCTGTTCACACTAATCTATGTGGAGAATTGTAAAGAAAGGTTTTGGATTGCTTTGGGGTTATGTTTTGTTTCGCATACAGGTGTTTGGTTTTTTTTTAAATTATTTTTCATAAATATCGGGATTAGGAACACAAGCAGATTGATTTTCAGTCCTACTTAGTTATGGGTATTGATCAGATCCAAGGTCTTTGAAGAAAAGCGTCAAGAAGTTTAGGAACAGGAAGGCTTTGAAATAACAGCACTGGCCACATGAGCTTCATTTCTCTTTATTTTGCTACTGATATTAGTGATGAATACTGAGCTCAAGCAGCTTGTAAAACTCCATTATTGAAATACAGCTTCCGATTTGGTTTATCCTGCTAAATGCTGCTTTGATTTCTGCCTTAATATTCTGGAATATAGTCATGAGATTTTCAACTTAAAGTTTTACATTAATAAACTATATTTTATTCACCTGCTATGTAGAAATAGATGAATGTCTTTTATGTATTCCTGGATTTTCTGACAAATGTGCATTGTGAGGGAAGTTTGATTTAGAATGGAAGCGATAGGAATAACTTACCCATACCTAGGCAGAGAGAAGTCTGAGGTCTCTAAAATGCATTTGTGTGACTTGCAGTGTGTGAAGGGAACTGATGGGTGCTAAACACGGCTCTCTGATGTGTAAGCAGTTTTAAGCTCCTGGGAGTGCCAGCCATCCTTGAGGGAGACCAGGCAGAAATGATGTTCAAGCTTTTCTGTGGGGAACAGGGCTGTAGACAACAGATGGATCAGCTGAGCCGTAGATCCCTCGTAATTGCAAAAGATGTGGGGCTTTGTATTTTAATTGGCCTTCTTGAAGACTAGGTGCAAAGGCAGAAGCTGACTTATTCAGTGGTTTGCCTCAGTGCACCCCTGGATACATCACCACCAAAATCTGTTAGAAAGTCAGGAGAAAACTAGCAGATAGCTTATGGGCTTGAGCTAGAGCTTGATCTTGAGTGCTGAACTTGGAAGGACCAGAACCAGCTGGAGAGCTGGCAAGCTCAATTAGATCATGGAATAAAAACACCTGGTGTATATCACATTAAAAAAGTCACGCTCAACCATCCACCTGTGCATGTGCACCTAAATGAGTGGGGAGCTCGTTCAGGTGAATAATGAATTTCACGTGTTCAGCTGCAGTGTAAAACTGAAAAACATTAGTTGTTTACTACGAGTCAGAGATTTTGTCCTAGATTAGATTTGGGACTATACAAATGTACTGTGGTTGTACAATAGGAAAGGGAGCATGCCCCCTTCCTTTGCCTCTGCTAAGCTTTGAGTGGAAGATTTTATAAAGCCAGTCAAGTCCAATGTTAGATTATTAAGATCCTTTTCTAATACATAACAACATTTTCTTTCTTTCGTTCTTTCTTTTCTTTGCATAAGAGCATAATCAGATATGAAAACAGTACAATAAAAACGTTGTGTTCCAAGCTGCCAGGATTGTGTTGGGTTTTTATTTCAAGCTTGCAGTGTATTATGGCTGTCTTGGTTATATGCCAGGTTATCTGAACAGTTGCAAAAGCAAATGTTGTGAGTTATTCTGAGCATTTATGTATGTTTGAAGACTAGTTTCCTTTTTGTGTACTTAAAATGAGGACCTTGAATCATGACCTAGCTTTCCATAGTTCAGGAGTACTCTGCTACCCCCACATTCCCCGTGTCTGAAACTGATTACACTGGCACACCTTTCTTCTCACTTGTCTTCAAGCTGACTTGTCTTGAGAGGCTTAGACCCCAATGGCAATGCTTGAATTCAGCACCCAGGTTTGAAAATCTAAGTCTGCATTGCAAAGCGGCCATAATGTAAGAACCACCAGCAGAGTTTTGAGACAGTCTTAAATTACCATCACAGCAGTTATGATTAATATATTTGTCTCTTTAGGGTTTTTGTGGCACAGATAATATTTGCTGTTCTCACTAAGACTCGATTAAATGAGTGCCTAAGACTGACGGGGAGTTTGTCTGTAATGACAAGTGCTTGACTGTAGCAGAAAATGATGAGCTGCCCCAGGGAGACATCACCACCCACTTGAGCGAGATCCATGAAGGGTTTATGACCCGTTTGAATCCTGATTGAGCATCACTGTCTTGACCCTCAGGGAGCCAATTGTCTGGAATACTTGCTCTGTCAGTCTAAACGATGTGCTCAGAATCCCTCTGAAACCTGTACAGCTTGATTGTGTGTAATACAGTGAATTATCAAAACAGTGTAAAGATTGGGAAATATTTTATCATTGAGTGTCAGTATGTCATGTTTAAAAGCATCCTGTTTTACTTGTCAAGTAAAACATACTGTGAGCTTAACCCTTTCAGGAAGAAGTTATTTCAGATCTGACATTCAGCAGCAACACTCCCTTCGTCCCTTTCCACTGCAATTCCCCAAAAGCAGAAAACATCTCAAGACCAGAAATGGGGGGAAAAAGCCAACAACCCCCCCCTCCACAACACAGAAACTTTCTCCTTTGTTTTAGAGTTAGTATTTCACAGCTAGCCAATCTTTATTATTATGGCTGTTGAAGCAATTAAACAGATTAAACAGGATTAACTGTTGCTTTTCTACTAACATTAAGATGGCCTCTTAATTTCTAACGCTCTTTTTCCCATGTAAATTGCACTTTCATACCTAATTACAAGAAAATTGTGGTGGGCTGTGAGTTTATGTCTATGTGGGTTTATTGCTGGTAGCAACATTTTTAAAAAATGACCAACTAGCATGTGCAACTAAAACCATGTTAAAAAACTCATTAAACGTTGAAGGTGGTTAGATAAATTAAAGGAAGTGGTAGCAGAACTCTTGTATAACTCAGTACAAGAGAACATCAATACTGCTCATTGAACAGTCTATTCTTCTAATTTGAAAAGAACAACTATTTGTCATGGTTCCTGTCCTTGGGCTGGCAGTTATCTAATTAAATGCATATGAAATTCAAAAGCCTTTACTGAGGGACAGTAATTTTCCTCGGTTGTTTTTAAAGTCACCAAGATGAAAGAAGAATTACATAGAATAGATAACAGATGAATTCCTCCATTGTGCATTACGGTTTTGAATTGACTAATCATCCCATGGTTATTAATCAATGTGTTATCTTATAGTTTGAAATTAAAGGTTCTAGTCTCATTATTGCTGACTCTAGGTAATAATACTTCCAGTCCTTGATTGCCATGACACTGCAGTGTACTGCTTCACAAAATACCACAAAACTAATCAAAATAGATCAGATCTATAAAAAGCATTCCCAGTGCATTGCATTTACATGACTCTTCAGCGAAGTATTTTTTTTAATCTAGTCTTTTCAGAATGCCCTCTATAATGTTTTTCACATTTATGTGTGTATGGCCCTTTTTTTAACACCCAAACACACCATGGTGATTTGCATTTGCTGATATTAAAAGATAGGGACATTGTCCAAGACTTTTGCTTAAGGGAGATATTCCCCTGGCCATGCCAGAATAATTGCAAGTGGTGGATTCTCCCAAGTGCCCAGCAAGTGTACATGAAATGTATACAGTAAATAGCATTTCAGAGTTTTGATTTCTGTGCTAAATATAATATGGTGGTCGAAGTGTGAGCTTGTAGACATCAATTAGCTATGACTACACTTTGTGAAGGTAGTGTGGCAAGATGGAAAGCAGCATGTAAATGTGTACATCAGTACAATTAAGCGTTTAGTTGTATTTCTGAAGAACCTACTTTTAACCACTGACCGCATATAAAAAGGAAAAAAAAGGAACAGATATGAGGATGGATTAATGGGAGAGTTTTGTTACTTCCACCCCCTTAGCTGCTGGATTCCTATTGCATTACTGTCTCTTGCCCTTTTGTGTGAGGTAAGGGTAGAGGTGCTATGAATCTCGAGGCTTAGTGCAATTGAGGATCTTCTGTTACATGGCTCTAAGTGAAGTTATTTTAATTAGAGAGCAAAATAGTCCCTGATTTGGTAATTGAAGATTTTAGGGGCATCACACGGATGCGAAGATTTGACTATTCATGTGCAGCTGCGAAACTGGGATCTTAGAGACTGAGATATTATGGTTAATTGCATCTGGAAATAGTATCTGCAAAAGGAAAACAGCAACAGTAATAAAAACTGTATCAAATTCTTAATTTTGACCTGAAACAATCAAGTTAAACAAGTCTTGATCTTTTGTATAATTACAGTGAACAATTCAGAGGGGATGTTGGTTTGTTAGGAGATCTATGAGATTCTACATCTTGAATACAGCATTAAAATACAATGCAAAATATTTGTCATCAAATTCTTCAAACTTAGTGTTCTGTTTGAAGGATCAGCTGCTGCTTCTAACCTAGATTGTCATTTAGTGAGAAGCCAGTAATGATCTCTGCTCAGGAACGTTCTCATATTGAACCCTTTTGGTGGAGGAATAATTCTGCTGTTAATGGACTCCTGCTCCTATTTTTGGCTTTGTCTACATCAATGTTGTGTTCAAAAGCAGTTAAACAATTATAGTTCCTGGGGTTGTTGGTGTGAATGCACACTTCTACACCTTATTTAAATCCTGGGAAAGGGCATTCAAAAGTCTTTTGATGGGTAGTGAATGTGCTTGAAATCTAAGCATTTTAGAATTATAGCTTTCAGCAGAGCAGAATAATGGTAGACATCAAATTAAAAAAATAAAATATCCATTGTATTGAAGGAGACTGGAAAGAGCAAGTCATTATGCACAGTCAGATGAAAGTATGTCTGCAGTGTGCTCGGTTTCATAAAATCTACTTCGATAGGTAACCTAACAGATATCACCTATTAATCAGTTATTTGCTGTAATTAAATCACAGAAAGTGCTTGGTCTCCTGATTTCAGTGATTTTTCACTTGCTTATATCCTGGCTGTGCTTCAGCCAACAGAAGCACAGAAAAAGCTGAACTCTTCAAATGAAAATATCCTCCAACATGTCAGAACGAGAAACTCCACAGCATTAAAATTATACTCTGCTGGAGTCTATAATGTCCTAGAGAGATTTCATTATGTTTTGTGCATTGAAGTTTGTACCAAACTCCAGCATAAGGTTCACACACCTGATAAAATATTAAAGAAGGACAAATGTAGGGCTTGCTAAGCTGAGCTGCTATAAACTTGTCCGTGCATATTTGGCCTTTCATGACTTATTGTGCATCTTTATTTATTGTTTCTGAACAAAGCGTATTGTCATGAAAATGACATTGTACTTGGAAAAATCCTATCAGGCAAAGTCAACTCCTAAAATAAGTGTTATAATAAATATGCAGAAATGTCATTCTTTACATTAGCCCAAAGGTTTTGTATAGCTTAAGGATATGTGCAGTAAGCTAACTATAAAAATAGAAGCTTGACAGTGGGGATGAATGTGTGTGTCAAAATAATATTACTCTTTCTGGGAGGATGGCAGAAAAAATGACACTACATCCACCAGCATGATTTTTATAGATCTGCCTCTTTGCCAGATGTCACCTTTTATAAACTACTTTATAAAAACATGACAGCGTAGTGAAGTAGTGTGTTTATAGCTTGATAAACTTTTGTAATAAAGTTAGGATTGGCTGAAAATTAAAGCCTTAGAGACTACTCATTAAGCATTTGGGAAGCTGGCTCTAACTTAAAAAGCAAAAGATTAAAGAAATATGCAGAACGAGTTACTAGTAGTAAGTGGCCTTTTTCAAGAGTGTATGTCTTCTGGCAGTGCTTACCAGTATACCACGCAATAACCTATCCAGATATATTACTAGGATTTTAGAGAATAAAGTTTGCATTACTTTAAATGTAAACACACAGACAAAATGTACAGTGTGTATTAAATTATATGTTTCCAAAGAGTACTGTGAGGACATACAGGATTATGCCATAAATATCTCCCCAGCACACAATTGTTTTATTACATAATAAAGGTCTGTATATTACCCTCTGCTGCACTACGCAACACATAATTCAGATTTCTCATGACATGTCTAATTTATACCAGTCTCTGGCTCTAGAAATCATACAGGAATAATATCTTAAACTGTTACTACCCTGAGAGGCTTCAGCCTCCGCTGTGGCAGAGCAATTCCAGTGTTGCTCTGTGGAGCTTGGGGTTGCTGCTCCGAATGCTCAGGGAAAAATTCCCTCTGGTCTCTGGGAAGGTTTGATGGACACTTTAAAGGCAGAGATGCAAAAACCTCATGTGTACCTTCCTACCTCTTGGAGATTTCCTGTTATACCTCCTTCTTTTCTTCCTTGCTCGAAGAAACTTTAAAAAATTATTCTACCGAACTTCTGTGCATAAATATTAATAGCTGGTGAGGAGAGGCCATTGGCAATGCAGGCAGCTGTGTTTTGTGCATCAGCTGCTGTGATGTGGAGGCTCTCATGAAACCAAATGAGGTGAAATATTTTGCTTACACGTGGTTTGCTCATAACTGGATGTACTGTTGCATTGAGAAGTAGAAATGTGACTGCATGAAAGAACCCATGCTCTTTGCTCTGCTTCATTTTTTTGACAGAAGCAACTTCACATAAAAATCAGCTTGTAACATACAGGATCTCATGTGTGGGATGAACCAAAAGCAAGCTGCTTTTTCACAAGTTATATCTAAGAGTTGTGCAACAATGTGAAACATATTCAAACCTGTGTTGGAAAATCTGACTATCCTCTTGGTTGTATTTGAAGTTCGTAACCTTTCCCATTTCCACCCATCCAGACATACTTTCTTTTATATCTTGAAATCAAAACACTTTCTTTCTCTTGGGCTATGTAGGTTTGCCTTTTGTGGAGAAGAACACACACAAGCACAATTTAGAATCACAGAGAAATAGGCTTGAAGGTCTCTCAGAAGGTATTTATGTGTGCCCTGCTATCCCAGGGCAGTATCAGCCTGTGTTGGGTTATGCTGATGCTCTGCTTCTCTGATGTTTGTTTAACCTTTTCTATAGATCTCTGGTGGTGGAGACTCCAAAGCAGCGCTACACAAATCTATTTTGTTATATTAATGTTTATTTGTGACTACACTGGGACATTGGGAGAAGGCTTTTTTTTTTCCTTTGGTGTCTAACCTGCCTGTTTTGTCAATTCTCCAGAACCTATCTGTATTTATTTTTCTTTAAATAAGTAGCTAAAATAGAAAATTGTATTACCAGGTTTTGCTATTGCGTCTACTTACCCTGAGAAAATAAGCAGTGCAGCAGCTAAAGCATGAATTTGCTGAACAGTTTCAAGCTTAAGTTTACTCCACTATTTAGTATTAAAAAGAGAATCTAAAGCAACTTTTTGTTTTGTAATGAGTGGACAGCCAAATATTTCCCTAAAGCATGTTTTACTTAAACATTTTGCTGTGCAGTAGTGAGGATCTAAATTCGTTAAATTGTCTTTTCTCTGTATAACTTGACTGCACAGATTTTGATAATCGTAACAGATACACAGGGAAGATACCTAGCTATTTGGGCCCCACGTTCCTTGTATCTCTGTATATATTCCATTATGTATGCAGTGTGCTAGCTGCTCATGGGAAATAATACAGTTCCTGCCTTAAAGAGGCAAGTGTCTTCTGTAATAAAGGAATATGAGGTGCTCTGGTGATATCTAGGTTGTCATTAATGGTTTGAATGGAAATAGAGGACAATTATGTTATGGTCTTAGAGTGGGTTAGATGTTGGGATATAACTTTAATGTCGTGAGGATGAGTTCTGTTCCCTTAAGACTTCACATAGCTTCAAACAGTTGATCTTGGGAAACATTTCCTCTAACCACTGATTCTCCAAAACTGCTGGGAAGTGTTAAGGCAAGTTACGAGTCAGACTTTTCAGCTCTTAGTGAGAGCATGCTAGAATTATAAACATGGCTTGTCCTTGTTTCTCTCTTGTTCCTGGCATCCAAGCAGAATAAACTATGATGCCCTGGCAGTGGCATGCACTGAGTGGGGCCTCAGTGTCTAGGTATTGTGGCAGTTGGGATGCTGTACTGAATGAACACTGATGTCTAGCTGCAAATGGCCAAGGGGATTCCAGTGTTCCCCAAGCTATCATGGTATCACTGAGCTCACTGTGGTTTTTGCAAACAAACAACCCTCTGCTATTTAAAAAAGAGCAAACTTGTTATAATGGTACCAAAATTACACTGCGGGTTATGGAGTCATTTCCTGGATTCTGTATACGTATCTTTTTATGTATGCTAATTTAACTCAAACTGAATGCATACAGAAGGACGTGGGCTCTCCTGTAAGCATGAGCTGTAACTGTGGTTCTTTAAATCTCATGGACCCCCAACTGTCTGTTGCCTTCTGTTCCACTGAGCTCCTGCAGCCCATACTCAGTGCAAATCTTTCACAGGGATTGCAAAATGCCCAAAGAGGGGATTGACCTACTGGGTTTGTTCCCAAAGCTGGATTGAAAGCTCAGAAGAAATCAGCAGGGGTTGGTTTGACTCTTTTCTTTTCAAGGTACTTGTTCCCTGCCAGCAGTGAATGTCAGCTGTAAAGATAAGGAGTGATTCTGCATCATGCACAATGCATTGTTTTGTTTCATTCCATTTATTTAATACTTCATTCTTTATATTTTCACTCTCTGGTTCTTGACAGTTCCTGAGAAAGCACAAGGTTAAGTTCTGTAGCTGATTTGGGAAACGGAATTACGAAAAATTCTATCAGTTGTATATTACAACAAATTGATGCTTTAATACATCTGCTGCTTCATTTGTCCAAATCATCTTTTGAAAAAGCACAGATTTCTTCAAATTTAGAAAAGTAGTTTTTAAATTACACCAAAAAATATGAAATAATTACAAAGTAGTGAAATATAATGAACAGGTGGTTCATTATGCGTGCCTCCTATAGTGTACCTAATCATTAGGCATAAGAGATTTAAACCAACTAAAATATATACATAAACACTTCATTTTTAAAAATGTTGACTTTTTAAGCTGAATTTTATTGCATGTATCATAAAGTCATTTTGGGACAAAGGTAATTTTCCATGACTGGTAGCCAGTAAGACCTGCATTTCTGGGTTTTTGAAGTCGCTGCCAGGTGTGGAGGTTCTCATGTTGGTGTAAGTTCCTTCTGAAAATTAGTGGAGTAGTCTATCTTTGCCTGTCACTGTTAGAATTTTACAAAGATACCTTGAAAAAAATACACTTAACCCACAAGCCTTAGTTTTAGCTTGCCTCAGTGGATGAGCTGGCTCACTGTCTTCATCCTCTTTTTCACTTTGGGAGATTTTAGAGAGAAGTTGAGCATGAAGGCATGTAAGCAAGGCAACAAAGAAGAAACGCAACTCAAGACAACAAGTGCTAGGGAAAAGAATAAAAGGGAAAAAAAAAAAAAGGTAATTTTCAAGATTAATCAAAGCCCAAATATATCTCTTTCAGGTGAAAGGTGCTTGATTAACTTTATTGGGCTCAGCATCTGACCCTAAGTAGGTCAATAGTGAGCTATTACATGGAAGTGTGATGATGAGATTGGAGAGAATTATCCCCAAATCAGGACAATCAGTGAATTAGAAAAAATATATGAAGGAATGGATTAGGAAAGGGTGTAAGTAGAGTGTTTTTGAGAATATTAAAAATAAACTTTTTAGATTAACATTTTTTAATGAAACTGACAATGTTCTTCTAAAAAGTGGATTTATTTATTTATTTATTTATTTATTTATTTTGAAGAGCATTTAGTCCTTTGTGGCAATAAACCATTACTTATTTGAAAAAATCTTGTCAGAAAAAGAAGGATATTGTGGTGGTAGAAGGAATGCTTTTACATGTGATTCATTTACTCTTTTTTTTTTGTCTTTTTTAAATTCTACTTGTATAGTTACGAAAGTGGTCCCAGTGATGCTATTGTCTAATGTCCTTTTATTCAGAATTTAAGCAAGAGTTGTAGAGATGATCACAGTACTAGCATTTATTATGCGGCATAGTTTCTCACTAGTTTAGAAAATAATATTTAATGGTACATAATAATGAAAAATACAGCTAGCAAAATACCTCATATTTGCATCTTAAAGGTAGTTGAAATAATTAATCCTTGTCTGTACATTAAAAAGATGTAGGATCTTTTGTTTCTGCAGTTTTTGGCAGCTATGCACTAAGCTTACTTTTGAATAAAACTACTTTAAAAAAAGAAATAATTGCCCTAGAATATATATATATATATATAAACATTTGAATCATTACCATTTTCTATTTGAAAATGTGTAGTTCATGACAGATGAGTTATTTTGACTTTCCAATTGATCTTTGCTTGTTCATCTGGCTGTGTTTTCATAGTTTTTTATTTTTATTTTAACAAAGAAAATTTTGTACAAAACATTGAAGTACAGATTTTCTTTATTTTTGTTGCACTGACTGTCCCCAAATGATGATTGATGCATGTATTTTAACAGCTTTTAGTGGAAGGATCCAGTTAACTGCATCTGTTTTTTTATGATACAACACACCAAGACAAGCAATGTTTTTCTTGTATATATAATCTGACAGTTCTGGAAAAAAAAGCCAAAACTTAAAATTGCAGTGGTTCCTAATAGTGGCCATATTAAATCCATTCAAAAATGTTAACGGTGGACGTATCAGAGCTTTTCATCTGAGTATTTAGAGGACTAAATGCAACCCCTGTGTTCCATGTTTTAAAATAAACATGTGGCGGTCTCCATTTCTGCAGTTTGCAGCCATCTTGGATCTTTCATGACATAGAAGAACACAATTGTTTTCCACGATTCAATTTACAGATGTTATAATTGTTTTCTGTTAATGTTATTGGGATTGCTGAGGAATACTTTGCTCATGGAAGTGTGCTTTTCCTAAGTAACAGTGACTCTATTCCTTTGAAAATAGATGTAGCAAACTATTCCAGTGCCTTGATGGGCTTTAAATGAGAGCAACAGAGAACAGTTTGTGGAGTTATTGTTGTAATTTCAGGAATGTCAGTTATTGAAATTAATTTTTAGATAAGCCCAAAAGAAATACAGACAGAAGGGAACTTTCTAACTTATTAAAAGAAAGAAGAGTTTGTAGTTCATGTCCCTTATAAGAAACTAGGTAACCTGCTTGTCAGAACACTTAAAAAGGAATTCAGGTTCAGGTTTTGATTAAGAGACTTTTATTTGCCCTGCAGTTTGAGTAACTGTGTGTGTATGAGCCTTGGAAATCCATTGTAACAGGTTTGGAAGGGAAAGTATAACAGCCTCTGTTTCAACCTTAGACAGAATGTGTCTTCTTAATCATGATGAACTCCTGCCATTAGGGCTGCAGTAAGTGATAAACAGCCTCTCAGAGGCCCTATCCAGCCTTTTTCCTTTTTATCTTTGGTACTGCAACATGTTAAGTTTCCAATTCTTTCTGATGAGCAGTGAGACCATAAATAATCTGTTCACTTAAGTGGAGTTCATAATAATTATATTGACAGCAAAGTCAAGTATCTTAATTTCACGCTATTGATCAGTGAATTCTTTGGAAGTCTATAGGGCTGAGAGAGCTTTCTGTTGGACCTGGTTTTCATGCTGAAGGTCTCTAAAGTTGCTATATATTCATCTTTTGTTGTCCTCCATACGTGATCTTAAGTTCTTGTTTGATAAATGCTTTGTGCACTGACTAAGAGTGCTAGATGACTTTGTGCGTGTAAGGGGTCAATTTGTTAGGCACAAAATAGAAAAGAGCCTGTTTATTTCAACCTCTCACGTAAGCCACAATCTCAAGAGAGCACTGCAGCTGAACAGTGTTTGAAACACTGTGGAGGAAGCTCCAGAAATCATCACAGCTGCACGAGTAGCAGACTTCCTTTCCTGAAGGTAGAAGGCTTTGAAATATCCCGTTGTTAGCAAAGTTAATTCTTGGTTTATTTGTAATTAATCATGTGCTGTTGTCTGACAGTACATAATGGAACTACAAAACAATCACTTAGAACAGGAAACAACTGTCAATTAATGCACTAATGAATCAAATTTGCCAAAGGTTAAGCAACTTAGACTCCCAGTAGAAAAGTATTAAATACATAGCTTCTGTGCTCAGAACATTTATACTTTTCAGATCTATTTTGTTTTGTTTTCAAGGCATGGTTCCTCATTATTCTCGTGGTTTTCACTTTGGTACATGCTGATGCTGTACTTGCACGTGTTTATACTATTAAAACATGATTTAATCATGCCTCTGCAGCACAGAAAGCCTGGGCATTTATTTACACAGAAACACAAGAAGGGACTGAAACCAGGTTGGGGCTTCATTCAGCCCTGACTTTAATATTAGTCAGTTGTATATCCGTTGTTGTTTCCAATAGGGTGACTCACATAAGAAATGCGGTGCCATCATGATGTGGGCATGCCAGACAGATCTATTTTTTCGTTGCTGTTTAAATTTGACAATCCACTGATACCTTGCAAACGGAGTATGAAGTCTAAAGTGTACGCGGATACTTTTGTTTGCAGCTCAGGGTACCTGCCACAAGCAGGTGGAAAGAAAAGTCCAAGATGCTTCTGTTTAGAAAAGTCTCTTGGCAGTTTGGTGTTGTGCCACACGACTTCAGTAACCTGCTTGTCAGATTGTTATATGCTGTGTGGTATTATTTCTTGCTACTTTTGTTTCCCAGTCAAAACAACAACAACAAAAAATACTTGCAGCCTTAAAGGCGTCCCTGCAGTAAAGGCTGACAAATCTCAGCTTTTTACTGGTGCCTAGACATGGAACCCTACGTTCTGTGTTTCAGAAGAGTTGGAATCAGATGCAGTAAGATGTAATAAGGGTGTAATCACTGAATCTATGAAGGTTATTGTAGGGGAACCGACAGGTCACAGCTTGAACTAATGATTGAGCACCTGGTGAAGGGGTGTGCCTGGCCCAGGGAACATGGGCAAACTGTTTGCACCTGTGCTCCCTGCTTAATCAGAAGGGGTGGAGGCCCCCTGGGCTCAGATAAGAGCTAGGCACTGAGGGGAAAGCATTTATTGAACCTGGACCTAGGCTGCTTCCTGAGGAGTACTGTGTAACCAGAGGGCCCCTCCATCATCTGGGTGAGTTCATTTCTTCTTTCTCTGTATGCCTGTTGACCTACCTGAAAATACTTTGACTGCTGTCACTAAAACTGGGTCTGTTGATATTTTCTGTTTCCACAACGGGAGTCAAGCTGTGAAATGCCACATATTCCCATTAACCAAAGTGGTTTTGCATTTGTTAGTTGTAGTTTGAAGGCTGCTGTGAACTTAGTGAACTGTTTCAAACTTAGGTGATTAGCATTCACTCAGCATTGTCTTTCTTTTGTTTCACTTTCATATTCAGATTAGTGCATTACTTGCACAACAGATCTCCTTGCCAAAGCCTGGGCAGTTATATTGCAACTTCATGCATCTTTACTTTGCTGCTTGCATTGGGCTGCAAGTTTACCTGTATTTCCTCTTTCACTGTTGATGCAATCTGACTGCCTGATGCTCTTCTTAAAATTCAGGATGTGTCTCATATAGCTTGTTTTAAATGTAGGAGAAACAAAGTGTTTTATCTTCAGCTGGATGAGTAAATAAAAGAGGTCCTTGAACAAGCACTTGGAGTGCCTGCAGGAAGCTGTACGAGAAGAAAGTATGTGCATTTTGTAGGCAAACTGTTTTGGTAATTTCAGCATCTTGGAAACTTAGGCTGGTGTAAGAGAACACTGTAAGAGTTAGGCTACTTCTGCTTGCCAGCTGTGGTTAGCCATGAAACCCAGGCTGTCTTGTTTTATCAACCCATTCTAATTATGGTTTTATTTCCATTTCACTTAAGTAATAGATGTATTAGTTATACCTGAGTTTTGGGACACCTACCATTTTCATACAAAATAACTTTCAGTTGTGTGTAATTATATTATATGCAAAAATGGCAACTGGGGAAAGAACAGACAGCCTTTTAAATGCACTTTTAACGTTATTGCAGTAAGTGATCTTCCGTAGGCTTCACTTAAGAAAATGATGCATAGTTTTAGAGGTGTGCTTGTTTGATAATCTTAGTAAACTGGCTTTTTGCAAACTGATGTTGCATGTATTATAAATGCTTGGAATTAGCTTTCAATATGTCTTTGGAAAAAGTGACTATTTCATATCATATTAATATTGTATCATTAATATTGTACTTTGTACTTGCTTGAGAAGTAGCAAAGGCAGGAAAAACTTTTTTAATATAGAAGTTTGTTTAACAATCCATGCCTGAGCAAGTTGATAACAGAACATAAATAGTAAGCAATGTTGCTATTACTATAAAATATATGTAAGAAGCCTTGGGTTTCTGCTGCTCCAGTCATTTGTCCATTTATTTCTCATTTCCAGAAGATTTCAAGAGGTAAATTTCTTAATATCCAAAAAAGGCAGGGGTGCAAGATGTTATTTTGAAGCTCCAAGATGAATGGGCAGCTGGAGACGTTCCTTTAAAGCACCAGCTGGGAGATGCCATTAAGTGTGTGGCAGCAGCACGTGGACCCACACAGAGCACAACAGCAGACGAGAGAGCTGCAGTCTGAAATATTGTTATGGGCAGGTTTCTGAATAATTTCACAAAGGCACCCCAGGCCAGGAATCTTGTTAGTGGAACCCGGTCTCACTTCAGTCTTTATATCTCCAGCATGTAAAACTCAGTTGTATCCTCTAAAGACTCAGTCTTACTTTTTTATTCAATTCACTCGCTGTGATTGACAAGGACCTCTTCATGAATATGTTAAGAAAGACCTGTTTCCTGGATATTATGTCCTTTCATATCTGTCATAACTAGAATATTCATGATGCTGTTTTTAACAGGCCTCCTATTGTAAAAGAAATATCACGGAAACATGTTCTAGTTTTTATAAAGTCCAGGGAAAAATGAATGCCTTAGGGGCTGATAGGTAAGGGTTTTTTTTAACAATTTAGAAATACAGTGTGACAGCTAGCAGAATATATATCAGCAAGCAGAAAGCTCTTAAATATCACAGTCACAAGTCTAGAACTGATATAGTGGTGGGCATTTTATATGTATTTTTGTTTTTCTCTGATGGCAGTAGCTTTGTAACTTATTATACATTTCTCCACTTAAAAATGCAATTATGAAATCAGACATGCTATTGCATTTTTTATTTCTGGACATGGAAAGTCTTTTTTCAGTCAAATCCTGCTGCAGCTCAGATGTGCACGAGCATACATCTTTGTTGTATGGGAATGCTGGGCTGGTTAATGCCAACTGCTCTTTGATAGTTCCGTGCTGGCAGCTCTGACAGTGAGTTTATCTTGCAGAGGAGAGGGCAGCAAAGTGGGGAAGTTGAAGAGCAGCCTCTTCTGTGTCAAATTAACTCTATTTGGAAAAAATACATCTAGCGTTAGAGCAGGTTAAGTTACTTCTGGAAGACATTTTCTACACTGAAAACATGATATTGTCAAAACAATTTTTCCATTTAGTGGAAAATAATTATTTGATCAAAATACTTCTTTCTATAGTAAGTACCAAGGAATATTTTGAACTAATTTAATATTGACTTGCAGTGTACTTTAAAGCAGTTTTGAAGATTAAAATACAGAATAAGATCTTATTTTATTGTCATAATTGCAGTTTTGTCTTAAAATGCCTTATGTCTTTAATCAAAATTAAACATGTTAGTTTTATTGATGAGTTAAATAGTTACAGTGGACAAATCTATCATTTCTTTTTCCCTTAAAAAAGATGCAATAACTTCTAGGTAAAAGAAATTTTTCTTCCAGCTGATTCTAGTTGTTTCTGAATTCTCCTGGGCTGCAGAAGTGATGAAGGCCCTGAACTTATCCAGTGAAGTTATATCTGTAACCTCAACCATACAACAAATGGGACAGCCTTGATGCCTGTTGTTGTTGTTTTTTAAACAAAATAGGAATAAACCTGAGTACAGCACCATATTTCCCATATGTTCGCTGTGCAACTCATCTTGATGTTTGGTCAGCACAAGGTGGGTTCTCCCAGGAGCTGAGCACTCTTGTCCTCTGCTGAGTGCCCTGAGCAGCTCCTGGTGCCTGTGGGAGCCAACGGTGGTTGCTGCAGAGCACATGGTGTGTTGCCAGATCAAACTTCATAAGGTTGGGGAGAATGCAGAAGATGCTGACCTACAGGTGAAAGGCTTTGTATCTTATTAGCAATCTTAGTATTATAGAATCCCCTGAAGTAAATCACTCCTGATCATAAGGCATGAAAGCAGCTCTTCCTAGAAGCATGTATGATCAGCATGCCTAGGAAGGTCTTTCCTATATGTCTGGAGTAGTGAGTCTTGCTGGATACTTTTGCTGCCAGAACTAAAGCCATGTATTCTTCAAGGAGGAGTAAGTCTTATGTACCCTTGCCATTTTGGGTTGCAATCAGATGTCTTCTCAAAACTCTAGTTTTCATGGGACAGCTTTATGGTAGATAGAAGAGATTCCAGTTTGCTTTGATAACACCGATCGCTGGGTGTAAGAGATTATTCTTCTACATCATTGTCTCAAAGCTTGCTGGGGACACAGATGGGCAATGAGAACTACTCTAGGAAGTAAATTTTGTTTTTTACCTCCAAACGGGTTTCTAATAGGTTTATACTTAACACCAGCTTTGTACCAGAAGTTGCCGAGGATTCGCTTTGCATGCCTCAATCCAAACAACACAAGGGAAATCATAGGTGCTTATTTCTACTATGCTTTCTATCTGAGCAGGTTTTGCACCCTGCTCACGTTCAGCAGATTTTGTACAGGCATAAGCTATATGAGGTTGACCCAAGGCCTGCAATATGCTGTGCATGTCCTAAGGATACTTGTATTGGAGGTATTAATGTTTTATTTCTGATAGCTAATAGGCTCTTAAAGACTTCAGGAACACTTTACCTCTTTAAGTCACTGGCTTTGCATCATAAGTCACTGCTGATTCATTGAGATCTCAACATAGGTTCACAGGATTTTTCCACAGGCATCATTGAACTAAATACTAAATTACCTTGGTCTTTGTAACCTCTGTCTCTAGCTCTAATGGCTAAAGGGGAAATGGCAAAGCAGAGCCTGGGTGAGTTAAATCTGGATGCTGTCTGTCTAAAACATGATTAAGTAGGAAAAAGGGAAAAAAAAAAAAAAAAAAGGAAAGCAATCAAAGTGGTGTTTTAATGCCAAAAGCAGTGACTAAAGAATGCTGCTGGCTTCTGTCTTAATCCATAAAAATCCCACAGCCGGAATGTATATGGAATAATCCTATATGAAAGAAACACAGGAAGCCACATTGGCTTATAACAATCCATGGGTATTAAGCCATGCTTGTCAGCATTATAAAACAAAACAAATCTCAAACTAAACAAAACAAAAAAAATAGTTTATGACTTGCAGTACTGTATACGTGGATTTCTCCTTAGGTGTATGTGACTGCATTTCTGGATCTGGCAAAATTCAGATAAATCAAAAGAACTGTGAACTTACTTTTGCTTATCATAACATTTGAGTTAGGAATTTTCTCCTGATTTGAATAATGCATATAAGTTAGCGTTAAATGAGTAGTAGAGTAATTAAAAAAGTAATAATGGTCAGGATCTATGTATGTTTGTGTAGAGGTTCTGCACTGCTGTGAAAGTTCCATCATTTAGGCATTGAGTGGTTTTAGAGATGCAAGAATAAAACAGTTTGACCAGTTCTGACAATAATTTGAAAGCCCAGACAACACAGGTAAATGCTCTTTCACTCTGTCTGAAATTCACAACAGTGTATCTATGGAATATCAGTCTTCTAGGATTTCTACTTAATTCTTCTTGGGTGTACAGTTTTCTGAAGCTGCAGACACCACAGTGATGCATTTATGTGAGGAAACTGGAGCTAAAAAGTCAGACAATTCTATGTTTGAAAGTATGCACAGCCTGTGCAGATGGGAAGTGCTGGTGTGAAGGATGAGAAAAGAAGAAAACTGATAGCTGGAACAGGAGAGAGTTGAGCAGTTTCACTGAAACAGCAAAATGGCAGGGAGAAGCAAATTCTGAGTTGGGGAGAAAAGAAATGGCACTGAGAGCTTTTTGGCAAGAGAAAGTGAAAGCAAAAGCGTGTTCAAAGAATGTCAAAGTTAAATCTGGAATGACTTCTTGAGATAGTGGCTATTTTACTGTGTAGCACCACTTAGAGCATCATGGAGAACCAATTAGGCCACGGCCTGGTGCTGCTTCCATGGGGACCTTTAACTGTGGTGTGGACAATGCCGGAGATGCTTGGTGCATTTACAGCAGATGCTGCTTTTCCTTTTGTAGCTGAAGGAACTACCCTGAGTGGTGACAGGGCAGTGCTGCTCACTGTGCCCATCTGTCTATTGGATATAAAGCAAGTAGTTCTGAATGACTTGTGCCTTGCAGCTAGGTCAGATGGGCCTCAGTTCCTGATGAAATCTTGGTGTCTGTCCTCAGCCTGACTGCAGGGAGTATTTTAGTGCTGTATTTCTGAAAACATACGGAAACTTTTTTTAGTGTACTGCAGCATTCTCCTAAGAAATAATTGTGAGATGAGTAGGGCAGAATGTGAGCAGTCAATTTAAGTTGAATGTAGCATAAGGTGATATTTTCCCTGTTGTCTCTGAAAAGAAAACAGGAAAACATCTCACCAAATAAATTTCACAGCGAACGAAGCAGCTCATCAACTATAACAACTATTCCATAAAGCATTCACCTAAAGTAGATGTTTGGCTAGCCATCATTTTAGAAGATGGTAGAGAAAGAACATTGTGAGTCTTTTGTACAGCACCTCTAATTCTGAATAATTAGAATGGAAAGACTTTCAAGTTGGCTTGAAGTTTTAGGTTGTTATATAAATAAGTTCACAGGAATCTCAAATGCTTTACATAAATCTGACAGCAACTATAAAAGGCTTTTGAACATTTTTGTTGCCAAAGTCCCAGGGATTGCTGGAATCTTAAATAGCCTGTTTTAAGCTTCGATACAGAAGCTTTTTGTCATGTTTAATAATGTGGTGAATAATTCCTCTTCTGTTAGTAGTTTCCACTTTTATAATCCACAAGGATCTTTGAGGCATGGAAGTGGTCTATTCTAGAGCCATAAATGTTAGGGGCCTTTCCTACCCCCAAACTCAAAACAGGTGTTTTAAGTTCTCTTTTTATTAGCCTGCTTGTTTTTTGTGCCTAGCATCTTCTAAAGAGCTGTCGTTAGAAGATGCTAGAGTGAAAAGGTTGTCAGTTGTCTGAGGGAACTGTATTTGAAGTATCGAACTATTGTACTAACCACGAGGATAAATACATCTTGAAACCAAGCTTGTAACACCTGACTTTATTAGTGAGAAGTTGACAACAGCAAAATGGTGGGATACATGGCTCAGACTCTGCCCAGGGTGTCTGGTTAAATGAGAGGCACCTATATGTTTTTAGGGGAACTTGTATTGCAGTAATAGTTAAAAGCTGAATTCATCTTGGAAGGGCAAAGCACAAAGTCTGTTTGCAGAGCTCAGAAATACCTGTGCCTGTTGTCTGTAGGCGAGATGGGATGTTGTTGCTGTGGTCACTGCCAGAATGGTAATTCTTAGAGCTGCTGGTTCAGAACTTCATTTCAATTTAATAGAAATGAGTGAAGCCTTTGCCTGCTTTAGGTGCATTTTGTAATGTCATTCTTAATACGAGTAATGCTGTTCCTGTACCCCATGCAGGTCAGTTTTTCAAATTGGTTTCGAGCTAGCTATTACAGTTCTGCTGGTGTTTTTTTTTTTTTTTTTGCATGCTCTTAAATGGCATTGATATGTGTTTGTTGCAGTCCTAAAGCAGGCTGCAAGAAATC
This sequence comes from Meleagris gallopavo, assembly GCF_905368555.1. Taxonomy (NCBI): domain Eukaryota; kingdom Metazoa; phylum Chordata; class Aves; order Galliformes; family Phasianidae; genus Meleagris; species Meleagris gallopavo. The sequence goes on along the minus strand of NC_139417.1, from coordinate 12,288,290 downwards.
AGCTTTCATAGGTAAACAGGTAGGTTCTCTATACAGTCTGCTTGTTGAAATTTGATTTGCAAGCATGGGAACGTTTGAATGTGCTTAACTTTGTGCATTGTGAATAGGTCTTGGGAGTATTAGGATTTAAGAGAGTGTTTATGAAAATACATCTCTATTGGAGTTAAACAGTTTTTCTTTGAAGTTCTATTTCTTCCTCTTCATTGCCACCATGAAGCAGCATTAATTCCCAGTTGCGCTGTGGAGGACTCATTTGGTAACAAAACCATTTCAGAAAGTATCTTGCTGTATAAATATTGGAATGGTAAATGCTGTTTTTAGGGCTGCACATATCAAATGGTATTTATGTTGTTTATTTCTGATAGCTGAAGTCCACACTAGAGCTTTTGGGAAACCTTAGAAATAATCATTCTCGGTTATGTGAGTCTTCTGAATAGTGCCTAAGATCCAAAATCAGGGAAATTGCCACACATTCATTTTCTAATAAAAACAACTAAGATATTTTAGAATAATGAATCATGTATTTTCAAATCACTCTAAAATGAAGCTTGCTTAATTAGAAAACAGTATAAATGGAATTTTCATTTTTCTGATTGAATAAAAGGTTTATCTGTGTATTTTGAAACCTATTACTGATTCTACCTCTGTGATATTAATGCTTTGCATTGTTGAGCTCTCATCAAAAGACACAATAAAATTGTTTTCTTTTCATGAATAGATCTGTTTTGCAATTAGACCTCTCTCTGCCACTTATTATTGTGTTCACCACTTTCCAGTGTTTTCTCTTTTATTGCGTTCTTTTATTTGCTGTTGTACACTTTCTGGGAGTAATTTTTCCATTCCAGGGAAACTTTTCCATTCTAGTTTGTTTAGTTTTCTTTAATCTCCTTGTATGATTCTACAGACTAGCACAGCTAGGCTGTGTCCTCCCCCCACACATGCTCTTTATTGTATGGTCTTCTTATTACGCAATTTCCAATGTCTTATGGCACACTCTTCTACCTCACTTTGCTATTATTTCCAACAGATTTAACATTCAGCTGTCCACATCCTCTTTATGGATATGTGTAATGTATGGTTGACAGTACCATCCCATTAATTTTTAATAAATTGGCTCTTTATCCAGTGTTATCTAATAAAGATAATTATCAGAGTGCATTGTCATACTGTAGTGCCCACGTAATTTTTAATATTCCTTACTTCATGTGCATAATCCCAGATTCTCTTCTACTGTAGTATACTGTCTTAATCACATTTCTGTTATGATGTTGAAAATCCACTCATTTCACTCCTAATACCTTGCTCAGGATGAGCAGTAAATAGCACAGGAGTTTGAAGACGTTCTTGAAATTTCTAGCCATCACTGGCACTCAAGCTCCTGTTTTATTCTTTTTTTTTTTTTTAAGTGCTGCTAATTACTAAATCAAACTGTAAAGTAAACCAAACCAGCACATCTCTGCTGATTCATTGAAGTCTTGGTGTTTCTAATTGCTTGTCTTTCATAATGGCATTCGCTCAGTGTCCACTCAATAAGTGGAAGATCTCTCACAGGCTAGTTTTTTTTCTTAGGAAAGTGATATTTTAACTTCTTGAAGTATATAACCTCTTCTTTGTGCTGTGAATAATGCTGCTTCCCACTCATGCTCTAAGCTGTGCAAGTGTAGCTTTAGCACTTTTAAAAGATGGGAATGAATGGATTCAATGGAGGAAGTGTCAGTGCAGCAGCAGAACCAGGCAGCATAGCTGCTGGCTCTCCACGTGCACCTTTCATTTTCTTTCCAGAGACAGTTTCCATGAATCTTACTCAGCTGAGAACTGCCAGAATGGCCAGAAATTGTGCTATGTTGCAGAGAATGTGGGGTGGAATAGGGAGTGATGCTCACAGGTAGGTTTCCTTCACCCAGATGGTCATAGCCTTCAACCAGTCCTGGTTGGAACCGAAGACAGGAATGGAAGCATTACTGAGCAAATACCTGATTTCTGATAATAGAGGTGCAGATGGTAAACGTAAGCCCTTTGAATTTCATACTGAGTATAGATTGCCTTTTAAAACTGAAATTGCAACTTCAGTATTAAAATGGACTTCTGTTCAAGTCCGTGAAGTTGGTTTTCTGTCCCAGCTTTGCTCTCTCCTCTGATTTTGGTGAGGACAATAAATACCTTCCACTCTAAATACTTAGTATGCAGTTAAATGTTAACCATCTGCTGCATCAGCTTCTAGCCTGTCCTTACACTGGCATCTCTCACAGACTTCATTTCCCAGCCTATCCCCGTGGCTGCTCCGGAGGCAATATCTCCTCGTGCCTTCCTGTGCTACCCAGCCTATCTCCTACATTGCTGAGGCACGTTGTGCTTCTTGCTTGCCTGGGCAAACATAGGAGGGTCCTGACCCTCCTCTTTGTTGCAGCACCTCAGCATGTCCCACTCTTTGCCCTCAGTGGAGGAGCAGGGCCCTGGGACACAGTGCTGTGATTTAAAGGTTTTTCTCTGACCCATGTGGGCCTGTCAGAGAAGCAGTTTGATTTTTATTACTGGAAAGTGTAGATGTAATCATGATCTGATAGGCATGTGTTTTGTAATTGATCTTCAGATACAGGCAGTTCTCTGGGGAATAGAAATGTGAAATTGCCAGTTGGATTCTGAATACTTCTGAAAGGTATTTGTCTATTTCTTTCATAAGAACTAAAGTGCCATCTGTATATCAGTGTATATATGAAGTCCCTTCCTGATAAGTAAAAGTGGCTCTTAAAACTCAGGAGATAACATTATTTTAATTGCTGTCTTGAACGGATGCTGACTGTCATCATTATTAATGCTAGCTGGATTTGTGTTACTGTTTGATGTATCAGAGAGCAGGGTTTTTGTGCTGAAACAAAGGCATTTCAGTTCTGAGTTGCTAAAATGCTTTTTAAAACAAAGTTTTATTTTAAAAGAAAATAGTGATTAAAAGAAAATCGCTGGTAGATTTCTTATGACAGAAGTGTCCCTATCAGATCCTTCTAAAGCTGGAGACAAAGATAGTGATGTTCCACGCACACGGTATGTGGGGAAGCCTTAGTAGCTTCTCAAACTGTAAGAATCTGGCTTTTGGTTTGATGTCATGTTTTCAGAGGGCTTTGTGCTTTTTCAAGACCTTAAGATAATGTGAAATATCACTTATGTTTTTTGGTGTCCTTTAAACAGAGATTGCAGAATAATATTCATCTACAAAGAACATCGTTGTCGCTGAATCTGACTGAGGGAATGAGACAATACTGACTGAAACAGGAAAAACAGCTGATGGATTTCTAGCCAAAGAGCTGTGCTATTTGTCTGGTTGCATCTGCACTGTAGGTGGGGGCAGTCCTTGTAGTGGAGCTGAATCACAACTGTTTATAAATTCAATACCCATCCAGCAGCTGGAATTTAAGAGCTAGTCTAAAATCTTCAATTTTATCTACGGTTCATTTTAGTTATTTTAGAACGAAAAAGAACAACCGCAGCTCTTAGATATTGGCTGCTTCACAGAGAAATGGTTCTTTCCTGTAAAGGAGATAAGACATCTCCCCAAGCCCACTGGAATACATCTTCTGCTCCTTAACAACGCTATGCCATCGTTATCCTTTATTTCCCATTTTGCCTAGAAATGCATCTGTATTTTTTTTTATTGTTACTAAAAAAAGAATGTCATATGCTGTAACATTAAAATATTAGTAATAATTTGAAATAAAATGACTTGGTGGTATATTACAGTGAATGCGTTTAAGACAGCACTCTTGCTTTGTAATTTTGTTTCATTGGCTCAAAAACTAGCAGCTGGAAAGGCTGAGATGATAGGGAAGTTCTGATAAAACCATCATTGATTTCAGTAGGACTGGGGTGTCACTTCTAGAAATAATTTGGTTGTAATTGTTAAAATGGGGTGAACACATAACATTCTCCACTGAGTATAGAACTTTTATTTATTTATTGTTTTTAGAGCTTTGATTGGAAGTTTATGATATTCTGAGAAATACGTGGCATTAGTTTTGTTTCAGAGCAATCTGCTTGCTAAGTAGCTGCTGTCTGGTTTGTGCAGGATTTCTGCTTCCTAAAGTTATCCCATTAGCTTAACTGTTATCCCATCAGAAGGAAAAGAAGGGCAGTTATTGTAAGAAGCTGTACAGATGCTTTATCTCACTTTAGCCAAGAAAGCAGTATTGAGTGAGAATGGGAGCAAAATCCCTGAGAATACATAGCAGCTATTTCTGTATGCTGTCCCTAGGGGCAGAAGCCTTTATCCATTTCAAGTCCTTTTAACTCTCTCCTGTAGGCCACGTTTACCTTGTGAAAGAATTTAGTAATTACTTGTGTCACCAGCTTTATGTGCTTCAAAGTGAAGATATATGATTTTACAAGAGACATTAAAATCTCAGTTGCATGTGCTGATGATTTCTGTGGCTGATGCCTTCCATCTTGTCCTGCCCACTCCCGTACCTCTGTCATCGCTGCTGGTGCTTTCCCAGGCAGTGCTACTATGGCACTTCTGTTATGGTTAAAAAAAGAAAAAGGAAAAAAAAAAAAAAAAAGGGGGAAAAAAAACACAGCATCCTCTATTGTTTTTCTCGAAAGCTGTCTGTAGAAAAACAGTAACAGGTCACAAATTCATTTTCGAAAGAAGTAAAATGTTTGGAAAAGTTGACTCCAAATAAAAGAAATATGATTACTTTGTGCACTATTTGCACTCACAGAGGCTATTTGTGTGTAAGAATGTGCCATTTGCCCTGCTGTGCGTGCAGTCAGCAGTGCATGTCAGACTTTTAACTCAGATGTGCAAACAGCAAATCTACCATGTGTCTAATAAGAGCATCAGCTGGGGCTGTGGTGTGGTTGTACCAAGTTTTGTCCCTGGCTCTGAAGGTCTGTGCAGGTCCTCGGGGTGGGAACTTTTGGTTTGTGGTTCAAGGCTGTTGAAAATGGCTGCCTGTGTGTATTAGCTGTTCCAGTGTAAGTTGGTACAGTCTTCAAATGAGCTGTTATTTGATGTGAGCAACTGTGATTTTTTTTTTTCATTTTCCTTTTAGTATATACAGGTATTTATCTATGCTCTGGAACTTTGATTTAGTTTGTACATTCTCAGGAGGCAAGCAAACCCAGAAACTTCCAGAGTGAGGATTTGTTGAACCAGAAGAAGACAGGACCTGCAGATTTGAGAAACTGAATCTCTCTCTTGATAAGAAGTAAAGCCCTGGGGCATACGCATATACAGCCAAAACCACAATAAATATCAATGCACAGTTTTTCACCAGAGAATTCATTTTGGGAACAAAGATCTGCAAGTTGGTAATAAAAATAATGTAATAAAAGGGAAAAGGGAGAGAGTGAATGTGAAAACGTATTGTACTTTGGCCCCTCTCCATTCCAAACCCCCATGATGACCAAAAGTGAGGTTAACTGGCTTTTACATTTCAAGCACCGTGGAGACAAGTTGAACTGTAACTTGGTCTCTGTTTTTCTCTTTTTTTAACTACCTCTGTTTTTCAATCTGTTTACATTTTATGGATAAAAAAATCATCCTACTGAAGGAAAACTATCTCTGAGCCTGGAAATATTGCAAACCAGTAACTGGCACTATGGTAAACATAATGTTCAGTTTCTCTGGCAGACAGGTACCTTCAGCACTATGCTAGACTTTAATTCAGTTGTGCTGCATGTTATAAAATCATGGCACATCTGCTATCATGATCTCCAATGGTATTATTTATAATTTGCATGAAATTGAAGATTTGACAGATGCTTTATGAACAAGTATGTTGACATAGTTGCAGCCACAGGTAGCTTATCATGCAAAGCTGATACAGAAATTGGAGCAAGGGAATTCAGGTGGTATTTGCCTTTAGTTTCTTAGACCTAGATTGCTAGGTTTATTACTTGAAACAGGGAAGAGGTCTAGCCAGACTCCTTAAAGTAGAAGGATTTTCTCTTAAGGTGAGGGGAAAAAACCTGTAAACAGATGTTTAGGAAAAAAGGTGAGGCATGAATTGGAGAGAGTGGACCTTCATTAATGGGGTTTGGATAATAGGGCTCTGATTGATGTGTGAAGGGAAGGAGGTGGTATCTGAGGGAGCACACTGAGCAAATATTTAGTGATTATGTTTTGACGAGAGGGGAGGTAGGTATATATGTGGGAAGTGACAAGTATACTTGAGAGCTCAGAGACTGAAACATGTAATGTTTATTATGGAATTGGCTTTAAAAAAAAAAAAAGGGTGTATATATGAAATGAAGATTACAAAAGGCTGAGACTAATGAGGACAAAACTAAGGTATTGTGCTGTTATTTGTCCTACAGCAGGTATTGCAGGTGAACGTAATCTGATCTTCTGCCTTAATGGAGTTTCTTTTCAGCTAACAAAGGGTCAGCTTGTGATTTAGGAACAGGGAGGGATTCCCCTTTTAATGCCAAATTCCTGACACGTTAGCCTAGTTTTTCTCATGGATAATGAGCTTGCAAATTGAAAATGCTTTCATAACCATCTTGGCTGTGCCAGTGGCAGAATTGGCCACAGTGGACAGGTTTGCTTGGCATCATCCCCCTCTTCATCCCTTGTGGCTTTCATTTGGGAAAAATAATAAATATCCTTAAAAATAGAGCTCTCTTGGATTTGCATTCTATTTTAGATATGTGCTTTTTTGATTGGGTGAGCCAAAATGTTAAACCAATTACAAAGGTCTTCTGCAGTAGTATCACTTATCAGTTTGTTCTCTTCTGCTGGCTGCCTTCTGTGTGACCAGAATCTGTGCACAGCTCTAGCACGTCCTCACTAAGCTCTGCACTATCTGTGCAGCACTGGCTTACAAAGGAAACTAGGGTTCCACCTTATTTAAGCACTTTCCTGTCAGTAAAGTATAGTCAAAGATCAAACATAGCCTGATTCAGGATTTCTTGTGGTCACTGTAGCCCGAGATTAAAGCAAATTACTTGATAGTATCAGTCAGTCAATCAAAAAGCCTTGTAAAAATCAATACATCTCGTAACATAATAATATCCTTTGTCCAGGCTCTTTATACATCGTCTGCCACCTTAATTGGTACTGATGTAGAGCCACACAATGGTTTGAATCAGTCTAGATTTGTTTAAGCAGTGATACTTTACGTTGCTAATGCAGGGTGGTTAATGTCATTTCTCCAGTTGCTGACCTTGGAGCAGCTGTTCCTAGATTTCTTATGAAAACTGTCATTACCCTTTGGTTGTTTTCATTCTCCTGCTTTTCTTTCTGGATTACTCTTGACAAGAAGAGTCCAGAGCTAAGTCTTAACTGATTGCTGAGCTTATTTTTGTAGCTGAATCTGAATTATTTTGCAGCAATGAAGTTCTTATGGTAGCAAAGCAAAATTAAATTTCTTGAGTGTATGACCTCCTAAATGATGATACTACACATCATAAAGCTTACAGATCAGCAGTAAGTACCTAAAAGAAGCCTACTCCTTAACTTATTCACATCTTGTTCCCTATAATGCATATTAATACAGAATCTGAAAGTAGTGGTGCTGGCCTTTCAGAAGTGTGGAGGAGGAATTGTTTAAAAAAAAATAAAAAACCCTCATGAAGCCATTTGGATTAACCAGCTCACTGTCACCCAGTGCATCGGGCGGCTGTTCACACTGCAGCAATAGCATCCTCCAAACTTTTCTGAGCCTGAGAAATTTATCAGCGCTGTCACATTTAGAAATTTTCTCTTCCTGCAGTATGAGCCACAGGGATTTACAAACTTAGTGGAAGCTTTGCAAATAGATGGGATAAATTCCCTGGGCCAAATCCAGGTCTTGTTGAAATCAAAGGATATGGTGAAAATGATTTTTTTTTTTTTTTTTTTTTTTTTTTTTTTTTTTTTTTTGGAGATGAAAATGTGGTTTAGCATACAGCTATGTGTACCTTGGAAGCTGATGGCTACTGGAAGTAAATACGAAACCCGAAATGAGATTTCACACTTGGTGAAAACTCTTTGCTAATTGACACTTAATGCAAGGTGCCATGATAACCATGTTAACGGACAAAAAATTGCATGCTCAATATGTTAGCTGAGTGTATTTGGTTTAGTTATGCTAAATGATCTTGCAGACAGCCACTTGCTATCATCAGTACAGCCTTCTGGTAGCATTTCAGGGCTGCTGACGACAAGAAATTGCTGCTGTAGGTACTGGATGGCACATGCTGTGTTTCTAGCTCTTGGGTTCCTTGTCTTTAAGCAAAGATGGCTTTATATTCTGCACTTAGCTGGAGGGGTTTTGGTTTGTGACTTGAGCTCCCATTTGCTGTGGTAATGTGAGTGATACTGGTGCTGGTGATCTCGGGGCTGTCAGTTCAGTGCCTCGCCAGTCCCTTCACCTTTGAAATGGGTGGAGTTAAAACCAGCTAACCTCCTCCTGAGGGTTATCAGCACAGAATCCTGCAGGACTGTGGTGAGCTCTCTAGTGCTGCTCTCTGTGAATGCTGTCAGGTTGCATTAGAGTCTGTCTTTCCCTCCTTAGGCTCAGAGAGCCATAGTGAGGGTTTTTTTGTTGCTCACTAGGAAAGGATTAAAAACTACAGTAGTGAAAAGATGGCCACTGTCTTTTTTGTGTGTTTATTTTCTGGAAGGAATGAAGGGATTCTTTTCTTTTTGGATATGCGCAGAATAATCACAGGACTTAATCAGGAGGCATAATAGGAAAAAAATTTCACTAGATCCAAATCCAAGGGAACACAGCTATCTTACTTCATCAAGGTCTATTAACAAGGTGCAATTTACCAGCTTTGATAGAAAAGTAAATATATCTGCTATTAGTTTAGCATTTAGCTGACTTAGGTAAAGAAAAACAACCTCAAAATAACCTTCCTTTAATCTCTTCAGACATGTCTACCACATCTCATTCTCATATTTACACAGGATGGAAAAAAAAAAAAAAAGCCTGAAATGGAATATTGCAGCGATTCAAAACCTTTCATCTGAATGTCTCCCAGCGTGTTATTCACCATATCGCAACAGAGCTGATCACACCCTTCAGATTTAATTGGCAAATCCCATTGTTATGAGGCCTCAACGTATACTGAAGTGTCTCTGTTTTCCAGGGAGCATGCAATGTGCTATTCTCTGATGAACATAATGAATATTTATGTTATTCCTATCTTCTCTGAGAGATTCAGAACCGTTTTGTGGTAGCTGCATCCTTCAGGACTTTTACCTTTGTTTTCAATTTCAAGCCTTAATATTTTTAGTGGTTGTGAAAATGGATCTTGCCAGTTCCTTCTGTCACTGCTAGGTCTGGGTTCCTGGCCAGATGCTTATGGTATCTTCCTTGGGGGAAAAAAAAAATCACAACACACTTCTTTGATATTGTTGCTCCTCAAAATGATAAACTGGAAGGTGAACAGTGACAACAGAGGCTATCTTCATTAATTTCCATAATATAGCACAAAAAGAAAAGGTTTATTTCTGCACTAAGGATATTGCTGCCTCCTGCTAACCTTCCTATAATGATTTTCACAGAAGTTCACAGCATAAGGGTAAGTTAGAATCTTGTTACCAGTGTGCAATTTGTGAAGCCTCTTTGGTAGAGGAGGTGCTAACAGAAGATCCACATTTTGTCTTAAAACTAATCCAAAACTGTTTAACTTTCCTTTACTAATGGGAGGAAAAAAAATGTTAAGTACATGGTACCATGTATCATTTTCACAATATTTAATTACATCTTTAAAGAACATCTGTATTGTGCTTGAGAATATAAGATTAACTCAGATATCATGTTAAATACTGTACAAGTGCTAGAATAATCCCAAAGCTATCTGCAACAGACAATTCCAATTTTATTTAAATTCCTATTTTCTCATAGATATCATTGTCCTTTCCAAGGGATACAAGGTTTTACTATTGATTTTACAGGGGGTTGTCAAGAGTATTTGTGAAGCTTGAATTGATTTAATGTCAAAGTCCAAATACCACATTACCCCTCTGGAAATCTAATTAATTGAAATATATGCCATTTTAGCATATTTGTAGTGAATGCTGTTAACCAACACCTGTAACAAACAGTTTAGCTGCATTTCCCAGGGCAGCAGAAATGAGGTTATCTTGATAACTATAAAGAGCGGGGTTTGCAGTGGATGTGAGTTTTATTCTTATGATTTCCTATTGATTGAATTGCATCTGGAGGTGACTTATACCTAGCATCTCTTCCCATATGGGTTGTGCAATGTATATACAACTTGTGTAGTAAACCCGTTCTTCTATTAACTAGAATAAATACAGTAAGATAGTAATTTGTGTTTATATATGATAAAGCAAATTCTGTAGGAAAAAAAAATGAGGAAAAATATAAGATAGTTGGCAGGGGTCAATGGCTCAGCATTACTGTCGTGGAAACTTATGATAAGGGTCAGAAAGCTTGTTTGAAGTATGTCCAACCCTCTATAGGTTATTACATAAATGTGTTGCCTAAATATATCATAGGGACTTGGTTTTTGAGACTTAATAGAGTAAAAAGCACAGTAAGACTTCATTTATCTGAACTCCTGTTCCAAAGAAAAATCCTGAAATTAGTGCCTCAGCTGAAACTTCCAGCCTGAGAATTCTTGTGATGGTAGCTTTCTATAGGTATTTAGTGTGTAATAATAGCACGGTTAGAAACTGAAATGAAAATTTTTGAGATCCATTTTCCTGGAACTATTTCACACTGTAGTCTTTGTGTCATTGTACTTTCTCAGGTATCAAGGCTGATCTTTTAGATGATTTTAGCTTTAGTCATTAAGATAAGTGTTATTTTCTTCTGCCACAAAAGAAGTTAATTGTAAGCAAATCTTTAATTACACTGAAGAATGTAATTTGAACTGCTCTGAGGATGCTCAATGCTTAAAAATAATAAAACATTTAAAAGATTCAGTCTTTTTTTTTTTTTTCTTCAGACTGTTGCATCTAAGTGACATGACAAAATCCTCCAGGCAATTAATGATATTGTCTGCCTGCTTCCCAAGGGATGCTTTCAGAATGTACACGTCTGGCATAACGATGCAGAGATACAATAGCATGCTGTCATCATCAATAATATTTATTTTTCTTTCAGAGTTTGATCATACATACTGACAATCTAATGATTTTGCTTGAAGATTCCTGACTGGTAGAAACTATGCATATATTGTTTAGTTACCTAATTTGGAAGATGGCTGCGTGCATCAATATTTATTATCCTGAATGCAGAGGACACCCAATATTAGCTTTTGTTGGGAAAAAAAATAGATTATTTCTTTCTTTTGACCAACATAAATTACCATACAGTCCTTAGAGGGGGCAGTGGAGTGAGGAAAAATAATTAGTCACTATGTAGTTACCTTGAGATGAATACTCAAACATGACAATAGTCTGAAATGCATTTCTGAAATTCTCAGCTGTAACTGGTGCTAATTGCCTACAAGCTGACTGGTGAGAATGGGGCTGCACTGCTCATCATCATTGCTGCAGCAGTTGGTGAACAAGTCACTCAGAAGATGCTTTTACTTGGGGCCAATGGGAAACTTGTGAACCAGCTTTTCTCTTTCCAGTTAACAAACAATAGAGTAAAAACAGCTGAAATGCATCTTTTCTGTTTGTAAAAGAAAAGTGACTTTTAATATAACGCGCCACATCTTTTTGTTTCTTTGTGTTTTTAATCTCTCTCTCTTTTTTTTTTTTAAATAACATCATCAGGCCCATCAAAACCTTCTGATTTTCTCCATATTGAAACAAGGTGGCTTTAAAATAGTGCATATGGAATTTCAAATGAAACGTAGCTCTCATTTCCATATCACTGTTTTCTTTACTCTTTTTTTCATCAGAAAACAGTCAAGGAGTCATTATATTTTCCAGCAAGCTGTCTTGTACACCCTGAAGGGAATATTATAAGATTAAATGCAGAGTAGCATTCCTCTAGCAAGGTGAATGTTTCTCATTACAGAGATCCCTAGTTGATCTCCTAAATATAATTCCCTGTAATAATGTGAAACTTCTGAATTATTTATTGTTTCATATTAGATCAGGAGTATAATTTCTGAAAATAAATTTATTGTCATGAGCAAATCAGCTTATGAAGGTTATCTGTAACCATGGAATGAAAGAGAACAGATGCTGTATTTTGAGAGACTATCTATTGTCGCTTCTCTTTGGCTTTTAGGAGGAAGCTCTAAATGTGGATTTAAAAATTGATGAACCGTGATTCTGTTAATGTGTGAGCTTTTAGTCGTAGCAATCTGTGTCTTTATTTTATTCATTCAAATAGAAATATCTCTTTGAGGGAAGATCTGTGATTGTGTCCTTCTCTGCATGCCTATGGCACCAAGAATGGCCTGGGCACTCCAAGGTGTGGGTGGCAGCACAGTGTAGCACGTCTTAGCTCAGTACTTCAAATGCAGGAGCCACAGAAAATACCATCTGTGCTCTACAGGTGAACTTTTAATTTAGTCTCTTTGGAAATGAACTGTCTTCACTGCTATGGCAGGTGGCTTTCATTTCACGCAGTCTCCACTCCTTCAGTGGATGGATGTGTCCCAAGTTTTCAGCTGTATCAGCAATTTCCTTGCCTTTACTGATGCACCTTCAGTCAGAGTCCTTCAAGTGATCTTTCCCAACGGGGGGGGTTCAGTGCTGGATGTTCAAGTTCAGTTGAAATAGGAAAGGGGACATATTGCTGATCGTAGAGATGTGCATAGAGGGCATGAGGGTCCTGATGGAGATGGAGGTTCCCATTGATGTAGTGGTTACTGCAGCTGTGGTGTTTAGGGAGAGCTGAGTGTTGGAGGTAGAGGAGAGCATTTCAGAGTGGTGCAAACTTCTCTCTTGCTTCTTCCTGATATATTCTCTCTTTCTGTGTTTTGAGGTATATTTCTATATGGAAATGTGGAAAACTGGAGAAGTGGGTGAGCAACGCGCTGCATGTCTCTCTCTTGATTGCAGAGAGAGGGCAGAAATTCTGAGTTCTCTTGGCAGCTTTCTGTGTGCGCCTCAGCACTGGCAAACAGCTGGCATTGCCCTCTCATCTCAGAGCATTCCTTGAAAGTGTTTAATAGCCTCTTGTTAGCAAATTAGAAATACAACTGTTTTTCAGCCCATTAGTAAAATAAAATGAACAATGGTGTGCAAAATAATTTTTTGGGGGGCAGACACAGCACAGAGAAAGCTATAAGAAATCTTCCAAAGAATGACTTTTTCCCCCACATCTTGGCTACGTTGCAGATCAAGCCTTTACTGTTGTATATCTGGTCAGACACACACAAAAAAGTGAGCCATGTTAGACTGAAGGACCCAGCAGGTGAAGTGTCAGTCTTCTGTCTGGGACAGAGGTTTAAGTCACAGTTGAAGTTTCAATTAACAGGACCTCGTGGTTTTCCTGTTGTGACTCTAATGGATAATGGTTCACATTAAAGACATCTAAACGTAATTTAGCACATTTTGGTGCAGATGGCTGTCTGTGTTGAGGAGATGGCCACCTGGTGACTGTATTATTTTTCACCCCTGAAGAATGGTTGAATGCTGAAGAATGCTGAGGTCAAGTCTTCAATCATTGGCAGGGCTGTGGAGAGGCACTTGTGCTGTGACTCTGCATGCCACCTGGCCCCTCTAATTAAGAACTACCATTTTCTGCTTTGATAGCCTCTCTGCCTTGATATAAACAGAATCCAGTATGATTGCAAACGTTTGAAAATAATGAATGCTTTCTGGATCAGAGAAGGCAGAATTGGATGATTTTTAGTTTTGTTCATTCTGTTTTGTAATTAAAAATACAAAAGTAAAGGAAAAAATGTTTTCTTGTGCTCCTGCCTTGTAGTGTACTTCTGGGAACTGATCTGAAGTTGAAATCATGCCTAAATCATTGCAGCTGATCAACAGCAAGCAACTGCAGAACTCCTGTGTGCTGCAGTTTCCTTAGCTGGCTTTTAAGTTGGGAAAGATACTTCCAGGCCATTTGTGCAAGAATTTTGTTACAAAATGTTTTAATTATGAACAATTAAGTAGTTAGCTGAGAGTCAGAAAATGCATTTCTTCTATTCTAGTGCATCTGATTATTCAGACTGGTAAAGCTTTGAGTACAAATTCCAATAGAGTTTACATAATGCATGTGAAAGACCTTCTTTTTAAATATTAAAATACAAAATTATAATTTCAGCATCAAGCTGGGAAATGATTCATTATTTGGATAATCAGAGAAACAAAAATGTGCTGGCTCAGATTTAATATGATCCTTTTGTGAGATTCATTAAATGGAGCCCCTGACTTCTGGAATCCATATCACTGTTCTCTGTCTTAGGGGGATTAAATTCCGTTATAGATTATATTTCATTCAACCATAGTGGATTAGTTGCAGTTTCTACCTTTTAATTAAACAGCTGCTGTAACTAAACACAAATTTGAATTATTTAAGAGTCCACAGCATTTTAGTCAACTCGCAGTACTTGGATTTTTTAATTATATGAAGCTATACATTTTTTATGATGAAGGCTTTAGTCAGATCAATCGACAGCCGCTAATAACATATCCTTCCTGGAAGGCTGAAACATTTTACCAGAGCATGAAAGAAGCAAGAGTAAATCAAAAGCCAAGGCTATCAAAGATGATGTCTGTCACCTAATTTTGCTTTGTGGCTTTTGACAAACTATTTTTGTTTGTTTTGCTTTCAAAGTATTCTAGTGCCCTAGTGTATTGTCCAATTTCTGGTATCTGTCTCATTATATCCATGTGTAAACACCGCAGTAATGTTAAAAAGGTGGTAATTGTGCTAGATTAATGAGCATCAAAGCTCAGATCGAAACACGACACTGGGGCTGTGTCAAAATGAATCTACGCTTAGGATTTTTGCTGAGTAAAATCGCTCCAGTGAATGCACAGAATATTTCTTTATCACATATATTTAAAGCAAATCAATCAGTCAAGTATTTGTTATCAACGAGAATTAACCTTTGGTTGAAATAATTCTTTATACGTGGTTGAGGTTTATGTCTAAGACTCTTCTTTTCTGCTCTTGGAAATAATGCTCAGAAATAGTCTTCGGGCAGGTATCTTGAAAATGAAGAGTCTAACAGATAAGTGACAAGCTACAGGTGGTTATGTATGAGCTTGTCCAAAGGCAGAGTGGATTCTCATCAGAACCAGCTGTATATATTTGAGAATGGGCACACAACTGGAGCAGTCCCTGACCTTTGTTGGTGGAGGTCTGATCTCACAGGACCTGCACACAGGCTTTTCCCTTTTGAAACCTTATTAATGTCACTGGATAGTCAAATATTTACCCAAGGTCTGCAACTTCAGCATGCAGACCTTTTATCTTTTATTGTTGCTGAAAAAGCTTTTTGTGTCAATGCAAAACAAGAAGGCTACAAAAATACCCAATGTTTGCCTCTGTTATGTTTTTTATATGCTTTTATTGTTTAATGAGTTGTTTTTGCCCTTTTACTTATTCTGATTACCTACTTAAAGTGAATGCGTTTGCTTTAGTAGGATATCACGAAATAATGACTGAGATGTCTGGCACTAAAATAACTTAATTTACCATTTTAAAAATTTCCTTCATCAACCTGGAGGACAGTTACCTTTTTTTTTTTTTTTTTCCTCTCTCTAGGATGTGAAAGAAAACAAAATAGCAGATGTGACTGATATAATGAATTACATTCTTGCAAGCTTATTGTTAGTTAAATAACTAAGTAAATATCACAGAACAACCTGAAATAGCAACTAAATATCCTTTTTTTTTCTTTTTTCTTTTTTCTTTTTTTTTTATTTTTACTGGCATGTTTTTCATAATGCTGCCATCATGGACAAGACAAGTCTAGAGCTTGTTGGGGTTTTTGTTGTTGTTCTTCGTGGCTTTTTAAATATTATTTCTGTCGGGCTGAAATACTTCTCATTGAGTTGTGTTGTGGAAAGGAAGATTTCCACCTAAATCTCAAATTTCTCCGAAGTGGATTTCATGGTAAGATTATTGTAAAGTCTAATGGTTTCAATCTCTAGCATCCCATACGCTCAGTCTTGTGAATCAAGATGCTCTGCTGGTGTCTGCATCATTGAAGGCCCTAGAAAATCCAGCCTGTGGTCTGAGTCACCATGGAAATACCCTCGCAAATAATATGTGTCTTGTCTCCTTACCTTCAAAGAATTGTACAGCCATGTTTTTCCCACCACTTCAAAATATGAGATGAACATGAAATATTAGTGACACATCACTGCTTTTGTCTCCTCTTATTGTGATCCTTTTTTAATTCCTTTCGTGTGTTGAGCTCAAATGCTCTCTAAGGCTCCAGTCAAGTTCAATTCTTTCATCAGTCAGAGATTGTGTTATTTTTCATTTTCCTTGTTCATATAGTAGAACTTCTAAGGAGGCAAATTAAAAAACGCTTAGGGACAAAAATAAACAGGGAAGCTCTTTAGGGCTTCTGCCAGAAGACAATGACTTCAACTGAGAAGAGAGAAATGATTGCTCCAGGCTTGGTTATCTGGGTTTTGGACTGCTTAGTTTATGATACATCTAAAAAGAAGTTTGAAATCCTACAAGGGCAGACTTAGAAGCATGTGCAATTTTTTACTAAGAAGTAATTTTCTTAAGAGAAAACTTCCTACCTGATATCCCCAGAAGTCCCAAATGTTGTTTCATGTTAGTTTGCAGATAGATCAGAAAGTAAATGCAGAGCTCTCATAAGTCAACACAGAAATTAATTTTATTAAAATTAGTTTAAATTTCTGGCAGAAGCAACAAAAATCAATAAATACTTGAAATATTAGAATTAAAATGTTCATAATTTTCACTTGAAGTTATTTTCTGATTGAGAGGAGGAGAGAGCCTGGAGTTTAAACGAAGACTTTGAGGGCTGTGCAATTTACTGGATTTCCTGGTGGTTGTTTGTTAACTTGTAATAATAAGCAAATATTTCAAAAAAAGTGGTTTGAAACCAAAGATTCTAAGACTGAATTGAGATGTTTCAATTCCCATTGTCCTAGCATGAGGTGAATCTGCACACTTGGAAATTACTGACTACCAAGCTCAAGAACTTCGACCTGTAGGTGGCCTATTACAGAAAGGTGAAGTTCAATGCTTGGGTTTTGGAGTTTTCTCATGTTGAAAAATGAGTACAACTGAGAATGCAAAGAGCGTAAAAATGGCTCTTGCTCACCTTCTATCTACTGAAAGGATTTCCATTTTCCATAGAACTAAAGAGAAGAAAGTGGCTTACCACTTGAAATGTATGTCTTCCTTTCCAACTCAGAAGGATCATTACTGAAGGATAAGAATATGTGATTAAAAAAAAAATAAAAAAATTATTTATTTTTAATCACATTATTAAAAAATAAATTATTATTAAAAAATTAAATAAATAAAAATAAATAAAAAATAAATGCTTTGGTGAGGGTAACTGTGAAGTGAATTGAATCAGCCTTTGTCTTTTTGGAAGTCTGTTGTCCTCTGATACTTGGTGGAGGTACATCAGTTGTGACAAAACAAGATTAATCTAGTTTTTGTGGCCTTCTTGTGCAATGTTTGATGTTCGTTTACTCATTATTTGTGGTTTTTTTTTGCCTGAGAATGTGTATCTCCAACCTGAGAATCCGATGTCGTGCTGCTGAAAAGCTGTTTGGAGTAGGAGTATCCTTCAGAGTTTGGGCTCATTTTGTCTTGGTGTGTATTTCAGCTGATCAGCTTGTTTAGGCTTTGAGAAGGTAGAGTTTCTCTGAATGTAATGTTTTATACTGAATACTAAAAGGTAGCATGAGTTCTTGTGTTAGCAGTTTTGGATAAAAATCCCCACGGAATATAAACAATGGGCATTGTCTGGAAGTTACTGTTGTTTTCCATGTTTGTTTGCTTTTAACAAATACGTACTTAAGAAAAAACAAACAACAAAATAAACAGTGTGGAGATCATCTTCAACCTTGTAAAGGCTGCAGCAGCTGATGCTCAAGCTAGTTATTCAATAATGCCCCCAGGATTAACATAGTGCATTATCACGACAAGCTTATTTTGAGAAGAATGCAAGAAAGAAAAACAAGAAAGATGACTAAATATTGTTGGCACTTGAATAACACAAAAAATACAGAGTAATAATTTTGTTAGTCCCTGCAGTCATTCTTGAATTTTTAATATTGCTCTGTTCATTGTACCTTTACATTGCAGTCATGTTGTTTACCAAATAATTTCAGGCCATTGTAGTTAAAGAATGATGGCTTCCCAGAGTCGCATTTTCCAGACGTCGATACATGGTAGAGGCTTCTGGCTGAGTTCTGTTCATGGCTGATTCATTTGATTGTAGGCTGTCAAGTTCAGAAGATTTTTAAATAATTTTTTTGATTGTGAGGTTACAAGTGAGTCACTCTAAAATGTTTCACTTTTGGTGTTTTTAACGTCTGAGAAAAGAAAATCTAAAAAGATCTTTGTGCTTTTTCCTTACTCCTTTATTACCAGTCCTTACAAGTGAAAGCCCCTTCGCAATTACATTTAAGTTGTCATTAAGGCTGTGTAAATACATTTAATCAAAATTTTTAGAAACTATATAAAGGACAAACTGTACAAATGTTTCAAAGGTGATACCATATTATAAAATTTTGCTTGTACTTCCTTATTTTGGCAGCAGGCCCCAGAGAAGCTCATTTTAGTCTCTCTTCTAAGGTAGCATAAATGACCTAGTGCAGCAGTTGCAGATCCATCTGCCTTGTTTGTGAAAGGGGCCAACAGAACAGGGCAAGTAAGTAGGTTTGCCAACAAAACTTATCAGCTTCCATCACGGATCTTTCTTTAGTATGGTTGCTGAGTTATTTGTGTTTTTGGATGAGAGAACAATAAGGACAATGCACCGTACCTCTAGAAAAAGGGGAGAATAGCACACACAAATTTGCAGTAGGAGATTCTTAAACAGAGTTGCTGTATTCTTAATTTGGCTCCATTTTCTTGATTGGAGACATGTTTCCACTTGTCTCTATAGAATGCACTGTTTTCACTTAGCCGCTATTGACGCTGTCTCGTACATTTAATATGTACAATATGGGTAGACTTTATGCTTCTGCTGCAGCATCTTTTGTTAAGAGAAATCCTAGCACTGTGGAGACGGATAGTAGAAATCTGTAATCTCAGTGTCGCTTGCTGCATCCTGTGACTTGTATACCAGGTCCTGTGTTCCTTGCTCAATTTTCGGTCTTTACAAAAGCAATTTTCATTTGACCTATATAGGTGTTTTCTTGAGTGAAAAAGGAGTTCATGTGGCAGATTTGGCTCACTTGTGTCTGAGATGAAAAATATACTAGGAATACTGTTACACCTTTGGTTCTTGTGTGGGAAAGGTAGATTCTAGTTCTGTTAACGTATTTAATTTGTATGTAGTCATCTAATTTTCAGATGAATAGTTATACATTAACTACACGGAAAGTGACAGCTAATACATCTGTTTATTATGGTGAGAGTAGATGGCTATTCTAAGACCACAGCTGATTCTTTGATTTATATATATATATATATATATATATATTTTCATACTAGGTAGAGCCTTTAAGATATGGTAGTCAGGCCTTTCCTGTAATGGAGGGAGCGGATGGATCCGTGTGTTGCCAGTGGATGCCCCTTCAAATAGAAATTTTTTGATCTTTGTTTTCTAGGTTGGAGCATGGTACATAGCATCTATTTCGAAACGCTTTAGGCAATTTCTATTTAAACTTTTGTGAAAGAAATTATGCATGCAACTAGAAATCTATACACTATGCCTGTGTAATTGGAACCATAACATAAATTTACATTAAAGGAGGGAATTTGCTATCGTGCAGTATAATCAGGTACTGTAACCTCCTGATCATTAGTTTTAACATTTAAGAAGGAGAAATCATAGTTCAGGAAGATGCATAGAATGAGTAATCTCAGAATGTAAAAGTGCTTGCAAATGACTTTGCACAAAAAATGAAGTATTCCTCAAAAGATATTGTACATAAAGTGAACTCTATAAAGGAATTGTGGACAACAACCAGACACATAACCATTATGAATCCTCATGATAGCAGAGAATCAGCTCCCAAAAGAACCTCAAAGGTTGTTGATAAGATCTTAGAAATCAATTTTTTTTAGCAACATGGGTAACTGAAAGAAAATCAAAGCTTACCTAATATGCTGAGGTTGCTTAATACTTGATAAGGCTGTTGCACCTGAATATAAAGTATGCTAAAACCTGACTGAGGAATATTCCTGTAAACCTGTGAATACATATTTAATAATCAAGACATGTTGTTGTACATCTACCGTATGAACAAACAGCTGCCACATAATGTCCTCAGTATTGCTGAAGGGAGCCTCTGAATTCTTCTTCATCTGTCTGATTAGAGTGAAACCAGACATAGTCATTATAACTGTCTGCAAATGAATGCTTTCAAATATGCCTGTTCCTTCTCTGGCTGAGATGTTCTCCGGCTTATTTTAGTCCTTATCCATATTTTGGTCAGGCAGAATAGAGATATTTCTGCCCTCCCCTTGCTGTGATGGCTCACAGGTACTGGGAAAAGTTTCATCTTAAATAGGAAAACCTGACCTAGTTTATAGGACGTTATTTATTTCTAAGGGGTTTCTCCTTCTTTAATATCTGCCATATTCTTGAGAATTTTGACGTAGGGGCTGAGTTTTGCTCTGAAGTCACAAAAGAAGTGTAGAAGTGGTTATTGTTAAGGGAATTATTGGAACTGGTGTTCTTGTGCATAGCAGGTAGTTAGCAGTACAATAGCAAACATTGGACATAGCAGGGTACTTGAAGACTGTAGAGACCCACTGAGAGGAAGAATCGTCTGTCTAAACATTAAGCTTTGGTTCATCAATCCGTACTCTGAATATAGGTAACTTTCAGGTAGAAGAGGACCAGCCACCTAAAAAGCGTAAGCAGTATTTTGCGTTCCTTGCTTTTATGTATTTTATTTGCTTTATGTGCAGTAAAAGCTACTTCATATGAAGACTCTCATTTGGCCCCAAATATAAACGTTTTTTAAAATTGGAAGTGAAAGTGATTTATGATTTGCTTTATCCTTACACTTGAAATGGAAATGCAAGGACGAGGAACAGATAGAATTAAGTATGGTACTTAAGATTCTCCAATTTACTTTTCAGAACTTGATCCGTCTTGTTTTATTTGAGCCAAATGTCACAGTGTTTTAGGTAACTTCTTTCCAAGAATAAATTCGTATTGGGTCCAGCTGATGCAATACCTCACATCTGATTCTGTGCATCCCCATATTGTTTCAGAGAATGGTGCCTTGAGTTGCCTTGATGTAATCCCTTTTATTTTATGATCTGTGGAATTTTAAATGAGTCTGAAATTTTGTCACCAATAACTCTTCTGGTTGTCTCTGTTAGGCTTATAGTTAATCACAGTCCCAGAAAGGCATAGACTAAATTACTGTTTTGATTATGCCTAGCGGAAGCATTGCCTGACTTCATGCACTGGGGCAACGGAACCAGTGCAGTGTGTCTGCAGTAGGAGAGCCATGCTGCTCAGAGAAGCTTAGCTGAGTGTCCTGCAGGGTGGTGGGGAGGGCAGGTGCCTGGAGAGACAGATGAGTTGGGGTTGTACCGTGCGGATTGTTTTCTTTTAGCACCTATGCACAGAAAGAGGCGTACCTGGGCAGGAAGCTTCTTGTAGCTCACATCCTGCTTGAGCTATGCACACACAGGGAGTTTGCTCCTGGGAGAACTTGTTACCATTTGCTTGCCCAAGCGTCAAAGCTGTTGGTGGTTAATGAAATGCAGTGTCAGCAGCACCCTTAGGAATTGGAAGTTTAGGAACAACAGGACTCTACTGATGCATGTTCTGCTGCTCTCGTCAGCTAAAAAAAATTACCTCAGATGAATGATGGTTATGGAGGAATGAAGTATGTCCATTTTTCACATAATTCCTTAAAGACTGTGTCTGGTGGGGGGTCACACCTGTGGAGCTATGGAGGTTGTCAGCACTTTGATAACCTCAAAAACACCATTAATCTCAGAAAACTGTTAATACTAGAATCACTTATTCAGTCTTTGTTCTTCGTTCTGTACAAGTCCTCAAACAAGCATGAGCTAGGAGGAGTTAAATAGTAAAAAATAAATAAAAATAATAAAAAAAACACCAAAAAGCATTTGTCCATTTGCATATATAACAAATGCAAAAAAAAATTCTGCATTTCTTTCACCTGTAACTCTATAAAGGAATGCTAGGCTATAATTTATCTCTAGCTGCCACATAAAATATCTCCAGCAAATATAGTGTTAGCTTCCCAAGAAAAGACTAATCTATAAGACAAACAATGAAAGGGCAAAGAAAAGAGAGAGGATGGTTGATATATGAGTAATGTGCAGTATCTTGTGTCTGCTGTGTTTAAAAAAAACACAATAATCACAAAGTCATATGTACCCAAGGCAAGAATTTCAGGAGTAGGAAGCAAAATCTTCTTGGGACCTCAGTGTATGCTAATAATTGCTTTATGCTTCTGAAAATCAGACAGGTGCCTGAATCAAAGTTTAAAAACAATGTTCAGTTTTCATCTCTTAAGTTATCATCTGCATAATTTTGCACACGTAACGGTCTTGCTGCTGCTGAGGAGAATCAGTGCTCAGAATTTGAGTTCAGCTCTGTTAAGGGCCTGTTCTGATAGTGGCCAATCTGACTCTTGTAAATTGGGTGGAAGTGCCAAGGAAAGCACCTATGAAAGTCTCTTTGTCAGAGATTGGATGATAATGAAAAGAACAATTAGAAAAAGAACTGGGCTGGTGTACTGCATAATGCCAGGGTAATTCTGTGCCAGATTGAACTTACCTCCAGGAAAATGTCCAGGCATTTGTAATTGCTCTCAGAAGTAAATATGTGGTCTGAGCAGCTTAGCTAGACAGTAGTATGCATGCTTAGTGTATGTTATGTCCATTCTTTTTCTTTTGAGGTATCATAGCTTCAATATGCTTTTAGGATTACCTTTTTCTGGTGCAATTTGTTGCCAGTTCTGTTCTGTGCTTCAGCATATCATCGTAATTTGTCTCGTCATCCTCTTCGTTAATGATTTATTTCAGAGGTTTTAGGTATTTTGTCCCTTTCATTTGCTCAACTTGGTGCCTTCTATATATCTGGAATTGTTGAAAAGAATCTCTATAGTAAACCATGGGCTTTTGACAAGTTATTTTATTGGAGAAGTTGACCTGATGCAACCAAAATGTATCACACTAGTATGCTGTGCAGGCATAATATATATGTAGGATGAGTATTTATTCGAGATATTTAGTTATTAGTATCCAATTTTGAATACAGTCATTTGTCTCCGAGTATGTAATTCTAATGCAAGGTAATGTCCTCAAGGTGCTGTGAACAAAGCCCCTTGAAAATACCAAGCCAGAAAGATTTTGGCAATCAAATGAAGGTGTAATACTCTTGAATTTTTAACTACTTGCATAGAAATTGAAAAGATTTTAGACCCAGTAGGGTTTACTGCGTGCTTGTAGAAGTGCATGTGGACTCGATATGCTTCCTTCAGGTGCTGTGGATGGAAAGCACCTGGCAGAGAGGAATTCAGGAACTGTTAACTAATATGTGGTTTAAAGGTATTTTTCTGCTCTGTTACCTATAACTTTCCCAATTAATTTAGTTATTTTGCTTTCAGGCTTGGGTTTTGTTTCAGATTATGAAGGATTTGACTTCAGGAGTTGTGCCTAATGCTGCTACTTCACTAAGCGTAGATAAAAATGTTTTGTTGTTAAAGGAAAAGTCTAATAATCTTACTGCAGGACTCTGAAAGGTAATTGAGTTGTCCTACCGTAAACTAATGTCTCTTATTCACTTCTGTTGAAAGACCACAAATCTTTATTCAGCGTGAGCTAGTCCTTATGTAAATTGCAGTAAATAATATATGAATGTATATGCCAGCTAATGTAGTACTATACAGTGTTTGGTTTTGAAGAATTGCATGGACTTCCCAATGCAAAGGCATAAAGGAGGAGGGAGGAGCAGTTAGTATTTCATATCCATGCATTGCATAAAATAAAAGTTACAGCTCTAGTAAAATTCATATGCTAGACAAGTGTAGAGCTGAAGAGAAAGAGAATCCCAGAGGGTTAACTCCTCCTCACCTAAGCAAAGTAAATTATTTGACTTTTTGAAATGTCTTCTGAAATGTAATAAAATCTGAAGGGGGTAAGGATCTTCATCTCATTAATACAGGGTCCCAGCAAATGTCATTTTCTAAGCTGCTTTGGGAAATGGGATTCTTTTCAGATTTCAGCGAATAGTTTGCAGTCACAGTGCATTACTTTAGCAGCACATTTCTCTTCCTTACACATTGCATGCTGCACAGTTTAAACAGTAGAGTGAGCTTATTTTGGCTTCATTTCTTTATATGAACAGAGAGAATTTTGATTTGCTATATATTTCACTGCTACTGTAGATTTCCTCTCCATCTTAAATGGTAGTTTATTAAGATTAAGTGCTTTCTTATGTAGATGTATTGAAAGGACCTTTGATTTGGTTTAAATTAAATTTGATTCAATTAAAATGTAAGATAGATTGAAGCACTTTCGTGAAGAGAAAATGAAAAAGGCTCTCTGAAAGAGAACCGAAGCTACAATAGACATGGAATCAGAAGATTACTATCAGGTAGGCAGGTTTTGAGGACTGGATACAAGAAACACTACTTTCACTGAAAGGTCTAACCTTGTGGTATCTAGGGGGAGTATACAAAGAGTGAATCATGTGGCTCATACCCCAAGAAATTATCCAAAGTGACTAACTGGCTGGGTCAGATCTTGGATTGCCTTGTTAGCATTCAGCACCACTGCTCTGGCACAACGAGAGAAAGAAGAAAAGAGAAACATGAAAGGAGAGATTAAAGGAGGGGAATGAGACAGGAAAAAAGAGGGATTTGTGAAAGTACTGTGAACCCACTTCTTTTTTTTCCTTTGTACTCTCCTCAGCCCACATTAAATCTGTATAGCAGACTACTAGGATGTCCTTTGGACAGGGCAAAGGAGACTTTGTGTTGTCATCTGTGCTGAAATCACTGCTAGAGGCCTCAGGAGGAATGCACTTGGTACTGGACCTGTAAATGGTTGCACCCTCATGTTGTTGTGTGGTTTATGAGCTGCCAGTAGATTTCAGATGCATTATAAACCGTGAGTCTGGAGCCCAAGCATTTCACTAAAATCTCTGTTTAGTCCTGGAGCTGATGAGTATGGCTTTGAGCTATGGCTTGTGGTCAGTAGAGCAGGTAATGCCCTAACTGCTACAGAATGTTGTGCAGCTGGGTGTTTGAGCAGGAGAGAGAGCCTGGACTTCTTTATTTTGGTATCCTTTCCTAAGCTGACTCTGCTTATGCCACTATCATCGTATTCTGGCAGAGCCAGTGAAACCATTATGGTTTTTGTTATCGATTGTATACGATCTGAGCTGAGACAATGTCTGTTTCTATTGACATATAGTCTTTTCATAAAGTAAGTGCTAACCAGTAATTAGGAAAAGGCTGATGGAGGCATTTTATTAGTTATGTTGCTCCGCAGGTCACAGTCTGTGTCCAGCTCTGGCCTCCTAGCAGTTTGGCATGCAGCACTGAGACAAAAGGATGAGTAAATTGACTGAATCTCAGTGTTTCCTTGTGGATGGGATTGGGCCTTGAAATTGGTATCCTGATCTCACAAGGACACATGAAACAAATTTGAATATGCATTAACCACAGGAAGAAAAGATTGCATTCTCTTCTCTAAGAACTTACTAGGATTGAGCAGCCCAGGCTGTGTTGTATTATAGCACAGAGAAAGGACCTGCAACTCTCCTGTGCCTTTGCCCTGACTTCCAGCCCTGCCAAGGAAAACTTTGAGTATGGGAGTCCGTATGCACTGCTGCAAAGCCACCAGTTGTCTCCATAGAGACAAAATCAGACTTAAGGAGATTGGTCATTTCTAACACAAGCTGAATTTAAATCAGCAGTATTTGAAATACGAAGTATTTTATTATATTTTTTAACAGCTAGAACTGCTTAGCCCTCTGCAAAAAGTTTAGTAAACTTTTTTTTTGTTCCTTTGACAAATGTATGCTTCATTCAAACCTGAAAGTATTTAAATGCCTTTGCATACAGTTGCATAATGTGTATGACTTCTTTAGGGTTAAGTCATCATGTTATTACAAACATTTTTTTCAAACTGTTGAAGTTAAAAGCTTATATTTGCAGCACTGCTTTAAATATTTTTTTCTCTTTTTGTTTAAGGGAAATTTGCAAAGATAGAATGTAATGTTAAAACACTGATTTCTAGAAACATTGATCTCTCAGTCTATTTCAATATTTTGTCTTAATTCAGTGAATTGTATTTAGACATTTTTGTCTGTCTAGTCGCACTGAGATTGTAAATTGATGGCTTTCATATTTGTGAATTTATCTGAACTTGTACAAGGGTTTTCTCTGTACTGCTTGGTTAATAAGGATTTGCCTCTTGCTTGCCTGTAAGCTTTTTACTGCTGTGGTTTAGAAAGTATGTTTTAAAAGCAACACAGTTGGATTCTGAGTTGAATGGTGGAAGGGAACAAAATAGTGTGGTGTGTGTTTGTTTGTTTTTTTTCAAAGCTGTAGCTTCTAGATACAGATATACATATATATGCACAGTTCCTGGAATAACTGCACAGATGCATGCAATTCTTAATACTCATAGTATGTTTTCTGAGTGTACATGAGGAAGAATAAACAGACTGTGGAAAAGTGTACTAGGTACTATATAGGCTCGTAATATATACAGTGTATTTCTGTTAATTGATGCAGGCCATGTACGGCGTAATAGCTGCAAAGGAGCAGTTATGGTGCATGCTGTGAAGGCATATTAAAACAATACACAAAAGTCATTTAAATTCTAATAAGTCTTTTAACATACAGCAGTATTTGATCCCAGAGTGTATCTATGATTTTCCTGTCTCAGTGAGACCCATTGTATTTTATTTCTGCAATATTGGTAGAAAAGAAATTATGAACACTAGTACTGATGGTATGGACTGTGTTATGCCTACAGAGATTGCTTTGGTGTCTGGTAATATAAGTTTACTGTTGGTTAAGGCAGATTATTCAATCTTTGTGCTTTTTAATATGAGCTTCTAAGCAACACCTTGTGATAGTAGAGTGCTTTTAATTACTTCAAAGAAGCTTTGCTGAATAAAAGGTAGTTGTATATGATTCTTTTAAATGGCTGACCCTCTGCTCGCCCATGTAAGTCAGAATGTGAGATGTGTAAAGCTTTTGACCTCAATAAGTGCAACAACACTGGATAAAGAATTTTTCCATTGCTAGAGACCAAAATTTGGTGGCTAGCATGGAGTCAGACAGTATCTTTGGCACAAAAGAAAAAAATGGACACTGAACAATGAGAGAGGTTAACAAACAGGACAAATACAAAAGGTACTATTTCCCTCATAATCCTGATAGTGTATCTTAAAGTACACAATGCCCAAAAGCAGTGATCACAGATTAATCAAATATCACCGGAAGAAGAAAACTAGGGCTAAAAAGCAAATAAAGGTTGAGGTTGTTTTTAAAGAAGTTGTTTGTCAATTGGAATACAGCAATAAAATTAAAGATGAAGTCTTTTAAAAGCTGCAGCAAGTTCATATCTCACAAAGAAACCCTGTGATGTTTCTTTTGTAGTTCATATATTAAAAAAACTCCCTGTAGGTATTTTTGCACTTTAAAGCCAAAGAACTAATCCTATAACAGTAACGCAGTAAAGGAAACCTCCTAATCCTTGTCAATGACTGTGTATCCAGTTATTGTATCAGTTCAGAATCTTTTGACAAACTCCCCTGCAGCCAGACTTGGAACAAGAGAGTCTTGGAACAAGCCTTAGAAAAGCTGCATTTTCAGTATGAAACAGTGCATAGACTCTTTGAAAGTTCATCTAATGTATCTCATTTTATACTGAAGAACCATTGCTACTTAGCTGTCACCTCCCGTTTGTCTTGATTTTACCACAACAAGACTGAACATTCAAAGGTGTGCATCAGAATTTAGAGCTGTGTTAATTCTTGGAGGTAATCCTGAATGCAAGGCTTACAGATGTGCCTTCTGGATCTCTATTTGCCTATTCTTCAAATAATTAATAATTAGATATGTTGTCTGTGAAAAGCTTAACTTGAGAATTATTTGTGTAGCAGGTGATCTTTCCTACAGTTGATGTCATGCTTTTACTCAGTGGAAAGAGTTCAGTTAGCTGGATTAGCTTTAGGCAGACAAAAGGTAGTTTGTGCTGGACACTGAGACCAATCTAAGGTGACATTTTCAAAATCATTCTCTGAAAATACAATCCACCCATTTCCATTTGATTTCTCAGAAAAAGTGGTCTACTTCTGATTGGTATCAAGCCTGGACAAGAATTTTGCCTGTCTTGAAAGAACTATTTTCCAGACTCTGATACTGGCTTCAGTCTTGAAAATTTGGGAAAGGTACTTGCCTGTCCTCTGCTGTCACTTCCCCTGATGTATCTTGTCTTTGTTCCTACCATCTTTCTTAACTTTTGATAGGAATATATTCAAATTATTGACCAAGAAAGTCTTACGTGTACATAAACAATTGTTTGCATTGCCTTTTCTATTTCTGCCTTGAGGGTAATCATCAAAACAGGGCTTCTTGCTCATATTATGAATAAACTCTATTTTGTTTGTCCCTTTTTTCTGATGGACCAGTGGAGCTTTTCTGCTTTATGCTGCCCTGCTGATATGCAAGCTGCCAAGCATTACCACCTCTGTCTCTAAAAAAGAGCTGATATCACGTATGAAGGAGAACAGGCAAGTGCTTTCTACCCAGCAAGCAGCAGAATGGAAAAGGGATCACCATGGCAGCAGTGTTATTAAGTGCAAAGCCTCTTTTCAATCATTTTCATTATATACCAACTCCCCAACAGTATTCTTTTCCCCTAAAGGTGGAAACTGTATTGCAAGCTGTCTGCAAGGCACAGATGCCAGCTTCAGAAATGCATTACAGAGTTAGCTTTGAACCCGATAAAAATACGATCTTGTAGGATCCCTGCTACGGTCTTCAGGCTGGTGCATGTAAACTCTGTGGCACTGATGTCAGTTCTCACTTCTTCTTTGGCTTTGGTTTGGCTTTCTTATTCAGGTGATAAAAAACATAGATATTTCTTTCCTTCCTGTCCAGTTATTGTCAGCATTTCTTTTTCTCAGTGAGACACAGCAAGGAATGAGCTTAAGAGTGAGACACTTTAGGAGGTAGCTACATGAAATGCACTTAGATTTGTCATAAAGTCCTGGAATTGCAATAGGTTTGAGATAATTACACCAATATTATGCTTGATTGCTTAAATATACTTTAAGAATTCATAAACAAGCACAGACTGCTCATGAAATAATAATGAAATAAGCATAGAAGGTGCATATTTCCATTTCAAATTTAGATGAGGTGTCTAAGTTCAGTTCATCGTTAATTTTCTTAGAATACAGTGTATGTAATTTGGCTATTTAGATGTCTACTCTGTGTACACTGCATGAACATCATGCTCACTCTCCCCTGTTCTCCACATATCATTTTATATTTCAGGAAGACTGCTGTGTGTGTGCAAAAGTTATGCTGCTGTTTCTTGGTTACTGTTGAGCATTTTCTTGGCTCAGACTTTAGACTGAAGCAGCTGTGCAACCTGAAGGATATATGCTACCAAGTCTACAGGAAAGCGATTGATCTGTACTTTCTCACTGTCGGGTCTATGCCAGAAAGAAAAGCAATGAGCTATTTAGCTGCATCGCTTAGTGTAATAAACTTTTTAAAATTTCAGTTCAAATAATAAAAGAGTAATAGGAGCAAGTTTCTTGTGTTATCTTCTGATGTTTTCTCAAATTCTACTACTTCTACTGATTTGCTAGAAATTCTACTTCTTCCTCTACTTCTTTTTTTTCTATGGTAGTGTGTGCAATAAATACTGACGGGGATCTAATTTTGACACAGCTTTTTGAAGGAGAGGAGTTCTCCCTAGTTTTTGGTAGTGTGTATATACAATGCCCTTTCTGTTATGTTATGCTAGGAATGCCATGTCGTCTGTGGGTTTGGATGCATCTTCTGCCTATTACAGGGACTTAAACTGTATTGTTCTCTCTACTTTCATAGAGAAGGTGATACCATTTAGAGGAAAATGGGCAGAAAACTTCACAGTAACAGCATCATGAGGAAAGTGCTCAACAGTGGTTAATGAAAACCTGAATTAGGCACTGCAGTGTGGCTATTTTTAATGCTGGAACTGATGCAGCAAGAAAGAGGAAAGTACTCTGTTTTCATGTTAACTCTCAATACCACTGTAAATATTCCTTTTTATTTCAAGGAAGAAACAGCTATAGTAACCAAATATGATAACTCCTGATAAATGCTGTTTGCTCAAACAGTAAATATATTGCCCAAAGAGAATAAGAAGTTTCTCGATGAGCCAACTGAAATTGACCTGTTCCTCTAACAAGTTCGCTGTGTATCAGTGAGCAGAACTACTTACTGGTTGAAATTTCCTACAAAAATCATGGCAATGGAATAAGCACACATCCATCACTAGTAAGATATGTAAGTAGCTCGGAATACATTGCTTCTGTCAGAAGCATGAGGCATGGAGCTCACCTGGGGATTCTTTAGAATTACTAGTGCTTGAGAACAAAAATTACAGACAATTTTCCTTTCATCTCTTCTTCCCCATTTATATTTCAAGGTCATCATCCTCCCCTTAAAATCAGGACCCCTCCCTATAGCAATATGCTAAGATTACTCTTATTTTCTTGAAGGTAATGCTATGAAATTACCTAGGGTTTTCTGGTAATCTACGCAGTCGTGGATGAAATCATATTGTTCCTAGATGGATTGCTATCCATCCCAAGACTGCTTTTCTGCCATGTAGCACAAAATTTACTCTGCAGACAATTTCTTAATGTGCAATAAATATGTTTTTAATGTGTTTTTATGTACAGTAATGCACTATGTTTAATTATCAAGTATCAGGGACTACTTTGTCCAGTAAGGACTGAGAGGTCATGGAAAAAAGTTACTACAGGATTAAAGAAAGGGGGAAGTGCATAAGAAAACTTTTTTAGTAAAATGATCCAACTTTAAGATGCGAAATTAATAGAACAATTACAGCTATGCTTTTACCCTCAAACAAACGGGTTGGTGCTGGTATTCACCTGGCGAATGTTCATGCAGCAGTTACAAAATGCTGGAGAAGGCAGTCCTCTGGTTAACAGCACTCCTGGTTCTACTGGAGCATAGAAAACATTATCCTTTGAACAACACATTCTACATCTATCTATTTTCATAGTTCTTAATTGTATTTATTCCTTGCTTTGCTTTTCTTCCTTCCCAATTTCCAGCACTAATTTCAGGAGAAGTATGTATATCCTTGTGAATAATCGTGTTAAAAAGTGTCACGAGCGTATGTATAACACCAGACAGCATGAAATTCTTCTAACAGGAAAGGTTAATGAAGGCATTGAAGAATGAATTTATTTACTCAATGTCACTCAGCTAAATTTATGATAGAGAAAGAAGTTGAAATAAGAGTACTTCACTTCTGCCAAATATCTTAATCACAGGATTATCTCTTTTGGGAGGTGAAATAGCGCATGTTGAATTAACATTTTTAGGTATTGACTTTTAGGTCATTAAACACAGAACAGTCCATATTTTTGAAAGGGCAAATCTAAAAGCACTCAGGCAGGTCGTTTTCATCCTCAATGAGACATAGCCTAACGCCGATAGATACAATTGGAAATGATCTTGTTTAGATGTAAAGAAACATGCAATCCAAATTATTTTGATTTTTCTGCCCATGGAAGACATGCTGCTTCTGTTTAGCATGCTGACCCTGTAAATTTAGGGACAGAAGAGACTTGGAATAACTGAACCGAATGGGTGGGAGAGAAGGGAGTGTTAAACACGGTGGTAGCAGCTTCCCATGCTGTTTTACAGGTTGCCTTTCCCCAGATCTGATAAAAAGTGGAAGTTAGGAGACAGGAGGCTCTCTTTTGTCTCTTCTAAAGACCTCCCGTTTTTTTTCCTCAGCAGACAATGTTAAGGCCCTATTTCAGTTTTTGATGCCCTTTGTAATGCATAAATAGGTGGTCTATAGTGGTTCAAGCAGAAATATATTCCCTAAGCGGAGGTTGTACTTACTGTGCTCTTACTGCTTATTAATACCAACTGAACCTATTCAAATAACCCTTCCAGGCTTTGACTTTAACTCCATGCTAATACTTAATTTTTAAAAGTGAGTTTACAAGTAAAGTTGAGTGGTTCCAGGGTACGCTTGGCTCACCTCACACTTTGTAAGCCTTCAGAAAGAACTTGTAAATTCCAGCAGTGAAATACAGACACTTTTGAGTGCCTCTATGTTAAAAAAAAAAAAAAAAAAAAAAAAAAAGTCATTAAAATGCTTAGTAAGGTTAGGGATTTTCTCAAAGCATTCTGAATTTTTTTGACTTAGCATTTTTTCATGGTAACACATTGGGTGTCTCATTGTATCTATCATGCAGGTTCAATAGATCCTGAAAGATTTATCAGATGTAATCATATCTCTTCAAATGATTAATTTTATAACTATAATTCAGCAGAATGTATATGTTAACACATCTTTACATATTTATAGAGAGCACAAACCTATGTTTTCTGCATGTAATCTCAATGCACAGGTGCTTTTATGTATGTTTCATGTCTCACTGAATACACCCCAACTTTCTGACTCACATCACAATCTTCCAGACTGCTTCTTAAAAACATCTGCATGCCAGATAATAACAGAAATAACATCCTTTTGCATCTAATTAACAGTGTATGTACCTAAATAAATAAATAAATATAAATATATATATATATATGTATATGTATGTATGTATAAAAATTACGTTGCCATGGTTGGAAACTTTGGGAATTGCCTATGATGAGCAGTCTCCATTTGTTTTCCTTTGGAGCCTTTTTGCACCTTTACAGTCTACTCTGAAAACACAGCTTGTTGCTGCTCCTATTCTGTTAACAAATATTGTGTGAAAGGAAGCTGACAGAACTAATTTGGGCCTTTTCCCTAAAAAGTGTAAACTGGCAATCTTTGTTTAAATACTGTTATTCCATGAATATTCTTAATCTTGGTCATTATTTCCACTTGAAATGTTAAAATTTGGGTGTACAACTCTGAAATGCTTCTCACAGAGAAGCAAAGAAGCTCTATATCAACAGTGGTCATACTGGCTTATAAACTGCTGTGGGACTTGTAAGGCAGTTCAAATTGTGCATGGTTAATAACCATGTGGATTTTTCATCTGGATCATGGATGAACAGCACTGGACGTAAATATACATAACATGTACTATCCATGTAATTTGTCCTTGGTAGATAAAATTCAGTCAGACCAGGTAGTGATTGTACTGCTTTGCCTGTCTTCCTAGCAGTTTTAGGAGGATATATTTTCAATTGCCATAGAAATATCTAAGTCTTTCACATGAGATTCATAGCAGCAGTGAAGTCCATGTTCTCACTTAACACTTACAATGGAAATTGAGTATTGCAGAGGTCCTGCAGTGTATTTTTACAGAGGCATGAATTTTCATCTTTGTGTCTAGTTCATGTAATGGTGTAAGCAAAGATTAATTTGACATGTCAGAAGTGGAAAGGATAGCTACATTTAGGGCTATAGTCTTCTCTTATAACATATTAATGACAGTTTTATATCTCTGTCAAAAGGAAAATGTACCTCTTAATACTCTTACTAGTGGAGTATATTTATTTATTTTATTAGGAAGACAAAGAACACAAGTTGTGAATTGGCATTTCAGCCAATTGTCTTAAAATTACATAGTGTAAGGGTATAATTGTTACCTTCAAAAAGCTAGCTGGAATTCTTAATGATGCCTAAAGGTTGCTGTGCCACTTGAAGCTATTATGACTGTGTCTTTTACTGCTGCCCTTTAGCATTAATGTAGCAAGAGGCCTAACTGCAAAAGGCAGGAAAAAAATATCAGCAGATTAAATAGCCTATTTCTTCAGTTGTAACAACTGGGAATTTAACTGCTTTATTTACTTTACATGACACTGTGACTTCAAGGCCAGTCAGAATAACCACAGGCTTTCATTTCCTTGTTGGAAATCCTTGCTTTTCAGTATTAGCTCAACCTCGTACAATAGGTGGTAAAGGTGGAATAGTGAGATAAAATCACTTGTTTAAAAAAAATATCTTTACTTAGCACCGTAATGAAGCAATCCGTATTTGAATATTTTAGATCAAAGCTTTTTGAGAAGATTAATCTCAAATTGCCTTCAAGGTTTTTGAGAAAGCCAAAGGCAATTTCACTTATTTTTTTTTTTGAATGAAATCTTGTAGAATGCTAATATGGCTGGCTGGAAGACAGCAATTCCAAGGTGCACAAAAACCTGATACTGTGAAATCAGTTTCATTTTCATTGGGATGAAAAGAATGGCCTTTGAAAGGTTTTACAAAAATACATGAGCAAGTAACCAGCTGCACTTCAAAGTTACTAAGGGCTTAAGGCATTCATTTGGCATGAACCAGATACCAGACAGTGAAAGACGCAGAGCAGAGATTTTAAGTTGGATTTTGTGCCTCCTAGATGAGTGTTTTTAGTTTTAAAAAGTGTATTGGCCTTTTTTCTTCTTTTCCTATTCTCTCCATGTATATTGTTGTCTTATTAACAGGTATTTTTCTATATCCTGAGTATAAGCAATAAGGATGTAGTGGCTTCTTGTTGTGCTTTGGTATAAGTAAAATAAGTTTTCAAAATGGATCAGACAGAGATTTTATGGGCTCTCACTCCTGGAAGGTTTTTCAAACTTATTTTAATTAGGAAGCCGTAATTCCAGCAATATAACACGATAGCCATGTGTTCACTATTACAGAGCTCATAGGAATGCATGGGCTTTGCTGAGTCATGGATTCCCATTAGCTCCTTTGGCTTCACAGATGGTTGTAACTCAATGGTGATGAGTTGGCTTGTCTTTTTTCTTCTTTCTTTGACCCGCATGTGAGAGAAGATGGCTTCAGAAATGTCCCTTGTAAATGCATGTTTTAAAATGCTGTGTCTTGTTCAGTCCCTTTTTTTAAAATAAAAAAAAAAAAAAGTCAGAACACTTGTATTTGAGGCTTTCTAGACCTAAAGATTTCCCCATCTTGCAAGTTGGCATAGTTTGGTGATCAATTATACTACAAATTTTGCAGTGCATAACCTACAAGGGCTGCTCCAAAAGCAATGCCTTCTATTTTATTATGTTAGCCCATGACATTGGAGGCAGATGCTTGTGATTTCTCAGTAGAGGTTGAACCTCACTAATATCCCCTTAGATTTTTTGCTGTGTGACAGATGGCAGCAGAATGACAGTCTGACGGAATGGCATCTGACATGAAGTGCATATGAAGCAAAGGTATGGCATTGAATTCCTCCACTTGGAGAAGATGGCACCCACTGACATTCATTGGCACTTGATGAATGTTTGAGACCAACCAGTGGAGTGAGCACAGTGAGGTGGTGAATGGTGTATTTCTGCAGTGCTGACAGTGGTCAGTTTAACTGGTTCAGATTTTTGGCTGCAGCATGCAGGCTCTTGTTCATCATTGGCATACCTAATGGTTTATGTTGGAAAAATAATGTTTTGTAGCTGAGTTTCCTCTATCAAGTAGTGTTATTGTGCTCTTGCTATCTGTTATAGTTCCTATGGAAGTAAATAGGAGGTATTACTTCCAGACCAACCTGGATATAACAGAGAAAATCTGTTCTATGATGGAACAAAATCATATAGGTGCTGCCCATGGCTGCCACATCTGTCTCACGGCTATACCACTCCAGTTAATTTTCAACTCCTAGTAATTTTATATTTGGAGCATGAAATGCTGATAGCTGAGAAATGCTCAAGTTGTCAAATTTTTGCTTTGCTTTTTTTGCTTTGAGGAAGAAGGAATAATAAGTCAGTAAACATAAGGTTGGACCAAATGACATTGCCTGAATGAGGTAGTGTCAAGCTTATTGGCTGCGAAAGAGATGATGGGGTGTTGCACAAAAGCACAGTGCCAACATGGGCGCAATTTGGCACAATGTCTGTGCATCACTGTGTTTGGAAAAGACATACGGCACATGAATGGCAGATCCCAAATACGTTTGGGCATCCTGACAGCCACACTAACCTGCTGTCCCCTTCATTGCATTGCTTCTGAAAATATCTTGTTCTGAAAAATGACTGTAGGTGCAAACTGAAGAAACCTATGCCAAGCTAGATGTTTCATTTTATTTTCATTTATTATTCAGGAAACACATTTTGCAGAAAAATGTCTCAATGATGGTAATATTCATTGCAAGCACTGTATGCTGTAGGATTCTCATTCTGAGCAGAGAAATACTGTGCTTGCAACCTGGATCATTATTCTAGTAAGCAACCAACTTAAGTCAAGCTCTGAATTGAATATTTGTCATTACAAATATGTTTGCAAGTGGAAGAGGTCATGTAAACAAAAAAGGTTCTCTTTGCGCAGGACAGATGATGCCAGTAAAGTCTAAATATTCAGCATTATTGCTCTATGTTCTTCTGATTACAGTAACACCTGCTAAGATTGTATTTGATTCTGATTTTATGATATCCTTTTTGGAATTAATTGCTTATCTGAAATCAGCCAACCATGGCTGCTGTTTATAAGCAACATCTCCTGTACTGCTCTGAAAAAGTGAATTAATGCCAATTAATTTCCAGTTATATTATTTAAAACACAGAAAGATAATTGTGGCAGCAGTATCTCTCACTGTCTTTATGACTATTCTCTTGAGATCCTTCATGTCCAAGGGAAAAGAAAAAAAAAAATGTAGCAGGTAGGATGAGTACAGTGTCATGCTGTCTGAAAAATGGTGGCTTGTCATTGTGTGCCTTTCTCAGGAAAGAAAACTGTAGTGCTGGATATTAGGGGAAGAGTTCAAAGCTATAATCTTGGGAGGAGAGCTGGAAAGTAAGTATGGATTTACACAAACTGGTAGGCTTTCTCTTAAGAATGTGGTTATATTAACAGTTGCACAATCATGCTGTTTCTTATTACAGGTGACCTTCTCTGCTTATCCACATGTTTTAGATATATTTTACTTTTTCCATGTGAAAATAAGTTAAAAACTGGTGAATTGCAGGGATTTTTTTCCTATCAGGACATAGCTCCATTTGCAGAACTACTTGTTGCTGCTTCAGAATACACATGGAGTTTTAAATGTGGCAGTTTCTACCTAATAAGTCCAAAATGTGACCTATTTTGGCACAGGTGGGTGTTGCAAGAAAACATGGTGCTGCAGGAGCCAGCAAAAAATAATAGGGCTATGAAGGGATGGCTTTACTTAGGGTACTGCCAGGATAAGGAGAGGAGAATCATGTTGGGTTGGCTTTGCTAGGAATGCTAATGCAGGAGGAAATAGAGGGGGCTTGGGTTGGGGAGGGAATTTGATAAGGAACAAAGCCTTACAGCTGAGCTTTAAAGAGGCTGCCAAAATAATGGAAAGTGACACTACAAGT
The DNA here is from genome assembly GCF_905368555.1 of Meleagris gallopavo. Taxonomy (NCBI): domain Eukaryota; kingdom Metazoa; phylum Chordata; class Aves; order Galliformes; family Phasianidae; genus Meleagris; species Meleagris gallopavo. The sequence continues at coordinate 12,250,813 of NC_139417.1, read as the reverse complement.
TAATGAAAAGGGATATATATGTACACGTGTGTGTGTATGTATATATACACAATTATAAAAAGCCTCATTAAAGATGCTGGAATTTATTATCATGCTAAAAAGCATACTTAGAATTCAAAACGGTCATTTTGCCAGCAGAAACAAACTGTTTTTTTGGAACAATGTAAATGCTGTTGTGTTTAGAATTTACAAGGCTGAATGAGGCTGCAAAAGGCAATACTTTAGCCATTTACCTTTTGGTAGGTTGGTCTAATAGCTCTGTGTGTGTGTGTGTGTGTGTGTGTGTGTGTGTGTGTGTGTGTGTGTGTGTGTGTGTGTGTGTTGGTTGTTATTTTTTTAGGAGAGTAAATACAAATTGACAAGCTTGTTCTGTAAATGTTGCTTTCCAGATATGCAGCTCACAAATTCTTTCATACTGTTGTCCATCAAGATCTCTAAAACTGGAGAAACATTGGTATCGTCATCTGAGCTCACTGATGGGCTATGCAGGGTTTGTTCCTTTGGGGACATCTCCTCTCCAGACATCACGGAGGATTCTGCATTCACTTCTTATTCTCATAAACATTACACATACCCTTTAATTCTATATATGTTGTGGAAAGTTTTGCTTGTAAAGTGTCCAGAAACGTTTGTTTGAACAGAAATAATGTATAAAAACATGTAAAAATGCAGATTTATTTCTTGAGCCATGAGATTAAATAGATTCCTGTTTATTATTACATTCAAGGATGAAAGAGTGTTGTAAATCTTCCTTTGGAAAAGAAGAGGAGGTGTAAGGAGAAGGGACTGAAAAAAATTGTAGGATAAGACTGATGTTCTTTCAGGCTCACATTTAAAACAAAAATAGTGCTCAAGAAACCAACTTTGAACTGATCCATTGCGTGACTGTTGTGTAAGAGAATTGTGTGGTATCTTTTTTACTCATAAGTAAGAAATTATGCCTGTAATATTTTGAGTTTCAATATAACGTGTCCAAATTTCCCCCCTACGCCATTCAGTTTTGTAGAGCTTCTTTATTTTTAATTATTGTATGTTTGTATATTTTTGTATGCTTATACCTGCACAGGTATGTTTCCTAACTTATTGGCAAGATATTTTTTTTCATCAGCCTCTGATATGCTGACACATATGTATCTCTTGCTCCGTGCACCAGCTGAGTTGTTCTATCTAAATGTAAAGAGTTTTCCTGGCAAGAATACAGTGTACAGGATGTGCTAAGTCTCCTGGGTCTTGCTCACAATCATAAGCTGACACTGATAGCATTTTGCAGATGGTGCTTGGATGGACAAAAGAAGTGAACACATACAGATCTAATGAATGCACTGAATTGGTTTCTGTTCAGCATTTCTCACTGGACTACCAGAGAAGGGGAAATTAAATCAACTCACGACAGCTATCTTGCACATCTCACCTGGGAAGGTATGCATGAGGTAGGACAGGCACTGCTTAACATTAATCAGTCTCCCGAAGTCATTACATTCATGAGGAAATGTAATTCACATGTGATTACTTTTTAATTTACTCTGTAATCACATTCCAAGTGAACAGGGCAAGCTTAAAATGAAATTTAAAAGTCAAATACTGCTTTGTATTAAGAATTCACAATTTTTATACGCACTTAGGTTAATAAAGATTTTACAATAACCATTTGTGACTGAACATATAATTTTTTGACAGAAGCTTCTGCCATACTTGGGGTAAAATGTATTTTATTTTTGTCCAAGCACTGTGGTATACTCTAGGAGCTTAAGGACCTGTGTTTCATGCACCATTTTCATCTTGTTTAAATTTTTTTTAATCATACAACAAAACAAAATGGCCATATCCTAGCTCTCAGTTTGCATGAATTAACGCATTTTTCAATTTTTGCTTTTCCTCTGAGGAACACCATGTATTTATGCCCATCATCAAAAAAGGAGGTAAGATGTCATAATAACTGAACTGAGATTATACATGAGAAATGTGAACAAACAGAATTTTCGTAGTTCTTCGACATTTCCTTCAACTTCTGGACTGATCCTAGTTTCAGTGAATTAGTTATCAATCATAGAATGGTTTGGGTTGGAAGGCACCTTTTAAGATCATCTAGTTCCAGTGCCCCTGCTAAATTTATGTATAATTGGAAGGCTTTCTGAATCACTAAAATAATTCAGACTGTTTCAAGGGCTTAGTCTTTCTTGAATCTATGCTCATCATTTCTACAGTGCTGCCATTAACAAGAAGTGACCAGAAGACAGGATGTTCGGTGTTACTGTATCTGAGTATTGAACGCTAGGACATGTCTGAAATAAATGAAGTCTCGCTTTAGTTTAAAAGCCAAAGCGAGTTCCTTCATTTAATATTAAGATTTTTCATTTTGTTGATACAAATCTAGCCTTCTGCTCCAGGCAGCCCTGACTGCAGTATTGGTGACCTTGTTACGCTTGTGCAGAACGTTATGGAATGTCACAGAGAGCCCAGATCACGTTTCTTCTGTGTATTGTCGGGATTATGTCAGCAACAGAGGGAGGACAGAAACCATGAACTTGCATCTACATGCTCAGGGAGCTGAGGAGTGAGAGCCAGAGCTCACACTGACAGCCGCTGTGCGTTTGCTCCTGGGAGGTTTTGGTCCAGAAAGTGTAAAGGGTCATGCTGTTTTGAGTTGGAGTATTGCAGCTGTGAGCGAGGAGTGGCTTGGAAGAATGCTTACTCTGGGAAGAGGATTGCAATTATTTTGTTCTTATTGTGTCCCCTAAAGGAATTAGAACAAAATATCTTTTTTTTTTCTTCACAGTTGGCTCTGTGAAAGTGATGATTTGATACATATGTTCTCACTGATCTCTTGGCAATAAAACACTGCACGTTAAAAGGTAGCATCCACCTACATACAAATACATGTGGCATAGGGTTTTAGTTCATCTTCTACTACTAAACAACAGAATTCTCCCCGCACTCTTTATTTCTGCGTAGAGGAAAAGGCAGGTTGTGAATTTAGCTGGAAGAATTTCTAAAATGCATAAAAATGTTGCCTCCACCACTTGTAATGCAAGAAAAGATGTTTTGCTTGTATAGCTCACGGACTGAGTCTGCAAAGGCCTCGTGTCCGTTGTTCTGCTTGGCAGCATCTTCTAGAATGAGAACTACCTGATGAATAAACCTTGTCCTGTAGGTCCTTGTTGCTGAAATCCTAGTGTTCAGAATTCACTAAGTTTCCCATCATTCCACTGGGCAGTTTGCAAGCTTGGTATCATATCTGACTATGACTTACATACTTCTGCCTTCATGTGTGCGGCTTGTGAGGGAGTTATCAGATTAACTACAGATATTCCTTTTCCCATAGACATCTTGGTAGGGGAGAGAACCATGGTTGCATGACTCTTCTTAAACTCTCTAAGTCTTTACTTAATGTCTGACAAGATGAAGTCATGGTAGATGAGCCTTCAGGTCAAATTCTAGGCCTAACCTCCTTGAGAAGTGCTGCTTTCAGATCAGAAATAGTTTCAATTGGACCCTTTGCTGTATACAGTCATTAGCTATTCCTGACTATACGCATGTCTGAATGCAATCATGATGCATTACTTACAAACTTCAATAGAAAGACGAGAAGAGATGTTATGTATTTCTAAAGCAGATAACCTTCATAAATAAGGGCATGGAGCATGTAGCTGCTAAATTACTTTGCAAATATGGTGGGATATTTGGAATTAAGTTTCTTACTTACTTGATCTGTGTCTAGCTCTTTGTATGGGTTTATGGACCATGAATAATGAAAGGGATTTTGTACATTAACATCTGGAAAGTCATAAAAGAATATTTATCTCCACCCAAGACAGCAAACCTGAAAATGCTATAGACTTTGTGTGAGTTGCAGTAGTAACTAAGGAGGTCAGTTTAATTGATTAAAAACTCTCAAGAGTATCTTCTGAGCTATGCCTCTAGTCAGACTATTAAAATTGCAATGACAGTCAAGAAAATTCTTTTAGGATCTTTGCTTTCAAGGACTGGATGAAGCACAGGTCATTTTCTGCCAGACCTAGCACAGCCTCCCAACAGATGTAACCGGTGTGGGCTAGGAGTTGAACAACAGTTGTTTTACTCATCCTTCCTAGAAAAAGAGATGAAAAACTTTTAGTCGGGCCCATTAATATGTAAGAGCTGAAAAAAAAAATCAGCTTTTATATCCAAAATAAAGTAAGGAGCTGTGATCAGGATGTAATTGAAAGTCACAGTGGCAAGATCTCCATCCCTGAAAGTATATTAACTACTATAGGAATTATAAACAGGAATTCTTCAGGCCCTAAATTTTTTTGCTCTAAATCTTGTACTGAGACTCTTCAATGCCAACCTTTCTGTGCAGTGACCTCTTACACTTATAACATCTCAGAGGGAAAAACAATCATGCACTGAATCACTAGGGCTGAATCACATTACCAGTGCCTTGCCAGCCTTGGTACCATTGAGCTGGAAACATGTCTTGGGATTCGTCCTATTCCTACATATCCATTTCTTCCTATTCTTACATATCTGTTTCATCTTGTTGGAAGTCTTTTCCACAATTAATTAAAAGATAAAAGCAATAACAAAGCAGTTTCTTGCCACCTTGAAGATACCCAGTCAACTCTGTTTGTTTGTGGTTGGTTTTTTTCCACACAAATAACTTGAATGCTTAAAATAGTCAATGAAAAAATGTTACTGTAGTTGGTTTGCACAGCTGTAGGAAAATGCTCCATTTGACAAGTTAAAAAGAAATGATTTTGATTTTTGTTCCAGGGTAACATTTTCTGAAATCAGTCTGATTTAATTAAGCAAGTTCTATGCACATGCAGCATCCCACACTGGAAATTATTTCTTACATTTTTTTTTTTTTCCCTCTTGCTTAACCAGTGATTTAAGAGAGCTATTATTTGACAGCTCTAGACCATCCTTTCCTGTTTATTTTCTTGAGAAATAAATAGCAGAGCAGGAGATGAATATCAGCGTTTTCTCTAAGAATTTCTCCATCATTCATAAGCAACGTGTCCGAGTGTTGCTTTTCTGTTTCCTTTGGCCCGCTCAGACTGTGCCAACTAAGTTGTACTCTTTCTAGTGAGATGAAGTATCTGCATTTCTTTTGAGGCAGAACACGGTGTTCTCTAATAGCTCACATCTGGTGTAGCTGAAGGATCAGTCACGAGCTGACCAAAATAAGGCTGGAATTACTTCTGAGGGGGCACTTCTTCCTCTGGTCCTTCTGATCTTGCAGTGCTTGGAGGAGGCAGCCCCACTCTGTAAGCAGTTCCCACTCCTAATGAACAGTTCTACGTGCAGATGCAGAAGCGTATAGACTTTACTAAGTCTTAAGTGAGACTGCTTTGTGTTTACCTTTCATTAGGTCTGTCTGTTTCCTTCATGGAAACCCTCTTCTTTAAGGGAACAGTCACAGCTAAATGTCAGGTTTTTAAGGAAAAACTTTCTCCTTGCTGTTAAATTTAATTAACCCAAATGTGCTCTGAAGTAATGTTTTCAGTGATTACTCTGTAACTTGGCAAGGTGTTCCTAGCAATAGGCTTCTCCCAGAAGTGTGACACTGCTGAATCCAAGCGGATTTACATGCAACCTGTTTATATAGGCTCTGGAACAGAGAGGGGAAGCAAAGTTGTGCTGCTCAGCAAAACTGTCCAGAACTGGGAAACAAAAGCTGAAGTGATTGATTGTGTGAAGATCTCCGCAATGATACCAAAATTAAAACATTAAGCTAATGACTTTAAAGAAAATTACACTGCCATGTGCAATTTATTCAACAGAGGGAAAGCAAATGTGGTTTTACTAAAAACACAAAAGGCACCAAAATCAAATTGTGCAAGAGATCCTTATTTCTCTCCTTCTCTCCAATTTCCCTCTCTCTGGAGCTTCAAAACTGAGCAGCTGTCAGAATTTTTCATCTGTTTGACCTGTCACAGGAAAGGTCAGCACTGATCAGTGACTATACTTCTTAACAGACAGAGGACTGTAATTGAGAATAATTCCTCTGCAATTTGGTAGGCAGGGGTTGTTTCAAAGTGGCTTTCAAAGGCACTGCCAGGGTAGAAATGGTAGAAACTCTGTAAGTGAATCAGGCTTTATTCAGGGCTGCAGATTTCTATTTCTGTTTTGGTTTAGATTTATTTTTCCCCTAATGAAACAACTGCAAAATGGAACTGCTCACATTTTTAAACAGCAGTGTTCCTTCCAGAAATGACTTGACATGTAATCAAATTCAAACATCTCCTGGGATGCCCTGAGGCTAGCATGAGAAGGAGCCCAGAATTTGCTGGGAGTGGTAAAACACTGGCTGGGAGGGCTCAGATGCTCTGGGCTGGACATGTGGCACAGACAGCTGATGTGCTAATGCATGAGCAGCTGCAATACCATGGGCTCATGCTTGGCAAGGGAAGGCACGACTGCCAAAGGGAAAATTTCAGGGCTTCTTAGAAGTGGTGCTGGGAATAAACACATTTATCAGTTTAGTACTGGGAGGTTTTGGTGAGAAGCTGTAGTAAGAAGTCCAGACAGAGCTAGTCCTGGTGCTTTTGAGGAACAAAAACGGGAGAGATAAACATGCTTGCTCTGAGACTTTGTGGGAGATGGTGTTTCTGTGCTAGCTCTTCTTGATTGAGATGGAGCCAGTGGGCACAGGTCAAAGTGCCCTAACCCAAGAACTGTAAGAATTTCAAGTGCAATACAAATGTTGGGTGCTATGCGAGTAAGCAAAGTCCAAGCACAGAAGGCAGACAGCATTTGTGCTTGGAGATTCATAGTGACTCACAGCTCTGTGCTCCCTTGGGCTTCCCTGCACTGTGTTCCATCCTCTGAGGCAGGATGACTCTTGAACAGGCACGCTATGTGTCTGAGCTGGTCCTGTGTGCCCCTCGGCTGGCATCTTCAGCCAAGTACAGCCAGTTTCAGGGGCCTGGTAGAACACTGATATGATTTTGGGGTGGAGTTTTAGAATGCGAGTTTATAGTATCTGCAAGGATTCTAAGGGACTTATTCTGTTAAACACTTATCTCTGTCTGCTTCTCTTTCTGAAAAATAAAGCTGGTCTTTTTATCCAGAAATCTACAAGACTCCAATGGATATAAGCGTTGAGGTTGCTCAATAATACAATGATTGTGAAGTCTTCTGTTTTTCTCTTCAAGTATTGATTTGGTTTGTATTTGGAGTTTTACAGCTGCTTATTTCCCATTCAGAATTTACTTCTGTGTGGTCGTATATACTGAGATGGATTTTCATTAGGCACTGTCTGATCAGACACAAAGAAATAAAAAGTAAAAATTAGTGTTTGGTCCTTTTTAATCTTCCACCCAATTCTCCATTATTCAGCAAAATAAATCCCTGTTTTGCTATGTTGACACTGTTTTTAAAACTGAAGTTTTAAAACTTCAGGTCATTCTGAATATAACTGCAGATTCTGAGCATGGGATATGTTTGTGCTGCAGGTACATACCTTTACTGTACTTAGGCTTGATTATGTAAATTAATACATTCAACTTGATTATGTAAATTGAGTTGATGAAGATCATAGCTTAGGCTGAGTACAATGACTATCTGGGTTTATTTGGCACAATATAGTATTATTCCTTTCCTCTCCCTTGGATATGACTGCGTACTCCCAACAGGCCAAAGTGCAATTAATTTAGAAACATGATCAAATTCAGCAATCATTACTGGATGTTGTCCATGGTCTCTAGAGACCTTTGATAAGAACAACAATAGACTAAGACATGGTAGTCCTCTCATCCAAAGTCTAATTACAAAGTTAGATGCTTCAGTTCTCAAAGGACAGCCTTTTAGCAGAACTTCAGCATCTTTAGATTTTCCTTTTGTGTTATCTCAGTAATTTTATCCATCTTTCTTCCACAAAGCATGGAAAACAGGGCTAAATGTTTAATATGTTGAATCCAGTGTGACGATATTATGGGCCTTATCGTTGACAGATTTACTCTGGAGTGATTTCTGCAAGTGTAGGAATGACTGAGCAATCTTTTATCATTTGTAAACAGGCAGAGAGGACAGGGAAGCAGTTCAGCATTCTCACCACTTCATTCCCAGTGGAGCCCTCAGGACAGAAAAACATTTATTTGACCTTGCTTTGGATTTACTTGCTTCTAGCCAACTCTAATTAAGATCACATTCATTAAAAAAAAAAAAAAAAGTCTTGGCTCTTGGGCAGGTATGGACCAATGGGATGCAAAATTATCACATAAATAAGAGTAGAAGTTTTACTCTTAGAATTTGATAAATTAGCTGATAGTATGATTTAATTATGGCAGTATTTTGTTACTTTAAAGGTATCAATATGATGAAATTACATTTTGTTTAAATCACAGTGTTCACAATATAATATACCTTTTTTTATTATTATTTGCTATCTTCGTGTTGCCGAATGGTAATTTATAGCAAACTTTATCCCCATCTTCAGTATCACTAGATACACTAGCCTTCCTCCCGGCAGACTAATGATTTGGAAAACAACATGAACAAGGATTTCTTAGGTTCTTAGTTCTGCTTTTTTAGATCGGTGACCTTGGGGTGGGGAGAAGTGGTTTATGTGTTCAGAATTTTAATATACTTAAAATTCAGAGATCTTACATGGACTAGGCTTGTCACAGCAGCAGAGGTATCTAACAAATATTAATACTGCCTGACTTTAGCCTAATCTGCCTTGGTTATCAGATAGGACTCTTTCAGTTATCTACAGCACTGCACCGATGTTTTTCCATAGCAAAATTCTAATGATCCATCCCAAAAGAACTGGACAGTAAAGGAAGTACCTGGGCTAGCCATAATGAATATATTAGGCTTGTTTTAAAGGGTCATAGAATCGTAGAATGACTTGGGTTGGAAGGGATGTGAAAGATTATCTGGTTCTTAATCCTCTCTACCAGAATCTAATGTAACAGATTGATTCCTAGCAAGTTGACCTATATGAGAGTAGTTACTTTGCTGTTCTTACACTGAAACTATGTTTCAAAATTATTTTTATTTTTAAATTGATAGAAGACAATAAACACGATGACAAATAACATGATGTTGTTTTCGTTGTGAAAGTAAAATTGATTCACTTTTTCAATTTCTTTTTCTCATTGTTTTTTTCCTTTTTTTCCACCTATTGAAACTTTAGATAGAATTATACTATGCTATGTAAAGAGACATCCCAGTCAGTTTTCTGAGTATTGACAGAAGTAAGTTCTTTTGGTAATGCAGACTGATAGCATGCATTTTGATCAATGTGTGTGTAGAAGCAGTTGGGCTACTTGAAGTACAGGCCAAATGGAATGGAGACGAACTTCATTTGGCATATATACCATTTTTTGAATTATTCAATTTTGTCATTAAAAAAAGCAACTACCAAGTTCTGAAACATTCAGTTTTGTCATTTTTCTAAAGTAACTTTACTGATTTTTTTTTTCTTTCAAGCCATTTCCTTACACTTCTCCTTTTTCTTTAATTCGAGGCTGAAACATAAAATTTCAGGTGTTCAAAAAAAAAAGTGATGTATTTATTTTCCCGTTGGTGTTCTGTCAGTAAATTTTAATTGTTGTTTTCAGTTTCAACTGGAATGGAATTTTGTCTTATAAAAAAGTGTTCTCAACATCTGTTTGTTTTTCTCTCTGATTTCTAATGTGTGAGAGTTTAATTTAGTATATATGCAAAGGATATTCATTCTAATTAAGCTCTCTCAATAGATTTGAGAGAGAAACTTTTCCTTCTAGGGTGTGTAAACAGAGACCCTGTGGGAGCCTGATTCTGAGGTCCTGCTGTCATGGGAAAAACATTGGTAAATATATAACGTACCATTTGGCCCATCAGTATCTCCAGAAGGCAGTGAGAGAAGTGTGTGGGATGTCAAATCATCCTTGGGATTTTGCACTGCATCTTTAGCTAAAGCTGTATGACTTGTTTTAAGTATTTTTATTGGTGAAGTTGTGCACAGAAGTTTTATTTATACTTTTATCATCTATGCTGAAGTGTATCAAGGCCATAAGAATTTATGTGGATATCCTTTAAAGAAAAAAAAAAAAAATTAGCCTACCTGCATGGACATATCACTGATTTGGTTTTGGTGAAGAGATTTAGTTTCACTATTGCATTTTCCTACATATCCTTCCCTTGAAAAGAGGGATTAGGAAGATCTGTCAGATTCTTCTTGTTGGTAGCTGTATCCTGAAGGAGTTCAGAGTGTTCTGAAAATAAATATTTTTTTTCATTTTTATTTTGTCGGCTTTTACAGACAAACATTTTAGGGAAGAAATCTGCTGAAGTCCCATTGCTGCTCAATTGACTTTGCAAGTAATGTGAAAAAGAACTCAGGGTACCACTTGAGCCATAAAAGCAGTCACTCTGGTGATGCTATTACAAAGTCTCCACCTAAAGAAACCCACTGATGCACTATATTCTAATTTACAGTTCTGTGACTCACATTTGTAGTTATCAGCACCAGCTGTGCCAACAGTCAAATAAATTCCAGCAATTCAGGGCATACTGATTTATGATAAGATTCTTTAGAAGGATGCTCAGGAAAATGGATACTGGAAAAAAAATTGTTACTGTATTTTGCAAAATGATCTTGTGTTCATTCTGTTTCCCAAATAAGATTACCAAATAGACAGTAAAATTATGTTGAGATTATCTGCATTAAAATGTCTATTAAAAGTTAAGGGTGCTGAAGTATCTTCCGTAATTTCCCCTGCTGTTTATAACAGCACCCTATGAGGCTTGAAATTGGAATTGGATCGTCAGTGGAAATGCTACTGTCTTCTTGCCGTTGTGCTTGTGAATGCTGTTGCTGAGAATTATGTTGAAAAAAGACACATTGCTTTAAAATCTGCTCTTTTTCCATGATGTGAGAGAGGCAAGGGCAATACAACAGGTTACAATGAAAAACAAAGGTACAGTATCTCTTCCTGTTGCGATTTGTTTTGAAGATGCTTATCAAGTCTGTTACTGATCTCTCTGGGTCAGTAAAAACCAAGAAACTAATTGTTACAATGACAAGTTTAACCGAATTTTAATCTTGTAGTGCAGTTATTATAAAATTGTTTTCTACGTGCATGTGGAGAACAAGGGAAAAATGGGAGTTCACAGGGAAGTTCAGTATCCAGGGGGGAGATGTCCTGAGAAAGGAGCAGGGTAAAGGGGAGCTGGGAACAGGACTGCAGGCCACCTTGTTTTGCACTTTAAAGACTTTCTTGCACTGATTAACCTTCATTTCTTTTAACGCTGGTACTTGTAGTGATGAGATAACCTAAATTACTGAAGGGTCCGTGCACATGATGGTGGAGTCCAGGTGAAACAGTCTTGCAATGTTTCTTGTGTTTGGTGGTGGCCAGTGCATCACCCTTTGTGAGAAGGTGCAGAATGTTGGAATGGATTGTTCTTGAGATGGAGGAGTCAGGGCAGCTTTTTTCCTCTGCCCTCTCCATACCCCAAATCAATACCCTGTTCTCATGATGCTGTATGGATAAAATTAAAATATGTAGTTTTAGACTGCCAAGTTTTAGACATTTTGCTCATTGTAACTTGTTTCCAGATTAAATCTGTTTTCATGAGATAGGCTGGGATCATTTTGAAGTAGTGATTACTGAATGAATACGAGCCTGCAGTGCATTCAACGTTGGCAAAAATTGCCTTCAGCCTTATTTACTGCTGCTGGGTAGGTTAATATAGTTCCCCTGGTTCTATCAGGATACAACTTAGAAGCGTTGTATCGAACAGGAGAACTAATTGATGTTTCCACATTTTATGCTGGGAATCTACTGTACTGGTGTATGGGATTAAAGAGTATGTATGGGAAGGCCTTTTCACTACAGCTCTCCCAGTTGACAGCTATCTGCTGCCATCAGTATCGACAGTAAACAGTTGCTGCATTACGGACCCACGTTCATGGGTCTAATTCTTCAGAAATAGATGATCAAGCGATGTAAATTGTAGCAGTGTCAGCGTTCACCACCTTTGACTCAATGGTAAACAGATTAATGCCATTAAGCTATCTGTGACCTAACCTATATCAGAGAGGTTACTCATTTGGGAGCATTTGCAGGATCAGATTTTGTGTTTGTGCTCTGAAGTAATAAATCTCCTCGGGAAGAGTGTCATATTTCCATGATGTTTTGGACATAAAATCTGTTTGATGTTTGGGGTAGAAAATTTGATTAAAAATCGGGAATTAAAAATTTTATCACCTCATAATTTGATGTTACCTGTCAAATTCCAGCCTAAGCTATGCATTTCAAATTCATGGGATGTTTGCTTGAAAATAAATGGCAAAATTATGTACTGTGGGTGTTGTTTTTTTTGTTTGTTTGTTTTTTAAGCTGTAGAATGTAGGTTTTATATCCCTTTATGGAATATTTTTGCCAGCTCTTGATAACCATCAAAAGTAGATTTGTGTGTAATTGGTTAAACTGAAAAATAACGCACAAAGATGGAGATGGCTTTCCATTATATCGCTTTGAGTTATTCCTGGTATTTACAGAGTACTTCAAAACCATCTACCTGACTCTGATTTCTAAAGCCATTTTTTTCTTTTTATCCTACATGCATCAAAAACATTTAAAGTCCATTTGGTGCTTTGTGAACTAACACTAATATTTGGCCTTTTGCAGAAGACAGCTGTAAGGCTACTTACTTTCCCCCTTTAAAATCTTTTGCAGGTTTTTTTTACTTTTGCAGTCTTAGAATGTTTCCCTTGTTTTGTCTACCACTAAAATGACCTGCATCCCATCTGAAAGCTTTTAAGCTCACCTGGGCTGTTTTTCCTTTATTTTGCAAGAAAACATACTTGTTTTCCATTGCAGTTCATAAGACATTGGTGGTACCAAGTAGCAATAAAAGATTTTACTACACTTAATGACACTGAAACATCCCCACCATCCACCACTAGCAGTACTGATCTTAACATCATTCAACACACAGCATCATAACAGGGTCCATGTGGAGTAATATCTGCTGCAAAACTGCCCTTGAGCTTTCCCGAAGAGAAGCAGTTGTCCTAACTGTTCTGCGCTGCTGCAGGGGTAAAGAATGCTCATCCTTCCCAAAAGGGAAATCACGTGAAAATACAGATTGGGGCAGATAGCAGCTGGAAATTTCTGCTCCTTTTGTAAGGGAAATTCTGGAGCGTGTTCAGGCTCTTCCAGTGCAAACCACAGCAGGGTGCCCTGAGATGTACCAAAAAGGGTTTTGTTCCTTAATGTGCCCAGTGTGTCTCAACAGAACAACTGCATCTTGAAGCTGGACAAACTGCCTGGGGAGAAGCCTTTGAGGCAAAGAGTTCAGTAGTGCTGGGGTGATGCTGAAGATGTCACCTACAATTATTATTGTTTTTAAAGCTGCCATATAAGTAGACTTTCAAGCAGTGTAACCCAGTGCTCACGATTAACAGGGTAGTAGAAATTCTTATAAGCCCAATCAATCGCTGCTTTATTTTTGCCTCGCTTCTGCAAATCTTTCTCCAATGTTTTCTCAAGTAACACAATAGAAAAGGAATAAGGAATGGAGCTAATGTCTCCTTAACTCACACAAACCAAAATGTCTGGTGTCATTTTGTGATAATTCCACATCAGGTGCAAGGCAGAAGGATCTATTTTATTTTATTATTTTATCAGCATCCCCCCCTTCCAACTGTACTTTATGCACCATTTCCTTTCCTTGTTACTTAGCTGGTCTAACAATGTTCTCTATCTTTAATTAAAAATTAGAATTAATCTTTCTGAATTAAGCCTTTTAACTGATAACAATGTGACGCAGCTGCAGTTAAGCTTCTCCTGCTGCTTTTAGCTCATGATTGCTTTAGAAAGGGTTTGTTTCTGAGTGACTTAATTTATGTGTAACTGAGTGCATGCTCTATCAGGAAAGGCCTAGTAATTTTGTTTGGTCACTGCATTTCTGGCATGTCCCATTTTATCACCTCTGTAAATTCCTCTATGAGGCTTTGCACTGATTATATATGTATTTCTTGTGGATACAGCACACACTGTGGCATTGCTTTCTAACGCACCAGCTAAGATCAATTAAAACACGTCCTGAAAAATAGGAGAAATAATCATAAACATTAATATATCTCATCTCCCAGATCTGAGAGCGTTGCTCTCCTGCTGTCTTACATGCTCACGGCATAATCTGAGTAATCTTTTTGGCTTTTCAGCCTATTTTTAGTGTGCTGTTTGTTTTGCATTTATCTACATAAATGCAAAAGTGTGGGAGACTATGTAGAAGAGAGGAATGGAGTGCCTTGACCTACATTGACTTGAGGCTGGATAGCAGCAGCATTTCAGATTTGATCTGACTACACCTGGTTACATTGCTGCATTATCTGTCCTGGCTGTTTCCTTTTGAGATGATGCTCCTTGATCTTCTCTACATGTCTCTCTTCTTCCAAACTTCAGTTGCTCAGGTCATTTTTTTTTCTGTAGAGATAGTGGGGGTCTGCTCAGGTCCGTGATCCTTCCCCAGCATAGGTAGAAAGGGCTTTTGGCTGATCATATGCAGAAACCATTTCCTTTCTCAAGTAGCAGTTCCACCTATTTGAAATCCTATTTTGTTTTTGCATGAGCTGTTGCCGAGCTTAGGACAAAGAGGAAAAGCTGCAGAGCTCAGATTGCTGTCCTTATTCTCACAGAACAGATCTCTCTACTGCATGTGCAGGAGGACAGATCTGCGCCGCCTCCTGGATTCTTTATGTCTCTTTTACCCTTTCTGATGAGAGTTGCTTGCCTAGAACTTTTTCAGGTATTCATGATACTAAGTGTTTTCCCCACTACTCAGAAGCTGTCCTTTAGCCAGCCAAGCCTTTAGTAATGCTAGTCACCCATAGCCTGTTTTGGAGGACTGAGAATGTCCATGTTAGCTCTGCTAGAACTCTGCTGTAGTCAAGCTTAATGCTGAGAAGAGCGACAATGTCATCACGTGTGCTGAATGGGCCGTGGTCCAAGAAAAGGGTAAGATATAGGCAAATAGCTGAGAGTATAAATGGATTCTTTCCATCATGGATAAGATACAGATTTCTAGCCCTGAGGAATGACCAGGTTGTAAGTACTACCCTTTGAAAATAAAGCTCTCCATTTCTTCTCAGAGTGTTTAAGTAGACAGTGTGTCAATCTTAATCTTGGCCTGGTTTAGCTTTATTTGCCTTAACCACGTTTTATTTGTGTGAATGGGCCGTTTATTGCTCTTAGAAAAGACAAGGGTAGCATCTGCCTTGTGTTGGCATATCCATGTACCTTTGACTTTTAAAATGTGCATAGTTTGTTTTTATAAAGCATGTATGTTTTTGACACTACTGTAAATATAAACACTACACAGTGCATCATATCACATCAACACTCTCCTACACAGTGTAAAATACCATTCCGTCTTAACCATCAACTCTTCTCCTCATTGCACACCCTGCACCTACAACTGCAGCAGTATAGATCAGCCATGTAGTTGATGTGGTCCTAGAGACTGGATGAAGGTTTTAACCTTTGGTCCTTTGCTATGTATACTCATGAACTTTCTTCACTCTTTGGAAAAAGTATGCAAAGTTTCTCTTTCAGCCCCTCTTCTCTCTCCATGTTTCTACTACGTATCTCCTTGTCTGTTCTTTTGTTTCCAGATCAATTCATCCTCCCCAGCTCTTTGTGTGTTTCTCTTCTTTCTACTTATGTGACAGCACCTAAATCCTCTGAACGTATGTTTTTGTGAATCTTTTCCCTATGAACCTGTCCTTCCACTGATGTTTTGCTCTTATTTCTTGCCCATCATTCTGTACCTTTGTCCACATATTTATCTTTGTGCTCTACCTTTCTACATGTCTCTGACCCATATAGTGAAAAATTGAGTGCTTCTATTTCTATTGATAATCGTTAAGAGGACTGAAAGCTATGGAGAGGTGGTATGACAAACGTTGGGATCCTCCTTGCCAGACTTGATCTGCTGTCATTTGCTGGTCCAGTGGTCTTTGCCGGGGCTGATAGCCTCGGTACAGACATAAATAAGTGCAATTCCTGTAGTGCTTACTACAGTGCTTCTGTACTTTGAGCCATGCCATGCGCTGTGTCTCTTCCAGATAGCTTAATTTCTGACTGAGTTACAAGTTACAGCTTGTGTCTTCATAATAAGTGCACATGTTCTATACACTCTGCATTCCCCACCTCTTGGCCACAGATGCACAATGTCCAATATGGCCTTAAGCAGCTCCCTTTGCCTTTGCAGATGTTTCTTCTTTTGAGATGCATTATAATCACGTGCACACTGCTGATTGTCAAGTGGCTGTCTGAGCCTGGGGACTTCAGTGTAAGTCAGCATTATTTTCTGTTCAGCTATTGTGTTTTGGGAAATTTCAGTGCTTTTGTTAATTCCATGTTGGTTTTGTCAAGGATCACCTTTGGGTTCTCTAATAATTTCTGTCACAAGCTCATCCTCGTGCCTTCTGGATAGGCTACGTGGGCTGTCTGTGAATATGGTAATCACCGTGCTGGCCCAACCTGCATTGTGTTTAAACTGTTGTGCAGTTCCTAGTAGCTTAGGGCTGTGTGAGTCTTGCTGCTGCAGTTTCTTGAAAGATTTGTTACTGAGACTATCAACTGCTCTCAAACTTTTAATGAGACTGTAGAGTGTGGGGTTCTTCACCCTGCAAATTTCCAGCCCAATGTTCCTTACTATATTATCCTCAGTACAGCCTATGAAAGGGTTTCTGTATATTAAATCCAGTCCCCCTGATCTGAGCTATGCTGTGTAATTTCACTAATGTTGCAGTCAGATTCTCTAACGTACACTTAAGGTGATTAGAAATAGTTTAGTGTTCTTTCTGAGTCTCTCACCCTCTTTATTTTTTCTATCACTGATACCCAAAGGAATGGAAAGCAGAGACTGTATGGAAACATTTCCCTTGTTACATCATTGCTTCACATCTTCCAATCCCTTCTATAACGTATTCAATACTCTGTAATTAGTCCCTCTGTAACAGTAGGAACACACTTTTGGTAATTCCAGTCCTCTCTTTCACCACTAAAGTAACATTAGTTTTGTATTTAATATGACAGTATATCTAAGTTTAGTGTATCTCACAGTTTTACAACATTGGCATTCAGTGTACTGAGATCATCCATTTTCAAATGCTGCATATTAATGTTGGCTTTGTGTGTACGAACTTTTGTTTTATGAACACGCTGCAATGCACTGTGCTGAAATTTGTAGATAGGCATAACATAGCATTTTGGCTATATGAGATAAAATTTGAGAATGTAGTAATAGCACAGCTTTCTGACAAGTGTTAATGCTGCTCTGGGAGAGGGCAACAGAAACGGTGGGGAGTCAACCAGGAAGATTTCTCCTGGCTGTAAGAGGAGGGCAGCAGAAGTCTTAAGCTTTGTGTTATATGCTGGCACTTTCTGCCAGATAAAAAACATTGCAGAGAGCGGGTGCATCTGCCGAGACTCCTGTATAGGCTGGTAAATATTCAACCCAAACCCAATGGAGTAACAATTATCCTGTGATATTGCTGTTCAGTGCAAGATAGTAAATCTCCCCGCTTTGCAGCATCAACCTAGCAGAGCCCAGTCTATGGGGGGAATGCATGGCTATCGTTAGAAACAGTGGGATGTAGGAGGAATAAACGTGCCTGGGGCTTCATTTTTGGGTCTAAACATCATTGAGTTTCTTCACCATTTGTTTTCTTAGAAAGCACCTTAACAGTCTTTCATATGTACGTTGACTATTGCAGAATGCTGAGGACTCAAAGCTTATCCAGGGTTTTCAGTCTAATAGAGACTGAATGAAGACCTCCTGCATTCCTCTAATTCATGAAAATTGCATTGCTCTTTTCTAAGCCTGCTGAACATTATATATTAAATCTGATATCTTGGCTAAATTACAAGCTTCAGGATTACATTCTATATTATCTATATTCCTCCTCCTGCACTGCAATCATCATATTTTCTTCTGCTTCCCTCCTGAAAATATATACAGTGTCTTTTTTTGGTCCTGGTACTAAACGTTTGCAGCCACCCTCAGTGAGGTTATGTGAGCTCAGTGATACTTACCCACTCTGACCCTAGAGCTTACTGAATTTTAGCTTGTATATCGTGGTTCTTCTGTGCACACTCTGTAGAGCACTTAAATTTAAAGGCATTATGGAAACCTAATGTTCTACTCAGAAATCCAAGCATGCCTCTAAGACTAATACAGTTTTATTTTTCAGTTAATCGATACTCAGTATTTTTTTCTCCACCTGTATTTTTCACTAATGGCTCTTCTGGAGCACTACTACTGGAGGACTAAAAAAAAAAATCAACCAACAAAACACAAAAACAGAACAGGAAAAAAAAAAAGCAACATCTTTACCATCGACCACTTCATACTGGTGCTATCTTGACTACCAGCCTAATGGCATACACCAGACATTTTCCCTACCTTTCTTGTACAGAAGTGGTCTTTGACATTTCTAAAGGTTTTCAGCTACTTTTCCAACCCGAGTGAATTGCATCGCTTTGGGGTGGAAATAAACCTTTGAAAAAATAAATTGTAAAATTTGATTGACACTGCTTCCTTTCACAATCCCCATATTTCCAACTCCACCTCTGCAGGAAGCAATTGTAAAGAACAATCTCTACCTGGCACTTAAAGACCTAGAAGCTATGTTTTCACCCTGGCTGTAATTTCCAATCCAGGTTGCTTTGTGGGATCTTTGAATCACATTGTGAAAGCTTAGATCACATTGGCTAACCTCAAGGATGTTCGGCTGCCACAGCAGTTGATTTAACAATTTTTCAAACATCTTCCTGATACTGGCCTCCTACTAGAGAGAAAATGACATCTGTTTCTTATTAAGTCTGTACATTGCCTTCCTTATCTCTTTCCCCTTTCTGCCTAAATGCATCGTCTTAACATCGACACGTGCAATGGATTAAGCTGTTTTTCCAATACAGCCACTAGGCTGTTTGCTGTTTAGGTCATATGCATGCTCTTACCTGGTGCTATAAAGCATCCTGGCACATAGCTCCAAGTACTGTCTGAGAGCTTGAAGACTGATGAAGTTCACTTTGTGAATCCCAGTGTGTCAAGTTGGTCTTTCTAGTTTGATTTCTGCAGATCTTTCAGTGCTGTTCCTTCAGAGTTTTAAGACATCATTGAATCTTTTAAAAAAGAGCAAGAGAACGTAACTGTTCAAGCTCAAGTCGTTTTTTTACAATATCAGTTGTTGAAGAAGCATTCTCTGACCTATAAACTTCAAGTGACTTTGTATACAGTTCCACTGAGAAGATACAGAGTATAGATGCAAAGAAGTTGAACACAAATACTATCTTCAGTGATGAACGCAACGGTTATTTTGCTTTATTTTCTCATGTTCTTCTTACTTTTTTTTACTGAACAGTCAATAGTTATAACTACTACTCCCAGAATATGTTTTATTAGGAAAATGCACTGTACTCAGATAAGCTAGGGCTGTAAAACACTTCAAGTGATAAGATTAGCATGGTGATAAGCTGGAACTCCTAAGAAGATGAACAGGAAGATGCAGTTTCATTTTGGGTATGAAGAAAGTATTGTTGGATGAATGACTGGCATTGGAATACTTCTTTAGTAGAAGTTGCTGTGTGTAATGCAGGTGGATTTGGACACAGTACTTGGAAAGCATTTCATGCTTGGAATTGTGTTGGAGTAAATCTATCCATTGGTCATTCTCTGGGTATCACTTTCTCATCAGTCCTTCTATTTTATAGTGAAGTACATCAATTGTGGGAACTCCATAAAGTTTGTCCGTGTCCAGAGAGCTTGAAAAAGATGTTTTGAAACAGCTAAACTCAAAGGCAAAAGTGATTTCCCAATGCATATAAATAGCTGCAAACATTAATTTTTTACGACTCTTAGCAGTAAGGTCAAATAAGGTTTCTTTCTATGTGTTTTGATTGTCCTCTATGTTGTCAGTTCAGACAAAGGAAAAAGGCATGTGAAAATGAGAGGAAACAAAAAGCAGATTTCGTCTCAGCTCGCAGATATTAAAATGAAAGGCATGCATCCTGCAAAGGGAAGCTGAGCTCTGCTCCTGCCTCACACACTGGAGAGGTAAGTTAGGAGCAAACATCACTAAAGAATGTTTATTCACTGCTGGCTTGCAGGGAGCTCTCTGGAGGACTTTCTGTACAAGGTGTAAAAATCCAGGCAATATGACCTTCCCAGCGACATGCTCACAGTACACTCTTCAGTATAAGCTTCTAAAGGCAAAATAAATAAATTAAAGAAATCCCCTAACGTAAGCATTTTCATAACAGCTAAATCATCCACTACGTCCCTCCAGGGCACAAGTGTTGGTGTATATTATCATGTCTATCAACAGGAGTACCTGAGACCTTTGCATATTTTCATCTTGAATTAAAGCTAGCTGAGTCGTGTCACCACGTGTGTTTGTAAACATCTTTTAAGCATATTTGCAGGTACATTGAACACCTAATACTTGCAATAGCTGCTTAGCATCAAAAAGCTGCTTCATATTCAAGTCTTTGTAATTCCACTGTATTAAATGGACCCTAGTGGCACACACTATTAGAAATCAGGAGATCCAGTGTGGTGTTTGTTAGCTTTGCATTTGTTATCTCAGAAGTGTGAAGATAAAATAAATAGAGAGCATGGCTCTGAACTTTCATATCTCCTTTCCTCTGCACACATACTGCAGTAACACTGGGATGATGTTTCTCCGAAGATGGGCCCTTTTTTGAAGCTAATAGAGGTGCTGTGAGTTCAGTAACTCACAAGCAATTACCTGCACTCACTAATGTCTGATTTCTGAGGTTCATGGAACTGAATTCTAGTGGTCAGTAAATTGGTCCTATAGAAATCTATGGAGAAGACTGCAAATACGGGCATCTGCATTTTGTGCTTCTTTATGAGGAGAGTGCTGTCCTTCGGAGTTCGTGCTGAATTCGTGTGTTGTGCCTGAAGGTAGATGGGAACCAGGCTGTAAGCCTGGTTTTACAGCAGTTTCTGTTAGTCTGTGCAGGATATGCTTGCAGCTTGAGGCTCTCTCAGGACATAGGGAGCAACAGAGGTCCTGCCTGGAGAAACAGAACAAAGCTTGCCTAAAGCAGAAGTTCAAACATGTTAAGACTGAAATTGTTTGGTTCCCCAAAGAATGCAGTCAGGTTTGAAATGTTACTCAACTTATTTAAATGCCTAGAACAGGGGAGGAAGAAACTCTTTGTGTTTATCCACTATTTGGTTATAGCTCTGTGCAGGTTGTGTTTTGCAGTACCCTCTGAAAGAATGCTTCCTTTCAAGCAAATGGGCAAGAATATAGACTGGTTGTGTGTGGAAATGATCAATTCTGATACGTTTGGTTTTCCATGTTATATCTCTGAAGCAATAGTTCCTTCGCAGCTTGGTTTCTTTTTCGTTCAGTCACTACCCTCAATTTTTGGTACTTTTATTTGGAGTAGTTGGCAGTGTGTACTCTGGGTTGCACTGCCACATGAGCTCACACACATACATGACAGTGGGCAGCAGTGTCTGAACACTGTCAAAAACATGGCTCCTAGTCTTAGTTTCAGGTGTTTTCAAGAGCTGCAGAAATAAAGGATGAGGAGAATTTGAGTCACCTGAGTCAAGGAGTAGAGAAAGAAAAGGTATTAGGTAGGCAATCTTCCGTCCCACTCTTCAGACAGAATGGGGCATGAGGAAGCCAGTCCAAGCTCTGCACGGAGCTGCATGGCTTCTGTGCTTTGTCAGCAAAAATGTTAATTAGGTTTCTCCTTGTTTGTAATTTGCAGTGACCTATTTCTATCTTGGCATTATTATGCATTTTTCAGAATCCATAAGCAGGGTTATTATTATTATTATTATTTTTCTGTTGCTCAGTGTCTGATGCCACAGCAGGAACAGCATGGGGATAGCAGGGCTTTCAACATGAGGTGAAAAGGCTTTGTTTTCTTCTGACCTGTGCTAGATTGTGTCTCACAAAGTGAAGAGCCATACATGTTTCCCCAAAATGTTGACTCCCTTGCATTCATTTTTTTCTGACATACTTAAAGGTCGACATTTTTGTAGAAGAGTTACATAAACTCATACAAACTATTAAGCCCTTCTCCTTCCCTAGCAGCTAAGCCTAACAGAGAGAGAGAAAACAATGAGAAGGACTTGTATTGTGACTGTGTGGATTAAATCCAGCCTGGAGCAAATTAGTGTTTAGTTTAACTGTTTAAACTAATTTAACAAATTAGTTTAACTGTGAATCATTGTAAACTGAGACTTGTCATAGTAGCAGTGAAACAGGCCTATTTGTGAAAAAGAAGCACAGTTTCATTAATAGAAGACAAAGCAGTTGAGCCAATGAAGTAAGGTCAAAATATGCTCTTTCTTCTGGGTCTTTTGGTCATTGAAAACTACAGAGATGAAACACAACATATGTGACTGAGAGCACCTTTATCCTAAATAATTAACATGACATTTACAAGACTGTTTGCTTACTCCTTTTTTTTTTCTTTTTTTTTTTTTTTTTCTTTTTTTTTGACCAATTACTTCCAGTAATGATAGCAAGTATTTTTCTCCTCCTGACTGAGTTAGTGATTATAGTGTCAGAGGGCCTCGTGTAATGTCTTCTGTGTCTTAATAAACCTGTCAGCTGAGGTTATGTTGCTTTCTAAGTTTCACCAGTGTAACATGCCACTGCACAGCTGGGGAGAAATGGCAGACCCCGGTGCACAGCCCACTGTTGTCGTATTTTACATTACTGTAAGACTGTGCTGATCAAAGCATGTAAAATGGTTCGGTTTTAAATGTGCAGATTGGCTCTCTGCTTTCAACAGTCTGCTGCTGTCTTTTTGTGTCCTTTGTTTTGTTTGATATGTGCTGTCTGCCTTTTGCTTTTTTACTTTTTTGGGTTCTTTGATGGTGCCTCACGTGGAATATAAATTCTACTTGCCGCAAACAATTAGTGATTAATAGTAATAGCAGCTAGGAAATCCTAATGAATTACTACAGAATATGTATCCCTAGTTGGTTTCCTTGCTATCTTTGCATGCCTGATGTTTTAGAGCAAACTAAAACCGATTGAGGGCAGGGAATCCCCAGATCTGCAGATGGCTGGAGAGAGCATCTCATTAGCTGGGCAGCTGCAGTGGGAGCAATAGATGAATGGTTGCACGGTGTGTGTTCAGTCCCTTATATTTGCTGTACCTAATGATTTGCTTATACGTAAGTGGGGCCTTGCCAAGTGGTCTGTGGAGACAGCGCATTCGGATAATTGCTGTTTCTGCCAGGCAACTCTCCCTTTTACTGCAGTTTCCAGAAGAATCACAAGGGAACGTTCAGCGGGGGATCTTAGGAAACTGTTTTCCAGGTTTTCTGCACTGGTGCAATGGTTGCATTTTCAACTTTGTGTTTTAGAAGCATCTTTGAAGGAGGTAAGGCCTATTCTTGAAATTGTTTGGCTCTCCTTGCTGAGAATACAGCATGGCCAGAACTCAGTTGCTTTCTTCCTCAATCACGAGCTGCTGCTTGTGGAGAAGAGCTGGCCTCTTCAAAGTGCACACAAGTCTTGACTTTGAGGCCTGTGATAGCAACCATTTGTAGAGAACCCGTGACTGAGGCCCGTCCCCTACCCCCCCAGATGCCTCTCAAAACTAATTCTTAAGAGTGGAAACCATCATTTTGGTCTGGATATTAGGTAGTGCAGCCTTGGGCTGCAAGCAAGATGCTGGGTTGTTGTAAAGGGAGATGGTAGTCAGAGTAAAGTCACCTGTTCTGAACAGGGGCTGTGCACCACAGGATCAGATTCATCTTGCTGTTACTAAGTCTCAGCCATCTTACTCAAGCAGCTAGCATATATCAGTTATTTTTGACAAGTGTGAGAAATTTTTCTCTCTTCTTATTACATTTTCAAATCTGTGTGATGCAGAGCTAATCAGTTATTAAGAGTGGTTCAAAATCTTCTTGAGACATATGGGGATTATTGGCATCTGTGTGTTTAAGCAAGCAGGTATTTTACAACTTGAAAATAGCATATGCCTAAGATTTTAATGTAACAATTTAGCTTTGAAGAGCTGCAGCAGCAACAGAAGTGCCTATAACTCACCTACCATATGCTGTGGTGTGAGGGGACAGCAACAAACACCAATGCGTTATGTATCCTATTTCTTTGCTGGAGTTATATAAAAACACGTGTTGAAATGTGTTTGGGATTTTTATGGGAAATATCCACTTAAAATATTATAATACAAATAATAATTTTAGTGGAATGATTTTAGTATAGAACTGAAAATCATTGTGAAGTGTACTGTATGAGCTGCTTCTGTACTCAGAGCATAAAATCCAGTGAATGCCACCAGACTTATGTCCTGGTCACCAAAGCACTAGTGGCAATTCCATCTGTAAGCCATTATTCCAGTTTCCACGTTTTTCAGGGTTTGTGAGTTTGCACACATCGATCATGATTTAAAGCATTTGTCCTTTATTTAGTTAACAAGAAGACACAGCTGTTTGCTTACTTCTCTCACCAATCTCTTTTGCAGCATTGCTGTCTCAGAGGACTGAACTTACCTTGAGAGTCTCTAGTTGCGTAATTCACCGTATGGTTCAGGAAGACATTTTCCCAAACACTTCTGACATGTGTCTTTCTCCTAGGGTATGCCCCTTCAATAAGGTACGTGGGCATTTAGGATTTAATTGTGTCCAAATTTCCCAGGTTGATTAACATGTTGAAGGCAAATTTGCCCACTTTTGACTTGGAACCTGAATTTAAGGTCTGTATGATGCCACTCGTATTTTGGTAATTGCTTCATTCGTTCTAAGTAAGGTTTTTTTAGAGAATGTAAAGGGTATTGGCCCAAATCCTCAGCTTAGCTGTGACTGTAATTGTCCTTTGAGATGAACACTGGCTGACAAGGCTGCTAGCGTGTCACCTTCTAATAATCTGATAATTATAAATGATGGGAACAGAAGCGTGGGATAGCTGAACAGCAGCACACAGCAGGCATTGCCTGCCTGATGATTACAGTGCAGAAGGGTGGGAGATTGTATGCTGCAAGTCCAAAGGCCAAGGTACTTTAACCACCTGAGGCATGCTTTAATTGCCCTGAGAGGCGCAGCCTGTCATGTTCTATTGCTATTATGTGTATATTATGGGAATAAGGTGTTATTTATAATCTACGGCAAGCTCTCTGATGTATATTTTGTCTCTTATGATTTTAGAAAAGATGTTGAGTTTCGTCAGTAAATCTGGCATTCCATTCTTTCAGGGGAAAAAGTATAATTTGTACTTTAATTAACATTTTTTTTTCTAGATTGCAGCCTGTTTTGTGACTAAGAGAGTGTTATTGGTTTGGAATTGATTTTGGTGTCATATGTTGTCATTTGACAAAAAACAGTTTTACTAAGCTGTTTGACATTAGAACAGCTGGTAATGTCACTTTTGTTAATGTCTTTAACCACATTTTTAACAAAACAGCAGATGCTCATCACAAAAGCCATTTTCCTCTTCCATCCAAATGTGTAAAATCAGCTAACTTACTGCTTCAATTAAAACCAAGCTTTCTAAACAAGGGAACTGACCTGAAAACAGACAAGAATTTTAGGAATACCATTTAGATATATATCCGGTTGGCATAAAGGTTACTCTCACATGCATGAGATTTCTCTTTGGAGCAGGATGTTCTCTTATTTATACAACTGATTGCAAGGAACCACTACATTTTTACCTCTGAATTTGAGGGATCATTTTTAATGCAAGAATACTCAGCAGCTGCAGAAAAAAAAAATGCTATTACTTTCTATACTGTTATACTTAGCTATGCTGTTCTAGCGTTGTGACCTGTTTATTAATATAAACATATTTAACTGAATAGTTCATAGCTAAGATGAACTATAACCTAGGATGTTATATATGATGCACACCAGGCTATAACCCGTATCAAAATATTCTTGTAAAAATATGAACGCATTTTCATTAGTCACATGAAAGGATTTCTATCCAGAGCTGCCTGTAAGTGCTTGCTAACAAGCAAGAACTTCCCAAAATCTGATGTTTCTTTTGGTGAGTGCAAATTTCACATGTACAAGATTTACAGTGGGGGAAAGAAAAGTGATACGCATTTAGCAGTCGTGGTCCACGTGGTCCATTTTTTTAATGTTTCTTTGAAGTTTCTCAGACATTTTAAGTCTACTTACATTAGATTTCAATTTGGCTTTTGCTGACAGGGTGAAACTCATCCACAGTATCATGTTTTAGAAACAGTACCTAAAATCTGAGTTTGTGTGGTAAAATGGGGAATGGCTTAGTGGGGGATGATTTAACCCTTTCAAACAAGTTAGTTGGAGGAAATTAAAATGAACACTTACGAATGGTAGCATGGTAAATTAAAAATAATTTTCTTTCTAATGTTTCTCTTCCTCTTTTTTCTTCTTCTTTCTTAATATATTTTTTTAACATTCAGCTAAAATTAATTCCAGTACTGTACCTGTTAGCAGGCAACAATTAAAAACGCTACTTCTATGGCTTTTGAACACTGTTCAGTTTACCTTTGCTTATCGTAAAAAATGATTGTATTCTTTCTGTATGTGTTGATAGCAGAGAAGATGTATGCCTCATGACCATGAAATGTGTGGTTTATATTCTAAAATCCATCTATTAAAAATCTCTGAATCTGGAGCAATTGCTGATACAAATTTGTTAAACTTCCTAATAAATTGTTATTGACATGAAATAGTAAAATAATCAGTGTCACAAGTGTGCTGAAAGCCTTTTTCTAATTTATCATTCTCTTGGTAGTCTTATAGACTCAACAGCACTGCCCTTGTGCTGGAGCTTGGCTTCATTTTGCTCCAAAATTTCTATCTTGTTTTCTTCTATTTTCAGCC
The DNA here is from genome assembly GCF_905368555.1 of Meleagris gallopavo. Lineage (NCBI taxonomy): Eukaryota > Metazoa > Chordata > Aves > Galliformes > Phasianidae > Meleagris > Meleagris gallopavo. The sequence goes on along the minus strand of NC_139417.1, from coordinate 12,223,984 downwards.
AAGTTTGCTTTGGCAACCTTCCTTCTTTGCTTATTAACTTTCCCTGTGATTAGTTTAACAAACACATGTGCTAGGCAGGTTAGCTGTAGAAGAGAATAGTTAGCAGGTAAGGTACAATACTTAGAGAGATGGAAACTTACATTCTTAATTGTGATGATTCAGTCCTTGTGCCAGATTACAATACATACATATCTTAGCTAAAAAACAGAATTGTCAGGTGGCCATCAACGAGGTGACCAATTGTAGCAAACTGAGCCCAAATTTCAAGTTCTAAACAGTTACTACAAACTACATGCAAACCATCGGCAGGCAGCCCTGGATGCTGACTGGCTTTTTTCAGCTCAGCAGAGATATTAAGTTGTGTTCCTTTCATACCTTTCTTTTTCACACATCCCCCTACAATGAATAGGTTTCATTTTCCATCAGGCTTTCTGTCCATGGAACTCACTCTCTTGTTCTTGAAGCCTTACCAATAGCTGTTTTCCTCTGCTACTTTCATTCATTTGAAGTATAGGACAATCTCAGAGTTTTCAGCCCATCTCCATTAAAGGTTTCTTGTTCTTGCATGAATTGAAGTTCCAGAAACTTGTCAAATGATGCTGTGTAGTATGCAGCAGCTCTCACTGCTTCCAGCTCCTGCTGTGTGAAAGAGCTTAGTCTGACCATTCTTTTGGCCCATTAATGGACAGTCAGTCCAGACAGTAGAGAATTGTTTCAAGGGAACCTTTCAAGTTTTTTCTCCACTAATTTAAGGCTGCACACGTTTCAAATAATACAGTGCACAGCACAGACCTATTCAGCGATGGCTAGATACGGTGTTCATGCATTATAATTATTTTACTATACTTATAGAAGTACATTCACTCGCTAAAGAGCATAACCTAAGGGTTATTAACTATTCTTCTAATGACTTCAGCTTGAATCAGATCAATTCCCAATCACTATCTATATGTTAGAAAATGATCTGATTGAGTTTACTGATGGGGTTTAATTTCAGTATCAGTATTTTCCTTGAAACCTATGAATAAATGATATTTGAAAGTGGAAATGAAATCCCTAAAATACATTCTCCAAAGTAGTCAGTTATTAGTATCATCCATCTCTCAGTAATAATAGTAGCTCAGAAGTCATAAAATACTGAAGATTAGTAGGGCCAAGACGACCTTGAATAATGTGTTAGTGCTATTCAGGGTGGTTATTGAATGCAAGCTGACAAGAAGTCAAGGTGAAATTTGCTATAAAGGATTGCCAAACATTTCTTTTGTTTTCAGAAAGTGTATCTTACTGTTGGAAGTTGAAATTCAAGTTGTTTCACTGAATGATAATTCCTTTTTTGAAAAATAGTTACTTGAGGATAATTTGGGTAAATAACTGTTAAGTGCCTAGAAAAAAAAGCAATAGTTTCTGTAAATTATAATGCATATGCAAACTGTTGGTAATTACCAATCACCACTGTCCTTCTGAGTGATTATCTGTGCCTAAGTAAAGTTGCATTATTGAACTATTAACGTATGTCAAGCATTAAATGCATGAACTTCGTTTTAAAAATATTCTTGCCTTCTACATAGTGCATAAAATGATTTTAAAAGTACATACCAAAGAAGCAAAGTGGAGTTGAGAAATTCTCAAGTGAAGATTGTGCAATTAGGTGAAAAAGGCTTCTTTCTCGTCACTACTCAGATCCAAAGACGTATTGGAAGCAATGGCACTGACAGTGGACAGTCCATCTTCCTTTCATATGGATGCAGCCAGACGTGGCACATTGTGCTGAGGTGCTGCTGCTGGAAGCAATGTCACACACTAACAGGTTGCTTTTGCAGACTTTGTAATGGATTAAGCTGTAATGGAAATACCTAATGTACAAAGCATTGAATCACCTGGAACAAACAGGTGGTTACCACGATGTGTTAATTTTGTTGCTTAATGTGCTGCTAGAAGAAACTGGTCTGTTACAGGAGCAAGCAGTATATACAAAGGGAAACAAATAGCATAAATGACCATGGGCTATGATTTTAAAGAAGTTAAGGAGTCCAGAGGGGAACAACTGCCTATATTGAAGACTATAGAGTAAAATGTGTAATGACTGCTGTTTAGAAAGTAAAAAGGTAAAAAAGAAACAAGTGTGAATATTTGCATTATTCTGTAGAAAACGGTATATCTCAAATGAGATTTTACTAGTTACCTAAGATAAACTGTTTTATATTACAGTTGAAACCTCCCAGACACTACAAGCACAATGTTGCCACACGAATATACCTTATCATCATTAACTGCATGGTAGACACAATTAATCTCAATGGTTTTATGTCTGTGTTACAACCTTGGTTACATAAGTACATACTAATGTGAGTCTTTGGTGAATGACACCTCAAGTAGCTTCTTTAGCAGCTTGCATAACCAAGCTATGTTTGCTCTCTAAATACTCGGAGTTTAATTGAAAGTATTTTGATGGATTTAACTGATAATTCATCTTCCAAATTCTCTTTGCTGAAAGGCAACCTTCTCTTTCATTGTACTTCTTACACAGTTAGAAGTATTGGCAACTACCTGCTATCCTTCTATAGTTCAGAAAAATCAAATTGCATGCGTCTTTTTTTCAAGCCAAAGTTTTCCTTGATCTTCGTAAATTTAGAGTTATTCTGTAAAATAACAAAGTTGAACCAGAAAATACCAGTTCATTTAGCTGAATGTGTTTCAGCTGAAACCTTCCTGGCTCAGTGAACTTTTCTATACGTGCGGTGCCACTGGAACTGTCTGATCTGGACCAAAAAAATGTTAACACCAATTTTCCACCCCAGTTGCCCATGAACTACAATTTCTTTGCTAGCTCTAGTGTAGATCAACGTCACATAGAATCAGAGACAGATTGAGGTTGTGAGGCATGTCAGATCTTCAGTGAGACTTCAATTTGTCTGAGCTTTAATGAGAGTTCATCCCTTATTGTCCTGCAGAGATCCAGAAGTAGTAGGAAGCAGGAAAGGATGTTTGTCATTTGTTCTGCTGCTCATTACATGCATTGGAAATCTGTGGCTGTCCTTTTGGTTTTATCCAAAAACTGTGACTATAAGCACAAAAGAGAATAAAAGACACCCCACGAGAAAAAGAAACTGAGGGATCCTGAAGGTGAAGGAAGTATGTGTGTGCTCAGAGATGGTGTGGAATTGGAGACTGAGAGGTTCTGGGTGGGCTGGAAGTTGGTGAATGTTGAGAAATGAACATTGTTTTGGAACAGAGGAGAGAATAGGAAGCCCTCCCTGGTGGCAAAGAGAAATAAAAAGGTGAAACAGAGTCCTTGAAAGGAGAAAAAGAAAACTGAAAAGGCAGAAGGAGCGAGAGGGTGATAGGGACATGAGAAGAAATAGAGAATTAGATACAAACTGTTCCTCAACTATGGAGCGGGTGCTGTGGCCTTCAGGCAGCCCTGATGGTGTGGGGAAGGAAGAAGTGACTAGCTAGAAGATAAGCAGGAAGGGAGCATGGAGGTAGCTCTTGACTTCAGCAGTGCACTCATTCTTCAGAGCCAAGAACCTCTTATAATAACTACACTAATAGCCCTAACTCCTTGGTATTGTTGGGTGAAGCATAACGTACCATTTGTTATACTGAACAGAAATCTCTGAAGAATTTTATTTCTCACTACAACCAAAACTGGTGTCATATCTTGCTCAAATAGCACATAAGGCGTTTTTACATAATGCAGCTTTCTTGTTCCAACCTTTCAGCTAAATACTGCAAATAATGACGAGAAGAAAATAGTTTCTGCAATGATGCAGAAGTATTTTATGACAAAGGCAGCATTTGGAGTAACATTCTAGAAAAGCAGAGACACTTTTTTCCCCCTTGTCATTCTCATTAAGGCTCTGAGAGACTTTTTTGTACTGCGTCTCGCTGTTGGAATACCTGTCTCCAAACAGCTTTCTGTAGTGGAAAATCCAATTTAATCTTAAACAGTTTTATCAGTTCTGCACTATTTTTTTTCTCCTACTGGAAAATAAAATAAAAAGATTGTATGTCAACTTGACTACAAGGTGTAAAGCTTCTGAGTTTGCATTAATAAATTTATGCATCAATTATATGTTTGCACATTCATGTTTGTGTAGCTGAAGGCAGCCTTTTTGTGAGCTGGGGTTTATTTATGCTGCACAGAATATATTTTTCCAATTTCTAACATTCATGAAAGGCAGATTTTTTCCAGAGATTGTCCAGCTTTCAGGTCTTCATGAGATGAAACTTAATTTCTTCTTCAGGGATAAGGAAGCTGAGAAATTAAATAAAATATCTGTCTAGGAAATTCAATAAGCATTTGATGACTTTAATTCAAATGTTAACTAATTTTTTTTTTTGTGTGTGTGACTGTGTGCTCCTGTTTATGCAAAGGGGTTGCATGTGCTTATTCATGCTGTGGTTCTTACAAACTAGGGTGGATTTGGAGAGCCCAACGGCAAAGGAAGGGCTTACTGAAGCTCTTTTTTTATCTCTGTGATTCAGAACATATTTAAGGAAGGGGACCTGAAAATCACTACCTCCCACTTCTTGCTGCATTGGACACACAGACATCCCTGCCAAGACTCATGCATCCACATGCAGGTTTTATCTGATAGTGTTTAACTGTTCTGAGTAGCCTTGCCTGGAGTCTCCATGTATGTCCCACACACCCTCAGCTCCTTGCTTTGGAGGATCCGTTATATTCAACATGAGTTGTGCTGTGGGTTTGTCTCCAGCTGTGCCTCTTAGGTGAACCTTGGCTGTATGGCCAAGATGCAGTCTGGCCCCAGCCCTGTTTGAGTTCTCTGCGTGGATTTTGGCTTATTGCTTGCTGTCCCTGGGGATAGCTGACAAAACCTGGAAGCAGCACCTGTCTGTCCTGCTGTCCAAGTGATGCCTGAGTGAGGGTGAGGCAACTGCTCCCCAGTGGTTAAGTCAGCTCAGCTCCAGAGACTGGTTCCTGGCACCTTTCTGCCTTGAGGCTGCACCGGACCAGCTGCAGATTTCATATCCCTCTCTTTGGATCAGCTAGGTCTGTGGGTTTCCCTACAGCAGCCCTTACATCTGTGTGCAGGGAATGTGCTGTGGAAGGCTGGAGGGGCTGCCCTGGGGCAAGGCCCTGTTGTGGCTGCTCCTGGCATGGTTTAAGGGCAGCTCTGTCACCTCTAGTGTCAGAAGATCAATTCTCATCAGTGTGAACTTAACAAGGAAGGACAAGCTGGAAAAAGAAACTATCTGCTTTTCAAAGAGCAGCTGTGTAGTTGTACCCATAGGAGAAAGTGCTTACCTTGGCTGTGAAATAATGCCCATAGCTAAAAAGCTTTCGGCATTGTAAATGATCACACATTTCATTTCAAGGTATTTTCTCTTTCCTTCAGGCAGTATTGTACAGCTCTATTCCTCAAAACATGACACTATTTAATACTGCATCAAACACTTGAAAATAACACTAATGCGGCGCTAAGAATGAAAAGCACCCCAAAGTCAGGAGATACCAAGGGCCTTGCTCATTCTGGAGCTGTTCCCTTTGCTGGCCTGGATATTCTTACATATTTTATGATGTACTGAGGCAGCATGCTGCTACTGCAGCTAACATGTTTGACAAGGCCTGTTGATGAAGGAAGGAGGAACTGCAAAAAGCGTGTGAGGCTTCGGATCAAACTTACTCCTACTGAGATTTGTCAGTTCTTATCTTGCCCCAAGACTAGGCTGTTTTTACCTGTGAGTAAGTGGGTACCAAGCTCTCTTTTTTTTTTTCTTTTTTTTTTTCTTTTTTTTTTTTTTTTCCTCCAGTCCTGGGGGGAGCCCTGATATCTTTGTGTGGAGCCTTTTCAAATGGAAACAGCGGACTTGCCTGGAAATGGCACGCTGTGGATCACATTTGCAGACGAGGAGAATCCCATATAGCAGTTGCCAGGAATCAAAGCTTCAGCTGAATGAAAGTGTTATGTTATTTTCACTTGGATATTAAGTGATAATTAATATTCTGCGTGGCCGTACCTGCAACATGGGATGTACTCCATTTGCTGAGAATACTCGGAAGCTCTAGTGGTCTTTTGCTATATAGCCTGTGATACATCTGAGATAAAGTGGTGTTTGCTTGCATTGTAGATGTTTATATCCTTCCTCTGCTTTTTATAAATTTAATTTATAATGATCTACTGCTGGTTATTATCATGTATAATGTGTTCCTTTGTAGAAAATAATTAGAATAATGTATTAGGGTTACATATGAGTCTTCTCGATAATGTGTATGTGGGCGTGCAGTTTATCATCGGTTTTGATAGAAAGGAAAAAAGGAGGTTAAAACAGTAATGCTGATGATATAGGCAAAAATATCCAGCAAGGCTTGGCTGAATTTTGAAATTATTGTTATTAAACGGTACTGTAAAGCATGCTGCTTGTGCGAGCTAGTTTATTTTGTTTCACTGAAAACTGTGTGCTGCCTGATTTAAGAAACTTGGATGGGAGACTGTGCCATACAAAAGGCCATTTGAAACAAACACTGGTGATGGATAGACTTGTAGCTTTAATGGCAGGTCTACTTTGTTGTAGTAAATGCTGCATTTGTTAATGACCAGCGCTAGGGGGCTTGCAATATAAAAGCACTTCACAACTGTTTTAAGGGTGATCTGAACATGCAGGCTTTTTGAAAAATGACTTAAGGTATGATCGATTGAGGACTAAGCAGAAAAGCATCCCTTGTAGTCCCTCAATAATACAATTATTCTTCTGCTAATAATATGCTTGATTTCTGAGTGTCAGTGTAACTCATATTTTGTTTTGACATACACAGCAGAAGTGAAAAGCTGGATGACATCAGTGTGTTCAGCTGTTCCACTTAAGGAATAGGCATCCAAATCAAATGAAGGGCCGTAGTTCCGTGAAATGCTTCTGTGTGCACCTATAGTGAAACGTATATGTAACTCAGCTTCCATCTACTCCTTTGGCCTTCTGACTTCTGCAAACTTAAGCCATGATCCCACACCTTTTCTTGGTGGTAGGATTATGGAAAAAGCAACGCTGAAGGGGCAGCTCAGAAACCAGAGTGAGAACTCTCGGTATATCACTGTTATACAGCAGACCTTACTACTTGCTGTCTTCCTTTCTGTCTCCTGATTATAAATGTTCACTTGTTTAACTGTAGCTACACTCTAACCAGGCAATTGGCACCTACCACTGTAATGCTATTTAGAGTTATTTAAATAAACTTATTAGATACTTAGGTCAGAGAAACAGTGACTTCCTTTTCTGTGTAAGGAGTTGATATCTTTCCCTCTTTTGACCTTATAAACATTCAATGTGTTGGGAAATGTATACACTTCAGTGCTTAGGAACATCAAAAGAGATGTTGTATTCGCATCAGTGATCTGCGCTGAGTATCAAGCAGTATTTGGGAAAGAATCTGGCATATCCCTCTGTGACTTATCTGGAAAGTGTGAATGGCATTTAATAAAACAGATTTTCCAGCAAATGACAGACCAGTGCCTTGAAGCAAAAAGTACTTCTGCCCTGTGCCAATCATTCACTTTCTTCCAGCTCAGTGATTTATCCTACGTAAAATGTTCTTGTATTTAAAACTGGTCCACACTGCAGCAATGGTATGCTGTCAAATTCTTCCCCCCAAAAAGAGTATAAAATACGAAAACTTGAACATTAACCAGGTTGCTCGCATGACCTGCCTGCCTTAATTATCAGCAGGCATTAAGAATACTTCTTGATGAGATGCTGCTTTGTCTTTTTCTTAGGAAAATAATGTGGGTGTGAAAAAGTGTGCTTTATAAATGTGAATTTCTACTCTGATCTTCTGTGTAATGTTGAGACCTCATTGGTGTCAAGGGATTATACAGTCATGGAAGCACTTCCTTGGAAAACTGAACAAACCAGTAGCACAGTGCAGTAGCACAGAACTTGTGATAATTTTTCCTGTTGCTGTTTGATCTGCTTTGAGTATATCTTTCACCTCTGGGATTTCTTTGAATGAGATTTTCTCTCTTTACTTGCATTCTCATAAAAATAAAATAAGAAAATTCCCAACGAACCCAAACGCATCTCTATACCTTCGTGTTCCCATGTGCTTTCCCTGTTTTTAGCTCTTGTGTTTTGATTTCATTTCACTTACCACATTCTTCCTTATATTAATCCTAGTAATGATAAGCTTTGAAGCTGAACTAGGCAACAAGCTGAAATGATCATGTAGAAGATGCTTTTGAATTTTAATACTGTGTGCCCAAAAAAGCATTAGTATTCTGTGTGCTGTTTGCTTCAAGTAATTATGTTAAAATATTTGAAATTATATTAAAACCATAGTTTGTCTTATCTAACCTAAATTTTAACATATTCTGTATCTATTAACAAACACATTCCTTTTTCTTCTCTCTCCAAAATTGTTGTTCGTAGGAGATACTGCTAACTACCTCTTAATTAAATGGGAAGCCACACACCCTATTTTAGCTGCCTTTTTGATATAACCCTGAATGTGATTGTTGTTCTAAACACCTCTTCAGAGTTTAAGTTGCACTGCTGGTTACAGCAGAATGCTCCATCACAGGAAACATGGCGTTATTCTTCCGAGGTCCTACGTTGTTGTTTGTTGTATTTTACAGATCACATTGATTTTCCATGAAAAAGTAATGCACTGCAGAATATTGTGACATTAAGCAAGTTCAGTTGTTGTTTTGCAGTTGTTAATTACCCTTACAAGGTGGATAAGAAATCTGTGGGGAATTCCTTAAAAGAGAAGTACTTTGCCCTTGGGATGTATATTACCATATGGAAAGCAGGCTTATGTTCTTAGTTAATTATCTTTGTTGTTTCAGTTCATTTAAAGGAAATGTAATAATTTGTTGATTGTTAGTACCTGTGTATTTTAAAATGGGAAATTGTTAGAATAATAAAGACCCCAAGGGGATGCTTACGGTACTCCAGAAAGACGCCTTCAATTATTTTCTCCCAAGGCATTAATTTTTCTAAGTGGAACTGACAAAATATTACAAAGGTGATATACAACGTCTTTGGAAAAGAGTGTTTCATTACTATTACTGTTTTCTTGCAGATGGTTTGAGACTTCTCCCAGTAATAATCATATTCCTTCTTTCTGCAAGACTGGAAGTGTGCTGAATTTGGTAGCTTTGAGCAGCAAAATATCAAAGCAATAATTGCAAAATAAGGGTGACTGTACTTAGTCTTGTCTCATGGAAATGTGAAGGTCATGGAAACAGGCAAGGGAGAAGCTCAGTATTATAATGAACCAATGGATATGGGTATGATCCTATTGAACAGAGAGCCTAGGATTATTCCACCTGGCTGGTGACAGGATACTGCTGTCATGGTGAAAATAGTGTTCTTTGCTTTATAAGGTATTAGGAAGCTCTTTGTTCAGAGGGCAGTGTACATCCTGCAGAGCTGTGTGGGAAGCTAGAGATTTGACTTTTCTGAAAGGCTTGTGTCTGTGCTTAGGGCTGAAGCTATTCTTGTTTTGCTGCTCCTGTAGTTATTGCTGCACAGTTCCATTAACTTTTGGCAATGTTGGGAACAGCTTTACACTTCAGAGTAATATTAAGGTAATCGTACTAAACTAAAATTGTAGATTATTATTTATAATTTGTAACTTTTGTTAGCCAAGTAATTCTATATAAGCTTATGAAAACAAAGGCTGAAATTGAAGAGGTTATTCTACTGATTTCAAGTGGTTGCTTTGTATTTACCTGCATGTGACTGACAGCAAGAAGTATCATCTAAATAAAAAAGAGCAATCACTTCCAAAGCACTTAAAAAATTATGAAGCTTATTGTTTTGTTCTCTAGTAGAAAACCAAATCTAAGCACTTCATTTGTAGGCATTGCCTTGGGAAGCCATTATGATGCTCTGGAGCTGAAGTCAGAAGTGATTGGAAACTTGCTACATAGGTCCACATAGGTGATATTTAGGAGGAGAGGAATGGAACAGCTGGCATCTGCTGCTTCCATGAGCATTGGCAGTCTCTGACCAAAATATTTTGAAATGAAAATAAGAGCTGAAGGGGAATTTAAACTGAATCCCTTTCTGTATAACTTACTGAACAAGTATATCAGCACTATGCACTCTTTAGGGCATAGTCAGTTCCCCTGTTCTGAGTCCTGGAAAATCAAATAGCCCCTTCTCTCACTGTTTATAGCCATGAGTAAACACTTTCAGGTACGTTCCCAGAGGATTTCTATAGAGTTTGGAATGGACATCATCTAAAAATCCCTATACTGTCTTCAAATTGCAGCAATTTTTTCCTCCTCTTTCTACAAATCGCTTGCTACAGAGCTTGCTTAAAAGTTAGAATAGATCAGAAAAAACATCCTAGGAATATCTCCTTCTGTGCCAAGAAACCAGCCTCATGTGTATTTTGATCCACATGTGCTGTCTTTGTCACATCTGTGCTTGCTTTGTATCCCAGTTAGCCTCGCAGAGCCAGGATGGCACAAGTTTAATTGAGGGCAAGATTTGGTCAGGAGAATCTTGTTGCTGCTGCTGCCTCGGGGCATGAACCAGAAAGAGCACAGCTTGACTTTCATATGTCTGAGGTTGAGTTTGCAGAAAACAGAGCAAACTTGCTCTGGAAATGCCAGTCATCCTCCAGAGGAGAATTGTGATTTAATGTGGTGAAGGGGTTAGTTCTGACAGTATTAACTAGCTCGGGTCAGCTGATGTCTAAAGCCAACATCTCCTAGGTAGCTTGCAGTAGCTGTTGTCATTAGGAAGCTGTGCCCTGTCCTGTGGCCAGCGGTGTTACTCTGATTATAATTGACTTTTTTTGTGGAGATGCCTCCCTTCTATGTTAGTATAGCCCCACTCTGATTAAGGAAGCTTTAAAGTGGTTTGAGTATGAATGTTTCACTGCAGGTATGAGTGCTAAGGCATCTTCTGCAAAATGTGCTTTATTTTGTGTTTTTCCTCTCTAATAATTTATCACATCAGACTATTAATATCATTCAGAACAAAAGAATGCAAATACGTATTATGTGGAACGGAGATCATTCTGCTGTCTTTGGGGAAATGCTTTGAACGTGTGTGTGGGAGTATAGATTTCTCTCACGTTTTTCACGTTCTTAAATCCACGACTGCTTCATCAAACCAAGATTTTTGCCAGACTTGTGGGATAGGCATGGAAACACAGTATCTGAAAATAGAAGCATCTGGTTCTGAATTGTGGTTTTCATCTAGTCTTTTAATTAAGTGCCTTTACACGCCAAAAAGCATCCTGACTTAGGTTGTGAAGCTGTTACCTGCATGATTATATTGCTGCTTGATTTCTGTAATATCTGCTCCTAAAAGTCAATTGAATGTAAAATTATGCTTGTAATACAGACATGCGATTCTCAGATGCTATGAGCTCTGATTGGAGATTGACTGGTGGTCAGTTTACAGTGCTGCCCAGGTGAGATGGCAAAGGGTGTGTGCATCTCCTGAGCTACTCTTTTAAGTATGTAGTTATAAATAAGAGTGGCAGTAGTTTGCAGTTTAGGGTTTTTGCATGATAACCAAGTTCAGGCTGAGTTAAACACTGGCCTGCCTTGGAGAGAGCAATGTATTTCAACTTAAAAAGGATTTTCTAAGCATTATCTAGTTAATTGTTAGACAGAGACTGGTTTGGTCGTATTTTAATCCTTATTCTTCAATTAGGAGACTGTTACTTTGTGTGAACAAATTGAATACTTGGAATAGGCCAGAAGTTGTAAATAGGCAACATATGAGCTTTGTTCCAGCCCTTCCTGCAGCGCTGAGGCCAGGCTAAAGGCTGAACTATGCACGGCATTGTTTAGACTGGTGATGGAATCTCTTGTCTGGTGTTGGAGGCAGCAGACAGAATTGGCCATGAAGCCTTTGTTAGTTTTGCCCACAGTTGAGTTCAAAGAGTGAGATGGAGAAAATGACTGTTGTTCAGAGCCATCTGGCTATTCAGCCATATTGACAGGGAGTGTGTGAGGATGTCTTTGCTGCATGCTCTGCTGCCTGACCGCCTGCAGGTTTCTCACTTCAGAGCAAAAACTGCAGCAGCAGCACCAGGAATTAATACTTGAGAATTTGTTTTTTCCTACATGCCCCACTCTGCTTTATTTTCTTTATGTTGTCTATAGAGGAGGGAAGATATAAGACAAAACATTTATTTGAGATGTTAAGCTGTGTCACTGAGAGATGGGCAGGAAAACACCCCAAAAGCTGCATGAGGAACTTGAAGGACACTGAGCTGGAGAGAAGCTGCAGCACGTTCTGAATACACAGCACATTCAAGATGAAGAAATACAATGTGTTAGGCTTTAATGAGTGTTATACAAGATCTTCCTAAAGTATTGATTAACTAGGTATCAGGGCTTTTGAACCTTACATGTCTGCAAAAGCATGCAGGGTTTAGAAGAGTTATTGCTACTCTACAGAATAGAAGAGAGGTTCTGGGTAAAAAAAATGATTGAATACGGCAAAGTCTTGGTACAGCTATTTTGGGCTACAAAGAGCCTTTGAGTGCTCAACAATAGCATCAGTGTTGGAAGCCCAAGAACAAAAAAGAACAGAAAAGCCATATATTCTGAATATCATCTATGTGGATTTAAGCTTGGCTAGGAAGCGGTGAAAAGATCCAGATAAGCAGCATGGAGCTACGCAGAAGGAGGCTTTCAAATTTACATCTCACCTCCTGTTTGGAAAGACTTTTTAGAAACTATGGCCATGAGAAGGAAGAAACGTAATGAACAACACATACGTTTAACATTTTCAGATGTCAGTACTTTCATGTATTTGGTGCTGTGAAACATTTCCATAAGCTGATAGTAATTTAACTAACATTGGTGCAGATAAGTTTTGCAACTTTTCACCCAAGGTAGTAGCCCTGAGCATCCTTAGCAATGATAGTTCCTACTGCAACAAACTCATGTTTGGTGATGATGGGGTGTGTAGGTTTTTAAGGCAGCCACACCGGATGAGATGCAGCAAGAGTCAAGATTATAAATTTATATCTGTGGCATTTAAAGCATTTGAGCCACTAACTGTTTTCAGATGTCTTCATCCTTGAAAGCTCATAAAAACAAGGAAGCTGTAATCAAATATTTTAAGGTGAATGATGAGTCTTGCAGTTCAGAAATTCATAGTTATACATAGAAGTACATACACAGTTATACTAAGAAGTACAAAACAACTATAGTGTTTGTAAAAACTGGGTACTAATAATAACTGACAACTTGGCCAAAGACAAGCATCAAAGATAGATCAACACTATTTAAATATCTGAACACTATGAAACAGTCTTTCTTTTTCTTTTAATATTCCCTTGACACCTATTCTATTTAGAAATGCTCAAAGGGCTGAAATAAAAGATAGAAGTTTGAGGGTTTAGAAAAAAAATATCCCTATCACATGAAGAAAGTAAGCATGCATGTCTGTTGGCAGCAATAGAGATGAAACTAGTAATCATAAATGTATCAGTGAAATTCTGAAAAAAGAGAAGTTAAAGCAGTGGAAGCACCTGGATCTGACAGAGTTGGTCTGTCCAGTCCAAGAGAGCTTTGAAATGCTTCAACTCTTGCAGGACATGCTTACTTTAACAAAGAGCTGCTGGTAATGACTTGGGATGGGCTCAACACTGGGGTGAATGATAAAGGGTGCTTGAAGCCACAGATTTCATGATTAGTGTCTTTATGATCTTTATATAAGCAGCAAATTATCAGTTAGTGCAAATCTCGTGGATATGTTCACTGCTTCTATACACTTCAGAAAAAATCTTATTTGGTAGCTGAATCTGGTTGATCTGCTATTTCACCATTGATTAATTTTGCCCAAGATGCATACGTATTTGATTAAAATATAGCATTTTTGCAGGTACCTACGATGCTATGGTGAGAAGAGACATGCTTTTGATTAATTACAGATTAAGCAAAAGCAATTAAATTATTTACTTTTTTTCTTATTTCTGTCTCCTCAGTACTGAGCTGAGCGTTTAAGGTTTCACAAGGTTTCAGCTTATTCACCTGTGAGTAATTTCATAGATTAAGCATCAAATAGTCCAGAAAAGCACTAGGAAAACATATCCATGCCTCCATGTCTTGTAATTGTCCTTTTTCTTGTGTGGTTTCCATGGAAGGAAAGTGTGAATGGGACAGTGCTGCTGATGTTGGGGTAAATGTTTGATTAACAGCTTTCACAGTTAGTTTCCAACCTTGCCTTTCTGTAACACTTAATCATCTGCAGAAGTCATTTTTTCATTTGTGTTTTCTATTATGAATATTATCCTTTAAATGTAAACAAGCAGAAGTGAATTACTAGTGGCAGAGAAACTCACTGCAGCAAATCAAAAAGGGCATACATATTCAAAGGTTTCACTTAACAAGGCTTGTTCGTCTTTGTACCAGACCTCCTACATTTCAGCCATGCTCACTTTCTCCTGGGAGCTTTTGAATCCGTTGTCAGTCTGTAAAATTAGAAAGAAGATTGAATTATAACCTATGTAGATGCTAGAATTTTCCTATTGCAAATCTTCTCTGCCTCGGTAGACTCTCTGCATATACATCCATTGCCAAATATTCTGAGACCTTTTAATCCTGTCACAATTTTCTCCTAATACTTCCTCAGTGCATTTAACAACTGAGAAGCTTGCTTGAACAGTGCTACATATGGAAAAGTAAATTCTCACGGAAGAGTTGGAGAAAAAGTGAAATGGGTGAAGACAGTGCATCTAAATACATACAAAATATTGATGTGCAGATTGAATTCCTTCCTAAATAAACAAGTGGCTGAAAGAGAAAGTGAACAGGACACTTCAGCAGATAATTACCTGATTATGATGTTTGAAGAATAAAGACCATAATACTCCATTATTCTTCTGCATATTTAAGCCTGTCACATTTCCCTTACACGAGGTGGTATTGGTGGATGTGTGTACAGGAATATATCTGTTATTAAAGGCCAGATCCTGCAACACAACCCAGCATTAGGCCTGCAGTTTGTTAGAACAAGACAAAATCTTTCCCTTAGAGATGTAAATTGTTTCATAAAAAGGGGTAACGGAGTAGCTCAACAATCCTTTTCCTTTAAGTACCAGTCTGGATTAGTTATAGCATGCGACAGAGGGTAGAAACAAGTAAAACTCTGTAGAGGTGGGAAATTAAAACATCAGACCTTTACTGGAGTCTATTTATGAGGATGATTTCTAAAGAGGAACCTGGTCGGCCAGAACTGTAAACCTTCCAGTAAACCATACCGCTGGGACTCGTGCTGCCAGTATTTTAACAAGGGCTGGACTATCACAATAGGATGAATAAAAAATAAATAACATCTAGTGTGCTGCGAGAGAAACAGTGAGGTGGTGAGGTATTGATTTGATTCGTTTCCTAATTAAACAAAAATTATTGCAAATAACTACCACCAAGGAAAGAGGCAGCAGTCATAGAGAATGGAGAAGTGCAAAATGTCAGTTTTTGGCAGAGGATATATGACAATGGCATTGAATGTGCCAAGGGTGCTACAGGGCATTCATTCAGTCTTGCTGATGTCCTGTTCATGAGGGGGGGAGGAGGAGAGGAGGGGAAGGGAAGGTGAGAAGTCAGGGATAGGGCAGGGAAAGAATAAATTTTGGTAATCCTCAGCAAAATAATGATGGACCTACAAGAGTATTTTTCCCAAATTTTTGTGGCAAGACTGCTCAGCAGGAACATCACAATAGCACTGAGAACATGCAGTTAATTTGGATAGTAGTTACTTCGGATGTACACACCAAAAATGTCTTCCAGATCTTTATTCGTTCATTTAAGGAGACTTGTTTGTTAACCAGCTAGGCTATTTAAAGCGATGATCAAGCAATTAATTATCCCTTCTTACAATATGTTTGACTTTCTATTAATAAGGTATTAAATAGTGTCATCAGGGAAGCAACACTCAGTTTCTGCTGCTTAGCATTTCTTTGGGGGCTGTAATGCTTGAGTTGTGCAGATGTTCTAACTTAAGACTGCTCTTTTCCATCTCAGATTGTGCAGTGCAAGAATCAGGAAGTGTCACCTCCTGATTCATACTCTGATACACACTGTGGCATTTTGCATGAATAGAAGTAGTATTGAACACGTATGCATAGGGGAAGTGGCAGGGTCGTCCTTTGTGCACATAGGTTTGCTGTGGAAGATGGTTTGCACTCTGGCATGCTGGAGGCATTATTTCTAACCATAAGTGTGGATTTTCTGTACTGCTGGCATATAGCATGGCAGCTCTGCCACAATCTGCCTGATTTGTCTTAGGACATGGTAGTTATTTTCTTATCAAAAGATAATTCAAGTGTATTATTAAGACAATGGATTTGACTTTTCAATGAGTTTGTCTTTAAGAACTGTTTTCAGAGAATGAGTCAGCCATATGTTAAATCAAATTTAACATCCATTATGAAACACTGAATCATACTTTATATCTCTGTAATGATAATAAATGATCATCTCTCCCATGTTCCCCTCATTTGTACTACTACTCATCAATCTTGCTAATATCACAAAGATTTATTAAATGAATAATCTTCAAACTATAACTGTTTTAATATTAATAGCTCCATTTTATGTTGTTTCTCTTATGATAATTCCATTTGTGTTTAAGCATGCTGACTTAAAAAGTAATAATGCTCTTTATAGTGAAATTTAATGAATAGAAAACCAGTAAATCAATAATCAAGTCCTCCTTAATGAGATTTTGTAATTATACCAATGCATTACAACATACAGTAAATTTCCAAATGCCCTTCAAGTGTAGGAGAACCATAGAAGTAGCAAACTACAGAATGAGAACTGAGGAAGTGTTTGTATGAAAGAGATATTGAGATACCACTGAGAGTACATGTGGTTCAATAAATACTTTTGGTCTCAGCTTAAAAGTATTCGAAGGCTGTTGTGTGATGCTCAGTGAGTTGTGGCTAAACTCTGTAATGTAAAAGCTCTATGTGAAAAAGAAGCTTTAGATATTTTATCCATAGTGACTCTGTTAACAAGTCCTCACTGAGGTTTAATTTGTCCCATTTTTATTCTCCATGAGTATTCAGTATGTCTTTGCATTACATTTCTACGCAGACTGAAAGTAGCTGTGCAATCTCTTTTTAACCACCATGCCAGGAGATGGGAGAGCAACTGGACCAAAGCACCTGTATCTCAGGCCCAACTGATGTGAAACTGCTGTGAGCAGCCGTGTTCACTGGATCCATAGCTGAGTCCAATAGGGAGGAGTAGCTGCAGCCAGCTGCTAATCGTGCAAGTGTTCAGGGATGTATTTTAACCTTACAGCTCAGTAATATCTTAAGCTCTTGGTTGGTTAGTAGATTACTTCATGTTATATAAATACACTGGCTTTAATATCAAATTTGTCATTTTATTTTAATAGATCTTATCCTAGAGTAGGGAGCTGGGGATGTCTGGATGACATCCAGGAGAATTTGGAAAGCACAGCTGGGAACTTTTCTTTTGACAAAGTAAATAATGCTGAAGAAATGAAGAGTGGATCTGTTGGTTAAATTTGGCAGAAGAATCCCTCAGATCTGAGACACTTGGAAGGCAAATTTGTTCTCCCTCCCTGATGTACACAGCACCACATGGTGCTCAGAAAGTCCTCAACTTCTGTCTGCCCCATCACTAATAGCAATAGAGAGGGGCCAAATCTATTTCTTGGGCTCACCCCTGGTGGAGGTGTGGAGAACTATTATTAGAGGTGGGGTTGGGATAACAGAAGTGCGGTTTGATGCCTTACCTGTGGTTCTTGTTAAGCTCTCAGCATGGCTGCTATGGGCTGTGCTCGCTGACAGCTACTTAATCCCTCCAGTTTCAATATTTTTGCTGTGTTGCAGCTTCTGAAGTGCCTGGTCCGGAAGGCCTGGGAACAATATGTTTCAATAATCCAGCTGAGATGTAATGAGAGCATGAATGATAGCCTAGCACCCTCCTGAGACAGCCTTGGTTGTAGCCTTACTTACTGTCCTGTGTAGGTGTAGAAGTTTTTGTCACATAGCTAAACTGATAATCAAAAGATGGGCTGATATCAAAGATGACCTCGAGGTCGTGAACCTTCAAATGAGATGCTATAAAACTTCCTTTAAATGGAGCTGCAAAGCATGAAGTGCCATTGAAAAAGTAACAGGCACTAGCCAATATAAGCTCAACATTCTTTAAATTTAATCGCAGGGCATGTTTTTCTGATACCCACAGATACATGTCATTTAGGTGTCTCATCAAATGGGAAATTACTTCCCTTGGATCACCTGTAATAGGAAAATAAGCTTTATGTCTCCTGGTCATACTCCCTAATAAAATCCCAGGAGCACAAGGCAGGCACCTGCAAATTTAGGTTTGAAAGTCACCATTGCACATTTGGGGAGGAAAAAAAATATCTGATTTCATTTGTATCACTGAAACACCAGGTAGACAGTGTGCAAAAGTGAAGTCTTCTGGTGCATAGAGAGGAGAGGTGAGGGTAAGAAACTGGGGAGGGGACTCAAAGACAGATTCAGTTTCCTAAGATCTTATAGATGACACATGATTTAAACCCTCTGCCATCTTTACTTTTGCCTTTCCTTTTCAATTCGTATTTTAATGAGCAAGTAACACCAGATATTGTGACTTTTATTGTATCTGAGAACTTCCAGATCTACTATGTATAAATAAAATATAAATTGCTCTGTTAGTCATATTCTTCTACCTTTACGTGTTTCCCAGATTAAAAAAAAAAAATCCTCACAGAAGTAGGCATTTTTTCCTTAAAAAGGTCTTTATCTTAATTCATCTATCTTTACATTGCTTTATTCTGAGCTTTATCAGACAAACTGCATTCCTTAGAATTGGGAGAATGAGTTTATGGTATCATAGCAGTAAATGCTGTGGTGGTGGCTTTTTGTTTTGTTTTAAAGCAAGGTCTAATGGATCATTTTGTCTACAGCTGACCTTACAGGAGACATAGTGAACAATCACAGACTGTGTCTAAAAGCTAAAAAGCTGCTGCTTTCTTACCAAAATGAATTGCAGTGTATGAAGCCCCTTGAGGTGCTGCACTGTATGTGTACGCACTACATCTCCTCACTTGGCCCTTCTGCTGTTTCCCAAGCTTCTCTAACTTCCTGAAATCAGACATTGTGGATGATTTTGGCCTCTAGGGCTCTCATATTTTAAGAAATAATCTTCTCCTTCTGGACTTCAGAACCACCTACTGGAAATCATATCATCCATTTAGTTTAGTATGTATTAAAGTTTCGCAATTAATTATCTGCAGTTCTAATCCAGTGAGTATGTGCAATTAACATCTGGGATTCAGCACATCCTTTTGCTGACTTTTTAATTTAAGGACTTGGGAGGCAATAGATCCCCTCTAAGAGAGATGAAATGAGTAAAATTTAACATGTACTCGAAATTCTGATTGGTTTCCTGTCTTTGAACGAATCCTGTTATTCACACTCCAGTACATTGGTCAATGGTTGTTGTTGATGATATTTAAACATGTGGCAGCAAACTTCGATGAGGTGACATGATCTGAGGCAGAAACAGAATGTAGTAAGAGGAATTTCTGGGCTCTGTACTGTGTTTCTCGTAACATCCAACCAGTTGACATTGTTTTATTTTGTCCTGTAGTAAAATAATCTGAACATTATTCCCATCCCTGAGGTGACAGACTTAATTGATATACTTATTCCAAAACCCTTTCAAAGGATACTGCAATGGTGGAAATAGCCTGACTATTAAAGTTAACAAAAGCTTTTCTTCAACCCTGCTCACGAAGCTTAGTTCATTCATTTGACAATCAGGGCCTTTCTGCTTTTGAGAAGATAGACAACAGAAACCTATTCCATGGGTGGTGCTCAACCTGAGAAAAAGGAGTCCCAGTTTCTAGTAAATGGCGGAGGAAAATGATTATCTGTTTTGAATTAAACAGAAAATGATGTCTGCAACTATTTCCAGAAGGGACTATTACGGAAATCATTCTGTAAATTCTTGAGCAATTGGTAACTTGGCTATACTTTATCCTGGTCATAGGGCAAAATCCCGCCCCTTCACCTTTTCTAAAGGCAAGAGCACTACTTAGAGCATCCCCCTGGTTTTGCGTTATCAAAAAAGCACTTTCTGCCTTACATACATTGAAGTCAAAATGGACATTGATCCTTCCTTCAGCGGGTACCTAGATGCAAATTTCACGTTACTTAAAATCCAGTCATTTTCTCACAGTACCTACAATTCAGAAATCCCTTATTATTCAGCTCTCTGAAGTGCAGTGACAACAAAGTGTCATTTACAAAATGACACAGTTATGTTCTCTTAGTAGGAGTCAGTAAGAATGGCTCAGGTTTCTCAGTCAGATTATATTAGTTAACTTATCAACGTAATGTGTCTTTATTTTGGGAAAGAAGTTATTTCAGTTGTGTATTTGCAGAAATTTGCAAGTTATTGTTATGCATCAGGTACACCCTTTTTTTTTTTTCCTCAGCTACGTCACTTGAACTATTTTTTACATACTACATCTGTTTTTGCAGTGTTTAGCATTCAGGATGGAAACGAGACAAACTATTTGTGCGGGTGAGAGCTGCAAAGTTTCTGTTTTTCAATACCATTTCCTCTTCTTGCCTGGAATATTCCTGAGCAATGTGGGAAGACCTTGTCAGAATATGTAAAGGCATAAGTCAATCAGCCTTCACATCTTATGTGTATATGCCATGGACTGAAATATATATGTATACACACACACACATCCATACACATCCATATATAAAAAAATTGGAATAGGAAAACTACTTCAGGCATTTAGTGTTTTACAGCAGGATATCTAGAAACTAAAATATTGTGTAAAAAGTATTGATAAAATATTGAAGAGTTAAGAGAGAAAGTGACTTTAGCGTCCTCTCTGCTTGGCTGCAGGCATATGGGTAATGCAAGAGATGACAAACTGCCGTGGTTGTGAGGTTTCCTATGACTCACCTATGTGGTTAAAAATCCAGCACTTCCTTAAATCAGTGTAGAAGAGAGTTTGACTGCACATCGGACTGAGGTGCAGTGCATACAGACTCCCAGGTGGGTCTATACTGTGCTCTGTGCCACACACACACTTACTGGCTTGGAAGGTTTCCCATTGCTGGGGTATCCCAGTATGGAAAGGGAACTGAACGGTAGCCAGGAAATGGTCTCTTAAGGCACCTACCTGTGCAGTCAATTCATAACTCTTATATAGAGTGCAAGAAATAGCAGAGTACTCTTTATAACCAATGTGTTCAGGTCTCTAGTTAACTGGAGAAGTGCCCTTTCTTGGTCAGAAAAACTCCTTAGTTCAGGATGAGATAATTACTCTGCAAAAGTGAGCTCCCCAAGCTGTTATTAGGCTGGCTTAGTAGTGGGTATTACTGCCTTTAGGTTTTCAGGAATCAGGAGCTGGCCTCCTAAAATGACAGAAGTGACTTAATAAAATAAGAGATTAACAGGCAAGAGAGAGACTAACCTTGGACTTACTATTGTTTGCCTTTTAGTTTCTGAAAAAATTGGGTACATTTAGACACACTTTAAGGCTTTTTTGATCCATCAGGAAGATGTAAGAACTGCTTGTGCTTTCAGTAGAAATGTTCCTGAAAGCCCTTGCTTCCAGCAATCAAGCTAAAATCCAGCTGTTGCAACAGTAAGCAGCATCTGGGGAAGGTCAAGCATGCCACCCAAACATTCCTTGAGACTTGCTGTATGAGTGGTCCAAAATGGATTTGACTCAGGAAAAGTATGTTTGAAAAGTAGGATTGGTGCCAATAAAAGAAAATCCTTTACAGGAGACAATGGAAATCTTACTATCATTGATGGTTGCTTCTGCCAAACAAGTATGGAGAAATAACCTCCTTGTAAAGGCCTTAAGAACGCTGTCATCTGGCTCATTGCTTGTTCTGTTTATTTTGCCTTGCACCTTTTGTATTCTAATTAGCTCCTTTTTCTTCTCTTGTGATGTAGTTTACATGCTGGTGAAACACTCATTTTAATATTTGTGACAGCATGATATGCATGCAAATAATACTTGGGTAGATAATATCTATTCTGTAATGGTAGGTGTAACCCATTTTCTCATCTTAATAAGTTTTGAGCAAATAGATATGTGAAATGATTTACGAAAACAGCAACAGAACCATTGTTCTATTAGAAAGGCAGACATATTTCAAAACCAGAAGCTTAAACCATGGGACCCATGAGGTAATGATCCCTGCTCCTTTCCTGGCTGTAATATGTTGTATATTTTTGCAGTGCAATGTTTAAAAGAAAACCTGTCTCTTGAGAAAAGGCTCTGTGATTGAGTTGTAGCACCTTCTGCTTTTGCATGGCTGCATGTTATCAAGGACTGAGCATGAGGTGCAGCTATTAAAACTAGAAACAAAAGGGGTATCTGAACCGCATTTGCTTTGAGGTTTAAGACTGGAACCTTCAGACTTACTACAGGCTAAATGCAGCATCTCACCCAGTCCCTTGCTTTAACTGTTTACCTGACACTAGTGTGATAGTATAAGCATTTTTTTCCCCTCACCTTTTCCCCAGGTGTTTGTAAGCCATCCTTAGTATTTACCTTTGTTTGGACTACATGGAGAAACAAAAGGAGCTTGAACTGAGGTCAAGAGCAAACACTGTCAGCATCCATTTCCATAATGGTACCAACATTGAAGAGAAGAAAGTTTAGCTTGTAGAAAGAGAATGTTCAATTTAGCTTTGAGTCCATGTAGAGAAAGGTAGTAGTTTCCATAGCATCACCAGAAATGCCTATCTAAATACAGAATAGGGTGTTTAACTATGTTTAACTCCAGGCTTGGGGTTTGTCTGGCTTAATGGGCACAGAGTGGAAGCACCTCAGTGCAGAAGGCTTTTCCTATAAGCTGTGGGGAGACAGAGGTGCTTCCACATGGTGACATGTCTCCTTCAGACTACTGAGGGACTCCAGTTGAACTGGCTTCTCTCTAAGGTGCCTGATTTTAGAAGGAAAAAAGTAGCAAGCAGTTTTATGAGCAAAGAGTGGGGAGATAAGGAACTTCTCCACACCAGAGATACAAGAGAAGAAGTGGCCTTTCAGGGTTAACCAGCAGAGCTCAGTGCCAAGCAGAGCTTTTCTTTTCCTGTAGCAGGAATGCAAAACTTTGTATTGTCATCATCTTTGACATTAGCAGTCTGTGTGAATAGTTCTGGTTACTCTCTTTGCGTTTCTGCTCGTGTTCTTCAGAACTTTCAGAAAGGATTGGAATATCTTTTCAATTTCAAATGACTTGTTCTCTGTAAATCTCTGCTCAAAGGCATGTTGTGAATGCTACTTAATCTCATATTTCCTTCTGGCTAGCATGTTTTAATTATAAAAGGCAGAGCACTGGAAGATGGTTGAGGATAACTGATTAAAGGATATTTCTGTGTGCCGTAGCTACCATTAGATGAGCAGTAGGGCATAATTTTGGAGTGTCACGTCCTTTTACACTTCATCTGAAGTGTGATGACTTGTGCAGATAATAAAGTTCCATAAGCTTTGACTTCTTGCAATTCTAAATGCAAGAGCCACCACTCAAGTGCCTTTGTTCTGGACCTTTTGGTAAAAGATCAGCTCTTAGGTGAGCTATGGTTATCTCAGCAGTGCTGCACCACACTGCTGCACTTGTGACCACTGCTGGAAGAGAGAACACCCATGGAACCAGAGGGAGCTGAGGGTACACAGAGCACAGCATCAATGTAGCTGCATGATAGAATAAGCACCAGGCTGGAGAAGAGTCCTGCTGAGGAAGATAGCTTTCTGGAGATGCTAAAAATCATTTCAGTCTAAAAGTTATGTTTTCTGAATATTGTTGTTACATTGCAAAATCATGCAGATTGTTGCAATCTATGGCATGGAGAATGTGACATTATTGCCTGGAGTGCAGGTGAGGATGAGGCTAACCAATCTGTATGCACAGGAGAAGGTACTTGGCTTGCAAACTCCATGGCAAGGACTGGTTTTTGTTTTGTGCATGGTAGGCCTTTTTTTTTTTTTTTTTTTTTTTTTTTTTACAATTTTTTTACTGAGGTATGTAGAAGTTTCCGGGAAAAAAAAAAAATTAGTAAATAGCAATTCTTATTTTGCTTCTAGTCTTTAAATCCTGCCAGCAGCAGAGACTCAAAGAGCCTTTGGGAAATGACCACTGTTGATAACTTTGTCCCTTTCAAATTGCTTGTGTTCGGGGTCAAGCCTGAGGTCCCAAACCTTGCTTATCTTCTGGGTCCCTTTGCAGAAGCAGCAATGCTGAGCCCTGCTGCTGGCCCCTCTGGCAAGAGAGAATGGGTAGCAGGTTGCTGAATCACTTAATTGGGGAGGGAGGGAAAAAAAAGAAACATGCTGAATATACACTGGTGTGTGCATGTAGCTGATATCTATGCACAAGTGCACACAGTAAGTTAGTCTTGGTTGGGTATTACTCTGTGGCCTTTCATAAATTAATATTCATTTAATATTTTGCTTTCAGTCGAAAATCTCAGATTTGTTTTCCTAAGATTAATTTTTAATTTATCACGTAAATGAACAAATAAACAGAGAAGATGCATTACTAATGTAGAACCTTACTGTGTAAGTCACTGAAAGTCACAGATGTGTCACAAAAATACATGGCAATCAATAATCACAGGAAGATGTTACTTTTTTTCTTGCAAAGCTGCAGCTATGAACTCCCCTTCCTGCTGGTAGGAGTGGCATTGCCAAAGCACTACATAGGTATTTGAGATGGAATCTTTCACAATTGTAAAGAAATCAGCTTCAAGAAGCAGACTCTCAAGCAAATACAGTGCTGTCTTATGTTGCAGAATGGGGCTATTTAAAAATGAACCAGAAAATTATGATTGGGCTCTTAAGAGAAAATCATCTTTTTCCATGTGGAAAGAAGTGTTTCTTTTACATAATGTATTTACATCTTGTAGTTATTGTTTTTATTATTTTTCTCGTATAAACACAGTGAATAGTAAGAGGGGGAAGTGGATTTACTAGAGGTTATTTATTGCTGTAAAGCCAAAACTCATTGTAGTAAGTTTGCCAGACAAGAGATGTGCATGGTATTTAAGTTATTCTATGACTGCATCATTTGATAATGTCAATAACATTCAGCAAGCCCTTCTGTGTTAAGGTCACTTCACTTTAATTACAAAGAACAGATATTACAGTAATCTCCTTTAGAAAGAAGTTGTCAGTACCACAGTACTGAACCTCTTTTCTTCCTATCTGCAGTTTTGAAACTCTCCATCTTCTCATGATTTTCCTATTTTACCCAGCTTTGGTTCCCTAGATCAGTTACTGCACTGATTAGACCTCCCATAATGCATTAACCAAACTGACTTGGCTCGGTTGATACCTCTTTCTCTTCTTAAACAGTTTTGTTGGTTTGTGTTGATGTATCACCAGTTTCTTTGTAAACAAAATGGAGCTTGGACTTGTGTTGTGTACTGGGAGGCATTGAAAACAGGTGAGAAGGGGAACCCGTGGAGTAGCTGCAAGGGTATTGATTTGGTCAGACTTACAGCAGTTTCTTCTGCCATCCATACCAGGGAAGGTTATGCAGTATTCTAAAGCATGCACAGTTTGACCCAGTCTAATTCTCTGCTAAACAAGGTGTTGGCATGTAACAGCCACCATGTTTTCATAAAAATACAGTTTCTCTGACTTATGAATCCTGATGTATGAAAATGAAAAATTATGTTGTGATGTGCTTTTGGCATCTTATTTCTTTTCATGGGTTCCTTATTACATTTTGACAGATGTCTGACACAAGAAGCTGTCAATACTGTGATTTAACCTTGGTGTGCCACCTCCAGTTTCAGTGCCTAGGACTGTGAAACAATAGGTTTGATCTTAGCAGTTTGAACTTCAGAAAAGTTACGTTCAATATTTTTTTTAAGAGATGCTTGTTGAGTAGGAACATTTTTTCCTCGTACTCAAGATAGAGGCCCAGTGTGTTCACAGTTGCTTGATTTGTGGGTTATCTTCTGTGAGAATTATTCTTAGAAAAGTCAGTTCACACTAGCCTGTAATTTTGCGGAGAATTCAGTAAGAGAAACACAGTTGTTTTGCTACTTCCTCATGCAACAATAGCTTAATTCATTGTAAATATCAAAGCTGCTAATAAAAAAAAAATTAGAAAAGTTACATGGATAAATAGGAAGCAATCAAATCAGTGCTGTTTTTTTTTGTGTGTGTGTGTGGGGGGGTGTTTGTTTTTTGTTTTGCTTTTTTGCTTTCTAAGACAAAATAATCCCTCAGAAATATGTTGTGAGTCAACTCCAGTCTAATTAAGGAGCATGGTAGTGCCTGGCCATCTTGTCTCTGGAGATCTCTACAGTGCCGTGCAGAACTGCCTGTGCAACACAGGGCAGATAATATTTAGGAAGGGCTCGGCACCTTCCTTTGCAGTAAAGTGTCGCTCTATTCACTGGCTGTGAAACAAGTCTGGAGGCTTTCCCATAGCCAAAGTCTGTTCATTTGAGCCTGAGTGCAAACCCAATTGTTAGACTTGGATTTCCAACCCAGTTTCCAGCATTATTCTCGAGGTCTTCTGTGCTGATGGATGAGAACCCAGTACAAGTCATTAGTGCTCCTGAAAATGTGATATCTGCCAAACTGAAGTCAGGTACTTCAAAAAGATGTTGCCCTGTGTCAACTCTAAGGTATCAAAGATGATGTTGTTGTCACCCGACAGTGCTGGTAGGTGTTGTAGAAGGGGCTGTCATTTGGGCTTCATTGATCACACTAAGCAGCTTCTTTACTTTCAATTACTCATGGATGTCAGGAGGAAAAAGAGAACACTAGAGAGGTGTTATATGTAGTGGCACTTCAAAGGTGATTACTCTTTCTTCCTATCAATCATGTTAAGAAAATTCTCCTAGTGCAGTTGATAATCCTATTTTCCTTTGTAGAAAAGAAAGAGGCTTGATTCCAAACTAGCCATAGAATTAACAGTGTCATTACACATTTTTGAACTCATTAGAATGTACTTAGTATGCCTGAGATGTAATAAATTTGAAAAGCAATTTCTCCAATGATGATATGAAGTGGATAACAATTTTTTTTTTTTTTCAAAACAAATTGCAGATCAACTCATCAAGCTTTTTTTCTTAGATGCCTATGTACAAATCCTTCCCTGTTGTCTACTTGTGTGACTGCCGAGGAGTTGAAATTCATTTACAGAAATAATACAAGGACACAGTGTAGCGAATAACATACATACTGTTCATTTTGTTTGAATGCAAATTTCTCAAGTTGATTTCCTAACCTGTTTTTATAGTAAAATCTTCTCTTGCTTAAACTGTGGTATGAGCACATTTCCATTACATTCAAGATCAACATGCAGCCAATCTATACAAAGTTTTGTTTATTTTGCATTCACTAGATTCAATAAGTGTAGGGAGGAGCAAGATCTGGATCTTAATAAAGATCAGCTCATACCATGGTATGGCCTTTCTCCTGACACTCTTCAGGCAAACTGGTTATTAAGGGGGAAAAAAAAAGCCTGAGTTGTCTGTAGCTAGAGCACTCAGGTGGTACATGTGGAACAGACTGAAAAATCTTTGTAGATGAGAAAATGTTCAGATCTGCTTGGTCTATTCTTCAAGCAAATATCAGCAGATATTGCTAGATTTGTTGCAAAAACTGGGGTGTCTCCGGTAGACCTCCTCAATCATATGTTCCAACTTCCCTCTTCTTTGTTTTTTTGTTTTTTTTTTTTAAAAAGAGCTTCACAGGTCTTTCCAGATTTATTTTACAGATCTCTAAAGCATCAGAAAAGAAGCCCCTTGGGCTTTGTAGAGACCAGTAATGACTGTGTAAGCAAGCCCATCTGATCTTCCTCTAGGTTTGATTACATACCTGCTAGAGCAGAAGCTTCCCAAAGGATCAAGAAGTCTGACTGGAGGGGTAGGAGGGAGGGGGGACAAAAACCAACCAACCAAACAAAAAAAAACCCACAAACCAACAGACAAGTTAGACAAGCCAGAGAGCTTCAAACAAATTGCCCCACTAACCAGGCAAAGGATGTCAGCAGTGTTCTGGGATGAAAGAAGGGGAAGGGATAGCTTGGTTTGAGGAATTTTTGTTTTTAGTTCTTTCCCAGGCTCTGCAAGGTTTGGATCTTTTACTAAAAACATTTTAGTTTTGTCTGGGTGCAGCTGCTGGGAAACATTTCTTCTTATTCTTGCCTCAAGGCATCAGTGAGATGATGGAGAATGCAGCTGACTGCTGTGCAATATGACCAGGATCACCAAGATCATTAGATAGACTGGAATACCTAATCTGTCATAAACCTCTCTCTGATTTACATAACTCATTTATCTGTAGGGAGGTGCCACCCACCTGGTCCTTCATTTCCAAAGTTCCTGTTCCACTCGCCTGTGTGAGAGGGGGTATTAGTATGTCAGTTGAGGATGCTGAGACACAGAGATTAAATCATTTTCCTAGTGTAAAGGTTGCAAATATCACTGAGTGCCTCTGCTAGATATAAAGGCCTAAACAAGGGACAGTGTATGGAGAAAATCATTTTAGCCAATGTTCTTGACAGCTTTTAGCTGCAACACGTTGAACTGTTATAACACGAGCACATCACACCAGTTGGGCAGAAATGCGAGCGTGAGATCTGCAGAAAGTTGCAAATGTTCTCAGTGTATCACAATTATAGCCATCGCAGTGCTAAACAACGCCGTGAAACTGCAGAGTTGCGTAACCTGAAAGTTTTCACATCTCCCCTCTGCTCGGGTAGTCGGGGGGTGAAAATAGGACAGCACAAGATAAAATGAAAGGATTTAGATCACTGTTTTTTCTCTTTGTGCTGTAGTCACCTGACGGCAGTCAGAAGCGAGGCGCAAGCTCTTGTCTTTGACTCTGTGGTGAAATGCCTTAATGACTTTCTGAAGCATCCTCTGAATATCTGAAACCCAAGATCTTTTTTCAGATTTGTCACTGCCTGCAGTTTCTGGGAGCTTCCCTTCTTCCACTTTGTCCAAAGTGAAGTAAGCTGCTGCCAGCAGTGCCCGATGTTTGATGAGTCCTTTTGTGCTCTTCTGCCTCTCTGCGCCTGGAGGACAATAAAAACACCTCATTTTTTCATGGTTTGATAAACACTGATTGAATCTAGTGGGACTTCGATAACAAAGAATATGTCACTGAAGGTGAGTGGGGTTTAGTTGATAGCCTGCCATGCCAGTCTGCAGGAGGTCTGTGCTCTGCCACTGCAAGAAGCAGTGGAGGTTGGTGAAGGTCCTGGACTTGAGATTCATTTGTCCCTATGCCATATCCTGTATTAGTAGACCATGTTTTATTCAAGGTAGTTATTCCTAGTTTGAGTATTAGGGAGGAGGGTATCAGGCTTTTGGCAGGATGGATATGCCTAGAGGACCACTCAAACATTCAGACGTTCCAGATTTTTTTTATTAGAGACATTCAAGCATGCTTAAATCTTACATATAGTTCTGTGAAGCCATGCTGGGGAAAAAAGATAAAATAATTTTATCACGAGTCTATACTGAATAAGTATGTATTGGAAGTAATTCGTCAAGTCTTTCCAAGGGCAAGTTCATCTCTCCAATGCAAAGGCAGATAATTTTTGTAATATCCCATTTGTATGCCTTGGTGGGTAAATTCCTATCCTGAAATACAAGATACCTCTGTTTATCTGTGGCATGCATTTAAATTTTTTAGACGTTTATGTCGATATTAACTATGAAAGCATAAAACTGTAGCAGCTAAAACTACCTATCTGATGGCAAAGTAGTTATGATAGCCAAGCTAATAAACCTTCCATCTTGCCCTCAAGCAATTAGTTAAATAATGTGTGGGCAATGAACCTACAGAGGTCTCCTTGCTTCTGTAGCAGCCCAGAGATACCCAACTAGAGAGTGTAGAGGAGCAAGTGAGTACTTCATAGAATCATAGAATGGCTTGAGTTGGAAGGGACCTCAAGGATCCTCAAGCTCCAAGCCCTCTGCAACATGCAGGGCCACCAACCTCCATATCTAATCCTAGACCAGACTGCCCAGGGCCCCATCCAACCTGGTCTTGAACACCTCCAGAGACAGGGTTTATGTGCTCTATCATGAAGTTGTGGGTTGTGTTGGAATCATTGCCTCCAGTCGAGTATATAAGAAAATCTTCTGATTCAGGTGGAATTTCACAGGTAACAATTACTTGCTGATTGTAGGCCAGTAGCCTACAGGAGGAAATATAAAAGTTATTTAAAGTATCAAATGTTTGATAGTGCTTAAAATGATGGGGAACATGTGTGATTAGAATTATGTATTTTGCTTCCACTTTGTTATGCTTTGATGTCCTAACACCTTTGAGACAGGCATACAGAAGTATGTCTATTTTCTTCTTCTGTGCCAGCACTGAATACACAGCTGACAGTTTGCCCTCTCTCAGCAAAAGATGATGCCTTAAAAGAAAGCACTTAATCACATCCCTTACTAAATAAAATACTGTTTTTTTTTCACTCCTCTTTGGCTTTTCCCCCCTACTAAAATAACAGAGATTACAATTGGGTTGGGACGACTGTTTCTGGAATAATTATAGTTGCTACCTTTGCTGGTAAATGACTGCTTTCTCTGAACCTGTGACTATAGTTGTTTCTGATTTAGGGTTAATGAGAAAATGCATTTTAAAAATATCAGTGTGTCTTTTTCTCCCTAGATTTCACATTTGGGAATTAACCCAAATTGTATTATCAACATAATATATCATTAAAATAATGACACTAAATGATAGTTTACAATGTTCAGTACACACTGAAGTGGAAAAATATAATTAGCACATCTCTACTGCAACTCTTTATTAGTTGGTATAGCACCATAGATTCTAGTGAGGACTGTGGCTGTGCAGCCCTGCTGCCAGTAGATGTTTGCAGCTCCTAGATGGGAATTACCAAGTTTTCTGTGGCACTTGCTTTTCCCATCCTCATAATCCAGGGTTATATTTTGCTGACTCCCAGGTAACTGTAAATGCTGCAGGATTCAGGGGAGCAAGAAAACTGAGTTATAAACTACAGCAGCAACAATATTCAGCATTTTCCCATGTCTTTCCCTCTTCCTTCTTAGCTCTTTTTGCCCTTGAATTAGTGCTTATCCAAAAAGATGGTAGTGAGGTGAGAAGGTGGGAGTCTGGGATGAGGCAAAATTGACAGATGACAGCAGAGATAGATGAGAGATGGAGTCAAAGTCTGAATGGACAGAAAGGTTCTGTAAAGATGGAAGAAAGAAAAGGAATGAAAGCAGAAGGAAGAAGGCAGGACGATGTCTTCAAAGGCTTTAAAAACGAAATGAAATAAGGCCTTCTGCCCCCATCAGCCTCGTGGTGCCCTGAGCTGCCAGCCTTGTGTTGTGATTTTACAGAGCTTATTTGTGTGACAGGATTCACAAGTACGGGTCAGACCCTCCTCCTGCAGGAAGCAGCAGATTTGCCAATGAGCTTGGTAGGATCAGTGCTTGCCTGGGTGGTGGATAAAGAGACTGCATTTAAAAAGACATTACCTTGCAGCTTGTGTTTATGCATGAAAGTGACGTTTCTCATTCCTTGTATAAATAACAACTTGATACAGAACAGAAGGAAATTACTTGCAAGAATACATTTTCTTCCTTTATTTTGTGCAGTAGTCATTATGCAGTGAGGTACTTAAGCACGATGCCTAGGCTTAAAAATAGCTGTAGGCATAAATCAGTACCGCAGCATCTTCTGGCTGGAGCAAGTAGCCAGCATTTGAGTCTGGCAGATGGTTTTGGTGCAGAGAAACTGATGATGCTGTCTGATACTTCTTTGCTACTCTCAAGTTTACTTACTAAGAGAGCACCTTATGACCCATCTCCCCAGACACATTAAGCAGCAGCTAACAAGGCTGCTTTCTTTGTCTGTGGGGCCATGCCTCTTTCAGTTTTGCTTCAACGCTCCCTTTGCTGTCTCGCGCAGCGACTTTCCCAGTTCCGTTTGTATTGTATAACTTTTGGAATGTTTTTTTTTCTTTCTCTAGTGCTTAGAAGATTCAAAGTGTTTCTGCTCTCTTTCTGTTTTCTACGTGTGCACATCCTTCATTACAGTAATATATAGTTCCTGTCCTCATAATCCTATTCTTAAGTCACCTTTCCTGAGGTTTGTGTTTGGGTGGATAGATTAGTATTGTTTCAATTATTGTTTCCTACTTTCATTCTAAATTAAATGGAGCTGCCAAACCCCTCTGCTTCAAACAGATTTCACCCATAATAATAGCTTGCTGACCCACTGCTGAAGGTTATTGTGTAGATGTTTGGCATTTTTTCTGGGCTCTACTTTTGTAATGAATTTAGTAAAAACCAAACCAAACAAACAAAAGCAAAAACTAGGATGGTGCTGTGGTTTGTAGAACATTATTTCTGGCATTGAGAAGCCCACCTGTGTCTTCCCATCATGAAGATTAGGATACAAAGCTGTATTAGTTCAGGTATTGCTGTATTATAATGTGATTTTGCTTTATGCATGTATGAGCTGGTCCAAATCTCTGGTTTTGATGACACGTGTGATTGGACAGTGCAGAAAGAGATGAGACAAAGCATAAGAACTGGCTGCTGCTGTAGTTACAGGCCTGGACTGTGCCTCTGCTAAACTTTCTCCTCTGCAAATCAATTCTCTTATTCCCATATTCCTCCTTCTGTATTCCTGTATCTCCTAGAAACCACTGAACTGGAAATTTGTTCCTTCCATGTTACTGGTGTCATGATGATAGCAAAATTACAAGGTGTATTTTAGCTGTGGTTCGGCATTTCTGATTTAGCCGAGGTTATTTTCATGGCTCATTAGGACAGCATGGGAAAAGAGGGATCCTAGAACCAAGCATAAACACTTATATTCAAATCAATACTGGTTCTTCACGTTCACAGTAAATATGTTGTTCCTAATAAGATGACCCTGGCTCTTCAGAAATGAGCTGGAATTGTACAGCCTCGTTTTCTGTATGTAATAATGGGCTAGAAAGCAAATATATTATTCGAGTCTTTTTCTGCAGCTTGATCGCATCAGATGGTCTTTCTTATTTTCCCTTTTGCATCACAGAAAACTAATTCAAAATATAATTATGTTGCTGCTGGATATCAGCGTGGCTGTTTGGCTGCCTATGAGCACAGTGATCACCATTTGCTAGGTGACATTGTGTGATATTATCTCCTCATCTATCACAGTCTCTTCCTCTCTCGTAGTTGCACAATCCAAGCTAATATCCCAGCATCTGTGTAGTGAGGCTACATGGCTAATGATAGCTGCATGTTTATGCTTGTTTTGTTTGGTGTTGGTTTGTTTCTTTTCATCCCAGATCAGTAACAATTGTGGTGCTACTTTAATACATGGGGAAAAAAAAAATAAAAAAAAAAATAACAACCACAAAGGTTTATAATCAACCTGTGGTTTTACCAGTGCAGAAATAGGAATGTTTTTTTCTTTTTTTCCCCACAATGCTTTTAATATTTTATAGAAAGAACCTTTTTTTTAAAAGGTCACTTGAAAACGAAGGCTCATTTTTATTTTTTTTTCCTTTTTAAAAAGAGTAATGCTAGCATTGATAGAGGAGCGTGCTTTAATGAGAATGGTTCAGTGAGGGCTGCCTGCTTTTCTGTGCTGTATTGTCTGAGGATTTGATCCCATTTCAGTCGGTGGGAACATCACTTACTGGGTATGCTAAAAAATATACTCTTTGTTTTAAAAGAATAGGACTTTGTGACACCTGTCTATGTCTTGATGTTTTTCTTACCTTGTTACACATAAGCCTTGATATTGCAGAGTTTTTTTGTTTTGGAGTACAGCCCTCCATGACAGGAGTTGGTACGAGGAGCACTTGCAGCACTGAGACTGTGGTGCACAGAAACGCAGCTGGCTGGAGCTGTGCAGGGAGGAGTGCTGTGAATCCAGGGAACGTATTCCCATATGGAGTTCCCCTCTTCACTTTCCAGGGTTTCTTGAGAAAAACAGGAGACATTTTCACTTGAAATGCCACCTGTTGTGTGTCCATGCCTCTGCTTGAAGAGATTCTGGCTGATTCTGTATAAGTAATTGGTGCTGGGTTTAAGATCTTTAAATAAAAGCAACTTTCTTCTTCTCCCCAGGAGATGAAAGTCATGCCTGAATGCTGTGTCTCTGAAAATGAGTTTCTGCTGATGATGGGTTGTGTGGTGTGGATACCTTAAGAACCAGCCAAGCCTGTGCTACAGGCTAAAATTATTCCTTTTTGAAGTTTGAGAAGTATGTCAATACGTATACTAAATCTTACAGTTGGAAGAAAACAGTCTGCTATTTTAAGCCTTCCTGGGCCTCTGGGGAAAAAGAAATACAAGACCAAAATCTCAGATAAAATCATAGGGAAGTCTGTAGCATATGCTCTCCTCTCAGCTGAGCAACATTGGCTGTTTCAGCAGCATTGTGTGCACAGTGTGCCCAGTGGGAAGACCCTACCTGGGCTTCATTGCCATTGATGTCAATTTCTGTAGCCAGTTGCTCCAAATTATGATTTGTTCGATGGAAAAATGAAACATCTTTCTTTAGAATTCTGCTTCTCCGCACCTTCTGTTACGGAGAGCTCATCCACTCCCTGCCCTTGTATAGGAACATCCAACCACAGTTTTCTGAAATATTACAGTTTCCACCTCATGATAACTGCAACATGCTCTTGTGTCAGAATTAGATAAAAGTCTGCATGTATTTCAGAAGGAGACTTTCAGAGGTTGCTTTAATGCTTTCCCTGTCCCAAGGGAGAGTCACCCATGCCCTGTTATAAGTGTAAATGCAGGCTCTTTGGACACATCTATCCCAGAGCCGCAAAGGTCATCTTGTAATACAAAGATACTTCTTTTAGCACTGGCCTCTTTGCTACAGCTTAAACTAGTTATGTTTTCTGACCGCTAAGGACAGGGAGAACAAGGAGTTCTTTCTTTGCAAAAGACATGTTTATATTTCATGATTGCTACATTCCAATATTTTCTTCTGTAGGTTTCTGTAGACCATTAATGGTGATAGCATTTAATATTTTAATCTAAAGCCTCCAGCACCCTCCTTAGGCAGAAGATGTCTTAAAGAGATCAGTGGTCACTGATGTGTGAATCTCATCATAAATGAACATCATCAATCTAGGTGTTGTATGTGCTGACCCAAACCTGCTAAAAAGGAGAAGAAAAATCTTTTCCTTTTTGGCTTTATTTATTGTAGCCTTTTTCCTCCCTCCACCCTCTGAAGACTTAAATATTCACATCTTCTAGACCTTCTTTCATACAGCATGAAAGTAGTTGCCCTTGTTGCAGTTTCTTTGCCAAGTGAGATTAAAGACATGCAAGATGTCTTTAATTTTGCAATAAAATCTTTCTGAGCTCATTATGTCCTTTTGTGAACAGTTGATCTGTGTCAGTTGCTTCAGCTGTGCCTCCGTTAGCAGATGTGTGAGTTAAGAGACCTTTTTCCACTATTGTGTGTCTTCCTTTCTCCTGCTTATAGGATATCATGCTTACGTCAGAAATGCCACAGAAAATCTTTCCCACCTCAAAAAACAGGTGTACCAGACTGTTTTATGGCACTTCGTTCTTGCTGTTTCAGTAACTTAATATTTTAACTTGCATGCTATCATCTGCTGCATTTTTTGGTGCTAGCATCAGTGTTTTTCCATTTTTTTTTATTTTTTTTTTCTTCCCTGGGTGCCAAGAGGGGATAATGTGCTGTCCTTACTGTTCTTGCCTACAGCAGAGTAATTTCAATATGCTATTCTTTGGCAGAAAAGGAACTGATGACACCCATAAAATAGATCTCTGTATTAGTCCTGAGCCCTTCTACCACATCCCTAGCACCAATAAGATTTATTATTCTTCTAAATTTCTCCTGACAGGCTACTCTGAATGTTGTAAAAATAATAAAAGATTTCAGGCTGAGCACAAACAGCATACTTCACTGCTCAAAAAGAGTGGTCAACTATATTCTCCTGCCTGTTAGGCAGAAACACTAAGCAGATGTATTGCACAATTATGGATAAACCAGATGTTGTGTAGACCCTCAGGGATGACCAATGCTCTCAACTGTACTGGCCAGCAAACCAGGTGTCTTAAATTAGTGTAGGATCTCTACACTTCGTAGTTATTAGTAAAGGTCTCATCACAATGTCTCTGGAGTTGGAAGCTACACATGGAGCCTGAGGGGACTGTTTTGGGGACAAATATATAGTGTGCTGTGGTATTTAGTGCTGATCTGTTGTTTCTGATAGCGCTTCAACCAAGAGACCTCTCTTCCCTCCACCCTTACTGTGCTGCTCTCTTACTAAGATTAAGTAATTACATACTGAGATGTTATTTCTATATATTAGGAAGATAACTACCAATCTAGGAAGCATCTAGACTTTCTTTGGGAACAAGTAACCAAAAAATAGAGACTTCTGCGTACAGAATCTAGAGCACCTGGAGCAAAATCTAAAGTTTGCCTTGCCAGTTATTTCTCTCGATGTAGATATGGTAATTCTGCCTTTTATTGCCTTCATTTTACAATGTTGTTACAGCTTAGGATCTCCAGAGGTAATTGCATTTAGAATCAGAGACTGGTGCTTGATCCTGTGGATCCTTTGATCCATTGCAGATCTCTCGCATTAAAAAAAGCTATGCTAGTCTGCACTGAATGAATCAGCTAGAAATAATTTTGCTGCTCCCAATGCTATGACCCCCAGATTTGTCCTTGTGCTTCAGGACCACCGGGCTGGGCTGTGTTTTCCTTTTAATCCATTTCTGACCTCTTTTACATGTGTGACCAGAAACTTTAATAATATTCAGAAAATGAGTTTTTATTTGGGTGGAGGCATAGCTGTATTCAAGGACTGGAACCTGGTATGGTTTTTCCTCCTGAGTCTGTAAGTGATCTCAGTAATCTCCCACTATATCCTAAATGAAGGGCACCTATTATGGTCATCAGTCACAGAGAGTTTCCCCAAAGCTAATAGGTTGCACTCTAATAGGTTATTTTCAGTACCAGTGATACAACTTTGAGTTAATACATTAATTTTATGGGAGCCCTGAGGGAAATGAGGTGTTGAGAAAAACGTCTGCAAATATGGCAGTATATGGGTTCTCACTAGTTAACCTCTTTTGGCTAACAGTATTAGAAACTCTAATATACTCCCTGCTGAAATAAAACAACTTTCTTGATTTTGGCTGTGCATCCTGAAGAGCTGATGTAGCTGGGCAAGCTGACCGGCACCGGCTTGTAGGCCAGAGAGCGTCTGCTCTGCTCTTGGGAGTTTGTTCAAGAATGCTGCAAAATGCAGGGCTCTCTTTTTTGACAGTATGAAGGAAAACAGCTGATACAGTACTGTCTGCAATTCGGTGCTGATAAAATAGATTTTCAAGAACCATGCAAATATCATCACCTTTATATGCCAACCTTCCAGACAGGCAAACAAGTATCATGAACGACCAGCCAGATGTTTACTTCACACTGCAGGCTCCCTGGCAGCTATGATTAATGGTTCCAGCTTCACACATTTCTTTCAGTCGTGTCATTGCAAGAGAAATCATAAAGTGAATGAGAGAGGTCCTTTCTTTTTCTGATGATCCTAATTAGAGAGTGACTGTTGCTTCCAGGTTTGAGGGAAGACATGTGCCTTGTACAGAGGAGTACTGCAGTGTGTTGCCTATTGCACGCTGTCTGTTTGCCCAGAGAATTTGGATGTTCCCTCATTTCTCTGTGCATCTTCAGGCTATCCAGGTTAGTGGCAGCCCTCTAAGCATGGACATTGGCTTCTCCCAACGTCCCTTTGCATTCTACCCCTAAATCACCTGTTTCTCAGACCAGCCGTCTGCTCACAAATGGAATAATACATGGTGCACACATCCCAACATGTGTCTTCTGACATCCCAAATGTGCCTGCAAGCCACGCAGCCCCAATGTGTCTGACAGCTCTCAGCTGCTGGATGTCCCTAGCCATTCTCAGAGTGCTGTTTTCTCCAGCCTTCTGCCTGCTGATTCCCTTGAAATATCTATGAGTTTTTATGCTGAGACCTTTCTCAGCTATGGAATATCCCCAGAAGTAATTCAGCAGAAGTAACTTATGTGCTGCCATCTGCTAAACTCCCTTTCTCTAATAAGGAGGCATGGACAATTACTGGACAACTCAGACACTGAACAGGACCTTGCGTTAGAGTCCACTTGTACCTGTTTCCCACTTGGCACTTACTCTTTGCAAAGGATCCAGTGCTTTGCCTCCCAAGAAAGCTGATGCAGAATGTGCCATGCCTTTTGTGATACCTTAATAATTAAGGAAGAAAAAGAATAAAGAGTAAATAAAAGTAAATGAAAATAAGTGAAATTAAAGTGAACAGCTTCTGTTGTCTGCATTTGCCCCTTTCAGTGGCTGTTGCTTTCCTTGGAGCAATCTGCTTTCCTTGGTGAATATCACTGGCTTGTTTGCAGCTGGGCTGAAGTCAGTGGCGTGGTGGTATGGAGAACGTGCTGGAAAGCTTCGCTGTGTACTCTTAAAATGCATGACAGATATTACTGTTTAGGATGGAAGGAAATGACAGAATAGAGCAAAGCAACTATGGCACATTAGTCATAGTTACACTCCTTCATTACTGCTTCAAATTGAAAAATGCCAACCACTGCACAGCTCACTGAAGTAAGTTCAGGGAGAACTGCACACATTCAAAGGTCAGAAAAAGGAAAATTATAAACCATATTGTTTTACTGCCTCCACATAATGATTTATTTTTTGTCTTCCTTTCAAAGTTGAAAAGATAGAGGGATTGTGCTAGCGAATTAAATTTTAGAAGTTAAATTTACTTGCAATGCAACAGCTTTTTTATTTGAGTGGAAAGCTTGTCAAGCAGGACTGTATTTATAGGCATCCTTTGGGAGCTGTGCCTAGCAAGGTGAGATTTGAGAAGCTTTGGCGGCTGATTTCTGGATATAAGGCAGGATAATTTAGCAGGATAGTGGGAGTATCTGCCTCCCCAAACTGCCTAATTTAATTTACCGTTTCTTAAAATTAGCCATAAAGCACTTTCATTTTATGTTTTATATGATTTATATGTTGTGGGAAGTCATTATTTTGCATACTTGAAACTTTCCTAATTCTTTTTATTAGGAAATGAACAAATAATATGTTTCAAAATGTCAGTATCCAAATATTGTTTGGACTTCTTGGACTGCTTGTAAGTGTTTTTCCTGGTTTTGATGCACGTTCTACTATGTGCCTCTGTGCTCTGGGATCTCGTGTACTTTAATGTGTGCAACCTGTATGGCTAAATGCATTCATGTGTTAAACATTCATTTGCTGTTTTGCTTTCTTAAGCATTAAGTTCTTGTATTGCAAATGTCTTTGTTTGCACAGGGTTCATAGCTAATGGGTCTCAACACAGGAATTTGTTATAGCGATGGGTTTCTTTGCATACAAAAACAGAAAAATGTTGAATACACATAAAATGTCGTCTCTGTTCTTGGCGAGGCTCTTGTAATAATCAGAACTGTGGTGTGGTCTTTGCTTTCATTGTTCCGACTGATGCCAAGTAGATGATTAAAACATGCTAACACACTGATGATACACCCATGAAAATAGCACACAACTGGTGGTTTAGGGCTTTTGTGGGAGAAACTCCTGTGGAAAAGCAGTTTGATGTATCTTTCTAAGGTACTTGCTATTTTCTACAAATGTGGTGGATTTTTAGACGAAAGTGTTTCTCAAAGTGTGACTAATTAAAGTCCCGTCTGTTATGGGAAGGCTCTCAGGTGGATTTAAGCAATCTGTGTCCAATTCTTTCAGCCCAGGCCTTTCAGAACTGAAGGCAGGGCTGGGCCTTGCTTTGGCAGTGCAAAACTGCATGCTCTGTAGAGGTGTAGCCACTTTCTGGAGAATACAGCTTGGTTAAATTGAATAGTAATGGCAAAAAAGCATCATCTTTACCAGATTAACCCCATTTCGTGTTTTTAAAGTTAAGGTGCAAAACCAAGAGGAAAAATATATTCTAGTTTTATACACCTTACTGACGTGAATTGAGTTGCAGTGGTTTTTGTTGCTGTTTTTTTGGTGTCTTGTTTTGCTGTTGGTGGTGTTTTTTATTGTGTAGTGCAGTTAGTCACTGATAAGAGGCTGGAAACCACAAATACAGTGTAATCTGGCTACAGGGTTTGTA
The DNA here is from genome assembly GCF_905368555.1 of Meleagris gallopavo. NCBI lineage: Eukaryota > Metazoa > Chordata > Aves > Galliformes > Phasianidae > Meleagris > Meleagris gallopavo. Next base: position 12,183,884 of record NC_139417.1, on the reverse strand, counting down.
GCAGAAAACAAACTCAAGAGAATTGCCTCTACAGTGTAGAAAAGCATAACAAAAACTTTCCAAGGAGTTTCTTTGCCTGATTTTCATTTTAAAATATACTCCATGTTAGGAAAAGTTGTAGAGAACTAGTGAGCATCAGAACCCCAAACAGACTGAAATGAGATGACAAGGAAGCAAGCACGCATTTCATTTCCAGTTTAAAGCATGAAACCTATGAATTTTGCAAAAACAAGCCTTTATCTATGAGACAACTTTAATTCCTCGTATAATTCATTCAGCACTGAATTTTAATCAGTACACAGTTTGTTGATTCTTATTGTGTAAATTTGTAAAAATAACAAATAATTGTGCGCTGCATTGCAAAAGGACGGTGTTTTGGTGGATCAATAATGAAGGATTCAGTGATCTTTAGTTAATCTCTAGATATTGATTCTGTGATCTAAATTCATTTTAAGTTGATTTTTCTCAGGCTGTACTGGAGTGCAGTCTCCTGAAATCTGGGCTCTACTCTTCATTTATTATATTAATAACTTGCATTAAAGGTACATCAAATAAATCAAGCTTTTTAAGTGACACTTGATAGTTGTTTGGCTTAGGGTGGTAATTTTTCCCTTCTAATCGTAATAATGAATTGGCTGTGAAGGTTCATTTTTTTATCACTCAAACAAGGTATAGATGTTCTAAGAGTTATGTTGCAATTTCTTGTTGCCAGTGTCTGTAATCTGTAAATAATTGTCTTGTTTTTTTTCTTTACACATCTAGATAAGTTGCCCAGTGGAGCAGAGAATGCCAATTTAACACTATTTAGGACGGTATTGTGAAATATGTCTTGAGCCATGAGTTATCGCTTAGGAGATGCCAGTGGAAAGCTAAGTTCAAAAAAGTTGCTCATAAGAAGGTGTATTTCTTAAATGCAGTCTCTGTGTATTGATCAGTTGGGTACAAAATGAAATGGTTACATTTCTTTGTGTCTTTTTAACAAAGCAGACATTTTCCATATGCTTAATGGCTTTGACTGAAATGTGGATAGGAGCATATCCAGTTAACAGGTCCCACAAAAATAGTGAGAGCTCCCGGGTTCCCTCTAAAGCCTGCCTGAAAGCAACTAAAAGAATCAAAGGTTGGTCCCAGTCCAACACTGATATTAAGTGGATATGTCTTATCTCCCCATGTGAGTGGAATTTAATTAAACCATGTAGAGATTTTTTGGCCAAGCATATTTTAAACTATATTTTAAATCAAACTTTGCTTCATGGGCAGTATCTGTGATAGAGATTTTGAGGAGTGTCTCAAGACTAGTGGACCAGTAAGGGACATGAAGCTCCTTCTTTCAGACACTTCCCAGTTCAAAGCTATTTAAAATTTGGTCTCTAGTATGCAGACAAAAAGACAAAAGAGCTATTTTGCTTTTTATTCAATTGAAATGGGCAGCTGTCTGCATCCAAAATTGTTGTGTTTTTTTTTTAATATATATATTATTGTTATTATTTGCTGGAAACATTGCTTTTACAGAATGTTATCAGTATAGTTCTTGTTGCTGCAATGACAGTCGATGAAGCGCTAGGCACACGTAAGGAAATAGATTACATAAATATACCATTAAAATGGAATATGTACTGTTTAAAAATAGTTTATCTAATTTATATTTTATGTGATATCCACAATTAAGTTATTCAGATTCGGCTGTTTTGCTCGAGGCAGAGATTATGAGCAGCTCAGCTGTTGTTTGTTATGTGTATATTATTTATATCCTCCATCTTGTGTCATGTTATCTGCCTTGATCGTGTAAATTCGCAGGATTTAAAAATTATTTAAGATATTCTCTCTTCTGCCTCTGAAAATCAGTAGATACAATTGCCTAGTGAATATGTGACTCACCGTCAGTTGTTTTCCTGGTACTTCGAGCCTGGAACTGTGATATGCTTTTGTTGAGAAGGCTTCATCTGACCAGAAACTCAAGTAGTTCCTTGAAAACCTTTCCACTGGCTTTGCAGAAGCTTTTTCAGAAACCTGTACATATGGATGTGCAGGGATGGAAATGAAAGAGTAGTAAGAGAAATCAAATGGCCTGGGGCAGTCAGGAAAGCCACAGCAGTCCAAGTCATAACACCGCACTGATGATCGCCCACTAGACATCTGATGAGCACTGCTTGTTTAGTTCTCATTAGGGAAAACGTTGGAATGATATTTGGCTGCACATTTTCACTTCTGTGTAAATATAGTGAAGTATCAGAAAAACAAACAAACTGCTTTTTGGCCCACTTCCTATTTTTATGTAGTCGTTCCCCAACTCTGTGAAGTCAGCTTTGATACCCAGTACTCCAACTAGAGAAGTACAGTAAGCTGTAGCTGATTATTGCTGAAAAGGCACCACAGAAAGTGAAATGAAATTAAATTTCACTGCAAACGGTTTCTGGAAATTCAGTACCTCAGTCTGTAATTTCAAATCAGTGTCATATGTTATCAGTTCATATTCTGTTGGTCCAGCTAAGTTTTTACCAAACTGTCTTTAGAATAGGGAATAAAGAAAAAAATGTCTGGTTTTGAGAAACTCACCTCTAAGTCTGCTGGGGAAAAGGTGATGTCACCTGTTCTTGACTTCCAGGGTGTCCCATTTACCTCAGCTCTGGATCCAATGTCTTGGCATACAAACAAATGACTACCTCCACACTATGAACAGTAATGAAACAAATTGCCTTTCAAATCACGTCTGGATTTGGAGAGATGGAGATCACACTGTTTTTTTCAGATGTTGTGCAGGTCTTTAATTCTCCTGCAGTCTCACTATCTCACCAAGTGGAATTTTTTGCAAATTCTTTGAACCTACTCAAATCCATTACTAAAATGTCTCACTTTGCTTTCACACCTGAAGCCAAACATCATTCAGTACTCCATGGAGTTACAGGTGATTGAGCTTAGAGTGTATTTTCTTAGTCACCGGAGGCAATTTTGTGCTGGCTTGAAGAAAAATGGAGAACAGGGCATGTTCAGGGACACCTGCCTGTCAGTGGATCTGTTAGGGAGGATACCTATCTGTTCTGCTCTATTCATTACAGACTCCAACAGTGTATGAATCCCAAACGTTCCTGGCAGGTGCTAATGTTGCTCTATATTTTTATCCCACTAATTCTTTTTCATTGTACAAAATCCTAAGCTGTGTAATAGATTCACTTTTTTTTTTCTCGTCGACTTCAATTTGGATTTTAGAGCTTCTGCTTCGCTTCTAATTCCCAAGCGATGTTGCTGGGATTGTGAGATGGGATGTGGCACCACTGAACCTCTGTCTGAGCAAGGAGGAATGCTGTTTGTGTCAGAGGCTGAATTCACAGGTGGCGAAGCAATGGGGAAAATATTCTCCTCACTCACCTTTGAATGCTGAGAAGAAGCTGAGGCTGTTGCTGATGCTGGCACCACCTGGTTCCCCCATACACCAGCAGAAGTGTTTCACGGCAGGTCACTGGCAGCTGTTCCTTCCCTGGGGCAGCAGCACATTGTTTGATATTCTTCACTCTTCCTTCTACTGCAAGGGAAGGCATTTAGGATCTGAGCCTTTCTCTGTGACAGTGAAGGGTTACTGAGATTCTTGCATTCTCGTATCTGAGATGCAGCTCCCAGCTGAGCCAGTTAGTGAAGTTTCCTTCACTGCCTGGCATAGCTCTGCACGGGGCCTGGTTTTGGCTGGGGTAGTTAATTTGCTTTGTAGAGGCTTGTATGATGCTATGTTTTAGTTTAGAGTTTTTTCGTTGTTTAATGAAAACAGTGGTGAGCGCTCACTGTTGTTTTAAGTGTCGCAGAGCAGTGCTTACACAGAGACAGCACTTCTCATGCTGCCTGACCAGTGTTGGGCTGGGAGTGCACAAGAGCTTGAGAAGGGACACAGCCAGGATAGCTGACCAGATGGGCCACCAGGGCATCTCAGAAAGCATGGCATCACACTAAGCAATAAAAGCTGAGGGAAAGAAGGGGAAAAGGGGACATTTGGACATTTGTTTCCCACAGAAAGCATTATGTATAATGAGCTCTGCTTTCCTGGGAGCAGCTGAGCATCAGTCAGCCAATGGGAAGTAGCAAATTAATTCCTTCCTTTGCTTAGCTTGTGTGCTTTGGCTTTGGCTTTATGTGGTGAACTGTCATCTCAGCCCATGAGTTCTCATGCTTTTACCTCTCCAATTATTTCCTCCATCCCACCTGATGAAATGAGCGCATGGCTGCTTGGGTGCTAAGCTGCCTCCTGGGTTAAACCATGACAGCATGCTGCATTTGGGTACAGTCCATCAGTTTTCCTCCCTGGGGATAGTACAGGGGGTTATGAATGTAGTGGAAGTCAAAGCAGGCAGTTCTGCAAATCTCCCATACTTTGTGTGTGACATGCACATCCCAGGCCTGAAGCTGTCTTTAAGTGACTTTCCCAGTCAATTTACTGGATGTTTATAGCCATGTTGTTATTCTATCCATCTCCAGCTTGCCATTCAGTGTGACTGAGCTCCCTGAATCCTAAGGTAGGATTTACTAGGGAGGTCTAATTTATGGTTGTGACCCTCCCTTTTTGAGGTCCCTATTTTTTCTGAGCATCTTTTCCCATGCAGAGGGGGACAGCAGGCATGATAGATGCAGTATGAGGACACACCTGCTGTTTAGTGCATAATGCAGATATAGGAGAGCTAGGATGACTGTGTTGCAGGCTTTAGTATCTAGCATTAGTATGCTCACCACTGACAGGGATACACCACTGGGTCTCTGCTGGCTGAGCAGGAGGGAGAGACGGCTTTGGTCTCTGTTGCTTCTTGTAACAGGCTGATCCTCAGTCTTGCTATGTTGTCACGTGTTTTTTTTTGGTTTTTTTTTTCCCTACATTTACTTTTTCTTAGGGTCTTATACTTCCTCACATCAGGATTTTTCACTTGAGTCCTAGAGCAGCTAATGATTATCGACTCAACAGTTACACTTTTTTTTTTATTTTCTTATCTTGCAAGGCTTAGCTCATGGTATCTATCACAGCTCAGCAACAGCTTTCTGAGTAAAGCTACAGCAAGGTTACCCAATGGTGTTGCACTAAACCAAACTCCTCCTCAACCACAGCTGTCTGAGCTCCAGCCTTGGGCTACATCTTTGGCTGGGAGAAATGTTGGGATGGTTGGCTGCTGGGCATGTTCTGTGTAGGAGCAGAGCACTTCATGGTCATGTAGATAAAGTATCTCCAGTTAGCAGAGCTGCTGTTCTCCAAAGTTCAGTTCCTCTTCCTGGGATGCTCAGAAGTACCTGTAAAGGAGACTGCCTGTGAGCACTGAGAACTTGCAGATGTGTTACTGGAGAAGGGTGTGCAGAATCTGGGGTTCACAATGGGTCAAGAGTGGCATTAGAAAGGCTTAAGTATAAACGGCAGTTTCTCCTGGGGTTGACCTGCCAGCTTCTCAGTTTCTTTCTTAGTGAAATGGGTTTACTAATACATTTTAGAAAGTAGACAGTGAGGATTATGTGATTAATGTTCCGCGTGGTATTTTGTGAATGCAAAGTGCCATCTATCTTCTAGATGAAACTGTTAGCAGGAATATATAAACCTGAAATGTAAGGATGCTGTTTCAGATTTGGTATTAGCCCTGGTCTGAACACTTTAATTTGAAAAAGTAAAACTGACTGTATATGGAATTCTCTTCTGTTTGTTTTTTTTTTAATTTTTTTTCTTTAAAAAGCATAGATCTTCTTACCATGTCATGCTGCCAATCATTTATGTTTAAAAATATGTTCCAATCATGTAATATCTGGCTTGATTACATTTTTCCATCAAGTTTGTGTTTTTATTTTCAAATGTAAGAAGCATCCCCCTTGCTGTCAAAACATTGGCTTTGTATTCTTTGTCTATTCAATGTGAAAGCAAGCGTGGAACTTACAGAATTTCCTCTACAAGGAAAAACATTTTTAAACCCCCTCCAATTTTTAAAAAAGACTTAAATACATGTGACACTGGAGATGACCTGTCTCCATGTGACTGACAGTTGTACCTGCACAAGTGGGCACAGCAGGCCCATACAGGATTGCTTTCTGAAGACTGGGTGCACTGCCCTCGGTGCTGCTTGGTGTGGAAGGAAGCCAGCTGGCACTGGGAGCAGCTCCTGGTTTCTGTGCCGGCCATAAGGTATTTTAAAGCCAAAAGATGTGACTGGGTAACAGAAGCCTTCTTTGGACCAAAGCAAGAGAGATTCAATCAACCAACTGGTTTATTTCCTTGCACTTTGCTCTAGGGTTTAGGGAACTAAAAGCTTATTCCCTAGTTATCATGTTGTATTTCCTGGGTGTTATTGGACGTATGCCATGTGTAGTTCTTACCTTGAGTGCTTTCATAGAGTTTTACTTGTACAGAGATGTCTCAGTTATTCTTTGGGTAGGTTTCTTAAGCAGCTTCCTTTACTATAGTTATGGAGGAAGAGAAGGCTTCATTGTAATACTGCTGGGTTTCAAGATTCATAATCAGTGTGGAATATCATCATTGTGTGCTACCAAAAAACAGGTATTTCATTGCTTCTCTGGTTAAAAGATTTGGTTTTAAAATGTTCTTTTCCATCTAGAGACTCGTGTATCTAGAAGAGGGTTTGACAGGCTTTTTTTTATTTTGTGCTAAGGAAGGGTAAAGTGACAGGGAGATGCACACTAGAGATGTCAGTTCATAGCATCCTGAACCTGGAATTGCTAATGAAGTCTCTTCTGTGCTTCATAGATGATATGCCAGTGCATTTCAGCTTCAAGAGAATAGAAGTACAAAGCAGTCAAGGGTACCTTCCTTATCACATAAAAAGAGAGGTTAAAAACACAAAAGAATAAGACTGTAATTCTGAATGGGAATGTTCTATTATTCATAAAGTATTTTGTTTCTGTAGAGAATGATATTAAAATATGACATTCAGATCTTATTACTCTTTTTGTTACTGTTGTGCTATGCAACTGTTCTGCAATAGGGGGCTTCTCCATTTGCTTAGCAGAACAATCCCCCTTTAGTATTTATTCCTAGTTTTTGGGTGTGGTAACAGAAGAAAGCTTTCTTGGGGTTTTGGCTATTTAAAAAAATGCATTATTTCTTGCTGCATCACTAACCAAACTGTTTGGATATAGGAAAGTGTTAGAACTCATGTACAAAAGTAGAAGCTAGTATTAAAATATATATATTTTTTCCTTAAGAGTGGTGATGTGCTATGGATGTATAGGACTCTTCACATGCCATTGTGGTATCATTCTCCCATCCTAACTGGTACCTCTTTAGAGAATTTGTGATCCAAATGGAGTACAGAAGTTGCACAATTGTATGATGGTAATTGTGGCTTCCAGTTAGGAAGAAGGGTTTTTCTCAAGAAGTTCCTCATTTTCTGTTTTATCTTATTTGTTCCTTTTCAATCTGACACTGTGATTGCTCACTGCATGCCTGAGTAAAGATTCGGAGAAATTCTTTTGTGCTATGGTACACTACCAGCCAATTAAAAAAATGCATAATGGTCAATGGAGGTAACTGATTTAGGTTCTTTAAGGGGAAAAACATACCTGAAATATTTCTCTCTAATGCGTCAATCAGCATTTGTAGCAGAGCTATCTTCGGCAAACTTATTATGTGATACTAGATAGAAAGCTGCAAGTTCATTATCAGTGCTGGTGAATGGAAATCAATTAGTCTTAGGCATAATTTCCTTCACTGAAAGGAAAGATGAAACTGTCCATTTTGTTTGAGCTTAATGAATTCACCATAAAGGGTCAAGAGCTGCAGTGCATGTGGTTGAGCAGAGGCTGCTGTAGGTGGAAATAGTATCTTCAGCTTCTCAATGCCACTTCTTTTTTTCTGCAGGGAAAGCTTTTATTATCCTCCCACCAGTATGCTGGTTGGATGAAAGCAGGGAATATTTTAAATGCGTGATTATGGATACAAAATTCTGTAGATGAGAGCATTAAGGAATTTAAGACAGGAAATCAAGGTGCTGGAAAACAGTGTTCCTATGAGCGCTCCCTCACATATGCGAACACACACATTGTCCCAAACCCCAAAATTTTGTCACATAAGCTAACTGTGGTCTCTATTTGACATGAAATCATAAATACTTATGGTTTATCAGGCTATCAGAAGGGGCATCTTACACGTGGATGTCAATCTTGTAAAAGATATAGCCTGTGTAATTGGCAGATTTTGGGTGCAGGAATGCTTTAGTACCGAAGTCTGATGTTTGAAACGAGGAAGTAACTTCATGGGCAGGTAAGAGGTCAGGTAGTAAATGCAGCACACGTTTTGGCATGGATGCTTGCTCCTTTAAGTACTTCAAATATTTCAATTTATTTTTTTAAAGTACATGAGTGTTTCCAGGATCGAAGTCCAAAGTAGTACAGGAAGAGAAATATGCATTTTTTTCTGAGTCCTTATGATCTCTATTAATAGCTCTTGTCCCCGATGATTGTAGAGATTTACATAACAGAGACGAATTGTACAAGAATCTCTGAATAAGAGCACAATATCCCAAATCTCCAGCTGAGAACTTCATTCCAAAATAATAGACAGTAGACAAAACAAGATTTTACTGCACGCGGTGGGCACAGGACCCTTGTTGTTTGCCACAGTGTTTAATCTGTTTCTTTCCATCTTCTTGGATGATAATTGGAATACCCAGCCTATGACTTCTAATAAGCTGCCAGTCCCAGGGTTAATAACAGACTACTTCTATAGATGCTTTGACGTTTTGTGTTTGGAATAAATAGTCTGCAATAGAAAATGTAGATCAAGACCTCAGAAATCAAATTGAGTAATTTTAGAAAGAAACGAGAGCAACAGAGACTGTTATTTACAATTACTGTTTCTCTTTGCACATTTTATCTCTGTTTCTTTTGTTAGATAAATGGCCATGGAGACAGATATATTTATCAGTTGAGACATATATGTGGTTCCTACAAATATATCTGCCATTCTGCGTGCTTGCATGCTCTCTCTTTCCCTGCTAAGCTATGTATCCTAGCAATCCAAAATGTAGCTAGGAATCTATGGCTGGCTTTGTATCTTTAATGTTTTTGATTTTTTGAATTTAATTATTTTCTAAAATCAAATTAGAAAAAATTATGGCCTGTGACAAAATAACTAGGAACAAAAATAGCAACCAAATTCACAACCTGTCTTATAATTTCATGAAACTTTAAATGAAGCCCCAAATGCTCAGTGTTTTGATGTAAGTCAGAAACTGGGACTTGTGGAAATGTACTGTGGGAAGGGCAGAGACAGAAAGAAAGCCTTGTATTGTTATCAGTGAACTTTCACATGAAAATAGTTGGTAAGGAATTATAGTTCAGTAAATTAAAATGTTGAAAAATAGTTTTGTAAATGAGCAAAAGCCAGACATGATTTTTCTGTTTTTGATTATTACGTATAACATGGTCAGGTAGCTCACATTCATGAGCTTTTAACAAACCGAGTTGTATTCATAATCAATGTTACCAGCAAAAGGATGTGCATTTTCCAGGGGACTAGAGCAAAACTAATGTAGCACTGCTTAAAAATTATCGTTTTGACTTTTGTGATAAAATAAAAGTGTCTGATATAAGATACAGTTTATATTATTTATCAAATAAAAGGAAGGTAATGCAGAAAATCATTCTTATGAGGCTGGATGGGCTTTGATTCTAAGTTGTGCTGGTAAAGCAAATAATACTGGTGTAAGATTTCTGTGTATCCGTTAACTTGGTATCACATGTCACTGTGAGTATTGTTGTCAGCGGTCAGGATGAAACACCGGACTGCTGGCAATCAGCTTTGCAGGTGATACAGCCCACAGAGACAGAAAGGACAGTTTTCTAACATCAAGCACTCTGGGCACAGTACCTAATTCAAGTGTTAGAAATCAGGTCTGACTCCTGGAATTGGCACTGCTTCCACAGTTTGCCTGCCTGGCTCCTGTCCCATTCCTCTACACTATAATTCAGCACAAGCTCCTGACATTGCCACCTTTTTCTGCTTTCTGCTTTCCTCTGTTGCCCCACTGCTGCTTGCTGAAGGCAGGAATTGATGGCTTTGCCATTCATCTGGAGTCTGTCAGGGCTGGATCTGTGGGTCTTTAAAAGCCCAAGGCAGCCTGTTCTTCCTTGATCAGAGAGCAGTTCTAGCGATAACACCAGGAACCGGGTAGGATACCCTGTTTTCTGAGATAAGTCAAAATCTTTGTTCTGTGCTTTTAGGGAAATGTGACTCCATCGCCCAGCCCTTTATTTCACACAGGTCAGCCCTGGTCACTGGCAGTCATCGAGGCTGAGAAGAAATGCATAATTCCAGAGGCAATTTATCCTGGTTATTCGAGACAGCTGCCATAGGACAGGGAAATTGCATTCTGGAGAAGTCTCTCTCTTTCCCCTGGGGACAGGTTTAAACTAGATTTGAACATATTTAAACTATCCTAATGTTTAGCTGGCTAAGGTTGGGTGAACTGATCCTAAGGAATAGCAAGAAACATGGGGGGGAGCTTTATGACTCTCATGTTATCTCATCTAAAAGTGCATTTTCCCTTGGCTTGCCCTACAGCATCTCTTGAATGAGATTTCTCTTTTTCAGCATCTTGAGAACTTTTCTCCACAGGAAGCTTCTTGGGCTGTTGCTGCAGTTTGAAACAACTGCTCACAGCTCCTTCCCCCACAGATAGCAGTGAGGCTTTCCCTTCCACGTGTCAGGAGGTCAGCAATAGCTCTTGGCCCTCTCATTGAGAACAGCGTTATCTGAGAGGAATATACGTTGCTCAAATCCTGAGATGCACATAGCAATTCCTAAAGAATTGAGGTCTATGTGGCTCTACAGGGATGTTTAAAGAAGACAAAGGAAAAAAGTAGTTCCCCTACTTGTGAAGTTGTGGGCTGCTGTCAAGTAATGTCTAAAATCCACTGTCACGTGACAGGTTTTATGTTTAACTGGTGGGACCCTGAAGATATGGCAAGGCAGCCTGCTGTTATCTGTCAGAGTGAGGTGCCAGCTACTTCACGTGCCTGCCCCACACCGCTTTGCTCCAGAGTAACTGCTTGCCCTGGTGAAGGCACTGCACACCTAATGTGTTTGTATCATCAAACACAGGGAGTGTGCTACAAATAAAGTGGTGGCTAAGAAGCCTTTGATAGAGAGCTGTACTTGTGAGTTATAATTTTCTCTCTGATCCCCACGCAATTTAATCTGAAGTCATTATGTAAAGAAACTGCTGGCTTTCTGTCAGGAAGGCCGGCTGTGAGGAGCACTCATTAGAATAGCAGAAGGAGCAGTGACACCCAGGGTGTTTGCTGCCCTCCTCCTTTCCTCCCATGGAGAGGCAGAGCAAGCGTGCCTGTGGCTGGCTCCTACCTTATGCTGCTTCAAAGGAGATTCTTTGAAAGTCTCTTATGCCAGACTTCTGTAGAGAGCTAAATATGCAGATAAAAGTTAACTGAGAGCACTGTGTGACACTGGGCTCTGGTATGTGTTTATTCTATAAATGCAGAAGCCCCTGGGAAGCAGCACCTAATGGAGGTGGAGCTCTGACAGCCAGGTCAGAGGGCAGCAGCTGCCCTGGAGTCCAGATGGATGCATGGCCCCAAGTTCTTGCAGACCAGCTGAGATGTGTTTACTTACCTCCAGGAGTCATTCCAGCCATATGAGCTTTTAATTATTTGCTATTTGTATGTTTTAGATGCTCAATGAGCAAATGTTGCATGGAGCAAGGTGTAAATGTTTTTTTAAAAACTGTGTTTAGTCAGTCCTCGATGCTCAGTAGTCAGGCAATCCAAGTAGCAGTCAGGTAGAGAGGTGGCAAGTTATGCTGCCCTAGAGCCATGCAGACTTATGTGAAAATGTCCTACTTATGCAAATAGATCATAAAAAAAAGGATGGAGTCTGGCCTCTGGCGCATTTAATAGCATTCTTAGACTTTGCCAGGCAAGTGTTGCTTCCTGCCTCATGCTTTTGATAGATGGAAAGTTACTGCTAATGCATTTTTAACTCTGAGTATTGTAGTGAAAATGTCAGCGGCTGAAATGCATTCCCTCTTCCACGCATGTTGGCTCCTTTAACATGTCAAATGCCGCTAAGTAGATAAAAGGAGTGTCGCAATGAGATGAATCTACTCATAGCATCCCTTTATGGACTCAGTTCCTTCAGCGTCCAGCATTTCTGATACTAAGTGATCCATTGTGTTCAAAGAGCCGGGCTCTTTGAAGGCCAGAGGTGACCCAGGTTCAAGGCTGGAAATAACCTATTCCTCTTCCACTTGACTCCAGGCTGCGATTGGTGCTTTGGCTCCCAGATCCCTCCAGATTACACAAACTGCAGTGAATCTCTCTGTACTTGGTGATGGCAAAGCATCAGCACAGCAATGCACGTAGTCAACAGCAGCTTTTATCAACAGACTTCTGCTGCCTCAGTGCTTCTTAGAGCTTCCTGTGGCACTGCCTAGGGTGGGTTAGAGTTGCAGCTGTGACAACAAATGCCCAGGCAGATGTGGCAGGTCATGCTGATGCCTTTAGGTGTAATTTGGACTTGAAAATCCCACACAGTGAGAGATTGGGTCGTAAGTGGAAATATTAAAACGTGCCATTATAGCATGGCAAATATGTGTGAAATACTTTAGAAAGAAACATAAGGAGCAATTTATGTTTCTGTATTATGACTGTACAGACTTTGAAGTTTTGGAGGATATGCGTAGTCTGGGATTTGGCATTACTTAGGAGCTATGTGAAGTTCCAGGGGCCCCAGGAAAATCTACTGTGGCACTGGTGAAGCAGGAGCAGGTGTCGCCTCACTCCCACTGTGCCATTCTGCTGCCCTCTCTGCTGCTACATGGCTCAGTGTGGGCAGGCATCCCAGCTCCCATGTGGAGCATTCCATGCTCTTGAGGAGCAGCGCTCTGCTTTGCTTGCACCAGCGGTGATCCATGTCTGTGTGCTTTCCTCCGTGCTGTGTGTGCTCTGCTCAGTGTGCCTCACTTTGTGAAGATGTGGGCCTTGTTATTCAAAGCAGACAGACGTGTTCCTAAATGCATTTGTTATTAAAGATCTCCATGGGGATTATTTAAAATCCTACCCATCAAAGACCTGTTTATCTCCTCTCTTGAGCAAATGTTACACTTGATTTTTCTGCGTACCTGTGATGTGGCGTATTTTCTGCTGTCTGCCCTTTTCCTGCTCAAGTCCTCACTCATGTATTACTTAGAAAAATGTTTCATTTATGAAAATGAGCTCCTTACATCCTTGGTTTAGAGCAGACATTGTTCTGCAGACATTCCTGGATTCACAACACTGCCTGCTTTTGATTTAGCTGAAGCTAAATCAGTAGTCTTATCTACTGGCTTGTGCTGTGACACGGGGCCTTGTGGGGAGCAGCAGTGGGGAGAGAAGGCTGACGTGTAAATATTCCAACTTAAGCATTCACTGAAGCATTTTCTTGATTCAGAGCCCTCCAATCTCATAGTATGTGATCTGTGTGCTGAAGCTGTGCCAAGCAAATATTTACTGTTACTCTGCGGCAACTTGGAAAATGTAAAAAATTCACACATATTGTGAGAAGTAGCATTTTTTTTAGAACACCCATCACTGAAGGCCGTGCTCTATTAGTAAAGTGGTACATTTTGCACTGTTGTAATTGGGATTCAGCTCAGAAAGCATTTTCTCAGTAGTCCCATGTCACTGGAATGGCTTACCTAATATTCAGCTTCAGTCCCATCAATTTATAAACCTTTAATGAGAACACATTTCATGATGTCAGTATTTTTAAAGTAATATAATTTTCCTTTCTTTTTACTGATTTTTAAATATCCTCTGTTTTTCTAGCAGCCTTTGTTTAGATGTAGAACATAGAGTGACGTAACGCATTTCTGGCACAACTGTCCAATGTAAAAAGATTAGCTTTGGTACTGAATTGCTTTCTTACTCTTTTAAAAAGAGTACACATGGATAAGGTTTACGTTGCAAGCACCACTGGTTGTATTCATTTGTCTGCAACCTGCTTTGCTAAATTAGATTATGACATATTCTTAGTAGAGCTTCCTTAGGAAATAATACTTGTGCAGTACACCTCTTCTTTGAACATGTTTTATTTCCTCTTCCTCCCTGTTCCCGTCCCTTGTCAAACGTGTGCAGCTTTGGAGCAGGGGCTGCTCCTTGTTCTCTCTGTGCAGAACCTGGCACCTTGCTGCTGGTTTTGCTGAAGGGCTGTGTATTTTCTAGTGCAGATGAAAAATAACTGATTTTGATGATGAACCATTCCATCCACCTTCGAGCTGAGGGAGAAATTGGGTTCAGATCCAAGCATCCCCTGGAGCCTGCATACTCTTTGACGCTATTAACCAACGCTGATGGGAAAGTGATCTCAAGCAGTGAGAAGTGATGGGGGGATATTGTGCTCTCAGAGGTTCCCTGGTAACTGGATGGAGAAGTTTGGATGCAGGAGGCAGACTCTAAATGTTTTCCCTCCCCTTCTCTGTCTTTACACCAGTAAACTGTGTAGTCCTTAGGAGTGGAAACCAGCGCAAAGGGAGACTGGAATTGGAGCTTGCAATGGCAAAGGCCATTGCTCATTGAAATGCAGTGCAGGGAAGCAGTCTGCTCCTGTCCAGGCCAACATTTGGGGAAGCTCTCACCATGAGGAAAAAAGATCATTTTAGTAATCTTTACAGAAAGTCCTTTTACTTCATGTAATTCCATGATAATAAGTACTTTGGAGGAGGATCTAACCTTTGAGTGAAAACAACCCCGTAATAATTTTTAGGAACAGTGCATACCCACTGAATTGTGAAAATATGGGGATTAGTCTGTAGGTCTTAAACCTTAAGGAAATACTTGGGAGATGTATAGGCAGCTTAATCTAATCTAAAGGGTGAACATGGTTCTAAATGTATTTTCTAGTGAGCTCTGTCCTTTTAGGAGCTGTAGAGAAAATTGCTTGACAAGCTAATGGGATTAGCCAACCACATTCAAAGGGTTACAGTCCACCATGGAGTAGCTAATCGAGTAAGATGGATATTTCTAATATTCATCGCTTTAATTTTTATTTTATTAAGTATGTAAAGCTCAGTGGCTGCTTGGAAGGGAGCTTGAGGGCCTCCTGAGGGAAGGATTTTTAGGGTATAAGAAGCCACTAAAACAAAGAGAGAAGAAAAGTGTCTTGAGAGTTTTTATCACACTATACGTATTTAGATACGTAAATACATTACTCAGCTAGACAGTGTTGTCTAACTGGGATGATGTCATTGAGGGAGGTGACAAAAGTTACTTAGGAGGCTAGCTATTGAAATAGGAATCCTAATTAAAATTATATGAAAATACAGCTGTTTTCTAAATTTGCAACTGTGCTGCTGAGAAGACACCAGGTATGCAGACTGCAAACTGAATTTTCTTGCAATGCTTCTGGCAGTGTGAGAAGTAGCTAGTGTGTACCTCCTGCCCCATCTTCCTCTCCACCCTGTCTTCTCTGTGGCCTTGATTTCTGAACAGAGTGGAGGTGTCGGTCCATCTCTGTTTCCACATGAGCATCAGTTCTCAGTCTAGGTGAAAGTGTCAGTATTTCTCTGCAGGGCATGAGATTGAGATTGTCGTACTGCCTGAATTGTATGGAACCAGCTGAAAACGACTGGCCTTGGCCAAGGCAGAATGTACAGCAGTCATTGATACCAGGCTGAAAGCAGGTTCTGACCTAACAAGCTTCCAGTCTGAATTATTTCAAATCTTTTTACAGTTTAGTAAGTTATCATAGTTAATAGCCACTTGGTCAGGGCCAGCAGTAAGTGTAGAGAAGAAAACCCCAGGTGCCAAACATTTTTTCTTCCTGATGTCATGAATGAACCTTTCCCACATGTGCAGTGTGGATGGGCAGAACTGGAGGATGTCATGGCAAGCATGTAAAATAAAAGAACTTCCCCACAGGTAGTTTCCTCTGTTCCTTCCCAAAGCTCTGAGTGGGGAAAACACCTGTGGCTGAGTAAGCCAGAGGGCCATGCTTGCGCTGAGGCACTTCCCACTGGGCACTGAACTGGGAAGGCTCCCAGCAAAGGTGAGGGTAGCTGAAAATGAACATTCATTCTTCATGGGAGATGTTACCTATCCAAGTAAGAATTGAAACAGACATGCGACAAGCTTTAGGAAAAGGAAAGCAGATTTAAAGAGTCTTCAAGAGGCACAAAGGCATAAGATGTCATCCTGATAATGAACATTCCAACATTTCCAAAGATGGTGGGGAATTAACCCCATTAACCTAAAGGGAGGAAGCACGTGTTGATAAATATTTACTCTCCTTCTGGTATTTAAATATGCTCTTATTTGCATAGCCAACTGAAAGCTGTTCTGTGGGGATTTTGTAGCAGTCATATTAATATTAACTTCGTGTCTTTGTTGCTTTATTTTATTTCTTTGAAACAAGTAGTAAATTTACCATTGCAAAATTGAGATTTTTTTTCAGTTGTAAAATTTATCTCAACTCATTTGTCATGAAAATTTGCCCCTTAGGACTAGTTTGAACAGTATCCCAGGTGTTTAATGTTGTTCACCTAATGAAGGCACAACTCATGAAAACAACTATTGAACTGTGGTACACTTCATGAATACTGAGGAGACATTCAAATTTAAAATGCATGTAGTAGTAACTGGGTCTATAAACTGCTTCTCCCGAAGCCTTGATGCTCTATGCATATTTCTCCATGTGCACATTTTTCACTTGCATGTTTTTAGATTTTCAAAGACAGTTTGTATGTCTCCATTTAGCTTCATCGAGCTGGAGAGAGTGCAGTTATAATTAGTTTGGCCATGGAGGGGTTGGCAGATTTTTTGTGAAATACTGTAGTTCATAAAATGCCTTCCTAGTCACATTTCTGTCCTCTTTTAAATCAGAGGAGATGGATCATAGTGGGATGCAAATAATGTAGTAGAAGAGGTAAAGAGCAAAGAAAGGTTTTTACATCCAGGTGCTTGGGCTGCTGTGCAGTAGTTACATGGAGATGAGGTGTGAACATGGGTGGATTAGGAGAAAATGGCTGAAAAATGAGAAAAAGGAAATTTCAGAAAAGCCTGATGTCATTGCACCTCTGAGAGGGGAAGGGAATCAAATAGAGGGTCTGTGCATTCCTGGGAGAACAGCTTCTGCACAAATGCACTGAAGGGATGCTCCAGCAGAGCCATAGGGGCTGGGGCACCTACCCAAAAGGTGTCTTTGAGGGGAGCTGCCTTTAAAATGTGATGTCCCCTGGGAGCTACAGCTCTGTCAGAGCCAAAAAAACGAAGTCCAGGTTACTGGAATGAAATACATGAAGTTGCCTCCACCCTGATGACAAACCCCTGTTGTTGTTGAGGGTTTTTGTTTGTTTGTTTGTTTGTTTGTTTTGTTTCTTTTACAGCTTCATTTTATTGTATCTGGCCCACATGCAGGAGTTTTCCTGCTCTCTTCGCCATGCTGATGTTACTTAGCTCTGCTAAAAATGTGCATCAGCATTTGCCATGCACAAATCATTATGCAACTTGATTAGAAAAATTCAACTTTTTTCTAATTTTCTTTCTGGTTGAAATTTAAAACAGAAGTTTGCAACAGAGTGAGAAGCATTGGTGGTTTCATTTAATTCTCAGAATGGCCTATTATTAGACTTACTTCGAAATTTAGACTGGCAAGAAAATAAGAGCTCTGTTCTGGGGGGGAAAAAAAAAAACAAAACCAACCGAAGTTGATGTCCTTCTACTTGGTGTTCCTGAAGTGGATGTTGAATTTCTCATTAAAAATCTCTCTGAGCATGTAACCGAGCACAGAGCAGTCAGAGTACTCCAAACAGGAGAGAGGTGTCTGTGCAGAACTACCACACTCCAAATGAATGCTCTAATCCCTGAACTGCTGCCTGCTCTAAGATTGCTCAGACTCTGGAGTCCTTTTATAATTTATGTATGCGTGTTTTAAACCAGGAATTGTCTTATAACCCTTACAGATCTTTTATTATATTTTATTTTTTAGAAAAGTAATATTTGCCTATGAATGAACACTGACTACAGAAGAAAAATAAAAAGGAATGCCAGATAGCTCTACTTTTCAACTTTTGGTGTATCTCGAAATAGCTTCAGCCCTCATTCTGCTCTGAGATCTGCAGTGCACATCTCTGCTCTGATATGCTGCTCTCTCTGTACATCCTTTATTTTTAGTGAAATCAGTGGGAGGTCAGAGTATGTGGGACTGCAGAATCCTCCATCTTCCTTGCTGATCTGAGACTTGGATTTTTTTTCTGTTTGAAATGGATGTCCTGCTGCAATATTAAAAATAGCTGTGGAAAAAAAAAAAAAAAAAAGAATTCTTGTTGCAGTCCAGTGGTCAGTGTTTTGCATTTGGCTCTCTTTATTGCTGCCTGATTGACAAGTAATGATGAGCTCCTGATTCTAGTTGGGTTTTTTGTGCTTTTTCATTTCTATGTTGAGGATCATCATATATGAACACTGCACGTTGTGCCACCCATGCCATGATCCCTTTGGCTGAGGTACAAGAAGATTTTTTTTAATTTACAGGGTCCCAACTATTAAATTGCAGATCCTGTGGGCAATCCTAAGAATTTTATGCGACGTATGTTGCAGTGGTGGGATGCAAAATGGAGTTGGTTAAGAAATCTTATTTTCAGATCGAATTTCTTAGGTATTATGTTTGAAAGCCAGACACTTAACATCATTTTAATGCAGTTTTTGTGTCTGAATTAGTATAATAAATGTCAGTGTTGAATAGAATAAGGTCACATTTTACTACTTTGACCAAAAGTGTAATCTTCCAAGATTCAGTTTTATTACTATTATAACAGTCATGCTGAATAAGGTCACCAATATTTCTTTCAGTATGAAGTAATATATGAAAACAGAGTTTATACCAGCTTTATTCTCTGCAGTCTGAATTTGTGCTGTGAGATGTATTGACAAAGATCTACCTTGGGTATATTTGCATTTAGCTCTGGGGCTGGTGTTGCTGTAATAGTGTGTTGGTTAGCTTATGCTCATTAGGGCCTTAGTCACTGCGAAGAAATGAGCCTTTGAGGTTTGTACTCCTCTACTTCAAAGGAAAAAGGGCATTTTCTTCAGCGGTATAGATATTTAGTCTG
The DNA here is from genome assembly GCF_905368555.1 of Meleagris gallopavo. Lineage (NCBI taxonomy): Eukaryota > Metazoa > Chordata > Aves > Galliformes > Phasianidae > Meleagris > Meleagris gallopavo. Next base: position 12,164,820 of record NC_139417.1, on the reverse strand, counting down.
AAAGGCGCAGCTATACACTGCACAGCATGATGAAAATGATCTAGCTTTTGCATACGTACACTTTGGTTGAATAACAACAGTCACCAACAGCGCCAGATTTCAAAGGTAAATACATCAAGCATACATATCAAAATCTATGTGTGCCCTGTCTGCTTAAACAGTGATATACTGCACCAATCTTTAAAGCTGAAGTAATTGGACACCTACCTGCATATTTACATTGCCTGACATGGTGTTACAACTGCTTTTTTTTCGTGGCTCCCAAAGTGCATCTGTAAAAGAAGCAAGAGACACCCTTCATTTCCCATCTGAGAGAGGGACTGTGCTCCAAGGAGACCTTCTCCATTGCTCTCTGTTGAAACTATAGCTCTAATGATTTTCTTCTGTTGGGATTTCTTCTTGTTTGTAAAGAATTCCTTATGAATTTTTATTATGTGACGATGAAATGCTACTCGATTTGTTATCTTGTATACCCGATTTCCTTAGAGAAAAGTCACCAGGTTTTTTTGGAAATTGAGAGTGAAAAAATGCAGGGGTTAAAAGGTTATGCAACACCCAGTGCTCTACTAAATTATGTAAGGCAAAAATATTAAATAATAATCTATTCCTTATTGTATGCAGTCCAGAGAGTATATGGAGCAGGGATGGAATCCAAGGTTCATTCTTCTCTACTTTTTGTTGTTTTCTTTTAAGCATTCTTTTAGGTAAAAGAAAAAAGTTGGTATCTTACTATTGCAGAACTTTTTTGCTGTTTTTTAATGTCAAGGGTTAGCATTTCTGAATTGTAAAACAATTTTATAAAGCTGAAATACCAGCATCACTTCTGCTTTCAGCAGATTTGTTTGCAAAACAAACAGCATCAGTGTGCATCTCCTGTGCTCAGTCAGGGTCTCCTTTAGCTATCAGAGGACATTTGTGTGCCCCATGCCAAAGAAATTGGGCTTCAAATCCTGTTTCACATCTGTAGAGGGACTTGGATCCATGCAGACATCTACTTCTTTGGTTAAATATATGTAAGGTAGCATGTAGCCATGTTTGGCATTCTCTTTGCATGTGCCAAAGGCAGGATGAGTGATCCAGACACACTGTCACCTGCCCAGCTTCTCTGTGGGAGAAGGGTGCTGCCAATGCCCCAGCTGTCCAGCTGGCCCATCCACGTTAAGCTCTGCTTTGGATAAACAGTTTGTGAGAGCCTTCTGCTTGAGGAGAATGAATCAAGGTAAAACCATTTTCCTGACATCAGCTCCTGCAATGCTTTACTTGCTGTTATGTGCAGATTTATTCTTCTGCATTGTGCTTGCAGTTGTGGGAGCATTTTGTTCTCTGATGTATTCAAAACATCGTTTAATGAACTTAAACTTCACCTTTTGGGACTCATGTTTCTGGAAAATCTTTAAAGCATGCAAACTGGAAATAGGTATGGACGTGAAGACATGCAACCCAGAGAGAGTTCTCTGGTTATTGGGAATTTTTTTTTTGTGTCTGTGGCAGTTTTGGAAATATTGTCCCTAAAGCGCAATTGTTTTGTGACTACAGGTATCAAGGCAGAAAAATAATTTTTAAAATGGTATTTTAAGGAGATATTCACTTCTCCAGTAACCAGAGAATCATAGAATGGCTTAGGTTGAAAAGGGCCTTAAAGATCACGGGGCTCCAACCCCGTGCTGCGGGCTGGCTGCCCCCACCAGCTCAGGCTGCCCAGGGCCCCATCCATGGCCTTGAGCACCTCCAGGGATGGACACCCACAGCTCTGGGCAGCTGTGTCAGTGATTTCCTGCTTTGTTAAAAGTGAATTACTTTTGTCCTGTAGGTTGTCCTACAGTGCACTTGGGAGATTGTAGATGTTTTGATATCTGAGTTCTGAACAAGGAAGCACGCTTTGTGTTTCAATGCACGTACACATCTATATATCTATAGCTTACACAAGTTTAAAGGAAATCAATTAGCAATTGACTATTGCAGAGCAATGGTGATAGCATCTAGAAGCGTGAAGAGTTTTTGAAGTCTGAGGAAATCTTCTGCATTCTCCAGTACTTGTTGAGGTCAAAACGAGTGGGAGAGGAGGAGCATCCTATTTACAGGGTTTTATTGTTTCGGGATTAAAAATGCAGTTTGTGTAATTAAGAGGAGCAGAGGGATTATCTAATGTTTCCATATCTAAGATCTGAAAAAGGCAGAGCTTCTGACAAGGCATCCTCTGGGTGGGCCCCATGGCTTCAAGCTCTGCTCCAGTTGACCTTCAATGGTGCTGGAAACTCAGCCCTTCCATGGGGCCTGGGATGCAAGGCCTGGTTGCTGGGGCAGAGTGGTACTTCTCTGCCTGGGCCTTGCTGACTGGAAGGTTCCAGTGAAAACAAGCAAGAGGCCCAAGGGCAAACACACTCTTGAACAACCTGAAAGAAGGTTTAAAATGTGTAAAACTACTCAACTTTGACCATCTTTTTTCTGCAGCAGAGCATGCTGCTTATTTTATTCAAACATTGGTTCTGTGTTCCTTTCATTGGAAAACATTAAATTATTCTAAGTAATATGTGAGTGTTTCATGCATTTTGTAATACTTTAGGTCATGAAGGTTGCCAGAAAGGCTGGTGTTTTACTTTCAATTTTAGGCCTCTGGATGTCTTCGCTGTTGCCATGGGAGGTTTAGGTGTCAAAGTTGTGCTGCACGTGCAGTGTCAGCTCTCTTCCTCTGAGCGTAGGCTGGAGCTCCATCTTCCATTCTTTTAATTGGTATTAAAGGAGACAGCAGCAGTCTCACAGCTGGCATCTCATTTCATCAAAGCAGTGATAAACTTTATATTCAAAAACTTCTTTCACTTCAAAATCCTCTAGGTTTGGTGACAAATGTTGGGATATATTTGCATACAAATCACTTTCTTCCAGGAAAAGTCTGGGTTTTTTTATTTTTTTTATGCTTTCTAAACATAGTTTGTCTGAAAGTTTTATGAGCCAGTTCTTTGTTTTCGTTCTCAGTCTGATGAGCTTCTTCTGGAAGAGAAGAGATTGAAACAACATTAAATTGCCTTTTGGTTCCTCTTCTGAGAACATCCTGAGTGTGTTTTGCTACAGAATAATTCCAATTCCCTCTTACAGTTTTTTGGCTTCTTTTCTCTTTCAGTAATTTTACTTATCCTGCACTTATGAGTAAGTAGTACAAACATAATTGGGTCTGGCATCATGACTGCAAGGCTTATTTTAAATTGTTCGCTATTGGTTTAAGATTTTTTTTTAATTTGTTTCAAAAGGTTAGGTTTTTTACTCAGTAACTTTCCATATTAATCAAATGTCTTAAGAAAGAGATAGTAAAATAGAAATTTTATCTTTTTTTTTTTTTTTTTAATCTAGCTTAAAAGAGTTTAATATTCTCTGACTGAAAATCCTTCATATAGGCACAGTTTTATCTCTTGGTGGCTAGTTGTAGAAACATCTCAGCCTGATCTATTGTATTCTTGGACACCATTTTATCTCCTCTGCAATTGACTTTGTCTGTAGTGGAACCAACGTTCTTTTTATCACCCATAGTCTGATCTTCAAGTTTTCACCTTCAAAAGCACAAACATCCTTCGGCTGGCTGGTAGCTCGAAATGATTTATAACTGAGAAGAACTTTGAAGTTTCTATAAACAACCAAAAAGCAGGGGTTTTTTGGTTGTTGTTTTTTTTTTTCTTCTTTTTTTTTTTCCTGCCTTTCTTAGTTATACGGCTGTTAGTTTGCTGCTTCCACTTATGTATCTCTTGTGGCTTCCGCTCTGTATCAGTGATATGCAGCCTGGAATGATTCTGCCACCCGTTTCTGAGTGGCCTGTTGAGAAGCATGAGACAATCATGCAAAGCTGAGAGAAAATGATTTCCAAGTGTTTTTCATACCAGTGGCAAGTACTGGCACAGGATTGCATGTGAACTGTAGGTAGGCAGATTCAAGAGAATTCTGCAGAGATGGTGTGTTTCATTTCCAGAGCAACCTGCATGTGCCTGGCTTTTATAAGACCATTTTGTAGCAGTATCTGCCGCCATCCCTGCCATGTGGCAAGGTCACTGGGTGATTCACATCCAGCAGCTTAACAAGAGGAAGCTGAACAAATGACAGAGGAGATGCTTTCATGTGGAGGAGTACCAAATGTTCCTGCTCTTTAAGCCCCTAGATATGGGATAGCTACTTTGTGACCTTTGGAAAGAGAAAGACATCCACTTTTCTCAGCAAGACCCCTTTGATGGTGATCATAAACCCCCATGAAACTCTGTATGCTTCTAATTTAAGAAAGAAACACTTGGATTATAAAATGTATTTGCTGAAACAAAGTTCATGATACCAAATTCAACACTGTTTTTCTCCATAGCACCCAGGATGAGGTTGGAGTACTGTCATCTTTCTTTGTTGTTCTTTTTAAAAAAAAAAAAACAAAAAAACATTGATAACATGTCAGATTTAAACTCTGTTTTCTTCACTTCAAGGAACTGTCTGCTAGGAACATATGCTTGTAACATATTGTTATGATCAACTTGTATTATGGTAACAAGGAGAGGTCCAAAGCATAGATCAGAGCCCAGATCTTGGCGGGTATGTAGACTTGCAGTGATACGTTAGCACGCCTTGTTCTGGTGAGATTTCTGGGCCTTGTGATCCCACATTGTTTCCAACGCTAGCAGAGGAAATACCCATTAAAGAGGATGAGGTGAGATGTAAAGGGATAAGGGCCATAAATCAGGAGCTTGCATTGAGGGACCTTGGCATAAAGCACCTGGTAAACTTTGAACCCTGTCCTTGCACTGTGGAGCTTCATTCAGAGTGGGGGGATTATAGAGTTTCCATTTGAGCCTACACAACTGGAACTGGATAGATTGGAGAGGAACAGGGACTGGGAGGAAGGAGAGCAGGCTCTGGTCTCTTTACTGAGTAGAGACCCACAGGGAGAGACACGGGACATCTTATCTCTGCAAGCAGCTTTTCATACCCCTTTTTCAGTTGATTTTGCATTGATCTCACAGCTACAAGACATACAGGATTTGCCCTTGTAAGTTATGTGACATCAGCCTTGCAGGAATTTTTGTCATACTGCATCTGATGGGGTTCAGTGCTTGTATGAGAGGGCAGGTAGGAGGGAGGACATGTCCTCTCCCCCTCTCTTCTTTGAGCTAAGCATGCTCTGGTTCTGGATTTGCAAATCATTATAATGACAGACCGTGACAATAAAAAGAGCCATGAAAATAGATCATGCAAAGAAGGCCTGGATTAAGGAATCCCCTGGTACTCTAGGACATGATAAAACCCCACTAAGTCAATAATCTGTGCATTAAGAACTGCTCTGGTTATGTAAAGGAACTAAAACAGTCTGTTTTTCTGAGTGAGTCAGAAGAATTGGTAGCTTTGCTGTGTAATGACGTGATAAAGAGGGCTTGCTCTTTGGTAGCCCTCACAGTCTAACTTGATTTACAGATCAGATCTCTGTTGATGACAGTAGAAAAACTGTAATGGTGCCAACGACCGTGTCTAAGAGAGTCTCAGTTGTGTCTTTATTCCAAGTCCACAGAAAGGAAATAATAAAAACAGATAATCACATTAAAGTAATGGTTTCAGATGACACTCACACAAAATAAGGTTATTCAGAGTTAAACTGCTACTTTGTCTTCCTGATTCTCCTGTGCTTGAATATTGCAGGAGTCCTGAATGAGGGTATGAATTTATGTACCGTGCATGCTGAAATGCTTAGCTATGATGATCTGAGCTGGGAACAATGAGCATTAACAAGAAAAGCATCTACTGAGGCTATCATGATGCAGGGTTCTGTTGTCCTTATCAAAGAGGGTGTATTATGCGAGTGAAAACCAAGGAGGAAACCTCCTTTCTGATTCCCTCCTCTCTTATAGCATTCATCATCTCGGGTGCTTTATCATCTCTGCTTGAGTTTTATGTTGTATTTAAAAGGAGTGTTTTGCACACTCTACATCCGTTTTACATTTTCTCAGCTTTAAGTATGACATCCAAAACTGACTCCTCTGGCAGGTGAGGGAAAATGTATCTTTGGGAGCGTTTTGCCCTTACAAATGCACTTTTTGTGAATGTTCTTGTAGATATCAAGCTTTTTGTGTTCATATCAAACAGATATGAAATAAATTGTCAAAATTAAGCAGCTAAGAGTTTGTGGCTTAAAATAATTTCTTTCAATGATGGACTTCCTCTGAATCTCAAGTGCTACACAGGGTCTTTGATATTTTCACCCCACATTTGCCTTTACTGCAGCAGAGTGAAAGCTGATTCCCTACTTTGCATCACTAGCTGTTGTAACCCTCATATATATAAACTGCAGAAGAGGCTATTGTTATAATCTTCTTTATTTTGAAATATCTCCACCAGACTCTAATTTAATTTCCCTTATTTACCATCTCTGTGTTCCCTAACTGTTAGCATATCTAAGGGTGACCTTCTGTCTACTGAAAGCATGGGGGAGTGTGTACATGCTCCTGTGCTTCACTGGTGAATAATGTGAAACTCCTTGGGATGACAATAACACTATTTTCCATAGGTTCTTCTAAACAACAAAGTAGTAGTAACCTTTGCAAAACAATAATAGACCCTTCCACTTGCAGAGTCATTTCTTTGTTATGCCCATTTCAACTGCATGTTAGCCTATGTGGAAAAGGTATTCATCTAGGTCCTTATTGTGGACTAAGTAATAGCATTCAAAGGAACTGATTGAATGGCTCTGGCAGAGTTATATTTAGGTGCAGTAGTAAAGATGAACACACAATCTTGCAAAGACAAGGGATTGCCTTTCTGACTTGCAAGTGCACTAAACTCATTCATAAAGCTGATAGAAAGGTCTCTTTTTTTTTTCAAAATGTTTCTGCAGGTGCTGATGTTCTGAATGCTAAGACATTCTTGCAAGAGACATAGAAAACTTTGTTTCTTTGTTTGAAGTTTGTTTCTCTCCTTTATATTTTAAGCTTATTCTAATCTCCTGGAATTATCTGGAACAGCATAGCCTATCCTGTTGCTCTACAGCAATATCAATAACATTGTCTGTAAAATATGCCATGAGAGCTTTCAGTTTAAGAAGATGCACAATCCTCCATTGACTTTAATTCAAGCTGTTTTGTGAACTCCTCAACAGAACTAAGTAGAAAACCACTTCTGAGAAATTAATGGGAATCAGTTGTCTTATTCCTTTCAAAAACTTTGAAAATCCCAGCATACATCACAGTATTCTTTGAGGAATACATTTACTGTAAGATAGTCTGAATTATCCAAATTCAGTTTTCCAAAACTCCCTGTTATTCATGTTCCTCATTAGCTATCAATTACATTCAAAATTACCTTCATTATTTGAATCCTTGATTATCCAAGCCCATTCTTTGTCCCCAGTGGTACTCCAGTAATTGATCTTGTACTGCATTCCTCCCGCTGATGCTTCACTGGCTATGAAATGAAGGTACTGTTGGTCTAGCATGTGCTACCAGAAGCATGTCTTTCTGCATGCTGTTCAGCACAGACTTAGTGCACCATTGCAAAGGGTATGTGTAAGTGGTGTCACACTGGAACAGGTTGCCCAAGGATATTGTGGATACCCCATCCCTGGAGGCTGGATGTGGCTTTGGGCAGCCTGGTCTGCTGGTTGGTGACTCTGCACACAGCACTGGGGTTAAAACTAGATGATCATTATGGTCCTTTTCAACCCATTCTATGATTCTCTGGCTGTTTTTCCAGCTGTCTTGTACATTTATAGATGATGTACATGCATGGATAGCCCTGTCTAACTGTGAGTGGTTTTGTCATTTATTTAGATGCAGGGTATATCAGCTAAGAGCAATATAGACATAGTCATTATCTGGTATGAGTTGTACAATAGTGTGTCATTACAGGAGAGTTTCAGCAGTTGCAATTGCAGATGAAGTGGTTTTATACTGGGCTTCTACTTTCCCAGTGTGGCCACTGGATATTGCTTTTGGACCTTCAAAGATCAAGTGCTTAATGTGATTCTAGAATGTGGTTATGATTCCCCATACTACAAGTTTAGTTCTGCAATAAGTTGGCACCAATTTAAACTTGGATCAGATGCATGTTTCTGAGCCACAACCTCCTGTTGCTGTTCTCGCTGTGGTTCCACTTCAGCACCCGCTATTGCCCGAGGCTGCCCTTGGGGTCAGTCACTAGCAGAAAGGGAGGAATCCTACAGTAAGATACCACTCACTATGAAGAACTGAGCTCTAAGTGACCTACTTGACATACCCTAAAGGCATGTAAAGGGAAATCAAATACCTGAAAGGCTTGTTTAAAATGAAAAGTTAACACTTCGGAATCTCACATTTCGCTGCTGCAGCCCTCTGTCTCATGGAGTCACTCTGCTTTGAGTAGCAGTCCTTTGTACTTTGTGTGCTATCTGACATCTGCATTTAAATAAGATATACTGACTTATACTGCAGAAAGTAAAATAATACTGTTAATTTCCTGTAACTAGCACACCTTTTAATTGACGTGAATTATTTTAAGTATCTGCAGTAGGATGAAAAGATCAGGCAGAGTGAAAACAAAAACAAAACCCCAAACCTGCATGAAAGCTACAGTGTGGTCTTAAAACAGTTCTCTTATCATGGTGCACAGAGCTCTGTGTCAAAGATTTACACTGATTACTTTTTGTTCCACTGCAACCACTAATTCTGTTTTTTTACTGCTTCAATCTGCCCTTCTGTATTAATGTAAATGTGTACTGAGCTGCCTTATCAAAATCAGTTGTGTTTAGATAATTTGTCTTATCTTAATGACTTTTTCTTATTAATGCGGTGAAGTGGCATAGCAGATCAGAAAAATGTGTGTTATTTTAATAGTCTGAAACAATTTTATAATTTCTTATTGTAATTTTATTTCATTCTTATTTGGCCTTACTCATCTTTGTTGTTTATAGATATGTTTTCTCCCAAACTGACAAGTTCTGTGATGTACCATTACCAGAGCATCCTTCTAAAATATATCTAAATCCAATTCTATGTATAAAACCTGCTGAAGTGTTCCTTCATCTTTTCCTGTTATGAAGTGCTCACTTTTAATCCACATAGCCTTTACAGATTCCCTTCTAGAAGTGAGTCACACTGTCTTGCTGAATAAGAACTGTCCTGCATCAGTTCTTGCATTACTTGTGCACATTCAGTGGGTTAAGTGGGGCTGAAGTGATGCATTGAGCTATTGTCCTAATGCAGGAGAATGTGTATTTTTTAAAGACTTTTTCCATGCTACTTTGATACAGCTTTTGTGTGTATGTAATTGTGTACATAAATGTGCTTTTCCAGTTGTCTTTGCTTCCTTCATCCCTTCTTCCTATGCGCAGTGTCTGTGAAGCCATTATTGTTTTCTTTGTAGAGGAATTGCTCTTGTAGCTTTCAAAATGTGCAAAATTGTTCAAGGACAGGGCAGAATAAGACAAATGACTAGTGGTTGTGTTCCAGCTATATTAATTTTATTAGTCATGCACTCTCCTGGTATTTTTTTTTTTTTTCCTGAGCTGTGGGACTGATTTCTGTTAGCAATTAGAGTTTTTGAACAAAGAAAACTTGTGCTAAGATGCAGTGATGAATTCAATACCCCTGCCTACAGTCCCTTGTTGACTGTGGGGACAACGTTGTGGTGAGTTTTAATACTCAAAGCTTCGTCTGAATGATTCTCTGTGCTTGGGGCACTTGATGCAAATTCATGTAAAAGAGAGTAAGAAAAGAATAATCCCTCTCCCAGCTCCCCACAGCCCATTATTTCAACATTCCCATCAGCTTGCTTATGGATGTGCAGAAGGGTTATTTTATACAGATGCATGAGATGGTTATAAATAATCATTTGCTGCAGCCTTCTCCAGCTGGTTCTTTCGCCCCTGAGCTCCCAGCAGCCACATCCAGGTCCTGTCTCCCCACCCTGGGGAGGTCTGGGCTGCCTGCTGAGCAATCCCATCCTCAAAGGACACAATTCCTGCACCTCTCTCAAATGCCTTCTCCTCTTAGAAAGATATGGTATCCGTGGTGCTGCAGTCTGTACTGCAAACTGATTAGTCAAAGCCAAAATATTAATGATAAAATCATTTTCATGAGTTTTCCAAACATAAATTATTAATGAGAAATTATGAGAGTTTTAAGAAGATTTGAAGCATTCTAAGTTTTCAAAACATTTGAGTTAACTTGAATATTTTTCCTACTTTTCACCTTTAAAATATCTGGTAGCTTTTGATATTTTTGAGTCTTGTGCTGTTATTAGAGGGAAAACTTTTATTTTTTGAAATCTTTTTAATGTTTCCAGTACAACAGTAGTATTTTTATCTCAGTACCATCTGTGAATTCCTGACCACGTTGAAAATCATTTTCCTAACTTAAAATCCTTTATAGCAAATGGTTTAGAAAGCTAACAGCCTTGGCCAAACCCCGTATATTCATAAAGAAGCAGCTACTCTTTCAGTTTTTAGGCATTCTACCTTTTTCTCCATGTATTTTCTTCTTCTAAATCCTTGTGTTAGGAAAATTTGTCAGTTTTTAGTGTTTTTAACTGTCGCCTCAAAATAAAAAAGAAAAAAGAAAGAAACCAACTTTACTCCTATTATTAGAATGTCTGTACCTGCACATCATTTTTTTTTCCTTTATGAAGCTTTGAATTGTTCTGTTTGAAAATTGAAGTCAGAAAACAGAAGTCTAAATTGAAAGTACGTTTTCTATACAGCAAAATAGAGACATCCAGGAAAAAGCTGTGTTTAGTTCTAAAGCTTCTCACATAAAAGAAATTTCAGTCTCTTATGTTTTCCTTTTTGTTGTTTTGTTTTATTGTTTGTTTGTTTGTTTGTTGTTTGGTTCGGGGTTTTTTGCTCTTTTTTTTTTTTTTTAACCCGTAAGGTCAAAGACCTCCTTCCCAAAGATTCAGAACTACAGAATGCATATAACTGCATAGTTGTGTGTGAAAATTGATCATAGGGTCTTTATGGGGCTTATCAGAATCCCACTAAAGGGAGCATGGAGTCTAGATTAGACCCTAGATTCAGAATTGCAGTAATTTGGAGTTCAAAGTTGTAATTCAGATAGAGCCAATGGAAATGACTACTGTGCCTTTGAGTTTTGGTCTCCAATCTGTCTACTAGGAAAAGGAAAAGGAAAAGTGCTTTTGAAATGGTGAGCATGCAGATATTGGCCATGTGTTTTACATTTCTTCCAGAATCTGAAGCCTTCTCTGTGTGATCAACTTAGTCACTGTGTGCTTAGCAAATGATTGCTTTTCATTAGAGGCCCATTGTCTCCTATGCAAATGTATCCTTAAATGCATAGAAGTGGATGGGGAAATTGTGCTTGGCAAAACTGAGCATAGCTTTGGCTGTGTCCAGCCAGGTACCATTGCAGTAAATCCTTGTGAATGCCAGTCTCCAAGGGCTGCAGTTACTGTGGTCTAAGTCAATGAAATAGTGAAAGAGATTTACAGAAATGTGTGCAACCTTGACGTTGAGTGCTGAGAGCTGACATGTTTCAACATCCTGGCTTTGCTGGTGTGTGGAGTGTGGAGACTTGTTGAACTGTGCTTTCTTGGCCTTGAGTCTAAGCTTTTCTGAACAGGTTACTATCTTAATTATACAAACACTGGGAGAAAGGCAAAGGCTGTTAATTTGAATTATGGGGGAGGTTTTCAGGCTTTAGTGCATTTAACAATCTCCTCAAGGTTATGTGGGGAGTGGGCTGCTGTGCCTGGTATGTAAGGGCAAGCTGTTTTGTTGAGGTTGCAGGTCATCCCTGGGTTTCAGCTCAATTTGAGGTTAGTGGTTTGAGGGTAGCAGGTCTGACCCACTGTTGTTTTACTGCTACTTCATGATTCCACACTTCCACTAATACAGCTGGAGCTTTAGCCCTGTCTATTGCCAGTTTATGGAAAATACTGACATTCCTAATTGTTTAATAAATCATTAATGAAGCTTCTAGTGTGCGAGAGGGTGTGCATATTGATTTGTGTATGCATATTTAGGTATTGGGACAAGAAAGTAAGGCTGCTGAGAGACTTCTGAGAGATCTAGAGAGAGGAACATACACAAATTATAATGAGGTATAAAGGTTTTCCATTCCTTAGGATGAAGAAGTTGACATATTAAATCGCACACACTCTAATGATGTGGACTGACTCATAGAATTTGAAGGCAATAACAGCTGTGCACATCAAAGCTTAGAAATAGAAACTTCATCAGTCAGTAGCAGTTCAGAGTGAATGGAGAAATCATGAAATTATTAATTATGGTTTTTAGAGAAAGGAAACATAAAGTCCCAACTCTCCAAAGGCAGAGTGCTGCCTTCAGTGTCTGCCAGGAATCAGCCCCTCATCCTGCTGGGCTGCTCTGTAGAGATGGAGGCTGTTGCCCAACCATAGACACCTGCTGCCATTTTTGATGCCCTAAGCTGACACAGCCGTCCCCCTGGCTGGCAGATACGACGCAGGGCATAGGGAAGGCTCCTGACCTTCTGCAGCAGCAGCTGGATGCCCTGAGGCATCTCGGATGGCAGCAGCTGCTGCTGCTGGAGGAGTGATTGCACGTACACAGAGGTATGGACTCGCTCTCGCTCGCATCATTAATACACAGTCACCTGAAGCATCTCGGTAGTTCACAGCAGTGTTTGCAGAGGGTAATTGCAGAAAGCAATGAACAGTTTATCTGATTTGAAATTCAGGAGAATTTTTGAGATGAATAGAAGGCTTATTTAGATTAAAATCTGACCATGATACAATGTTATAAACTCTCCCTGTGCTGGAAACTGTAGTTAAAATCTATGACTCAAAGTTGCAGTGAATGGTTGTTTTCCTAATGACCTCAAATCCATGAAATGATTCTAACATTTGCCTTTTTATTTATTCATAGTTAAATATAACTTGAATGTTGTCCTAATTACATTCTCATGTTAATTTAGCTCTGATTCAGAATTTTTATCATTATTCTTTGTAGAATTATTTTGAAATGATGGAAAGTTCAGTAACGATGCTCCAGTGTGTGATTGTGCCTTTGAATTATTTATCATATTCAAAGACAGAAATATGGTTAAATCTAGTTTGAGTTGTAAATGAGCCATGGTAATGTGAGGAGGAAGTGAAACTCCTTTTTGCAGAAGGACGTGGTTTATGAGAGCATCATTTGATAATGCGGGAGCATCACGCGGCCCCACGTCAGCAGAGAGCCTCATAAGAAAACATCCATCGCACCAACTGGCAAATGCTATCTGAGAAGATAAGGCAGATAAAGAGCAGAGGAGGAGAGAGAGATACATAGACAACTTGCACAAATGACAGAACAGATTAGTGATGGAATTAAGAAGAGAAAACAGATGTCTTGCCTTGGTCAGCAACAGAATTCACACGGCTTCTGCTCTCTGTACTGCATGGTTTGGGAGTGAGCTCTCACAAGGGTGTTTAGCCCTTGGTTTTTGCAATGCATCACAGTGACAAGTAGTCCAGTGTTAATATATGGCTGTAGAAACTATGATTAATGCAAAAAATTCATACCTGTGGCCCTGAGCCAGGTAGAGAACAAACAATTGCTGGTGAGGCATGAGCAGGGCTGAGAGGGAGTGAGGAATTCTGGAGGAGGAAAGGAAATTGTCTTAACGTAAGCAGCAGTTTTGCTAGAGGTAAGTGAGGGGAAATTCTTCATTTATAAATGGTTCGTTGACCCATGATAATAAAGCAGTGCTGCAGAAGAAGGATAATTATCTACTTAAGTATCAGATGCCCTAAGGGTAAAAGCTTCCCTTCTCTCCTTTTGAAAAATGAACTCAGATTAAACAAATGTCCTTTTTCCTGTTTTACTGTTGACATGGATTTCCTTTTTATGAGTAGAATTAATTAGTTTTTCTATTCCTTTATTCCTGGTATGGAAATCAGGTCTGCCAAGCAAGTTTCCAGCTCTTCCCTTGGGCCCTGAGTTCAGCCAATGGCATCCTTTGTGAAGATGCTTTGTACAGTGTGCTGGGAAGACACAAATAAATTACAGGAGCTCTATTATGCCCAGTAGCTCACCAGGAGAAACAGCCTTCTAAAACTGAAAATCCACAAAATGAGACTTCTTTCCCCAATCAAGATTGGTTCATTTCGACATATGTTTGCTAAATATGTATTTCTCTTCCTTAAAGTATTTTAATATCATGAGTTATAAAAAGAGGAAATGAGTAGTGGTGGCATAGCTGCTGTTGTACTGAGTGAGGAAGGGCCAAGTTCTCAAAGCAGATTAATGTCCACAGCTGAGGCCAGCCTTCTCCTGTTGAGAGCAGAGAGAGCTGCTAGCTGTGGGGCTTGCTGGAAAAATCTGCTCCCAGTTAAGCAGATATCTATTACAAGATTGTCTGTCCTCATCTGGACTCTAAAAAATTATCAAAACCTGCCCTTACTTCTTTGCAACCAGAAAATGTCTGCTTTCCCCCTCCAGTCAGAATTTTAATTGAGATTCCAGTGATAAGCTTGACGAATGCAAACATACTTCTCCGTTTGTGGAAAAAAAACATCGTTTGCATGCGTTAGTCATTCTTTGTTTCAAATATCTCCTGAGGTTCTTGAGGCATCTTAAGTCATGTCAGTGTAACCTCTGTGTGAACCTGTTACAACTACAGAGCATCTCCTAGTTGCGTTTCTTGGAACATGGCGAATGTTTCTGAATACCTGCAGGCTTTAAGATGCAGTAAAAATAAATATTACTGTAATACAATGGCAAGGAGCTTAATTTTCTTCAAATAGTCCTTTGAGCACTCGTTTTAATACTGGAAAAACAAGAAGTTGTTAATTTTCCTTGCCTTTGGTCAGGAGAGTTCAAATGGCATTAAAGGTGTATTGTAAGAACACAATACAAACACAAACTGTAAATCAGAAAAAAATTCCTGTCTGCAGAGAACAGAAATTAGAAGTAAGTCCCAAGTGCTTTCTTGTCTGATTTACACAACTGAAGCTCTGCAAAGAATTCTGGACGCTATTAATAATGTTACAAAACTGACTTTCAAGTGAGGAACCATAGCAATTATTAATTTCTGTGAATGCAGCAGGGCAGGTGGCTGTGAATAGCATCTGTGTGCTTTCTGTTGTTTACTTTATAGTTTCATTTCACTGAATCACGAAGCACTGTTACCAAGGTAGGATGAAATCAAAGTATTTGCAGTGTTGTAAACATAGCGCTTAACAGGGAAAAATCTGAAATATCTTACTGTGTTTCTAACATCATATAGTATTTATGACAGGTGAGCATTTATAGAATCATAGAATCATTAAGGTTGGAAAAGACCGTGAAGGCCCCTAATCCCAACCCACCTTCATCATGCCCACTGCCCACATCCTTCAGAGCCACATCTCCACAGTTCTTGAGCACCTCTGGGATCGATGACTCCATCACTCCCTGGGCAGTATGTGCCACTGCCTCCCCACTCTTCCTGAGATGAAATTTTTCCTAAAGATTCCTTGCTATTATCAGCATAGTGTTAGTTTTTCACATTTAGATACGTGACATTTAGAGGTGTTAGATCAAGATTTTTAAATACATCATATTGTGTACGTGGAAGAGCACTGTAAAACTGCTGTCTCAGGTCACAAACCCAAACCCACCTTAAAATCCTTTGGCTTTCACCCATTTTTAAACACAAAAAGGAACGTCTCTTACATACAAAGATGCTACATTCCAACAGTTCTGTGTGTAGCTCGAAATTGTAACTTTGAGCTTGTGAAAATTTTGCTTTCCTTTAGGTGTGTTAATAGTGGCATATGAACCTTGTTTCATTCATCTGAGGGGCTGGAGGAAACTTCTGAACCAAGCATCGTATGATTGAATGTATTTAGCCACATGCTTTAATTGCTGTAACCCTCAGAGCAGGAGGAGTCTGTGTAATTGAGAGGCGATCAGAAATATGTTACGAACTGGGGGGTGAGATACTTGTCCTGCCAGGCCACTCAGATGTGTGTTTGTGCCTTGACAATCCCACCTTCAGATGTTCTCGTTTGCCCCCTGCGGCCGGTGGAGCGTTTCCGTGACCTGTGTCCTGAGGAGGTGGCTGATTTATTTCGTACAGCTCAAAGGGTTGGCAACGCAGTGGAGAAACACTTCTGTGCCACCTCACTCACCATCACAATTCAGGTTTGTGAACCAAACTTCCAAACTACTTCCCTAAGCCCATGACAAAAGGCCATTCAAAACTTTAGGGGGCAATAAATGCACAATAATAATTAAAGGGAGTGGGCGGAGGGGAAGCATGGTAATGTTAGTGGATTGACCTTCTAGAGAAGGTAACCCACTGCTTGAGATGGAAAAAGGGAATTCCTGCTCTCCTGCTTGCCCCTGTTCATATGCAGGTAGATAGAAGTGGCCATCTAAATATGTTATCAATTCAGACCTTTCGGATTTGTGTTGGGTTTGTACTCCAAAAAAGAGCTCTATTTAAAACTATTTCAGGGACTAAGCCTGTTTTATTAGAATAAGACTTTAAGAAAGCATGCTTTGACTAAATTCTCACACATCTGATTTTATATTCACGAGGATCAGAAACATATTGCTATTCAAAAATACAATCTGAAAGCATGAAAATTAACAACTGTGTTTTTTGTGGTCCAAGATGCAGCTTCTCAATTTGCTGTGGCCTGATGTGGAAAGGCAGCAGTCTGAAAACTTTGAGTGGAAGGTCCCCTGGAGAATATGCTAAATTACCATACAATGAAATTGGATGTAAATGATTAATAAGTGATATTTCTGAATCCCTATGTGCGATCTTTGTTAGTTCCTCTTACCTGAGACTTCTCCCTTTGCTTACAGGATGGCCCTGAAGCTGGACAAACGGTGAAGGTGAGTGCTTATTATGCAGAATACAAATTAAAAGACAATTATAAGAACTAATAAAAAATCAAAGCTAGCCATCTGCAGACCATTGCTGTGCCATTATGTTATCTTGAGATCAAAAGATCCCAAGTGTGCAATAGCTGTAAATGCTTTTTATTGAAACTGCACAGGAAGATGTTTACAGTTTTTTTTTTTTCTAGACTAAATTTTTCAGCGATGAAAATATCTTTTCCAAACTGCTGGATGTATTTATACAAGGAAAGCCATAGAAAGTGGCATCTTTTTAAGTTTTTTCTTAGTTTTATAAAGGAAAATATTGCCCTTCCGTTCATCATCTCTTTGTTTGTCTTTTTATTGCCTAATGAATTGTAGCTAATTATAGGAACAGTTAAGCTAAACCACGTTATGAAAATATACCTTTTGTCTGTGCTCTCTCTCTAAATATTCATATCACATTCTTTTTACAGAAGTTCAAATGTAATGGAGCCAGTGAAGCTTAAAAACAGATTTTAAGTGTATTTCTGAAAAAAAGGTGGGGGATGGAGGGGAAAAGGATTTATGACTATACTCTCTACTTGAGTAATAACATAGATAACATCCAAGATGGCTCTCCAGCCATGTTTCACTGCCTTATAATGCAAATGCATGTGTAGTTAGATTGTATGCCTAAACATTAGATAAAGGCTATTTTTTACATTTGGAATCAAAGGAAAGTCAAATATGGCTATGGTTTAGTACTTTGTAAAATCAGATTAGATGGCTCAAAGAAGCTGTTTGGGTTGATTAAGATAACTCTAACAACCAAATAACAGATAGAAACATTTTACTTCTTTCCAATTTGCTGCATTGGCCTTATTTTTCCTGTGCCTTTTTGTTGTCTGCTTTGAATATTTAGCAGGGAGGTGATAGGGAGAGAAAAAAAGAAATTAGAAAATCCCCAAGCTTTGGAAAGCTGAGCAGTGATAAAGGAGTGTAATAGAATTTACTGCAGTATTGCAATAAAATAGATTCTCAGGTCGTGGCTTAGAGTGTATTGGGTGGGTTTCACTGGGAATGCTTTTTGATGGGTGAAAATGTCATGGTTTAAATACTTCCCTGACTAAGTTTCATTATTAAACACCAACACATCTTAGCAAAAGGATCACTGGATTTCTTTTACTATCTTGGACAAGTACTTTTTCCTGCAAAAAAAAGAGTTTTTGGGGATGAGTATATTAAAATGTGAGAAAATTTGCTGAATGAACAAAACCAGATGCAAAAATCCCCATCTTGTGTGAACAATAACAGATGTTTCTGTAAGTCTTAAAAGGGGAAGAAATTCTGTATAATTCTGTATTCATGTTGGAGACAAAGAGCATTAATCTATCCAGTACCCTGCAAATGGTACCCACCCTTACCACTTCCATCTCACACTTTTAATGAGCAGTGAGATGAAAATGACCCACTCTTACAGCTGCATACCCCAGACTCCATAATAAAGTCTGTATGCTCCTAAACTGGAGGTTAACAGTTTGCTTTTCTCTACTTTTCTGCATCATTGGGCAACACTGTAATTTATCATCATCACTTTAGGATGTTTATCATCTGAAACTGCCAACAACTATTTTCTTCAGAGAACTTAGAGCTTTCAAAACTGGAATTGGGAAGAAATTACTGTGATCAAGATCTTCTGTAAAGTGAACAATAGGGAGGGTACATAAATAGCTGGTTCTGCTTAAATTCCTTTGATCAAGAAGTTTTAAAAAACACCTATGTGTTCAACGAGTAATTTATGAACTCTGAATTCAGTGTGTCATGTGTTTATGAATGTGTTTTTTTCTTCACTGTTATCCTGTTTTCCTCTAAGGGAACTTGTAATTAAAATTTCTGGAACAGACTTAATATTAGAAAAACATTCTAATAGTAAGAATAGCAAAGCATCAGAATAAGTATCCAAGGGAGTTTGTGGAGCTCTGTTTCAATAGGGTAGGCAAGCATGTGTCAGGAGCTAATTAGGTATAGCTGATCTAGCTTTGAATGGAGGCACATACCAGATGGCTTCAAGAGTCTTTTCTATTTGTGTTTTGTATAATTCCATATACCTGTATAAATGTGGGCTGCTGCATGTGTTCCTCTGGAATTGAATTACAGGAAATAAAGAGTACTGGCTGTTAAACTGATAGTTGCAAAACTCTGCTACAAAATGGAATGAGCTATCAGCTCAGCAGAAAACAAAAGCTGACTGAGAAAGTTTATCTGAAAAAGATTAAGAAATCTATTTCATCAAGGAGGTATGGTTGGACCTCAGTTTGAGTACATCTCAGGTCTTTGTTTGCTGTAGAGATGCCTGAAATTATATGTCTATGCACCAAGTTTAAAGGAGACTACTTTTTAGTGTGATTTTTGGATAGAATCAATAGTAAGATATTGTTTGCCAGTGTTAGATCTTCATTGTGATACTGTGAAACCTGCTGGTGTGTGCAGCTTTCAGACAGACATACTGCAATGTCAGATACTTCAGTGGTGCCTGTACTGAAACCTTACTAGTTATCTAAATGGAACCTGTTCATCTTCTAACAGGTAGCTCTGCAATTGTTGTGCTCCTTTCTTTGAGATACCATCTGCCTTTGAATTTAAGATATCAGAGCCTGCAGAATGGTATTTCAGGAAAGCTCATGGTCCTTCCAAATTCTCCCATTAATGAGATCTGTGTGTTTGTCTTTGGAATAAATGCTATAGCTGATCCTCAGCTCATCGTTACTTTGGAAGTGTAGATGGCTCTTTTCTCAGACTGTTGCAATTGAAAAGAATACATTTGCTAAGGAATCACACTGCAGGTTTCAGACCATAAAGAAATACAAAGTATTGTTTTGTGATCTTTTCCACAGCTGCCCAAGGATTGCACGCAGTCTAACCCCATCACCTATTTATGGCAGGGGGACAGATGGCTCTTTCTGAAGGTGCTCACAGACTTGCACACTTGGTGCTTTTTGTAAGAGGTTCTTGTACCAACACACAACAGAGAACCTGAGTATCTCTAAGCAATGGGTCAGCAAGCATAACCATCTTCCAGCATTAAATGCTTTCTGAATTCTTATTTCTTCCAACTTGAGAAAAGGAGGAAATTGTATTGAAGCCCTATCTTAAAGAATATTTATATCTGCAATTTTGAGCTCTGTTTTTCTTAGTGAATGCAAAACTTACAGTGTCCTTCTGCCAGGAGTGGAGGATGAGTTTCACACTGGTTCTGTCTGAGAATGCCTTAAATATCCAGGCAATTTCATGGATCAGGGAAATCAGCTCTGCGTCTTAGTGCAGAGCTCTTATTGCTATGTCAAGTGAGTGACGTTTCAAGATTTTCCCTGGTATATTTTATAGCCTTCTTTCCAACATCAAGTCAGCAAATGCTCTAGCTGCCTTGGTAGATGTATAGCGCAGCGCAGAATAAACTCTCAGGTTTACCTTTTATGTGAGATTCAATCACAAGAAATTCCGTACACTCTGTGCTCTGTAAAGGCTAAACAAATCAAGCTGGCAGGAGCATGATGCAACTAATTTATCTGTAGAGACAAGATAATATTGCACAGCAAGTATCCATTGTGCTAACACATATGAACACATACTCTATTTTGCAGCTGTGTCGAAGTCTCTGTCAGCTCAGCACCTCCACTATTATCCATGGCCTGTTTGCCAATTACAAGTTCACCTAAAGAAATGAGAAATTGAGGCTGATGGTGGCAGTGTAGGAATACGTGCGTAAATTTTGTGTGTTGCACATTCCACTAATTATTTTACACTGAGAAGATTGCCTAGCCGTTATTTTTTGATGTGCATGTTTTTCTTTCCCAGATGTTTTTTAATGCTGTGTTAAATCAATCCACCTGGCTTTCATTCTTTAGAAATCTTCACCAGAACTGTGGAGCATAGGGTTTATTTAAGCCCACAGGAGCTCTGCTGTACTATTTGTCTACTTGTCCCTGGACGTGGTGTACTGGACTTCAGGTCTGAGTCGTTAAATGTAATCAGATCACATTGCAGCCTGATTGCATCAGAAGGATTAAATTCACCAACTGCAGTACTCCTGATGCCTCAGCCTGCTTTCCCTGCAGGCTGGCAGATGTGAGTCTCTGTTCAATGGAGTATTGGAAGCTACCTTTTTCTCCCTTAAACCAACAGGAAAAAAAAATACTGGCATGTCTTACCTCTAAATGAATGTAAAATTTCAGGTAGAAAAGGCATGGAAGAAAGAGCAAGCTTTAGAAAAACATTTTGCACTGAAACATGAGCACATGGTCTTGTTTGCTTTACTCTTAAGAACCATGATTTTTGTAAAGCTTGTGGGATGCCCAGAAATGATCTGATGCAGTATAGCAATCTCTTGAAAGTGCTTTGAGACCCGCACTAATATTTGGTTGGAGCGTGTGTAGCATTGCAGCAAATTCAGTAGTTCTAAGGCTATTTGTCTGTTTTCAGATCAACATTTTCTTTCTATTATGGTACTGTATTTAGGATGGAGTGAAGTTTGTAGGATGTTAATGCTGAATGTTTGCAAAGCTAGGACTGTAGTGGCCCTTACAGCAGGTGGAAAGCAGCTGGGCCATCTAGATTATTTGACTCATGCCAACCACCACTTAACGCCCTTTAATAGCTTTTGTTTCCTACTTACTCTAAATAATAATTCTTGCTCTTTCCTTTAAAAATCTTTTCAAAACCAGCCTTGTGTTTTTCTAATGTTCCTTACAGTCCTTTAGCCAGGCCTGTGTTTTCTATGACACAACTAACAGATACAGCCCTAAGGTCCCAATTTCCTTTTTTAAATTATTTTTTTCTATCAGGATCTCACTTGTGCTCATTACATACATCATATTGCTTTTTGTTTTCTGTGTTCAGAGCCCCAAAAGGCACTGGTTCCAGATCTTTAGACCTGTCTTTAATACACACATAGATTGCTCTGAAAGTAATGCCTCCTATTTATTTCTGTGGAAACTACAACAGGTACAAAGAGCACAGTAACACCCATGTGCAGTTGCTGAGGTTTTTTGAAGGTTGAAAGAGATGAAAGAAAACTGGGAATGTGGAAACAGCCCAGTGATTGATGGACATGACACCATCTTGACTGAGAATATCAAAGGCTCCAAGGCAGTGATAAATGGAAATGAAGACCTGGGTAATGAAGCCTGAGCTAGAAATATGAGGTGGTGAGGTTCCCTGAAGGGATGGGGACAGAAGTTGTGGAAAAATTCTCTTTAGTGGTGAATTAATGCTAGTTTCACCACTCAGAATCTGAATGATTTTGAATTTCCAGTAGTGAGCGTCACGACATGACTTGAAAAGTAGTACCATTCTCTGTCTGTAGGTAGACAGAATATCTGTGTGGACTAGAGAAATTATAAGTAAACAGATAATTTTAAAAAAAACCTACCTGCATAGGATTTTAAAAGTAAGACTGTAATGAGGAAAGCAAGAGAATTTTCAAAAGATCTAACTTAAAGAATGGTAACAAAGTAAGATTGTATTATTCTATGGTAGCAATTCTTCCTTCCTTTCTTACCATATGGATTTCTTAGATGAATATTCTCTTTAGGTAGTTTAGTTCCAAAAATACCCCCAGAGCTAGTCAGAGTTATTGACACTGTCTAAATTGAACTATAATAAGGAAGTAAGTGGGCTCGAATGTTTGCTTAATTTGCCTTAATGTACTCTTAGATATTAAAAGTCATGCAGCTCAGTTGGCTGCAGCCAGCATCTTGCTCATCCCTTGCTGGGCATGACTGCCTTCTGCTGCAGACCTGCACAGTGCTGCCTGCTGGCTTCTCTGTTTTCCCAAAGGACAACGAGTGAGAGCTAAGCTGCAGGAAACATGTGCCCTGTTTGTGTTTGGACACTGCCTCATGCTGCCCACAGCAACCTGGTGGGTTCCTGCAGGGGAAGGTTAAATTCTGCAAGGGTTCCCTGTGCTCTGCCCTTCCACCTGCATCCCCAGGAGAGCCTGTGACTGCTTTAACACAGATGCTTTTAATATACCTTCTTGTTTGTTGTTTCTTTTTCTTCTAGAGTGTGTTCATGTATTCACAATTTTTGTGTCAGAAGAATTTCGAACAAATAATTCAGAAGGGTTTATTTCAGAGTTTGAAAGCTCTTCAATCTTTTTTTCTTTTTTTTTTTTTTCCCCTATAAACAGAGTTACAATTCAAAATGAGAAAGTATTTCTGGGTGAAGGGTGGGGAAGTTTTCCTCTGCAAGTGTTTAAAAGGATATTTTGAAAACATCAAAGTATTTTCTAAATGGAAAGAAAATCTTTTTTTGCAAGTGCTTTCTGTTTTACTGAATTGGCATTTTCTGCCGAAAAAAAGAAAAACAAACACAAGATGGAGAGGAATGTTGAAATATTTGTGAATTGTGATAGATGCTGCTTTTCATTTGCCCCCACAATGACTGAGATTAGGATCAAAAATCCTATGTTTTAATTAGGAAGTGTCTTTCACTTCTTTGTTCTCATGTTACAGCAATATGTTTTGCATTTAAATCATTCTCTGTCCCAAAGAACGTACAATCAATCAACTGCCACTCTTGAGTACAGGTCCTACAAATACCCTATTGTGCTGCAAATGCAAAACCTCTTGAAATCCCAGACAATGGAAGAGGTCTACAATCATTAATAGCATAGTCAAGGATGTCTGATTAATTTTTGTGTGGTTAGTGTATGATTTTCTTTCCAGGCTCCATCTTATCTGCAACACTTCTGCTCTGTATTAAGCTGGTATCTTATAAACCTCTTCACTTAACAGGGGGGGAAACTTGCTGCTTTCTTCTTCCCTTTTCATATTTTTTTCGTTACAAATTGTTGCATTCTGCAAAAATGTAGCTCTCCAACAAATGTGCAACATCTTACCTGTTAAAACATTCCTGTTTGATTCAGACATACAACTTGATGCTGTTCCTTGTTTTGTATTAGGTGAAAATTGTTTATTGAGAAAGTGTTGCAAGGTTTATTTCAGTTTATTAGGTTTCTGAATAATTCTTTCTAAAAATTCATGTAATGATTTATAACACAGTACTGTGTCCCAGTGCTCTGACTTCATGATTTTGCGCGTAGAATCATAGACTAACTTGAGTTGGAAGGGACCTTAAAGCCCACGCAGCTCCAACCCTGTGCTGTGGGCTGGCTGCCCTCCACCAGCTCAGGCTGCCCAGGGCCCCATCCATGGCCTTGAGCACCTCTAGGGATGGGCACCCACAGCTTCTCAGGCTCCAGTTTTCTTTGTGTTTGCATTCTAACCTAAAACGGACTGCTGTTACATTCTCCTAAGACCCACCGTAAAAATATTTGTGTGCTTACCACAGATCCAGAAGGCCTGCTAGGAGGTCATGAGTGAAATAGCAAGCTTTTCTTCTTTCCATTGCATGCCTTCTATAAGCAGGCACTTAGCCACTTTCAGTAGTTGAGTTTAGTTTACTGGGTGTTCTTACCCCAAAGTGTTTTCACTTGACTGATCTGTGTTAAACTTTGGTGCCTCGGTTGTGTGGCTGAATGCTGTGACATCTGAGTCTCTCAGGGAAGGGGAGAATGGTTACTTCTCTCATGTAAATGATCCAATTTCTGCCAGAAGAGGGCTGAAATTTATTAGAGCTCAGGCTGCCTTGTCAGTGCAAGAATGAAGAAAATATTAAGCTGGATCAATTTCCCCTTAAAGTCTCCTCCTCTTCCAAAAAAGAACAAGCTGTCTACCTAACACTTTCTGCAGCCCCCTGGAGAGCCTGCACAGCTTGAATGAGTTTGTTGCTTAACAATTTCAAGTAAACAGGGAGAGCACATGTAATGTTTTTGCATGTGGTAGCAAGGGAATTGAGATCTTTCCTAACTCTATTCCTAGAAAGGTTTTATCACATCAAAGAGTAGGTGGTTACACTGCCCTGGAACCTATTGAAAATCTAAGCACATCTGAGATGTAAGCACATCTGATGCAGGGCATGCATTTTCATCTGTTCTGGCAGCACCATGTTACCCCATGGAGGACTTTATTTTAGAGAAAGAAAAGCCTCTGCTAGAAATGATTTAGAAATGGAAAATCAGGGTTAAAATAATAGAATATAACTTGCTCGGTAAGCTCCAGACAGTATGACAAGGTGAAGGGTATGTAATATTTTTACTGTTTAAATAAAAATGACGTAAAGTATTCTGGACACTTCAGCAGTTCTTGTATCATGCTTGCTGCAGGCTAGGCTGGATAAGCCCAGAGCATTCAACAAAAAGAAAGCAAACCCCCTCTCTCAAGCTTCATTCCCCTCATGCCTCCTGAATGCTGCTTCTGTGCACTCTGACAAGACCTCTCATAGACAGGGTCACTACTTGCTCTGTAAAGCCAAGCTGAAGTTTGGAAAAATATGAACTATACCTTTAAAAATCAGCCTCTGGGAGCATTATCAAATGGCCCCTCCTCATTTGGTTAGAGGTAGAAAAAGCTGGCTGGTGATGGAGACATTGCTGGAATAACATTTTCTGAGGTTAAATAAGAATGGATGTAAGGGCACTTCATGTGGTGCTCAGTATTTTGCCTTTTCCTTTCACTTTCTCTTAGTGATGGGAGTGAAAACGTGCAGCTTATCCTATGCCGCTCATGTGATGACTCCACATGGTAGTACCCGGGCTAGTTGTGGTTCTCACAGGTCTGCAATTCCCTGTTGTATTTTTCTAGGTTGTTTACTGTTTTGGTGACAGCTATCAAGCAATGCTCTGCTGTTTGCACCACGGTGCTTTTTTTTTTAAGCAATTGAGTGCACCATGCCCTTTTCCCTTCTGTAGAAAATTGAAGTGAACAAGTAAAGTATGAGGAGAGAAGCTTAGATTCCCTACTTTAACAGTTACCTTCTTTGAAGATAGACTGCTTTCAGAGAGGAAAAAATGCCTTATAATAATTAGCCATTTGAGTAAAATTGATCTTGAGGCTTTTTCTTTTACCACTGGGTCCCACCACAAATCCATTTCTAGCCATATCCGTATGCTATACCAGGGCTAGGTGAGGTGTGTGCTTCACAGCTCCTGTAAACAAATCCTGCCCAGTAGTGCAGAGCCAGGCTGTACTGCTAGAGACAAGGATATTTTTACCTAGTACTAAAGACTGAATATTGGAAAGACATCTTGTATTTGCCAAATTGCTCAGGTCTTTTGAAGGAGAAAAAATGGTTTCTCCTTTGGTAATCTCCTAGCTTATTATCTCTGAAGAATCAAACCATTTTCTTTTCATTTTCATTTATGCTTTTTTGTGAGTTACCTCCTCCATTGCTGCCTTATACAACATAAAATGAAGTTCTTTGCCCAACATCACTAATCCAAATTCTTTTTGCGAGAAGCTGGAAGAAAATAAACTAGACCAGATGGAAACTGCTTGTGTGAATTATTGTCTTGATCTTGCTGTTAGAGATGTTGAAATCTGAAATGGTAATTTTCTCTATTTGATTTCATGAATGTTGAATTTCTCTGTCTGATTTCAAGTCTTGTTTTTAGTATTCAAAAGAAAGATAATGCCCAAACGTAGCACAGTCTCTCTCTCTCTCTCTCTCTTTTTTTTTTTTTTAAATTCTTTAACTGATCCATGAATGAGCTGTATTAGTTTTCCATTGAGAAGGTGTGGAATAGGCAGTTAAACTGTGGAGACTGTTGTGTTTTCCCGCTCAGCCTCCTAGTCTGTCTCAGGTCTTCTGGAGAGAAGTTACCATTAAAAGGCAGACTTTCTGCCCAGATTAAAGAATGGATCCATTCAGACTGTATACAATAGATGCTTCATATCTGTAAATTAACTTTGAATTCAACCCAAACCATTATTTCAGTTGGATCTTTTGGTGAAGCCAGTCTGGATGAGTTTAGAATAATGGAGAGAGGAGTGGACTTGGTGATCTCTAGAGGTCCTTTCCAACCTCTACAGTTCTTTGAGTCCGTATCACATGTTCAATTCTCCAAGTCCCAGATAAACAGGATAACCTTGGTGTTGAAGGTGAGATTCTCTGTTACAAATGATTTAGTTCACTTGTGAAAATACATGCGCTAAATCAGTGAAGCTTTTGCCATTTCCATACATTTTTTACCCTATTTGTGTAAGCAATTCTTTTCGTTTCAGGTACTTTATAATTTGAACCTAAAATTATTAGTCATATGTATGCAAAGCAGCATTTTAAGAAAGCAACCTACGAAGCAAATTTTGATGTAGTGTTTTTATTTTTTAAGTATTTTCTATTTCACGTAAAAAAGTTCATTGCTGTAGTAACTATCAAGTAAAACAAAAACAAAATAAAATAAAGGAAAATCCCTGAATGCATTAGGTTCTAATAAACTCCCCTTCAGTGCACATACATTTAGAATCGTTCATTAACATTAATGAGAGTTATGCATACATCCTGGGGAGAGTAGGCCCTGTTGTTTTATTTCTTTTCCTTGTTTTCAGTATTAAATCTTATCCTGCACTCACTTCTATATGGCATACATGCCTTCCTGCTGCGCAGTTATTTGCTCTACTTAATATATACAGTTTGAGCACTTCTTGTTGCATAGCAAAGGTGGAAAGTTCATAAATTAAAAAGCCAGATAAATCTGTTTAACAGAATTTGTGGACGTACATAAAAGCAAAGGCTTTGCAAATTAATGAATTAATAGATTACTATTGATTACTACCAGAGCCTAATTAAATAATAAATTTTCCCCCACACAATTACTTGCTTCATGCATGTTATTAAATGATTAAATTCTTAACTAGTTTTGAAGCTTTTAGACTTGAATGAGGTGCTCAGGAGAGCAAAGCTGTGCTTGGTGCAAAGGGGCAGAAGCAGCGCCTAGTTACATGGATTTATGATTTAATTTGCTGTGTGATCTTATTTAGTGTAAATATGGAGTTGTTTAAAAAAACACCCAACACCTTGATTAGATTTTGTTGACAAAAAAAAAATACGAAATGCAGGACAGTTTATTAATTATCCGTACCAGATTGGGAAGGGTGACTCGTGTCTATTGCTGCAGCTGAAGTACCTTTTCTCCCTCATTTCTGTGCTTCCAGTTGTGTCCCACTGCAGTCAGGCCCCAATCCAGGTGTAGCATGTGACAAAGATCCAAACACTGGAGGAAACCAAACTCATTTCTGTCAGAAATTTAATTTATTCTATAGCTTTGTTATACCTCATTTCTGAAGTAGCCATCAATATTTCTTGGAAAGCATTAAGAATAATAAACATGGGAAGGTCCCGGGAAGAAGGTGTGTTGCAGAAGGAAAATAAGCAAATAACACTCTTCAGTTTGACATACATTCACGTATTTGGGAGTTCTAAGAGCAGATTGTGGGAGAGGGAAATGAGTCTTTCCCTTATTCCCTAATTCCCTTCTGCGTAAAAAATGCCATGTGCCAAAACACTTGTGTCCCGAGCGAGAAAATTCCTTGGGTGCAATTCCTCAGTGCGGTGCTGTGCTGTAGCAATACCCGGACGGCAGCTGGGCCTCAGGCACTGCCTTCCTGCTTGGCTCTCGAATTAACAGCAGCTTGCAAAATGAGCAGTGGCATCACGTTCATTAGTGGTTGGGGCTGTGTTTTGTTTGTGTTTGCTGGGCTTGTCTGGCAGCTGATTGAAGCTGGGAGACAGATTGCTAGCTGGGTTGTAGGAAGTGCCAAGTCTACCTAAACAAGCAGTGTCCAAGCAGCGCCCACTTAAGAGAGATGTGAACTTCACTGAAAGTTCTCTCAACTCATGCGGGAATTCATCATTTCAATGGTTTTAAAATAGTCGTGCATTAAATTTGCTGAGGTTTTCCTTTCTTGAGAACTGAGTTTGCTTTGCTTGTTCCTTGCACAAAGTATGGGCAGGTATTTTTAAAACACCTCTTCCAGTTCTTTCCATTTTCTGATGATTAATATGTTGAATGTTCATACTAACATTTTGGACCATTTGTGGAACATGTGAATACATAAGAAAAAAGGTTGTGTGCCTGGTTGACGCTATAATTAGCAGCAGATTGCAATGAATGATATCCTGTTAATATTTGGGCTGTGTTTAGTTTTTGTTGGGTTGATTTGACCTCAGCAAGACTAGGCTGGCAAGCAGATGTCAGCTCTGTTGAGCAGAACACCTTCTGGTCACTCCAGTAGAACAGGACAAGTCTGTGTGTATAGAAGAGAAAGGCAGACTATTTGCTGTGATTCTTGAGTGGAATATGCAAACAAATTTCAATAGGCAGGCAAAGATACACTGCAAACCCTATTGGGAAATGATAAATTGCTGTTAAATGTTGTAATTATCCCATGACATTCAAGACTGAAACTTAACTAAATTTTGCTGAAAATATTAAAAAAAAAAAAAAAGTGAGAGGTAATGTGATTTAATATATTAGCCACAGAGTAAGTGAAAAAAATGAGAACCCAGCAGAAAATTAATATTTATCTTTTAACCGGTATGTAACAAGCTTTGTTAAAAAATGTCTGAAAGCAAAGAAGAGTTTGTTAGACAAATTATAATTTTAATTGCAGACGTAATTGATTATACTCAGCATGCTCATTAGGTTAAGGGAGAATATGAGTCAACTCTCAAGGTCATTACAGTAATAGATATTGTAGGCATGTAATTTGTGATAAGCTGGTTCGCGAACATCTAATTGCTCATTCATGGCAGCATGTCTGGCACTTCTACTCCCCAAACACCTCTTTGTCCAATTTATTTAACACCCCTTAATATTCCAGGGTCAAATTTACTATGGGAGACATCAAGCAGTGAATTTTCAACCTCCAAATTATTACACCACTTCACCCTTTTTGTGCCTCAAAGACAGAGCCTGCATTACCAAAAATTAGTGGTCTAACAGTAGGCAGGATACATCACAAATAGAAATACTCACCCACAGAGACAAGCTAGAATTTCTCATTGAAAACAGCTGTTCTCTGCCCTCCCCAATGGCAGTCTTATATTGTAATAGGATGCCAAAAGAGATGTTCCTTTTAAAAAATGCTCTATTTAATCAGAACATTGTCTTCCTATTGTTCCTAGGGAGAACACACAATCAGTATTTTGTTAACTCTTTCGTTGTTGTTTCTTTTCAAGACTTTGACAGTGTGCCTTTAATATTAGCTTTCTCTTTGTCTGAAAATGAATTGAAATGTCACACATCAGTTCTTACCAACCAGACAAAACAGAAAGGACTGCTTACAGTATCAGCTAGAAGTAACAACTGTACTTCCCTCTGATATAATGCCTTATGTTTATAGATCCCAGAAAAGCAAATGTCTTGTCTAGGGCATGGGGTGGCACTGGGAGAGGAAGGCAGGTATTGTAAGCTGCATATTGCCTTTTTCTACCTCCTCTCTCTGGTCATTTGGTCTTAACTCAGGTTCCAACTGTTCTGATTTATTAATCAGTACTGACGCATTGCGTAGCATTGCAGAGTGTTGGTTGAAGCAAGAGAACCAAAGTAATTCCCACTAGACTGAAAAGTTTGATTCAGTCTGCAGTGCAGCAGGGTGGAAATGTAACTTTTCATTCAAATATCTTCATCTCTGTTCTAGGAATCAAGGATTCTGAGGTTTGTTTTGGATTTGCTTTTTTGTTTTTGCTTTCTTTTAGAAAAAGAAAGGAAGAAATAGCTAGCATGTCTCTCAAAGGAGCATGGCTTTCATTATTTGCAACTTTTGCAAGGTATTATTTTTAGTTGATGTGAGATAGTAATTTTTCCACTCGTGGTGGAAAAATGCAATAGGTACTGCTATAGTCATTTAATTATATATCAAATTAATTCCAATTTTATTTAATAGTAATTCTTTTATATTTTGGGGAGATTCAAAAGTCTGAAGTTTCTCTTCCGAAAATTATTCTATGTAGTAGTCTCTATTTATATATATATGGGCTCTATTCCAATCTTAGTCCTTGATAGTACAGCTTTGCTGTTAAAAGCATTGTCTCCAATGATATGTGTCTCCTTTCCAGTGTAGAAGTTAATTTGTTGGTGCTGATTATCTGCTTCATATTACCAAAAAAGTCCCACTGCTTAATAATATATATCAATCTCTATAACCACCTTGTAGAATGACCTGCTGAAAAAAATTGTAACGTAAACACACTGCCATCTGTTGTGTAGTTATTCTTCAGTAGTAGTACATAAACTGGAGATATGTCGAAGTAATTTAGTAAGTCAACAAATGTAAAATGAGACTTGGTAAATACAGTGTTTTATACCGAGTTTTATTAATCATTGTCATCTGCAAGATTATAGCAGATATACCAATCTATTCAAAGTCCAGCTTGTTTTGTTTCATCTATTGAATGCTGATATCAGAGCCAGTGATAAGGAACATGATGCCAATTATAATAATTAATTACTTGAAAAATAAGGATTTTTGAATGCTGAAGTTGGTACAAAGCCCATTGAAAAAATTGGAAAGAATCAAGTGACGCAGAGGAATGTCAATAAGTCCTAAATATCTTAATTTAATCAATTCACAATATACATTTGCATTTGTACTGGTAGTCACACTACCTGTTCTAAAAACTGTATGTGGAGTTACCAGTCACTTCAGAAGTGGGACTAACAGTATCCAAATAAAATGGGTACTTCCTGGGAGCAGAAGCTATGTTTTAAGTATAGTATTACAGTATAGACTATAGAAGAATAAAGAATATATGTAAGCTGGATTCTTTTTCTTTAAGTACAGTTCTAAAAATGGTGTTTAGACATCCTAATAATTAATGAAGAGGTTTCAGATGAAGAATTTTCCAGTATCCTATCCTTTTGCTAATTTCCTTTTTTCATTAAGAAAAGATAAATTGTATCCAATTATTGAAAATTATGTAGGTCATTATCGTGAATGAAACTGCAATTAAACTCAGTTTTCACAAAAAAAGAAGAGGTTATCTTGTCACAATGTAGGTGTTAGTGTGCCTTGCTTGGCTCATACTCCTGCTTTCAGGCCAGGATTGTGTTGAGGTGAAGTCCTACATCAGATTGAAGTGCTATATTTGCAGTAGGACTGTGCTAAGAGATTTTCAAGTGCCCTAAAATCAGAATTCAGACCCTACTGGTGGCCATTCAAGTGATTGTTCAATGTCTTGTTGCAGTTCTTGTTCAATTGCTTGGTAGGGGATAGCCTTATTATCCTAAGCAGAGATTATCCCTTCCCATGTAGAGCAATCAAGAGCAGCTGGTGGTGCAACTCTGTGGTGCAGATCCAGGCTGGTCTGTTCCCCAGTGCTGGCAGCTCCTCAGAAAGCTGGGGGATCCAGAGGCAGCCTCTCATCTGAGGTTTTGTCCCAAAGAATCCCAAAGAACCAATAATTTCACTGCTCAGTGCAGTGTGCAGAAGGTTGGGAAGCTCCTGGCCTTGAAGGAGGAGAGGAAACCCTGCAGTGATTTGTGGCAGTGGAGAAATAATTGCCCTTGAGTAGAAAAACTGAGAGAAAGGGACAGGGATAAGCAAAGACCCCAAAGAGAAACTAAGCATAATTCTCCTGTGCTTGCCAGCTCTTTACACTGATCCAAAACAAATAAAATAACAGCAACACCAAAACCTCAGTGTCACCACAGTGATACTGGCTTGAAAGCAGCTGTGGGTGAACTGGTGCTGGTCTACCAACAGGACAAGGAGCGGAATGTATGGCCTGTGGGACCCAGCTCATGTGGTCCCAGATTGTGCCCACCAGCTCAGATCTTGGCTCTCATTGGAGTCATGTTTGTGCTCTCCAGCTCCTGGGGCGTTGGCACGTTTGTGTTCTTCACAGATCAGGTGCATTTTATCAAGCGAATAAAGAAGGACTATAGGAACGACATTATTTAACCACTTACATTACTCAGAATGCTGAACCTGAGGAAATGTAAAGAAACAAGATTTATCTATTTTCTACCCAAATTTAATAAACTAATCTAGCTCTGTAACTTATGTTGAACTAAATTACAGTTTTTGTATTACTTTCACCTTAGATTTCACTCCGATTATTATAGGCTTGGCTGCAATCACTGGCAATTACAGCTTCCTATCCTTTCTTAGGAATATACAACATGAAGTGTTTTGCACTTTACACTTTTTTCTATTTATTGTTCACATCCAGTTGGATGTACTAATAAGCATTAACATGCAAATAATTATAATCAAGATTTGATATCCGTAGAGAACAAATGCTAATACAGTTAATACATCAAATATGAAAGAGGCTTTTAATTCAAGAAAGAAAAAAAGATTAAAAATATTAGCTTTTTATATGAAAAGCATTTGCAATGATTATAAATTCTATTGAGCTGGCAGAAATCTGAGCTTTGAGCTTTCAATATCTCTCATTAATGTTTAGCCTCAAGAATGAGTTTATAATAAAGGGACTTATGCAGACAACAGATAAACAGAAATGATACAGCCAAGAGGGCTGAAGAGCCCTGGGTATGTTTGTTGTCGTCTTACCACGCTGATTTCCATCAGAGGTGCTGAATATGCTAAGAGTTGTGTAGAAGATGAAGTGAAATGCAATATGTGTTGATAATGGCTAAGGCTAGAATGTCAGGAAATTATTTTCCTTTGATTTTCCTCTAAGTTTCTTTTCCTTGTTATTACTTCCTATGGGATGGAAAAGGTTAGCTTCGATCTTGCAAAGTCAGCTGGTTGGACTAAACCTGCAGATCTCAGTGGAATGATAATTGGGAGAAGCCTAATGTGCTGTAAAACAGAGGTCAGTGTGGGTAATACAGTGACCTGGCAGGTTTTGAAAGCTGAGCATCTCCTGTGAATTTGAAGGAAATTTTTATCTGTGTAGGCATCATGCATCTCCATGGTGCTTCTTTGCACGGGACTATGGATCCCATGCGAGACTGGGACCTGAATATAGAAGAAGGATAGAAGCAAACCATCAGTTTCTAGCAGGGCAGGATAAGCTGAGTGGTTTCCTCTGAAGTAGAAAAGCCTCTCCCTCCTTCAGCAAGCAGGCACTACTGAAGTAAGAAGCAGGGATGGTGGAGGCTGAGGACATCTTGAAGAGGTTAGGTGGGAAAGGTGGGTGTGCATATGTCTACAGATTAGGTTGGAAACTCAGCAGGGAGCAGAGGAGATAGAGTTATGTTATTTGGGCACGGTGCACTACTGTTTTAAGCAAAATCCTTAGGTAAACAGGTCTGGGGTGATGGGACTTGGAAATGCTGTGTATGTATAAGCTGAATGGAATATTCCTCCCTAAACAAAGTCTGCTAAAAGCAGTCATCAGATGAAAAATGAAAATGCACCAAAACTAAGCAATATCAGCATTTTGTTTTCAATGTTTGCAATGAATGCTTTGTGTGTTCTGAGTCTCAACTGGAAGCTTTTTTCTAAATGGATTTCTTGTATAGCCCAGTCAATAAATGTGAGTAACCTCAATCTCTTATCCTAAGCACTGTTATATTTTATGATTTTTTCATAAAAATTAATCACTTAAATATTTAAGTCTTAATTAATTAATGAGAAATTTACACCCAGTGCAGTGTGATGTCTATTGGAAAAACGACTTAATAGGCTTTCAGACCTGCCATTGTTCTGGCTTGTCAATGAATTACTTAAGTGTCATTTGTTATACAAGTTGAGTCAATAAAGTCTTTTAGTTGTTTTTCAGAGAGTGAACATTATTTCCAGATAATGTATATCTAATTCTCTTTTCCCTTTAGTCTGTCTGCATTGGTTAGTGTGGGTTATTATTAATTAGCCCTTCATAGCAGATTAGGCAGGAAGGATCATGATGCAGTAATAAATAAAGGTTCACAGAGACAAAATTCTCTAATTAGAGAGTATGGCTTAGTGGTGAGCAGTGTCTTCAAATGGATTGCCATCTGTGAAATTAAAGCTGATTTCCTTAATTTGCTTATGTAATATTTCTAAAGAAAGTGGCTCTTTTTTATTTATGGAAATTATATATTCTCTTTCATTATTTTCTCTTAATTGATTCTACATTCCTGTAATTACTAAGCAATGAAAACATATAGTGCAGGAGAGGAACCACGGTAATGGACAACATGACCCCATAGTATTTGCCGTGTGAACCATGGAATATCATTCTGCTTTAACACATTCCTTTTGATGTATTTAGATGAAATGAATGTAAATACAAATTCCTCTTTCCAGGGGAATAAACTGCATCAGTTTGTGTTCTTTTTTCACATCGGATATAGAAACTAGAGTAGGTTTAGGTATGTCAGCTTTTGCTTTTTAGCCTCTTTGGATAGAAGACAAAGATTGTTGCTTTCCCATCCTTTCAAAACTTTGCTGTGTAAATGGTGAAATATTTAACCCTGAGTTATATAAATAAGCATAATCTATTGAGGGTCAACATAGCCACGACGTTTTTTTGTTGAAGTAACTAATCTCCATGAAAAAAATCCCAGTTATCCAAGGACATGCTAAGAATCCTGGACACTTTTGAGACCCAATGCTTTGAAGGTTTTTTCTTTTGCTCTAGAAACTGATGAAATAAAGTAGATCGAGGAAAAAAAAGATCTTTGAAACTCGATATTTTTCATCTTTTTCTGATTCTTTTTATAGGGGACACTCCCTGGTCTCCAACTGAGAGTTTGTTGAGGGAAGGTAGTTAACGGGATGCTTTTGATAAATGGCAACATGGCAACATTAGCAGCACGGACACACCCTCATTTTCCGCAAAAGGAAAATACTGATGTTTTTGTCGGCGACTTCAGTAATGAACTTTAAAGTTCATACCTAGAGTTTGGTAGCTGCTGTTTGAACAATAACCTCTGTGGTTGTGTTAGACAAGTTATGAATTATAGTTAAGTCAAAGATTATAACTCTTGAGTTCTGCACCTATTGATTGCCATGTGGAGATAAAAAAAAAATAATAAATCTTTTTTCCTCCCCTGGATAATATAGATAATTAGAGGTACTGTTAAGAGACATTCCCCTTCTTGTGAAGCATCTGGTTGTTGCCAGTCCCGCAGCAGGAGATCAGCCCTGATGGATGACTTGGCTGGGCTGGGTGGTGCTGGAACCTGTGCTGCTGGAGACGTCACAGGCAATGTCTTTCAGAGAGCTGCTGTTAGGCTGGGTGTGCTGGATGCCTTTCAGAGATGTGGAGGAAAAATGAACTGAGTTAAAGCTTATCTTTTGCTAAAAAAATTCCTCAAAGCCTATTCCACCATCTATCTGAGGGTTTCAAGTAGGCTTTCCAGTGCAACATAACTATGATAATTCATGCGTTATGTATTGAGAAATTGATCAATGAAAAACGAAGAAACAGAATTAATCAAATGTTCGCTTTATTTATGAACATGCTTTCCATGTTACATTTCCACCAGGATGCCTAATGAAACTGTGTCAGAAAAAGGGTGGTTCCTGTCATGCTCTCCGTTCTCTGATTTTACTTAAAAAAAAAGTCGTTTCTAGTTTTTCTTTATAGCAAGGTAATTGGTAAAGTTGTAACAAGCTAGTTTGAATG
Organism: Meleagris gallopavo; assembly: GCF_905368555.1. Lineage (NCBI taxonomy): Eukaryota > Metazoa > Chordata > Aves > Galliformes > Phasianidae > Meleagris > Meleagris gallopavo. Next base: position 12,128,639 of record NC_139417.1, on the reverse strand, counting down.
TGCACAGAAGACTGCCACAGAAGACTCTGCAGACCTCACATTTTTTTTTTCAGCAAAAAGTTTGAAAGTATCAGAAGGAAAAAAATCTTACAGATTTTCATATAAAAACTCATAATTCTATCTCTGAAGGTGCTCCCAAGAAAATAAAGGAATTGCTCAGTAAAACAACTTCTGTATTGCAGTGTAAAAATATTCCACTTCCAAGTTCCACATCACAACAGAGTCTTTACACTGAAATGGAGAAATTTGATCTTTTTACAAATTATGAACAATGAATGAATTGCAATTTATTTTTTTAAGTGATGTTTTTTCAAGTGGACACAGAACAGTGTAAATATACAAAAGGCAAAAAAGATCCTCTCTCTCTGCTTACATTTAAAATATGTCCTGTGACTACCAATAGAAAGAATGTATAAATGTATACGCATGTCTTCTCTAATATTTTCTTCTCAGTTCCAAACACCCTTTCACTTTGAAATAGGCAAGTAAATCTAGAAAGAAAATATAGTGTAATTTCCTTCTAATAGGTCCAAAGTCCTGAAAATGTAACAGAAGCAACTCAGCAATTTTAGAGCCAGATGGATGAAAAAAAAAATGCATATTAAGCTTTCTTCATTAATTAAAAAGTGAATACCACGGCTTAGGTTTACAAATGTCTCTAAACAGGTTTGCATCTTGAGACAGGGTGCTGCTAAAGCACTAAATATTGGCCTTGGATATTGTTTTGCTTGAATGTTAACAAGGTAGGAATCACACTGATGGCATGCCAGAATTAAAAAAATGTAAAACAGGAATGGGTGAAAAAGCATTTCAGAGTACATCACAGGGAGCAGTGCTGGAGGCAGAAGGGTTTGGACAAAATGGACTGAGACTTTTGTCCTAGCTTTAATGCTTGAGCTTTCCTAGTTAAAATCTATTGCATTTATGTCAATTTAATGATGCTTAAGCTTAGCCCCCCAAGCAAGAGGTACACTGAAAGTGCTTGCATACACAGAAAGAAATTCAATTAGGCTCCTGTCTACAGTCCACAGCCCAACTCATCCTAGAAGGCAAAATCTCTGTAGGATTTGCATGTGCTCATCTCTGCATAAATGATGTAGGTATGGGCTGCAATGCTTCACTGATGCTCTTCATTTTTCTCCTCTGGGCCCAAGTGTTCAAAGTGTCAGAAGTCAGAGCTGCCTGTTTGTTGCATCTCAGATAAGAAGGGGAAGGTGTTTGATCAGAAGAACAACTCTTACCATGACACACCACTTGTTCCATTTGTCTTATAGCAGCTTTTCATTCTAGGCACTCAGTTTTTTTCCACGCAAACACATCTGCTGAGAATTAGCAGGTTGAGCACACGTGCAGAACTACACCACATTGGTATCAGTTTTAATATTGTCCTTAGCACAGGGTTGAAGAGAGCAAGTGATGACAGGGCAGTATCTGGCCTTACTCTAACAAATTTATTGATAAATGTGAAAATATCTGATTAGTATGGCATCGTGCTGTACCAGCTCTGTGCTAGCTGCTTTTTCTATGCTGCAGATGAGTGAAAGGAGCTGAGAGGTTTTGCTTACACTGCTGCTGCTCCCAGGTGATGGCTGTGCTACCACCCGGCAAGCTGAACAGAGAAGTGACTGCAACAGATTGCTTGTTACCACACTCTAGCTGACAGAGAGCAGCGGATTACTCTCTTTTTAGAATAAATTAGGATAAAAGCCACGCTGTAATTTTAGAGGGCAAAATCTGGGGTTGAATTTTGCTGCTAAAGGAAGTGTGTGGTAATTCCCACTAAGTTATGCTGTATAACAAGAATGAGAAATGAACATCTGTCACATGGAAAAAGAAGTAATGCACAGTTTTTATTCCATAATACAAATTCAGTGGATGGAGATTGACAGTATTTTATCTTCTGCCTGTCTCACGTTCCTGTGTGCCTAGCTCATGTCATTTTGACCTTTTGAAAATGTTGGCAGGAGCTGATTTTTGACTAAAAAACAAAGTACAACCGTTTGTTTTACTTAAAAAGCAAAACAAAGCTATTACTAACCATTGCCTGTTGTGGCAGAAGTCTTACGATTGTGCTTGCAATTAAACAAATGTTGTCTTAGCTTGAAATAAAAGTTATTACAGTTGAATAGAATGAGAGAGGTGATAAGGGGAATCACAACTGGTGATAAAGGAAGATCTCTTGATTTTGGTCTTAGGAGGTGAGGTTGTAGTGGGTCTTGAATGGGAAAAGAGTTTCATGTAGATTAAAGATCGTGTTAGTGCAAGGATGCAAGAGAGATTTAGGATTACTGAAATACCAGGCTAAGATCTTTTCAGACTTTGGGGATAGGCGTAAGTGGAAGACATTTGATTTGTCACGGTGTCAGATGATACCAGCAAGACAGGCAGCAGTCATGGTCAGTGCAGAAGGAAATGTTGTGGGGTGAGAGTGGGAAGCTGAGCCAGCATGCACAGGAAAGGAGCGACGGTAATGTGAAGAAGAAGAAATGACGGGGAAAATGGAAAATGAAAGTTTTTCTAAGGGAGCGCTGAGAGAAAGATCAGAAAGTAGAACGCAAACAAAGAGAAGGCTGACTTAGAGTGGCAAGGGAAAGACGAGATTTCAAGGAAAGATTTACAGGCTGGGACAGACGTTTTATTAGTAAAAGATGGCTAGAAATCCAAGGCACACACTTTCTCATCCAAGAACTCTTCACATTATCATATTTATGTAACAATAAACTGTTTATGGCTGAAGGGCTTGTTAGATATCCAGCTACTCTGTAGGTTTGCTGAGATCTGATTTTTGCAGATAGCTAAATGTCCCTGAGTGCTGCATTTCTCCCAAAGTATCTTAAACACTTTCTCTAGAGGAGCCGTCACGATGCGTGTCAGAAAACCAATCACACTAGAACGTTTTTAGCTTTACATTGTTTCTGCTCATTGTTTCTGCTGAACCAGAAAACAAAAGACTGTTAGTAAAAGAAGGAGAAAAAGAAATCCATGAATTATTTAAAAAGAAAATCATAACAAAAGAACTTATTTGACAACACTGCTAACTTAATTTGTTATCAGGTAGAAATAATTCAAACTCTTTCACTCTGCTCCCTCTAGATGTTGCACTACAAAAAGTACTTTGTTTGCTTTTGCTTTTTTTTTTTTTTAATACATTGCTCCTTATAATTGTCATCTGTAGAACTTTTCTCTACAGGTATTTTCTTTTTAGATTACAATTGTGAAAATGTAAAATTCAATGAAATGAGTAATGTGCTCTGGGTTGTCTTGCAAAGAATATCCTTGGTGGTTTGTTTTCCTTCTCACCAATATTTCCAAGGTGACTGTGAGAGAAGTCTATCTAAATAGTCAATTTCTTGTTTCATCTTGTCAGTAGAAAGACCTGCAATGATCTCTAGTACTAAGTGCTGCCTATTCACAGTAGATTTTGTGTCAACTAATTTTAATAGTAGAGCAATCAATACTTTTTTTTGTTTCTTTTTGCTAATCTTGCAAAACCTTCACACTACTGAACAGATACCTACAAACCTTGTGGGATGTTAATGCATGCCTTCAATAACAGCGTCCATGTACAAGGCCTTCATGGTGAGCTGTGATCTTCTAGTTTTTATTTTATGGATTTTTAAATTAATGTCATCTATTTGTGTCTATTTGAAACATGCATTTCACATGAGCTTTATCCAAGTACCCAGTTCCCATGATTTGCCAACTTCATGGGAGACCTTATAATTAATTTCCATTGTAAAGCAGTCAAAAAAAGTAAAACCACAGAAGCCCTGAAATTTTTCCACTTTTCCACACTTTCCTTTGTTTAGGAAAAACAGAAACAAAACAAGAAACGTCTGTCTATGCTGCTATGTGAAGTTCTTTTGTCAGTGCTGTGGGAATGATGTGAAATCTTTGCTCCAAAATTCTCTAGAATTTTGTCTATAGATTCTTATGTCAGCATGCTACATAGGAGAAGCATGGTAATGTGAACAGCAATGTTGGCTTACACCATTTATTTTTTATTATTATTCAAGTACTTTCTCACTAACAATGGGAATCTCATGTACTTCAAGGTGAAGCCCTACTGTGAGTAATAATATGACAACTACCTCTTCAGATACATTCCTTATTTCTCTTTGATTTTGGCTTAAGTCAGTGGTATGAATGTTACTACTATAGCTCTTTCTAAATTCATATGGAATCTGTGGGGTTGGATTATGGGATATTTTTTGTTTGTTCTTTTTTTTTAATATTGAAATTCACATAATATTACTCCTAATATTAAAGGTTATGAACAACCTTCAGATTTGGGATTTCAAACGAGACTGAAAGAGCAAGGTGCCCAGCTCTCATTGGAAGGGTTCATTGAAAATCTTGGTGTTAATAGATAGCAGTAGATTGAGAGTTGCACCAGGACAGCAAAGCAGCTTTGTAATTGTTGATTTTCTTTTCTTTGTTTATTTCTTTCTAACTCCTCCTAATTTTTCACCCTTTGCTTAGGTTGTGGACAGATTGTGATCAGCTAGTACATGTTCACATGGAATGTTTAAATTTGTTTCTTCTCTGTCCTGCACTTAACCTTGTGATATCCCATTACTTGATTTATTTATCCTCTGTTAGAGTAGATTTCTCTGATACAGGTAGTATTTGAGGATTGGAGTAGCCAAGAGAGGTCTGGATGCTGTGTTGGTAGCAAGCAACTATGGGGCAGAATTACTCCTCCAGTTTTGTCCTCCAGTTGCTTACCAGGAAGATTCAAACAGCCTGGCGTCCAGCAACCGTTATGCTGTCTGCTGCATCCTTGCATTCCTTGTGAAACAGGAAGCACTAAGTGACACTCGAGTGATTGTTCTATTGCAGTGATGTAGTTGTGCTGTATGGCTCTTCATCTGCCCTGTGTTTTAATTATGCTGCAAAGCTCCCCAGTGAGGCAGGTAAAACAATATTTAAGATTGTTCCATCTGTCAGAAAATGTAGCTACATCTCCAAAAATATACAGTGCCATTATTTAAGGCAGCATGGGAAAATGTGGTAAGAAAAATCTGATGGGAGGGAAATTGTTAGGTAGGATCTTGCTTCTTCCATTACAGTTTGTGCAGTATGTTGTTGCTAACCTGTCTGCTTATAAAGAAAAGTCCAGTGATCTAATTCAAGATGACCAGCAGTCAGCACATCAGTCTTATGGCTTTGGTGGTAAGGGTTTCCTAAGTTTCCCTAACTGAAAGGTGCAACTGTGAAGCCTTACATCATTCACTTAATTAGATGTGCATGTAAATCTCTGGGTGGAGAACTGAGTAATAAACAAGTCTCTACTTCTGCAGAAAGCTGTATGTGACAGATGTTTCACTTCCAGTCACACTGCAATTGACTGGCTTCTCCGACTCATTTCCATTTTTTAGATTTTTTTTTTGTAATTTTTTTTCTGTAATTTCTTGTAGCTTATGAGTGCCATATGTAATCTCTGGGGATGCATAGCAGCCCTTCAACTCTCCCACCATCCTTTTTTGAGGGGTGAATTAACACTGTTCTGCGTGTGCAGATGAACCTAATGAGCCTGAGTCTTTCAGAAGTGGTGAAGGTGATCGAGCTGTTCTCCATGCTCTGTTCTTTAATCACTGCAGACTTCTACATTCAATCCCAATAAGCAGTAATTGCTCCTTGTGCCACTGAGACAGGCATGAATAAATAAACATATTCTTAGCCCTGCCCAGGCAAACTTACAGTGGAGTAGTTCTGTGAGAGATCCCAATAAATCAGTTCTGCCTGGAGTGACACATATGAAAGCTTGAGGTATTGGGCATCTCACAGAAGGAACCTGTGCTGCTGATGCCCAGCTGTGGCAGCATATACCCCATCCTCTAGTCCAGTAACTTCTTCTCAGTGTCTCAGTGCAGAAGTATTTCAGATGTGACGAACTGTGCAGCTGCTTTATAAGATCATTTGGAGCAGTGTCTGTGAAAGGGCAACTGTTGTCAAAGCACTCTGTACACCAGGGGCCAAGCTGGGCAGTGCAGCTCTTTGCAGCAATCCCATTGACCGGATTTCTGTTCTTGGACTTAACAGTGGCTTGCTGTGTGTCCTCAATATGTCAGTGGTTAGCAGTGTGACTGGGCAAGCCATTTCACCTTGTTCCTTCCTCTCCCACCCTTTGTCTGTCTTGTCTGTTTAGGCAGTAAATAAAATGTTTCTTGAGGACAGCAACTGTCTCTTAGGATGTATTTGTTCAGCAAGTACAAATAAGATCAAGGCCCCATGGTGGGGGTTTCTCTGTGCTCCCACAACATGAATAATAAATAATAGCAGAGGTAAACTGATTGTGTTTGTACCATTTATGTGCAGAGGTATTATTGGATGAGACAACAAAGGAATACAATAGGAACGTTCCTGAGTGTTGCAGTAGAAAATGATGATTTTAATGTAATTTTTTAAATTTATTTATGGAGCAAATGTTTGTGTGCAATTGACGTAAAGATTGCTCTTCATACTGTATGTGCTAACAGCAGTGTGTCTAATCTCATATATGGAAATTCTATTGTTACTTTTTTAGCAAGAGATAAACACAAGAGGACTTCCTGCTGTCCAGGAGGGTTTGGCGTAGTCAAGATATAAACCTTTGAGTATTGTGAGTGCTATCTGCTTGCACAGAAAGACTGCCTTATTTCCCTCTGGGAATTCCCATACCAGCCACATGCTTCTTTAAACTATGCATGGTTAGATGTTAATGTTGCTGTGTACAGCCTTTGAAGTGATTGAACTCCCACCAGAACTTAGATTTTAATCATCACTTTGATCTGGGGCTGTGCTACAGAATCAGTTACAAATGTGTCTCCAGTCTCTAAACCTAAAATTGTGCAAGACTTCTCCTGTCACATTTCAGAAAGTGCAAATGATGGTATTTGTGAATCAAAGTATAGTCTGAGGGGAGATGTGGAACATTACTGGAGGCTCTTAAATATTCCCTAATCTATTTGTTCTGTATGGTTTCTTAGGCTAGAAATAAGAAAACTCTAAAGACATTGTCAGTGTTCTACTTGATTACTTTCAAATTAAGAGAAAAAAATAAAGTTTCTCACAGGACAGCTGTCAAAGCATCGATATTGTTGCATATATTTATACTTGATAGAATAAGGATTTTTTCAATATTTATCATCAGCTTTTGTCCATTCAACTGTCTTCTACTGTCAGATTTTCAGCAGTAACTGAACAAGCTAAATTAGTTCAGTACTGATCAACTACAGAAGTAAATAATGAAAGATTATGTGCTCAAGGTACTTCTACCTACCTAAATAAAACTAGGACAAGTACATATTTTTCATAGAACTTTTCTTAGTTATAGTAAGCATTGGGATTGCTTAAAACTTGAACAAAAAGAAATATTTAAAGCAGATCTTTCAAAGTAATTATTTCCTTGGAAAATTGATTTATTTCTTTTTATCCTAGCTGATCATGTTTGTGTTGCAAACAAAAATATCATTAATATGCAAAAGAACTTTCAAATGTTTAGTAGAAATAAGGTGTAAAGATGTGAAGAACACATACAGCAAAGTGATAATGTTGTTTGTGTTTTGGAAGTGCTTTGAGACATGGACCTGAAACCATTCTGGATGGCAGGCAGTGCTTGCAATGCTTGCCTACACTGTGTAGTGCCATGCAGTGTAACATTTAAAGAGATTCATTTCTGTGTTCCTGAACTTTGTAGTCAAAATCTATCAAATAGGTAGAGATGTTAAACATTAGGGTTTTTTGTAAAAGATTTGGTGCATCACTGCGGTGTAAGAAATAAGCATAAACAGAAAAAGGAGACTGGATGTATTTGTGTCTGCGTAATACATCTGGCTTGTACTTTAAAGAAGTTGAGTGACTTCCATGAGAAATCAGTAGTGGAATCCCAGATGGCTGTCACTGAGTCCTGATTCACTGCTTCTTTTCAAGATAGGAACTCTGACGTGGTATCTGCCTGTTCTTCTGCCTCCCTATTTTATAACATGTTTTGCATCTTTTGTCTCTATCTTAGTACTTCTGGCATTCCTTTAGTTCCAACTTCCATGTTTTATTTTGCTAAATTCTATTTTAAGGTTAACCACGCCACCTTGGTTGCCCAAGGGATGAGAAGATAATTATGAGCAAATCCACTTGTCTGATTTTAAGGAGAATGTAGTACTGCTGTTCCTTCACTCCAAAAAAAAAAAAAAAAAAAAAAAAAAAAGAACCACAGAAAAAAACCACAAGAGAAACATGATACTATAATGTGACAGAATAATTGACTTCAGAAGATGGTTTCTCTCAGCTGTGATGTTATATGTCACTGTCTTACATTATTCATTTCTTTACTCAATATGTTCATCACAGATTTTTTCTTTCAAACTTCATTATTGAGTGACTTTAAAATGAATTTTTCACTCAGTTATAATACTAGAAAAAGTAATAAGTATGAACCTGATCATATTAATATTTCTGTTAGCATCTTCAAATACAACTTGCTTTGTTATTAAATAAATTATTAATATTAATATATTAATATTGCAGTAGCAATTGACAACAGTGCATGTGCTGTTCAGACAGCCTCAGTTCTTTTGAATGCTCTGCTCCCATGTTGGGAAGAACCTTGAAGAAGTACATAGCTATACTTAGTGCTAGAATAGACCTTAAGCAGACAAAAGAGGCACTGTACTCTTTATCTGAACTTGAAACCAATTGATATTTTTGAAGATCTGGGAGGTTTTGACATCCTTTCCAGATTCAGTGCCTTTTTCACCACAAAAAAAAAAATAATAATAATTGTCACATGGACTTCTGTGGTACTGACTTCACTTCAAGTGTCTGTCGTTGACTCAGAGAGCCTCCTAAGTGAGGATACTGGGTAACCAAGGAGTGGGAGCTGCTCCTGATACCTATCCCACCTCACTGCATCAGAAAGGCTTTTGCTGCCTTTAGACCCCAGCACCTCTGTGCTGTTGCAGGCAGCAAGTGGGAGGTCTGACTTTTCATCTCTGGAAATTGGAGTCCTGCAGTGGGCAACACCAACAATTGTGATAAATTGTGCTCTGTTTCTATTGTAAACACAGCAGGAGGATGGTCTTGGCTGTTGTTAGCGCTGACATCATTTTGCTCTTTTCCACAGATCCATACAGAAGGCTAAAGGGTTTATCTTAGGAAGGTGAAAGGTTCACTATTCTTATTAGGCACTGAAAAAGAAAGCTTGGCTACTTTGGTTCAAATGTTTTTTCAAAAATAACATTATCTCTACCATGAAACTGTCAGTAGAAATAGGAATTCAGAGGACTTTTACCTTCCATAATTTAATTGTATTGTGTTTGTGGAGTAGAAAGTGGATTCTGGCTGCCAAAGATTGAAAAGGATTGCCCTAAACTTCATATAGTGAGTTCATGGAGCCTTTCAAAGAAAACAAACACCAGCACAAAAAAAAAAAACAAAAACCCAACAATATAATAGAGTTTAAAGGTTAGGATTTCTTCTCTATTTCTGGGTTTCTTTGTATCTTTACCCTGGTATGATTGTCTTCCCAGGTGAAGTGTTTACTCCCCAGGTACTCCTCTCCAGTGAAAACACCTGGCCTCCTCGAGTTGAAGTGCCAACTAGATTTAGGTTTGATAGATCTGCATGAAATTGCAGAATCTCTGCGCAACTGTGGAAAACAGGAAATATCAGGAGGCATCTCAGAACATAAAAAAATACAGCATCTTGCTCATATGGACTATGGTGTGATAAACTCTTTCCACCTTCTCTCTCAAATAGATGTAGGTTCACTGGACAGCATGCTGGAAAGAAGCAACAAAGAAGTTGCTACCAACTGTACCAACGTTACCAGCTGTAACGTAAGAATGCAGCTGTATGTGACAGGGTGAATTTGTTCACCTGTCATGGAGTCAGTAGCAGTTGTGCTGCAGTTTCCCATCCTATTTTAATACCAGAACAACAGTTACTTGCATTCGTATTCAGTCAAATACAATCAATAGACATCTGTTTGTACATGAATGACTGTACAGTGGTACCTGTTTACTGCTAATTAAGCATCATTAGTGATTAGTTTGTCTTCAGAAGGGGAAAAAACCCTCCATAATTAAGAGCTTGTGTGTTATGTGGTCCTATATTCTCCCTTTTCAGAACCTGCATTCTAACAGGACCATTAGTTTGCGGTACATTTGTCTGTATTTAAATGAAACTGCATTCCCTTGAAAAGACCATCTGTTCATAAAGACCATCTTTTTCATGCTCCCTGCAGTAAACTTTAGAGAGTGGTAGAATTAGCAAAGGACTGTATTTAAATGAAAATATATGTGGATTGAAGCTAGGTAAAGCTGTTCGGTACACATTAAAATGGTTCTGCACTGGAAAGATTGCAATTATCTTCCTTCTTTACTTTTACGGATTTTTTTATGTGCTCTGAATTCTGCCACCTTTGACTGAGTGATTTTATTCTTTCTACCTACACCTGAATGGAATGTACCAAGTAGCAAATTACTTGAGCTGTGATTGTGGTGAAGCTGGTTTTACTTTGTAAAAAATGAAGCACTTACATTTTCATTTTTTCTTGGATTGGTCATAAATAGCCACATTAAAAAGCTTCAGTGTAAAGGTCTGGATTCTACTCGACCTAAGTAACACTGAGTGCTTCTTTATTCCATGAATTGTCCTATTGTGGAGTGAGGTGCTATTCAGGTTTAGAGTGGCCTGGATGAACAGCAGGTTGGTTCCTTTAAATAAACAGTTCTGTTCAATTTAATCCCATGCATAAACTGAAAGAGCAGGCTAAACTGAATGTCAATGAGACAGAACACCACTACCATAAAGATATTCATGAAAGAACAAGAATAACCCCCATTGAGGTTAGAAATACAAAAAAATGCACAGAAGTGCCACAAATGGAGTTGTAACATTCTGATATTACACAAAGCAGATGAAGTACTCCTGCTACTTCAATGGAGATTGTGAGAGCACAGCCCATCATGACCTGCACAGACATAACTGTGGTAGTAGAGAGCAAACAAGATAACATTCTTATCCAGAATTCAGACAAGAGGATAAATGTTAACTCCATACAAGAGTTAAGACATTTTTTTTCTTAATAGATTATTTCTTATGCCAACTACTGCACATATTGTGGGTTTTCTTTGAAACCTAGGCAAAACATAGAATAAACCAGAAATAATGAACTCACCAATGCTGAAGTACTCAAAACATGATTTTTTTTTTCCAAAGACGAAGGGATGATTACAAAGGAAATTCTTGTCATTAGCTAATAGCTTCTTCTCAAGCAGTAAAATCAGTGTAACCAACAGTAAGAGAATCCTCTGGCCATTATCTCTATTGAATTGTCTCACGGAAGTAAATTACTGTGTATCAGACATAAGTCACTGTTGTACGGAGCATGTAAGTGACAGCTCTGTACTGTGGGAGTTACCGAACCTTCAGTATCAATATGACCTGCTGTATACTCTTATCAAAAGCATATGCATCTCTTCTATGATAAGGTACCTCCGTATGTCAGATAGACTGCTGAACAATTTTATTGTCTCTGTTTTCCACATATTGTTCTCCAGAGGAGCTTCACATGAAAGAATGTTATGCATAAATGCAAAAAGAGTTTCCATTTTATTGGAAATTATTTCTTCTAACAAAATAGGCTGAATGAAAAAAAGACCTGGGAAAGAAGAAAAAAAGGACCTTATTTACAAATGCTGTATCTTGTCAGATTTTAGATGGATCGTGTTTTTACAGGCCCTTTGTATTCAGGTTTTTCAGAATATTAATGCAGTTGTGACTTTACTTGTAAAAACAAAAGGCATTATTATTATGAAATCTGATCCAAAGCTCTGATACAATATCCAATGGTGTGCACTGATTTGTCAGTCTTATGGTTGGGGGTGTGGGGGAGGATGTATTTTCCCTGGTTCAAACAGGGATTATTTTTCAAGAATTCTTTTTCCACAGGTGGGTTGATAAGCTATGGAGTGTGGTAATAAGAGAGTTAACGTGATGCTGTGTTAGGCAAGAAGGACAATCATGACCAATATCATCTATCTCTGCCAGTAATATGGTAAGAATGCAAGATTCAGAAACGTGTATAACAGAAACAGAACTAATGTCCCTGGATTTGTTCAGTTTTCATGTTTGTATCTTGAAGTGAACAAAGCCATGAAAATTGAAAATGGTTGGTTAGTGGTATGTTTTTTGATTTTGTTTGTTAGCTTGTGGGTGTTTTTGTTTGTTGTTTTTTTAATGATATAGATGGGCATAATAGTGAGCAGAGTAACATTAGGCATGCAAACATATTTATTGCTTCTTACAAAGTTTGTGCCTGACTATACAGCTCCAAGTACTGTGGAGTAGCTGAAATCCAGAAATGCACCTTTTTTGAAAATTCAGTGAATGGTGAAGTTAGTATAGCTGACTGTGTGTGTTCAGGCTATGTCTGCACACAGTGTGTTTAAAAAAAAAAAGTTCAGTAGAGAGATGTCCTTGAGCTTTCTTCTGATTGCTTAGTGTTACTATAAGCCATATCACTTTTCTGGTACAAATTGCAAAATCTAAGTGCTTGAAGCAAACTATGCATCTATTTTTTAAGCTACTAAATTGTCTATCTGTTTCTCTGGTCATGCTGGTGAAGGTCTTGAGAGCATTTTCAGTGGTGACTTTTGCCAGCATTTGGTGCCTTCTTTGTTCTTCAGACTCAAAGGTAGCATTTGCTTAATGCTTTTGAAGTCCTCCATCAAGTGGCTTTGCCCACAGCTGCAAAAATGATTTAGTCAAAGATTGTTTCACACTTGAGCTACCACAGTTCCCTTCTCAGAAGCATGCTCCCCCTCCCCCCCCCCCTTTTTCTGTACCTTGCCCCAGTGGGCTGCTCAATTTACACAGCTGATTTTCCTGCCGCTCACATGGTCTCCTGTTATTCAATTACTCTGTCCATTTAACTCAAGTCTAATTTCAACAGCTTGCAGCTGATTCTTAATACTCACTAGATAATGGAAACACCCTACTTCTGTGTTTTCATTTGCAGATATTCATTCCATTTGTGAGACAGGTTTTTATCGGTCACTATATTCTTTATTTTTTTCCTGTTAGATATCTGTAGAACCTGTCACAAGACTGAAGTAAGAGCACATCATTGTTATTGAAATGAATGCTTGTAACTTCTGTGGTTAGAACCTGTTTCTGAGTGGAAATGCTTAGTTACAGCCCGAAGTAGTGATTGAGCACCTGGTGGGAAGGCAGGGCCAACCCAGGGGAGCTCAGGTGCATGCAACAGCCCTGATTGACCAGGCAGGGTGAAGCCAGAATCCAACCCCTTCCAGTCCTCATTTAAGAGTTGGCAGTGGAGTTCCATGTATGCTTGAGGCCTTCTGAAGGTAAGAAGCTTTTTTCCTTTATTTCTGTGCCTATGGGTGTTGTGTTTGAGCAGGTCCTCGCTTGCTGTAACCTGGAATATTGCTGCTCTGCTGGCATTGCTGTACTTTCCATTGTAATACAGAGAGTAAATTAGTAATTGAAGGTAATTAGAAGGTAATTATTGAGTGTGTAGTGGCCGAAGGTGTATTTGTGTTGGTTAGAGAAAAATATATGATATTTTGGTAACTGGAATTGATGGTAGCTTCCTATTCAGTTCCCTGAGTACTGTAAAGGCTTCTTGCATTGCTTGTTGAAGAAGCTCTCCTCGTGATCGTTTATTAGCACTGTTTAATGAAGGTAAGAAGCACATAAATTGTTTTGTGCAAATATGTATCAGGAAAAATCCTGTCTGTGTTCCACCCTTTTATTATCCCTGCAGGGCCCTCCATTTCGTGGCAGTTTTGTGCTGTGCTTAGGTGAGAATTGCAATAAAATGCCTCAAAAAGTCTCCTCTGTTCAACAAAGTCAATCTTACACTCTCTATATATGCTATTTGTATATAAAGGGGAGTTTCCCCCTCCCTTGCCCCTAACAATTTCTACCTATTTCTTGTATTGTCTGTGTACTGGCAGTGGTGTTTCTCAGAAAACTTCACCTGTAATAGGAAAAGAAATCAATACAATTGCTATCAATGCTATTATTTTTGGACTTAGCTTTTTAAAGCTAGCATGAAATTAACTGAAACAAATCTGAAAACTCAGAGTTTGATGTTGATGTCCTAAATCAAATTAAAATTGAGCTAGAATCTAGCACGGCATAAAATCTTATTTATACAAGTTACAGATTGAGTTAAGTCTTATCTCATTAATATAATCTTACTTGATACAACCTTAAAATTTCTAATCTTATGAAAGTTTTCAGTGATCTTATTTAATGAATATAGCGATTAAAATTAGTGCTATGTTATTCATGAGATCATTATAATTTGCTGTGCTTGTATGCTAGGTGTAAATCTTTCTTGCTCAGATGGGTAAACTATTACTGATGTGCAAAAAGTTAGGACTATAAAATTAAACTGAAGGATTAGGAAAAGGCAGAATTAAGACTACTTGCATATCTTTGATCTGGATGTGATATAATCTTAAAGACTTGATCACAAGCTGCTGCTTTATTCTGTGCACAGGATGGACTAATCAAGTGTTTGTCATTTAGTGTGCAGTTTCAATGCTGAGATGCTATCCAAGCTCCGCTATGACTACAAGGTTATTAATGTCCTCTTAGCTTTCATACAGACCCTCTCAGAAGAATTTCTCAAAGTCTCCAAAGTGTTGATACACATTTCAGCCATGTTCATTCTACTTGGGTGACAACTTAGGGTTTTTTTTTGTGTGTATGTGTACTTAACAACTTAAATGGCAGATTTAGCTCATTGCACTTGACATTGCTGAACATTTCTGCATTCCAGGCCAGCATGTTTCATGCGAATGCCCAGAAAATGACCAACTCAACTATGAGATGTTCTGGCTGAGGTGGCTTTCCTAGCAATATGAAATTGGGATAGAGAAAAGGATAGGCTCAGTTCTGTATGGTGGTATTTGATTTATTCTTAACATTTTTTTCTTTTTTTTCGTCTAATAGTTGCATAGAATTAACTTTCTCAAATGTCTCTACCAGATAGAGCAGAGACCACACATCTCAGAAAGCACTGCTTAGACTCAGTCTGCTCCTAGAATTTTCTCCTGAGGTTTACATATTATCACTTTCTTAAAACGTATTTTCACTGTTGTTGCTTTTGACTAAATGCTTTCATCTGTAATTAAGTATCTGTACTGTATTGCTTATCATTGTATAGACCAGTGAAAATGTAATCCGCTCAAGTAAACCTGCAGAAGCCATGGCGGCTTTTCTAGTAAGCAGGGTTCCTGTGGTCTCTGTAGGACCACCAGCACCAGAATCCCTTCTCCTGACAGCTGTCTGCAAGGTGTCTCTGAGCCTGCTGCAACCTCTGGCAGTGTTATTTTGCAGGCTCTTCGTGTCTTGTGCTTTTTGGGAGGACAAGATTGTTCTGTCTTGCTTCCCTGCCTAGCTGTGATGTAGGGGTGTTGTTGGCAAATATAATCTATTGGGGCACACCTTATTTTTGTATTTCGAAGGCCAGCAGTAATACAGTTAAAACTTCCTTGTGCACTCTAGCAACTGAGGAAGGGAGAACCTGAGTGTTGTTTGAGAAGGCTTGGGATTAAATTATGTCATTTAAGAAGTCATTAGTCTGTTTTTCAAGTGCATGCACTTTGTGGAATAATCATCTTTTCCTGCTTTGCCTTTGAGTTGCTTGTGTGTCATATCTGTCATCCCTAGGAACTGCAGCTTTATGGCACTTTGGATTGGATAAACCTCTTAGCTCTGAAATGTTAAATCCTTCAGTTATCCTGAGTTGAAGACTGAAGGCCAAATGTTTCAAATAATGGGTACCTGAAACCTACAGGGGCTCTGGGCATTCAGCATGTCTGAAAATCAAGCCAAACATTTAGGAAGCAAACATAGATGCAGGTACCTTGGTGAACAAACTGGGTTGGCACAAGCAAGTCCTTTAGTTTTAGCATGGGTGATGCGATTGTTCCTCAGCCCTTTGCACTTCTGTTTTCTTTTCCTTTCAGGGATAGGACTGGAAGTTTTGTTTAGATGTCCATATAGCAGTGTCATCCTGGCTTCCTCAGTGAGTTTTGTTCTTCTTCCAAAGCGCTAAAAATATTAGGCTTAAAGTGGAAGCAAGTATTTTTAAGCATTGCCTAAGAAGGTTTCTATTAACTTATGGTTGTCAAATGCTACTCTTCCATTGTTCGGTCCAGATTTCTCATCCTTTTCTGCAGAACAAGTTTTACGAGCAACTGGCGCTACAAAAGCTTCAAAGTAACAAAACTGAGAAATATAATTTTGGAATGTCTTTTAAGAACCACTCTGACTAATTAAATAGTGTTGTGGGGGCTTTTTGTTGTTGTTTTGTTCCTTAAATCAACAGGAATAGGGTAGGAATCTAAGAATACTTGAAATGTTCCAGTGCTTTGTTAAATCTGTTACCCTACTCATACATTTTGAGTTAATCCGTGCTTTTGAAGGAGAGTAGAACCAAGTGTGAATTACAGAATTTGAGGACCTGCTTTTAATTTTTCGTACATGTGGACTGATCTCATTAACTGATTTTATGACATAGTGAGGTAGCAGAGTATGAGCAAATAAGCAACAGTGGTTTGTTTAATAAACCCCCACCCAAAGAAGGAAATCCATGGGCAAAGGGAATTTTTAGAGATTTGTATTCATAAGATGAAAAGCTTCTGAAAGAATGTAACAACTCAGGGACTAAAGTGCCTTTCCATTGCCATGATCTTCTACTTCTGCTGATTGTGAATGCTGAAATCTGCTCTGCTTCCCCAGGGCTCTGATACAGAATTCATTGTCAGAACTGGAAAAGCATAAAACTAGCAAAGACAAAATCTAAAACAAACAAAAATCTCAAACCCTCACACCAGGAAAGGAGATCACTTTGTTATAGCTGCACCCTAAGCAGATGTTAACAAGTCTATTTAAACCTTTTCAGACTGAAACCTCCTGCTGGCCTCCTGTCTTAACGTAACTTGCCATTTCCCTGATCAGTTAGTTTATTGCAACCTGATTAGCATTTCAGAAATGCACAGGTTTTATCAAACACAGCTTCAGAAGCTGTTTTAAAATACCTCTTTGGTTGGCTATGGGTTTTGTGGTTTTTTTTGTTTTTGTTTTTTGTGAGCTGCTAATTACAAAGGATGGTTTCCAAACGGACTCCAGTATCATGCAGTATCCCCCCCAACACCTTCTGCCAAAAGTCATTGCTCATGGTAGTAGTTCTTGGAAAACATATTACTGTCATTCAAACCTCACCTGATAAGAACATATTTTGCTGGAGATATCAACGTTTTTTACCATGTCTTGCTTTCTTCTGTTTTTCTCTTGCAGTAGCAAGAGGGTATTTATTTGCTTGACTGTGCCTGGTAGAAAAATAGAGGTAAATGTTCCTAGCAGCTACGTTACTGTAGTGGAAGTTTGCATAGTTCTATTTTTAAATGCAAGTTTGACTTCATTTTACTTGCCTGGGATTAATACTGTGTAATTCTACAAGATTTTGTGATAAACAGGCATGCTAGGGTTAATTCTAGTTTTGTATGGATTGAACAAGAAAATAACTTGCTGTGCAAAGGACTGACATGCTTCCAAAATAGTTCAACTTAGAAAAGCTTCTGAAGTGCCTAAGCACCATTTTGGAAAGACATGTGGGTAGAAGTTTTCATGGAGGCTTAACGTAGGTGAAGCACGGTTTTCAAAACTGATTGGCCGTAATGTAGGTGGCAAGTTCTTAGAATTGTACTGAAGTGATTTGAAAATCTGACAAGAAGTGTCAATGTCACAGTTGCTGCTGGTTGTAGAATGACTTCAGAAACTTGACTTAAATTTTTCATGTCTATAGATCTGGCCTAAGAGCAACAGTTACCAGAGAAGCAAATAAACGAGCTTCTTTTCACAGGAAGTGGGTGAAGAATAGCTCTCAAGTAAACATTACTAATATCTGAATTTGTGCTTTAGCTGTTAGGATACATACTTGCTGTCTGATTGTCGCTCCATACAGCCTTAGTTACAAGCTAGTTTGGTTCATGTTTAGTAAATTCTGAGGCAGCAGGAATGTCAATAGCCTCCACTTTCTCATAGCTTTCACCTCAGGTTCCTCAATTGATTCAAATTTTAAGCTGAAATTCAGGTGTTTTTTTTTTTTTTCATGTATACCATCTGAACCATGAAGAATTGTTTATTACATTGCTATTCTGCTGAGATGCTAAGGGACTGCCATGATCTGATTCACAGAACTGGGCTTTAGCTCACCTGACAGTGTCAAAATAGTAGCAACAGAGATCAAGCTCACTCCAATGGTTTTTCTGGAAGGGAGAACCATTCTTCTGAGGACTCCTTAGTTGCATCCCTGTGCAACTCCTGCTGCTGCTTACAGAAGAATGATAACTTATGCATTCAGAATAGCATCCTAGGAGTGTTATTCTGCTTTCTAGAAAACTGATCTGAAGTGCAAGTGTTATGGTATAAAAGCCACTCAGCTCTGATGTGTGGTCTTGCAGGGGTTTTCTGGCATCTGGCTACAAGTAAGCATTGAGCTTCTGACCCTAAAGAGAAACACAAATGGTCAGTGCTTCTTAAAATTGGGTCCTTATGCTTGGGCTGATGGGCTGAAAGAAACCCAAGGATGGCAGTCTGATCTGGGGAATGTTCAGATTCTTGGAGGTCACAGAAAGTTGGGAGGAAAGTTTGGATCAAGTCCTCTTTTATCTGACCTGATTTGCTAATTTCCAGACAGCTCATATCACTCTTTGAACATCCCTTTGTTAGGCTTGTGGGCAACATATCTGTAGCAGCTACTTCACGATGTACAATTAGCATATCTTTTTAAAAAAAACTTGTAGATGGCCTAAAGTTGGAGTGGCTAACTCTGCTAATTACTTGAAACTCTTTAATATGATACTGGAGATGTTAAACAAATGGACCTGCATTAAATATGCTGTGCTTATGAAAATGTAGCACACAGATTGCAAGTTCTAAAATTTATCAGGCAGACTAATTATTTAAATGTGAGCTATAGGTTACATAAATAAATAGCTCTCTTGCAGTAAATGGCAAGGTGTCAGGGTGTTAGCCACGTGCTACTATGGCAAAGTAAAATTAATGTTAAAACTTCTGTAGCTTTCTCTCTCTGATTAGTAATTCCTTCAATGTTGGTAGATGAGCTGAATTTATGAAAGTTTTGCCTGCCCTCTAGGTCTCTGTTTTGTATTCCTCATGCATTGCAGTCTGCTTCTCACTCTGGCAGCGATGCTGGATACTAAACTCATGAACAGCTCGGCTCCCCACTCAGCTTGTGGAGTGAGGCAGATCCAAACCCACGAGCTTCCCCAGGACACAGGCTGTGCTCCCCCAGGTCCCATAACTTGGTCCTCCGGACACAGAAGCAGCCCACTGGTGATTAGCAGCATGTATATCATGGGGCAGTGGCATAGAATTGCATAGGCAGATCACTGAGGTAATGAATAAATGATTTCCCGAGGCAGGCTCCTTGCATTTTGCTGTTACATGTATGCTGCAGAAGAGATGCATGTGTGTTCAGAGAGATGCACAAAGTGACAATATGCTGCCTGTCAAAGTTATGAAAGCTCAAAAAATCCTATATGAGAAAAGCTGCTTTAACTACTCAGGGAGTTTCATTAAAGTTTCTTGCTATTATTAGTTTTAAATTCACTTATGTCTGCTTTAGTCTTATTTCCAGCAGCACCTGCTGTGGTGGCTTTTGGCAGCAGTGCTGTGGAGGTTGGGGAGTGTTAAGTGACAGGTTGCACATTCCTTGGTCTCTTAAAAGAGGCTTTTTTCCCTAGTCATGCTAATTTACATGCAGTTATAAATGAAACATCCTCCTTTTCCTTCTCCATTTGTCTCATTTCCTGCTTTTTCTGTTAAACCCCACCAAAATCATAGTCACAGAATTGTTAATGTTGGAAAAGAACTCTAAATCATCTAGACCAGCCATTCACCTACCACCAGTATTGTCCATTAACCACGTCCCTTGGTGCTGCATCTATACACTTCTTGGACACTCTGGGGATGATGCCTCCATGGGCAGCCTGCTCCAGTGCCTGACCACTCTTTCAGGGGAGTTTTCTTTTTTCCTAATATCAAACCTTAAATGCAGCCTAATTGCTTGGTTTCGTGACTTTAAGTCCAGGTAAGTGTTTCACTTACCCTGTATGTAAGGGGAATTTGGAGCTCTGACTTGAAGGCCTGATACTGCCACATGTGATGCAAACAGGAGGGAAGGTGCTCAGCACTTCAAGGCATGTGCTCATTCCTCTGCAGACTCTCAGCCTGGGTGTTGCCATACCCCTGCAGAACTACATCATGAAGAGACTCGAGCCCATCCCTTTTGAGGTGTTTTTAGGAGAATGAACCCACTTTCATGACAGTTGCTCAGCTGTGCTGTCTGCATTAGGCCTAGTGGAAGCAATTGGATCAGCTCAGTCAGTGCAAGGGATTAAAAGAGACCAGCTGCTGTCTTAATGGTCAAGCATAAGGCAAACTTGCAAACCTGTCCTTCTGGGGAAATGGAAAGCAGTTTAATTCAGGTTCAGCTTAGAAGATTGAGAATGAAATTGTCTATTAGTCTCAAGCCAGGCTGACGGCACCCACACCGAGCTGGCAGATGCTCTGTGCCCACCAGGCAAAGTTAACCCATCAGTGTGGGCTCCTGCTCACTGCCTGCCTGTGGTTCATACAGCCAGCGGTCACTGAGCTGTTTCCCCCAAGGCCTGTGCTCAGCATGGCTTACAGCTGAGCAGCGCAAGGCCTGCACAGCCCAAACCAGGCTGTGGATTTGCTACCCTGCCCTGTCCCTCTGACACTGGGCTGGTGAGCAGCAGGGCAGGATTCGGTCACCTTAGCAACTCCTTGGCCAGTGCTTCTGAATAACACATTGCAGCAAATTTAGGCCAACCAAATCATTTTCCCGCTCCCCAGAGGAAGGAGAAAGAGGGAGGCATTTGTGAACCTGTTATAAGCTGCTTTCAGCTCTGATCCCAGGACAGCAGACCTGTGTGCAGAGGCCGATGACAAAACTGTGCTGTAACCCTTTGAGGTACCCTCTGTTCAGTGAAAGCTAAGGTTGCTTTGCTGGTCTTTTCTTAGTCCACAGAAAGGGAACAGGAACCAACAGCAGCTTCAGCTCCTGCTTTCATCTGCCATATAAAATGTTTCTGTGAACAGAGCCACTGGTGAACTGCGGAAGCCAGTTCCAATTTCAAGCCCTTCATAAAGTTGTGTTGTTTAAAATTATCTACATTCCTTCACTACTGTATCTTTCAAGCATATCATTTTTTTTCTATCTTTTGTTTTCTGAGCACCTCTTCTATTGCCAAGGTGTTTAGCTGCAAGCATGGAAGGCCATGCAAATAAGACCAAGCCAGCTGCACAGATTTTGCATGCTTTAATTAAGTTGTAGGGCTTCAAATGAATTTGGCTCCAGTTTCTGATGCTTCCAGTCCCTGTATTCTGTTCCAGTGTGGATGTTAAATCGTGCAGAAATGGAGTGTGACCTAACTTTCATGTCAGTTGATCTGGCAGTAGCTGTTTTTGTGTAACTAATTTAAAAAGATTGATTGTTGGTTAATTACATTAATGAACTGAACCAACATGGGCACAGACCAGAGCTCAGCAGTCTCCTAAACAGTCATTAGGAATAGACATCTATCTTTTCACCTGCTTGTACAGCCTCCTGTTGGGTGGTAGAGTGTGCAGAATCGTAATTCTGAAGGTTAAATGACTTAGGTACGTAATCACAAACTGTTCACCTCTGCTACTCTTCTGCCCATATGGCCCTGCTAGTCACAGTTGAAGTCCATTTGGGCAAACTGTCTGTTGAAAGGTCTCCAGGACAGCAAGTCTGGTGTTTTCAGCTGGGTTCCTGGCAAATGCCAGTGTGAATCATAAATTGCCAAAGACCTCTGCCTGAAAGGAATCTGTGGATTTATACAATTTTGAAAGAGCTCCTTTTCCAACAAAGGTAACTTTTGCTTACCAAGGTAAAAGTGTACTAAGCAAAACACTTCACTGTTCTCTCTAGCTGGCTTATGAATATGAAGAAAGATTAAATCAATATACATTTCTGTAATTAAATTTCTAAGTTAAAATACTTGAGTTCTTGTTTTAGCAAACACTGGAAGATGAATTTCTTTGTTTTTGTTATCAACACTGTTCTTGTTGCCGTTCACTAGAGCTAGGTGGGTGATGTGTAGATGTTTGATGCCGTGCAAAAATACTTTAAGTGTAAAATAAAGTTTGAGACAAGGATGCTGACATCTTTTTCTAATATATCAAATTATTACACACTGAATAAGGACTGTGGAATGCACTTTATTTTGTAGTTTTGTAGTATTGCATATCCTTTGCCATTTTTAACTCATCTCTTCGACGGGTCTCTTCAAATAATGAAGGATTTAACCTGAAGTTAGAAGTTTTGCCACTCGCTTGAGCAGGGAAGTGCCTGGAAAATCAAGAATGAAAATACTTTTGCACTATTGGGCTGGGATAATATATCATATTAACTTGCATAGGTTGTTGTCAAAATATTCAAAGATGACTTGTATTGGTGCTGATACTGTCCTATTCTGCAAGGGTTGACCCAGTAGCTTCTGAGGCTGAGGTTATTACAGGGATTTCCATCTTTGGGTGATGGGGTAGGTATCATCTTTGGGTGATGGGGGTAGGTGACCTAGGAAGTCTTATTTTTTCAAAGAAGCTATTTACTTCCACAAAACCATCTTATGTCCCAAGTTCAACAGTGCTAGGAGGAAGTAAGTCAATGAAAAATAAAATTGTCTTGGAGTCATATAGTCTATCGTCAAAACTTGCTTTCTTGATTCTAAGCTCCCCACTGAATATGCAATCAAAATGATTTGAGATTACAAGAGTAAGGACTTGCAGGCTGGTTCTACTTACTCTGTCATCCTCGAGACTTCAGTGGACCATTGAAGGGGGGAACAGCTGAGTGCTGGCATTAAAGATTGCAGGAATCGGTTCTCAACAGCTTAAGAATATATAAAGTGTGAGGCAAAGAATTTGGGGATGACACACGTGCAAATTGCGTTGAATTATGGTTTTATCTAAGATCTTCTGTTTCAAGCTAATTGAAAGACAGAGGCCGCTGCTGCAGGAGGAAAATATAAAAAGAAAGCTGTAAGGAAACATAAAAGTGTTTCTGATCAAGTAAAATTCTGTTTCTGTTGAATGTTTTATTTTGTTCCAGTCACATAAATTACCATCTTTGAAATACTAAAACTCCCACAATCAGCTTTTTATAACAGAAAATAATTTACATTTAAAAGGTTTAACTGAAGCAGCTAAACCTTAGAGATGAATGTGCATATTCGGCAATAAAACAGGAAAACAGCCGTGTTTTGGAATCCAGACCTGCTATATATTAATACTATATTTAATATTATAAATAACTAAATACAGTCTTGTGTATACTGTATGTATACACAGATAAATGCATGTTCTTAGGAAATGTGTCCTTTAGGGTATATAATGCCTCAGTACTAATACAGAGCTGCAGAAATCTCCCCTAACACTGATAGATATGGTGATGGAAAATGCTGTGGACTGAATGCATTTCATCCTTACAGGGCGTTACGAGGCTCGGTCTTTACTGTCATTGGAAACCTTTTTTCTCCTTACATTAGCATCTCTCTTCTACCTTTAGTTCATGAAAGGGAGACAGCGTGTTAATTCTACAGGAAACATTTCATAATCCTAGAATGGGGCTGCAACAGTTGTCTAAAAGGACAATAACCACACAAATTAGAATCATTTCCCACTTAGAATAAGAAACTAGTATGTAAAGCTTTCCTTCCCCCTCCCCCCATCATATCCGTTCCTGATTTATCTTCTCTCATTTTTCCTCCAAGTTCCCTGCCCCCTGCATTAAAGGAGGAGTAGGCCATTACTGCTGCAGTGCTGTTATTCCCTGCTAGCAGAGAGAAGATATATTTCAGTTTTATGGTCTCTTCAAATGTACTCAGGCACATGGAAGAAATACCTTACAGGTGCTTGTATCATTGCAGGTGCGCTGGAGAACTGAAAACCCAATGTATTCCAACAATAATATTTCCCTAGACCTTGGTGTGCTTTATATCTCACCTGGGGCACAGAGCCCTGCATTTACTGGAGTCAGTGAGAAAATGGGTTGAAGTTTCCGCAAAAATGGGCTGAGGCCCTGGGTGTTAATCACATAGCAGTAGCACTGACATCTTGGGACAAACTGTACAGAGCTGCACATGCAGCTACATGCAGCCCTCTGCTCCCTTCAAGGGGCTCGACCTTTCTTGGCATCTGCAAGGTCTGGCTGGGGGTTTCCAAACCTCACTCTTATTAATTTGAGAAACTGAAGTAGTATTATACTGCCCTTCAAATAAGAATTTTCCAGGGTCTCCCATCCTTTTCATTTAGACTGGATCTCTGAGGGAAAAACACAGTAATAATGTACTGCAGCAGCATGATAATTACTAAGTAGATTCTATGTGATTATAATGTTAGCATCTCACGGGGAAAATGAAAGCTTGTACTGTCCCTTTAACGGGACAATTTGATAATCCTCTTAACATTTTCTCTTTTGGCTGATAATATTTCACAGAATTTTACTTTGTAAAATATTCCTAAAGGAAGGCTTAAGCAATAATGCACAGATTATGGAAATGACTCTCATTAACTATAGGGAGAGACTTCAGCAAAGCCATGAACTGCTTCAAAACATGTAACCCCCATTAGGAGCTTCATTTAAATGTTTATTCACAGAGCAGTAAATGTTTATTATGGAACATTTTATTGAAACATAAAGAACCCTAATTATATGTATCACAAGTGTTAAAACAATATGCGTTTATCAAGACTTAACTAAATATCAGAGGTGAAGGGAAATACAATTGCTATTTCATTTGCATCTGAACAACAACAAATTTGCAACAAAACACCTGGGCAAAGTGACCCTAAAGGAAGATGAAGGAGCAGAACAGTAAGGCAGGTGCTCACCAGCTGTTCCCAAGCCTGTGGCACCTTCATTGGTATGTGCCTCAGCCATCTACAAAATGGAAGTAATATTTTCTGCAGGGGCTGCCAGGAATTAGGGTTGTTTCTGTAGTTCTCTAGCATTTTAGAACAGATGCTGCTGTGCAGGTCTCACAGTGTTATGGTCCTATTGTTGCTGACATGATTGTGCGGCGGTTTCAGTGTCCTTGGTTGAGTCAGTGTGTAGTCCTTCCTATTGGTTCTCAGGGCAGTGCTTGAAGTTGCAGCTGCTGGGCAGGTGGGAAAGAAATGGTGGTGGTGGTCCTTGGCCTGACCTTCCTACCACCATGTGGGGACTGTCGTTCCTGGAATTAGGGACTGGCTTAGAGGTCAGAAAATAGCAGTCCAGAAGTATCATTCTACCTTTATTTCCATTTCATTATATATACTGCCTTTCAGAGAATGATTTGGTGCACCACTTCCAATGAAAAGACTATTGAAAAAGTCGTTATTGTACCAGTTGGCTTAGCCTTGGGCTGGAGGGAGAGGCTGCCGGTTCTCACATAAATGGTAAGGATGCCTTCAGCTGTGGAAGTTTATAACCTCAGATCTCAAGAAGCTTTAAAAATCTTTCTGCACATGTTTTCATTGGGTTTCGGTCTCCAGCTCATTCACAGCTCATTTCTTTAAAACTTTATAGTTGACAGATACATTATTTATTGAGGATGCTGAATCTGCACGTTCCTCAGTCGTGTGTGTTTGAAGATGTACTTTGTTGCCAGTCCCCCACTTGGTTTGGTTTCTGATATATTCACAAATTCTTTCCATTGTGCTGCTTTCCCAAGTACTTGTTCTCAGTGCTGAATAAGTATCTCGATATAATCCAAGAGGCAAACTCATGACAAAAGCGCTGGTGATGATAATTGCAAAGCTTTTTCTACTCCCTCCGAAGTACGCACGTGGATCCCAAAAGGTTCCTTCATGAGTCAGCCTGGTGGTGTCTGGTCTGCCTGTCTGTATTGCTCCTTTCTGTCTGTATCATATCCTTACATTACTTGTACTGGTAGAAAAGCAGGATTTGGTTTTGTGCTTTAATAAACTGGAGCCATAGCAAACGTGTTGTGAGAGAACATAACTCTGTGCAGTCTTCTTGGGTTTGCAGCAACCCTTACCACCAGAATGCTTTAGCTGCTGTTCTGGTAGAAGGCAGCACATGTGTGCATCTTGTCTGCAGCCTACTGCAGTAAAGGAAGATGAAATTCCTAAGAACTGGGCGTTTTTGTATGAAAGCGAGTGTTTCAAGTACTTTCCTGTCATCTTTTAATTTTTTATAACAGGTCTTTCAAAGTGGTCTTATGTAATTTATAACTTCTGGATACGCAGGAAGAATTTATGCTGGCAATAATATTGAAGGCTGTGAAAACTGAATATTTTGATTGATACAAACTGCTTTATTTTTAATTTAAAGTGTTGAATAGGACTTTTTTTTTCCATATGTTTCGCTATCCCAATCCAAAAATATTCACTGAACAGAAGCTGCTTCAGCATGAAGATGTCCTTGCCAGGGTCAGCAAGTCATGGGCCGTAGAAATCGGCTTACAAAACGAAAAAAGAGCAATTGTACCAAGTCTGCTAGCATCTGGGTAATGTGATATATTTTTGCAGACAGCAGAGGGAGTGCTTTCTGTTAATGAGCTGTGGATATACAGGCAGGGCTTTCTGCAGAATAATTTTCTAACAAGGATAATTGAGCAGTTAATCAAGAATAGCAAACAAGGGCTCCATAGAAGCCCAGTTTACAGAAAGCCACATGAAAAATAGGGCAATTTTATCCTATCTCAGTATTATGGTTGATTTTCTTTATCACCCACTGACAGCCTTACTTGGAGAATGGTTATTAGTTTGGAATTTCTACAGTTAATCTGGTAGTTTAGAAGAAGCATTATCACAGCCTCCTGTATGAAGTCCATGTCTCCGCAACGGACGGGGAACTTTCTGCAGCAAATAAGGTGTTATCTGTATACCTCAATCATTTTTCCCTGTGAACCAGCGGATGGGGGGGGGGGGGGGGCCTCCTGTGGCCAGCACATGTTGCAGCCTGCCACCACTGGTGTCCTTCCTGCCCTTCCTCCTGCTTGTGCATGGCATGGGCTTGGGGGCTCACTCTTTCTGATCTCCCTGTGCCCCACTGCCTGTCCTGATGTTGCTTTACCACAGAACTATGGAAACCCACATGTTTTCTCTGTTATGAAGAGTAAAAAGTGACAAGGGAATGGTTTAAGCTGATGAAAGACATCTGGTTTTGCTGCTTGAAGACACAGCTCAGCCATGTGCTGCCTTTGCAGCTGAGGGAAATCAGTCCTTTTGCCAGCATTTTGGCAACCCCCTGTTCTCAGCACTGTGATCCACCACCAGGCTTTGTGCATTCATCCTATAGCAACACGTACTGCTAATAGTCCCAGGGTGAGTGCTGGGGAGCTCTTATGAAGGCTATTATCTCGTTTTCTGTTAGAAGCAGAGCTTTGTTGCTTTGCTAACCAGCACAGCAGCTGAGTGAACACAACGTAATGTTAATGAATTATTGCAGGTGATGTCCATGTTCTCCCCTGTGGTGTGTGGCATGGTCATCTGATCTTCACCATTCTGGTCTACTCAGGAAATCTCTCTCTGTGTCTGTCTGCCTGGTATTTTTGCTTTACATCCAGCACAGTGGTGACACATTGATTATTCAACCGTAATTCAGTATATAAAAACAGCCATAACTAAGAACATTGCTTTCTCTATGGCCTTGAGTGCTGAAGCAAAACTCACCTGATGTGAATGTGTGGCATTTGTTTGTCTTTTTTTCCAACAAAGCAGCCTGCAGAGATTTTTTTTTTTTTTGTCAAGATTTGTGTTTTGCAACTCTGACTCATTGGAAATCAACTTTAGATGTGAAGTCCCACCAATGCTTGTGTTGCTGCTAGATTTCAGCAGCAGTGGGAGAAGCAGCCTCAAGCTCCCCCTGCCTCACTGGGAATGTGGGGATCTGGCTTGAGAGCACTTCTTTGCACTGCAGACTTGCTCCTCTCAGTACTTTTTCTAATTCTCTGTCCAGTCTGGGTGTAAATATCTTGAAAGTTCTTCTCCCATAACCTCATCTTTCTAGGCATTAGAAGCAGCCCGTGAGGCTCAGGTATCTTTGACCACCCAGTGTCAAAGTATGTGTACCTGATGTACCACCTGGGTGCATCATGCCACGTCCCCATGCTGTGACATCCAGTATGCCTGTCTCCTGCAGTGATGCACAGCTTTCTCTGTCAGTGTCTGACAAGAGGAGGGAATGTCAGCTAACATGTTTGCACTGCCTAACATGTGTCTGCGTTTTGTTCTTCACATATTGATTGGTCTGTTAACGTGAATGTTTTGGTTGTGTGTCACTTTTCTTGCTTATTAATCAAAACAATGCAAAATGAGGGGAAAGCAGTTTTTAGGAGAGAAAAGGAGTACAATCAACAGTGGTTGAATACAGCCTGCTAGAATGCTTTGGTGCTGTCTGCTACTCACCAGTCACGAGGGTATCCACAATAACAGGGAAGAGTTGAAATGCTTTATTTTGATACTTTATATAGACAGTGTTTGGGTTTTTCTTCTCCAAATAGTGTTTTGAGTGAAGATTTGCCTAATTCTGTTTGTTCGGTTAAAGGAAATATATACAGCCAAATGTTTCGTTTGTATCTACTGACACATTTCAGTCAACTGCAAATGTCTTTTTTGGACTTAGAGGTTTTTGTTTTGTCTGGCTTCAGCCATAAAAAAAAAAAATAACACTGAAGAGCAAAAATAATCAATTAAAGAACTCCCAATGAATCAAAATATCAGCACCTCAAGCTGGGAAAGCCATAAGCTGAATGGCAAACGAGTGGTTCCCACATAGGAACCATTGCTCTGCTCTGTTCTTGTTTCTTCTCCTAAAGCTGAGGAGAAGGAATCTCCTTGAGACATAATTGCTATTCATGGCATTTTTCTATTCTACAAATGATAGAAAGAATTCCAATTTCTATGTATATCTCACGCACGATATTAAGAAAAATAATTGGAATGTCTGGAAAAAAATTGCGCTCTCATAACTGATTGTAGTTACCTCAGATCTGGAAATACCTATTTGTTTTCTGATACAGTTGACAGATTTTGCTGAGCAGCCGGGCGTTGTGTAAGAACATAATGCATGTAGTAAAGGTGACAAACCCTGAGAATGTCCCCAGTGATGCCAAGTGGCCCATATGCTCTCATAAACACTTTCTCTTCTCCTTTTTTCATGCCGATCACATGAGCCCATTTTGGGCAGAAGCTCACATTAGGCTCATTTGTTACCTGCTGTGCTGCTCTGTGCATCTGCAGTACAGCATCTCTGAACTAAGCTTTGGGCCACATCCTATTTGCTTTTCCTGTGTGTGTCCTGAAACACTTTGCCACAGAGGTAAAAATGACTCGAGTGCATAGAAGTTTTGGGACATAATAGTTATTGATATCTGAGATTAGACTGTCTCTATATATATCATCAAGAGAAAATCCTGAAAAGTAGTATTTGTAACCACGGTATCAATTCCTTGTACAAAAAGAGAAAAAAAACTGATAGATAATTCTGTAGTTTTATGGATAAGTTTTAAATCTAAATCTTTTTAAATTTAGGTGGGGTATGCTGGTGAAATTTCACATTGTTGGTACAAACCACAATCTTCATTTCTGTTTTTCTTAGAAGTTTCTCTAAAGCCAAATTCAAAGCCTAGGGCTTCGAAGACCATCTTTAAACTTACCTTGTGATTTTGAGTCATTTGTCATGAGAGCTGTGATGTTCAGATGATACATTGCACTAATACATCACAAGAACACTATCGCTCTCATGATATATTAGTATAATACACTATCAGAACACTATCATTGATGTATTACTCAAAAACACTGTTTTTTAACTCTCAAGAAGCATCCTAATCTCTAGGCTGAATATGCTGAAAGCTGTGGATATTGGTAGGTTTAAGGAGTAGCATATTTGGTTTCTTTAGAGTAAGCTAAGAAAAACAAGTGGTATTCAGACTATTTCATTAAGTGAAACATCCTTGTGATTTCATTTTATTCACTGAACAAATGTTCTTGTAGATGAGGGTAGCATGATATAGGTGTGTTTGGATTTTATTATGAACAGACTAAGTTTTTTTGGTTGAGGTTTTTTTTGGTCTTTATTAGAGACTCAAGCTGTATTTTGAGAATGTTTTAGCAGGTTCATGAATTTCAGTTGATTTCAACTCACCAAGTTGAATCAGATGCAAGCTATCTAAATTCAGTTTGTTGTGTATACAGAGAATAGAAGAAAAGGGGAAAAGATAAAAGAATATTTACATTTTTGTAGCTGAAGATACTGCAGAACAGCAGATCAACATTTCTTTGATTTCTCAGGGATTTTTTTAAAAATCAGAGTAGATTTCAAGTCACAGAAATCTTCAATTGTGTAATTCCTATCTGGTATGAAGAGGCCTGTAATCTCTTAAGGAAAAAAAAGTAAGATAGTAGTAGTAATGAGCATCAAAGTGACAAAATATGTTTGCTTGCTTGTCCTTATTTTTGTTCCTATTCTCCATATCTCATCAGCATTCATGAGAAAACATGTTGTCCCTAACATAACCCCCATGCTGGAAAGCCCAAAGCTACCTGTGCCACTTATCTCCCTTAGCTCTGCTACACTGAGCAATGGCTTTGCCATCAGGAAAGTGATGCTTATGCTTCAGACTCTGTAAATCTGGACCCTTAATTCTCTTGCACTGTAGGTTTGGGGCCACATGACGCACCACTTGGATATGTTATGTTTGGGCTACAGTCTCCTGGGAGGAAAAGCAAAACGTTAAGCTCTTTCTGATCTTGCAAAAGGTGTTGTAATGGAAGTGCTGTACAGTCCGGAATGTTCTTCTGATAGCCATTGTACCTGCATGGTCTCTGTAATGTACTAGTGGTTCCTTCATCCACTGGCCTGAACATCTTTTATAATCTCTGAAGGGTTAAGGTACTTTTATGGAACATATGGAATTTTGTGGACTTCTGTTCAGTTACTGGTATGAGTGGAGGATAATGCTGTTGTCTGGAAAGGAAAGTCATGACCTTGGCAATAACCATTATTTGGTTTCACATTTCTAGCATGTTCATGTCCATGTCCTTCCAAGGAGGTCAGGAGACTTCAGCAGGAATGATGATGTCTACAAGGAGGTAAGGGCTGTTCTCTATTACTTGTTCAGAGTGGTTTTCGCAGTTAGAAGCTCACATCAGAGATACAAGCCTTGCCTTTAGTGGAATTATTTAACGGGCTCCCTGCATCTTTATTGGTTGCAGAAAGTCTGTGCTGAGCACCAAGCCCAGTAGTGAAATTTCACAGCTTGCCTTCTGGCCTGCTTTCTGCACGGTTCTGTCCAGGCTCTGGGCACATCATATTGCAGCCCCAAAAATAAAATTTGAAGAGCAACTTTGCTTATAGATGTAATATCTGCATATGTGCAGATCGTATGACAGAGTTGGGGACATAAGATGTGACTGAATTACTGGCTTTTGTTGAAATGCACAATTGTTTTGGTATTAATAAAAAATTCTTCCCTGCTTGACAGCTGTCACAATGAGTTAATGAAAAAAATCTCACTATTGTTAGATTTATGCGTGGTTCTCAGTGAGTTTGGTAGGATCCTCCATTTCAAATGTGACATCTTTTTTTTCTTTTTAAAAGTAATTAATGTAAACATGTTCAATGCTTCTGCAATACCATATGCTTGAAGAATTCATTCTGTATTCTTCCTGAATTGTTCTGTATTGTTTCCTTTGTGATATATCCATGATGACAACTCACCACTCTCAAAAAATATATATATTTTGAAGTTTTATAATGACTTCAGGGGATGTTGAGGTTGGATATTAGGGGGAAAAAAAAGTTCTCAGTGTGGTGAGGCACTGACACAGGCTGCCCAGGGAGATGGTGCAGTCACTGTCCCTGGGGCTGCTCAAGCAATGTGGAGATGTGGCACAGAGGGACATGGGCAGTGGGCACGGTGGGGGTGGGATAATGGTTGGACTTGGTGATCTCAGTGGTCTTTTCTGACCTTAATGATTCTGTGATTCTCTGACTTAATTCAAAGGTGGTGAAAACATGTTTGCTTTTGACATGAAAGACAGAGATTGAGAACCCTTCTAACATAACCTTATAATGAGATTGCTGAGCAAGGAGTTCAAATGTCAATACGTGATGGCCATCCTATGTGATGCTGTACTTAAAAGCAGTAAAGTGAGGCAACTTGGAAGTTAGTGCTTTTTCTTTTTAAATGTCTTAAGTGGTTTTCAATTCTGCACCAACCCACAAATTCTGTTTCCATTTTTGTCATTTTTACAATGCTACCTTATTATTTTTAACGTGCTTATTTCTCTCTTGTTATATGTAAATACAAAAAAGCAAAACTGTTAATGAAATAGGCTATACATTTAGTGTTGTTAAATGCAAAAGGCATGACAAATTGGTGGAAATTATTTCTATCTTGTCACTTTCAGCTGTAGCAATTGTAGGTGTTGCTTGTAGCAGACATAGGAAGCAAAAATATTTAGACACAGATGTGATAATATATCTTTCAGTGGAACAACGTATAGCCTCAGAGTCTAAACAGCTACTCTTGAATACCAAGGAGTGAACATACGCTTTTATAAAGACTGCATCTGATCGCAGATTTCACTGTACAATTAGGTTGTCAGGAAAAAAACCTACAGCATTTGATGCTGTAGAAATTTGATGCCAAGTTCTATCACTCTCTGGACTGGGAGGGTAGAAAGCCTTAAGCAGTATGCTGTCATAAGGGTAGTGAATAAATCTGTATTAAAATATACTAAATGGACAGATTATTGAAAATATAGCTGATTTAAGAAATTATTTGGAGATAATTGCAGAAGGCAAAAGTTTTTTTATATGATTCATTTCTGTGTTGTACCAAGATATATCTCTTAGTTAAGACTTGAAAATATTGAGGAAGTTCTTGTAGGTAGTGGTGGAGCAACAGACTGAAAATCTGTAAGCAGTAGAGTACCATTAGGTGAGATGTAGGTGCAGGAAAGACCTTTAAATCCATCATCCATGAAATTTGTGCTTAGGACAATCTGTTCGTTTACCTGTTTGTAAATGAAGCTTTCTTTCTGTATATTTTAGTGATAGACAGAGTTGTGGTTTAGGCAGCAGACATCCTTTTCTTCATATTATATGGCACTGAGGCTGTTAGCCTCTCTGAAACAATGTTTGTAATTGTAAAGCACACCTGGCCTAAATTTTGCATGTCATGGTGTCTGGTTTAATTACTGCAAGTAAAAATTGTACTGCAATTGTGTATAATTTTCACAGATTCTGGGTCTCTGTCCTAGTTCAACACATCTATCTCAATCCCCTATCTATCTATAAATGCCCTTGAGCTCTCCAAACTCTGCAGTTGTCATCTGTATATGCTGAGCAGATTGTTGACAAATCCCATTGCTCAGTAGTGTTTGACAGGAAGAGGAGAATGCCCAGATGTTGAGACATCAGTCCTCTTAGGAGACTTCTACAGTTGAGACAGCTAGAAAATACTCACAGGCTCTTGCCGTGTGCTTTATTTATCCTGTTTGGATTGAGAGTGACCATTCTGCTGACTGAAAAGACAGAAAAAGAAACTGTATGGTTGATCCCTGCTTAGTAAAGTGCTTACCGGGCTCTGGTATCTTCAGGCTTTTGGCTATAAAGCTCCGAGACAGCCTCATCTAGAACTGCAAAGTGTAAAGGGAAGGGTATTCTTGAAGGTAAGGTGTATCTTTAGCACTTGGTTTGTGATAGGGCTGCTGATGGACACAAATGCCAGCTAGTTTCCAAATATATTTTTAGATCTTCAATACTGGGACATTAATTGGAAAAGAAATGAAAGGGGTCCAAAACCTGTTCCACGGCACCTTCTCTGACACAGTTCTGGGAATACATCACTTAGTCTTTTAGGTCTCGATACCTTGATGCATATGAAAGAAGTGACCAGATGATTTTCCTTATATATCAAGAGAGCAACTAACAATAAAAAAAGACCACATCAAATATCTTTAATTTATTTCTTTGTCATCTTTGCAGGGTTATTCCTTGGGAGGCTATTTCCTAGGGAGTGTTAGCTATCCTCTGGGCTCACCATAATGAAAAGTTAAAGACAGTTTTTCAGATCTTACTTTTTTTTTTTTGCAATTCTGTAAAGCTAATCCTGCAAGTATGCACAAGTCCAAGTTAAATTGGTCTGATTTTTTCATAGATAGTTTCTGTTTCATTTGAAACATAAATATTTTTTAATTTATCAGTTGAAGAATTTATAAGTCTTCTTCTCATCAAGGAGTTGCATGTTTTAAGAAAATGATGGGGTTTTTTTTTTTTTTGGAAGGGCATGTCACAATAACTGATAAGCGTGTTATTAATGAATGCCTTTACTGTAGGACAGCATCCTGTGTTGTAGCAGTCAGCACAAGTGCTGAAGAGCTGCTGGCGGTCACCATGTCCAAAGCATTCAAGAACATTACCCTGAAGTGTTTCAGCACTTTAATACACTCGGCCATCTGTGGACAGTTCCCATTCAATGCGTGTTTGAAAAGTCCATAGCACAGCCTGTCCCAGTCACAGTCTCCACGGAGTGGTTAGCCATTACTGCAATATAAATAACATTCATCATCCTTTAGGTTGGCAGGTAATAGCCATACTGGGCAGAGAGTATGGGGCTTTCTCAGAGAGGAAGAGTGAATCAAGTCTGCAATACTGCTGTTATGAGTACTGACCTCAATAAGTTAATTCTGAGGCTGACAGAGTTGGATGGGTGAGAGCAGCCCAGCCTGTCAGCAGAATGCTGAGTGCCCTGCTATGTAGCACTGCCTTTTGTGGTGCCAGGCCGTGTTCCTTCCCAAAGCCCATGTTTCTCTTGGTGGCTGCAGCCTGCTGTAATGGATGCTACAAGAGCAATACACATCCAGGGCTATGCTTTCAAGGCAAAGAGTGCTGTTTTCTCACCAGCTTTGTTTCATGCCTGCTTTTCTTGCCCATCTTTAGTTCCCAACCTAGCTCTAAATGCTCTAAAAGGGAAAAGTTTGATTGAGAGGCTGACCCTAATCCTCGTGTCCCCATCCCCTGCCGCCTGCCAGACGGATGTGCTTCATGGGCCTCTTGTAATGAATCTGGGTGAAACTTCCTAATGTGAATTCTTTAGTAACTTGGAGGTTTTGTTAAACACAAAAGCCTGCAATAAAATTCAGTTCATGCTGTCCTTCCCCTCTAGCATTCATGCACACAGTAAGAGAATCACTTAGGGAAAGATATTTTGACTTAGTGATCTCATTCAGCACATAATGTTAAATCATTTCAGCAAGAACACCTATTAGTAATCATTTCCAGTTCCAGAGAAGATGAAGGAGGCATTTTGGCACATGACTCAAGAACCTGCTGGGTTGGTTTTTCAGTCTGGCAAAACTGGGGAGCTTTGTTGAATTGAGAAGTTTAGTCAGACAAGCCTGAAGTTTAATTCTTCATGAGTGGCTTAGAATGTGACATGTCTTCACTCTGACCTGTAAGACAGCATCTCACGTGCTGCTGGGCACAGAGGTAGTGAAGGGCTTGAAATGTGCAGAGCAGCACTAAACTGTTAGGACTGCTTCACAATTAAAGATAAGGTATAGAATGAAAAGATAAATAAGCCCTAATCCTGGCCCTGCTAGACAAAATGGAAAGATGCCCAACAGCTTCTGTGAGCATTGGATTGAACTGTTCATGAAAATTAATAGCATGCAGAGCTAATAGGCTGTTCCTTGGCCTCAGAATTACATTGCACCTTCTGGGAACATATTGTAGCCTGCTGGTAGATCAGTCTGCTGCATCTGAACTCCCTTGGGGCCAGACTCTGCTTTCTTTGAGCCCTGCATGGGTAAGCTCATGGAAAAGGAGGGAAGCAGCACAGAATCTAAATTGGATTTAAAAAAAAAAAAAAAAGCCTCTCTTTTCCCCAGGTACAAGTCTACTTCCCTATCTTCTTCTGATGCAGCCGCAAATAAATTCTTTCTCATTCTCAGGCTGTGGATTTTATCCTGGTCTTGCCAATGTTGCTCTTTCTGACTGACAGAGCATCAGAGGAGCTTCTGGTAGCCAAGGAGCATAAGCCTTTCCCAGTTGTTTCATGTCTCTTGTGATATTGCAGCGACTCCAGCTGGGCAAGTCAGATTAACTGTGCATGAATGTTTCCAACTGAGAGTACTGCGGTATAAGCTACAGCTGTGCAAATAATTATGTTTTGAATTTGATACCTGAATTGACAAAAAGTCATTTTGAGTTGACCTTAAAGGAATTATTTTTCCAACAAATGAATTTCCTTTTTGAGTCAAACAAGATGATTTGATTTGTGGGCCGTGATATTTTATGTGATTATAATTTGAAATCCCCTGGAGACTGCTGGTACTCCCTGTATGCACCCAACCTGCATTAAACAAAAAATAAGTTCATCGACAGGATCTAGCATGAATACTGGAAGACATCCTATCATCACGCATGTCTCCCTAGATGGAAATCCTACTGTTTGTGATATCTTTTACTCTTTTCAACCTCGTAAAGCATTTCTTATTTTGATGGTTGAAATCTGAGACCTTCCTATATGCCACATGTGCTGCAGCATATATCTTAAGGTGGCAGGAAAGCAAAGTCAAACCTGAGGGAGAAGCATTTTATTTCATTATCTTCCCTCAGATCTAAAGACGTGGAATCAGTGCAGCTATAGGAACAAATTAGGAGTGGATAGAAGGTTCCCAGTTAGGCAGCCATTCCTCATGATTATACACATGCCCTTTACACCTAGACTTTATCTGGAAGGTAATATAGATTTGGTATTTCTTGTATCGTTGTGTAGTCTTATTGTCCTCCAGCCCAACTTTCTCCATTCCATCACTTCTCTTACTAGTTCCTACCATTTCCTGCCTCAAGGTCTCATCACAGGTAGAAAATATCAGCATCCAGAAGTCACTTACATTTAGCTTATAATGTAACAGACAAATTATTGTGCATGTTACAGAGGAGCTCTTGGCCCCTGCTATGGCATATTTACTGTGTTTAGCTTGTGGAGTATTTGGTCTTTTGTCTCCTTGATAGTACTTCCTTGGCCAACTACTTAGTGACATAGCCTCCAACCAAAGACAAGCTCTGATAAGGGGATTAAAGTGAGTGTGGTCTCTCAGGCCCATTTGCTCTGTCAGTGCTTGGACTTGCTTAGCTGCTCAGGTGCTTCTCTTCAACTCCCAGTCCTTGAGGTAAAGCTTTCTCCAGACATTTGGTTATCATCTGATGCACAAGCTGAATTCTTGCTGGTGGGGAGAACATGCCCCATTAGTATCCTACATACTCAGCTTTTTGGAATTGATGTGATGTAAAGCAAACAAAACTATCAGAGAGATGGCAGTTTCCAAAAAGGGATTTTTCTTCTCTGAACTGAAATGATGCCATAAACTTAAAAATGAAATACTCTCTTGCATTCTGCTTAACGGTCAGGATATGGGAACAGCTATTTGGTAACCCCTAGACCAAATTACACAGAAATCTGATGCATCAGGTTACTTCTGCAAGTTGTTCTGCTAAGAGCAAAAAATTGGAGAGTGCCTTCTCCGTAGGACTGCATTCTGTGGCTAAATAGGATCCAATGTTCTGACCCACATGCACGTACTTAAAGATACTATGGTGTTAAACTGTGATCTCCAAGAAAAGATCACTTTGCTCTCTTCCAAATGCAGATCGCTGCCCTGAGGGATCAGATTTATCTAAAACAAGTTCAAGGACCACATAGCTAGAAGTGACACCATCTGAGTTGGTTGTTGCTGACAGTTTCATTGACCTGCCCAGCACTAGATCAGCAGCTTCAGTGATTCAGATCTGATGCTATCCCTCACTTTCTAAATATGACTTTTCTAAATGAAGGTGGAGGTATATTAATGGACCCAAGCATTCTTCCTTGGTAAGAAAGTAAGTAAAAGTCTGATGGGATGAGTTTACCAATATCTGCAAGGTCAAGTTAATTTATCTTTTGAGTCAAAAGAGTGAAAAAATATATAGATATGAGAAATAAGCTTTCCAGATATGTGCTTGCATTCTGCTTTTGTTTGTTCTGTGGAAAAAAAAAAAAGTGTGCTTTCTTTTTCCTTTATGTATTTGCCCACTGTTTTCCATTATCTTTTTTTCTTCTGCAAGAATAAAGATACAGAAGGAAGCTGAACTTAAAGGGAGTTAGAAAAATACTATCAGCCGTCCTAAAATATCAAATGGAGAGCAGAATGTTCATGGTTTCCAAAACCAAAATGACACGCTGGCAGTTTGAGTTTTGCAATAAAGTTCCCCAGACATTTATTTAGGTACTTTTAAATAAATACACGTGTTTATGGAATTAAAAGTGAAAATTCCGAAGATTGAAGAAAAGTACTTTTTAAAGTGGTGGTGAAGTGATAAGAGTATCTGTAAAAAAAAAAAAAAAAAACCATTGTGAAACTCCTTTGTGGAAGACCACCTACACACAAGTTTGTTTAGCTTTGCAGTAAATCAGTGTCTCATTTCTGTGTGTGTGATTGGCTTCCTGCACGTTGGGTAGCAAAGTTTACTCTCATATAACAGAGCTATCTAGATTTTATTCACAAATTTAGTGTTTGTGGGAACTTCTAGGCCTTCTCTTCTGCACAGAGGTGCATGGAATGTGGCTAAATCAAGATGTGATTATGTCATATGTTTGCTCGGTATTTCTGGTACAGTAATCAGTGAAACAGTTAACAACATTGAAATATAAACTGCCATCACTGAGGCTTCAAAACAACACCTTTCTGTTACCAGCACACTATGGTTTCACAGTTAACACCTCACCTCTTTCTGTAGGAGACAACACTTTACATTACAGCTTGTGTTCTGGCAAAAAATGCTACAGAGTTTATTGTAGGCAAATCTCAGTTTCATAAATTTAAAATGCTACTAAAAGAATTCTCTGACAAATATAACTCAGGCCATGTTCTATAC
The DNA here is from genome assembly GCF_905368555.1 of Meleagris gallopavo. Lineage (NCBI taxonomy): Eukaryota > Metazoa > Chordata > Aves > Galliformes > Phasianidae > Meleagris > Meleagris gallopavo. Next base: position 12,089,602 of record NC_139417.1, on the reverse strand, counting down.
CTTTGTTACCATATGTTAAGAGGGACTTAAGATACATAACAAGACCAAGGTGCAAAATTACTTGGCATAAAATACTGCAGGCAAATGGCTTGCTTTTCTAGAGACAGTTGCTCAAATTAATTTCTACTCTTTTAAGTCCTGATGATGCAAATACATGGGGCAGTCACTGGATGACTGCTTGTGTCTCCATTGGGCAGACCCAGTGATGGAGTAGGCGGTTAGGACAGGAGGAAAAAGGCTGATGGCAGAAAGAAAAGTGAGAGTGAATATTAGGTGTTTTTGCTGTGAGAGAGGTGCAAAGAGATTGCAGAGATGTCCTCATAGCAGAAGAGAAAATGTTCATTTCTATTTCAGAAAGGAAATTTTAAGAAATCATTGCACTACAGTGAAAATTTAGTTTGACAGCATCAGGATAATTATATACTACTTAGTTTTGTTTAAATACTGTAAGCACTATTGTTTCGTTTCCATGTTAAGGATTGACTTGTGCTAGGTTGCAGTGGTTTTCCTTAATTGTTCTAATCCTTGGCTTTAAGAAAATGAATTCTTTAAATTTACACTTGTAAAGTACACAGCTAATGAGCAAAAGGCTTTAGCAGACCAAAACTCTCTGTAGTTAGGAAAAAAAAAAAAAAAGTGAAAGTGGAAAAAAAAAAAAATAGGGAGGGAAAAAAAAAAAAAAAGCTAATCACCAAACCGTTCTGTTAATGCTTATTTTAATCATTCTGCGTGCCCTTCCTGGCAGACAGAACCATTAGGCTGCAGAAGCAGGAGGCGAGCTATCACCATCAAATGGCACTGATGCTGAGAACTGGGCCCAGGAGTACAATTTGACTTGTCAGTTTGTATAGACATAAAGCTTCATTGTTGTGCACAGGCACAACTGGCTTTTTAAAAGTCTATTTCCCTCCTGATGATATGAGAATCTGCTCCCCTCTCTCCTACTGTTCTCTAGCCCTCAAATTTATTAAGCTGTGCTTATAACCCTGCACTCAGGTTAGGTGGCACTGCAGAGGCAGGTGGTCTTTTGCAGAGCCCCAGGCAGAGCAGGGGGGTCCTTCCCCCACCAGTGACCACAGTTCCATGCCCTGGGCCACAAGGCACCCAGCAGAGTGGGAGTGGAGAGCTTCAACTTTCGCACAGAGGTGATGGATCGTTGTAGTGAGCCTTATAATACTGCTGTTGCCACAAAGTCTTAAGTTGTTCATTCTTTGTGGAATTGCATGTTTCAAAACATGCAGGATTTTGGAAAGAACCATAGAATCATTAAAGTTGGAAAAGATCAACTAAGATCATCCAGTCCAACCATCACCAACATGCCCACCAACCATGTCCCTCAAAAGAAAGGAGGTGATTAAAGTGTTTCTGTGGGGAGCAAAAATGAAACTTCTCCAAAACGTGATTAATTACTGGATGCGTATGATTTGTTCTTTGAAAAAGATTTGTTGCTATTTGCCTTGCATAGAAAATTTAACCTACTGACTGCTACCCTGTGTGTTAAGAGCTACTTTTGGGTGGAAAGGCCTCCTAGTGTTGCAGGGAGCTAGTGAAATTGTTTCCAGGAGTATAGTGTAGCACTGTTTTCAAATTTCAGCTTTTGCAGTCTGCAGAATGGAGAAGGCATTTACCGTTGTCCAAACTGAGCAGCTGAATTTACTGCTTCAAGAAAAGCCAATGTTCAAAATCCCATTTGACTGAGTTGCAACCTCATTACAGCCATCCGAGCACAGGCGTTCCAACAATAAGAGAAAGCAAGGAAGGAAAGTCAGCCTTTGTTTCACATTGCCTGGGTAGTTGCAGCATTGTGCAACGGGGCTAAGACCCTCTTCCTGCAAAGATTAAATTCTTCCTGAATTTAATTGCAAAAGTAGCTCATGTATTTGAGCTAAACACATAAGCAGATCCAACTAAACAATTTGTACCCTCTTTTTTTTGTGAATGTAAATTACTTTTGTGTACTGACAACTTGCTTGTAGGGACTGTGATTTCTGTGTAAGTGGGGAGGTATTGCAATAAATCATTCTTAACTGAAGGTCTATTCTTAGATTATTTTTTTTTTCTTGAAGGATCACTTTTTTTTTCTGAGGAGAAATCTCCCCTCGGTCATTACGTTAGTGTCTTTGAAGTGGCAAATGCACACAACTGCCAGATCGTGTACAGTATGGCAGTTACGCGGAGTTTTCTCTGTGTGATTGTGAACAGTAATTGAGATTAGCTTCCCAGAAGGGACTTTGCTTTCCTGATATTTTTTTTTTTCTCACTAAAATTGTTGCACTTAATGCATTTATGAATAGAGTCTAAGTGCTAACATACTTTCTTCCCATACCCCTGCCATTTCTGTGGCAGTCTTACTGAAGAAATAACGATACATAAAGCTGCATAAACACTTAAGGTCTTAGGTGCCCGCTTCCACTGGCACTTTCAAATTTTTTATTTGAAGATAATTTCATTTCACACTTTTACATCTGAAGTGCCTGGTTTTGGAGACCTGACAGTATTTCTTACATATGTTAATTAAATTTTCTTCCAGCTCTGTGAGTGCATTAAGTAGTAGCACTTAAAGATGCCATGCAAGGAGGAAGGGGAAGACTATGAAGTTATGGAGTGAGAGAGGTAAAGCTATTGAGTGCAGATATGTTCATGAATCTCTGAACAAACAAAAAGTAAGGGCTACATGAAATAAATCAGCAAATGAGGATCATGTTTCCTTATGTGAGCTGTGACCCTAAGGCACTCAGTAGATATTCTGGGGTATGATTTCAGCTTTAAGAAACATTGAGAACTTGGATTACTCTGAAGAACTTTGCATCACTGTTGATCTATAGAATAAAACTGCTGGTATTAAAAAAGTTGAACTGTAACCTGGGAGTACATTGGTTTAATTTAATCAAAGCTTTTAAGCTGTAGCAATTGTAATTCAACAAAGGTAGACACCAAGGTATTTTTATAAGAGGTGACGTGTTCACTCACCTGTGGATAGCAGTGATTTTACTGGGGCTGGGAGGTCTATCTCCACTTGTAAGATGACTTCTAGCAAATATGTAGGGAAAAAATAACCAAAATGAACAAAAGCTTTTTTTTCCATAAAGGTACATGCAGGAAATTCTTTGCTGTAAGCTGACAAAAAAAAAGACATGCAAGATAGGTAGGGCCCTGCCTATCACTAACTTTTGAGGAGAATCAGATGTCTAAATGCTTTAAAGACTTGGGAAAAGCCAGCTCTTTATCCTTCTGTATTTGGTTGCATTGAGCAGTATTGACACTCCATAGGCTGTTACTGGCATCTGGTTTTCTCTTCTCAATGTCTGCACAAGGGCATGGAGCAGAATTGCCCTGTGCTGCATATGAGCAAAGGAGCTTTGGATTGATATATCAGCTACATCATGTTTCTGGGTCACTTTCATAAATACATGTAGAAGTGAAACAGCAATAGAATAAGGGCAGTTCCTAGGTCAGGTAACATGCTCTGTTGAGTAAGATCCTTTACTCCTCTATTAAGTGCAATAAACAATGATGCTGAGAACTGTCTGGTGTTTTTACGCTACTTTTAACAATGTCTTTTCATTTCAGGCTCCTGATATTTCTTCTCTGATACTACCTCATGATCCTTTCCACTCATTTATTACTGTTGCTTCTTCTCAAGAAATAGATTTGCCAAGAGTAAAGAAAGTTGCTCATTAGGGCAATGTAATTAAAGGAAAAGTAGACATCATGCCAAGTTACACTTTCTCTACAAAGCGCCACCTTGGAGATTGCCTGAAACTCAATTACTCGTTGCTATGCTTATTAAGGAGAACAATGTGCTGAAATGATCCCTATTCCTAATAACCTTGTTTTCTACGTGTGAATCCTGTTAATACTTTTTTCTTCAGTGCCTTAATCACCATTTATAAAATGGGTCTCTTTCTGGAGGGAGAATGAGGAAGGTGGGCTGTGTGGTGGGTGTTCTCTGAATTACCATTCTCCATTCAGCGTTTCTTGTTTCCTGCTGGTCCACCCACAGTAATTTTTGTTTGTTGGTAGTTCCTTTTAATTACACAGAACAGCATTTATTAGCAAATTGCATCTTGTCAACCTTTTTTTTCCCTCTGATGAAATGAAGATCTTCAACCTCTGCGTTGCTCTCCTCTTTTGGGGGAAGGTGTGTGCAATACCTTCTATGTCTCAAGCTCTTCTGCTTGAGTCTACAGTTTCACTGAGAGAAAAAACTTTGGAGCAGAAAGTTAACATTAACACCTGGTGTATACTCTTCTCCTAAGCACAAGTCAGTGTTGCATCTTCTCCCCATTGTGCAGCCTTAATCTTTTCCCATTGTCCCCCTAAGAAAATGTCTTCAGCTTCTATACACAGCGAGTTCCTATGGTCCCAAGAAACCTGTGTGTTCCTGCACAATACTGGCAGTTGTTGCGGAGACTTGTGAATAATGAAGTTTTGTGAAGGGTTTTGGAAGAGAGCTAAAGGCTTCAAGAAAATGTGACTTCCATTCAGCTGGTAGCATCCATATTCCTTAGTTCTGTGCTGAAAGATAGCCCTCTGAATGTGCCAGTAAAGTATTAGATATTCCAGCAGAATTGAAGGACAGATGTCTAAATGATGGCAGTATGCAGGGCCAAAACTGTCACAGAAATCTAGGGAAATTACATGAGGGTTAAGCCACATGGGGCTCAAGTTCATCTGATTACCAGTAAGTTCCTTGAAATTATCTGAAAGGCCACAAGAAATAATGAAATAATTCCGCACAAACCTGCATTTTGATCAGAATTGTGGATTGGAGTGGCTGAATATTGAAAATATTAAAGGGAGAGAGATGGAAGTCATTTGTTTATTAAAAAAAAAAAAAAAAAAGAGAGAGAGAGAGATGAGCAAGACAGAAAATTTTGCACTTGAAAAGAACTGAAGAAATGCAGTGCTCTTCTCTCTTTGGAGCACATGAAAAGAAGGCTAGTCCCAATACCACCAGCATCTTATATACCATGTAAGCTACCAATTGTATGTTATATGAACATGCTGCTCCTGAAAAATGCTTTGTATTTTCATCTTAGAAGGAAATACAGGACTGTATTGTTAACCATTCCTTCTCCCTCTTTCATCTCAGAATATGTCAGTCCTTTTATGTAGAGCATGAGGGAACGTGATTGAAAAGGAAAGTCCTACCCTTTGATGTTTATTTGTTGGTGCTATCCACTTTTCATGGCTCTATTATTCCAGAATCCTATTGAGGTATTTGTCATTGAGCAGAAATCTCCACTGCTGTCACTAGGGAATTTCTGTCTCTAAATCTCATAATTTGGCCCCTGATACTCAAGCTGGGGCCAGATTATCAAAACTGTTGAGCACCAGCTTTCCAGAGGCTTTGCACCTCCCACCGAGGAGAGATTTTCAAAACTGCTGAGCACAGAGCTGTTCCTGTTGTGACCCTGTAAGGGTGGATTTGCAAAAGAATTCAGCAGTTCCCTTCCATCAAGGAGATGAGCTCTTGCAAAATCTGTCCAGCTTTATTTAGTGCTGAGCCAGAAGATGAGGACTTTGGAAAGTACAGCTCTTAGTAAACTCTCTGATGTGGAAAATACTAAGTTACAAACTCCTGAAGGACTAGAAGAATTGTTTGGGAAGAGGCAAACCTCCATGTTTCAAGACATGCCAATTTTTACTGACTGATGGAGGGGATGTGAAAAATTGTTGGATCTGAACAGGTTTTTCCATAATTGCCCACTAGGAGGTTTCCTACACGTTCCCCTGCAGCAGCTGCCAGACAGGATGCCGGAGCAGAGTACTGCTGTGCTGAGGCAGCTTGGCAATTCCTATGTTTCCCAAAAATGCATTCACTAAGTGAAATGTGATTTGCAAGCAAAGTAGCGTAAAGCAGCTATTACTCTCTCACCTTCCTGGAGGAAAAAAAAGAAAAAAAAAAAAAAAAAAAGGAAAAGAATATAGATTTCTTAGTATTTTATAAGAATGAATTGAGCTTTCTACTGAAATTTTAAACCCAGAGTTCCTACTGCATTCGCTGCACTGCTTCCTCCAGACAGGCATTCCTGATGTGAGTAGGAAGAAAAATCTGTGCAGAGCAGTCTGCTAGCCTGGGAAGCTTATGGGTTAATAGTTCAGTGTTAGTTCTTGACCTGAGTGTTGTTGCAGGCAGGTGGCAATGGAGAATGTGATCAAGAGAAGTGTTTCAGTACATAAAACGTAGGACTTAGGTCTTTAACCCAAGGTAGTGCTTAAGCTCCATTGAAAGTAATTCTGATAAACTTTTATATTTCAGCAAACTAAAACTGAGTGTTGTGCATGTGTCTGCTGGAAGGTGAGGTGTTTTGCTGCCAGGTAGGAGCAGGCAAAGGAAAGTGAAAGCTTCAGCAGCAAGTTGGGGATCTAGCACAACCCAACACGGAACATCTAGTTTTGATTTCTGGAGCTGCACTAGATACCTAAGGAACATCTTGCTTTCAGTCCTCTGGGATCCCTTGTGAAATCAGGGTGGGCATTTCCATTGGTTATCCAGCCTCATTCACGTTTGGTTGCACTTCAATGTAAGTACTTTTTAAAACAGACTGAAATCGATGAAAAAGAAATAAAGCAAAGGGGAGGAACGGGCTTGGCAGAAACCTTTATCATTGTTACAGGACTGGGCAGCTTCTGTGATTATCCCTTGCCTTGTTCAGTAGTGTATAATTCAATGATTGCATCCAGGGCATGCTATTAACTTTTTTTTCTACTTCTGTAACCCCAAAACTCATTCATTCTTTTTACTATTTTCCGCTTGATGCGTATGTATATGGGAGGGTAGTGGCTAAAGAAGTGCTATGGTTTTCATGTATTTGCTTCATCTGCCACATTATGGCAAATGACAGTTGATTAGGTCTTTCTATAGATCATTACCAATTGTTTTCTACCTTGCAGATACTGCTATTACAACAAATCTATCATATCCTGGAGATCCTATGCAGCTTGTTATTTCTTTGTGATTTATTACACTCACAGTAGAAATGTTGTTAGCGAACATTGGGGAAGCAGTGAATATATTGAGAAATATCAATGTATCCTCATGTTCTGGCTTGCAGTGACAGTCAGTGATCCATCTCACTGACACTTACCTTGTTAACATTTTGATCAGATGGCAAATTTGTCATTTTTCATGGTAACAAGTATAAGTTTGTACAAGAATTGCAGAAACACGGGAAAGATAAAGGATCCCTTTTTTAGTTTTTCCCAGTGCGATGTAATCGGTAATCTTTCTGGAAAATGAAATAATTACTTTGTGAGAAAGCTTATCCACTGGAAAATGTGCTGGTGTTAGAAAGCTTAGATTTCTCTTCATTTGAGGATTGAATGAGTTCTCTTTGCAGCCATTACTGACACTTTGATTAACACACCAAGCCAACATGAAATGATAATGGAGAACAAAAAGGTTTACAGTCAGATTTTGTCTCCTTGATTATAGAGGGGAACACAAAGATCTTGCAAGTAAAAGTGGTGTTATCTCTGGGAACAACAGAGTACAAAATAATGCAAACCTGATATTGCACATTTCTTCTAATTCAGTCAGAGTTCTCTCTCAGCTCAGCTGTTGACTTTGCAGCTTGCCCATTCTGAAGCATGGTCATGAAAATTGTGCTGAAAGCAAGAGTGGACTACACAGGGAAATTATAGCTTCTAACATTTAAGAGCTGTCTCAGCATCCTAGTAACTTATCTGCACAGCCCGCAGATCTGAGGAAGTGGGCAAGAGAGAGTGGGATGTTGTCTCTTGGAGCAATGTGTCTCTTCATTGTCTCTGTGCAGGGCATCAGTAGTTGGCTTGTCCCTGCTAGGGATTGTGTAGGGCAGCACTGATGTGCCAGGGAGATGGTGGAGTTACCGTCCCTGGAGGTGGTCAAGAAACATTGTGGATGTGGCACTGAGGGACATGGCTAGTGGGCATGGTGGTGATGGGTTGACAGTTGCACTAGAGTATCTTACTGGTCTTTTCCCAACTTTATGGTTCTGTGACATCAGCCTGGGCATGCACGAGTCAATCTTAGGGTCAGGACCAAACCAAATAAAAAATAATAAAAAAAGCCTTTCTATGGCTTACATGTATTCAATAGCTGGAAGTTCCTTTCATTCAATTAATCTCTTTCAATTTCATCCACTGAAAACTTCTTGACTGCTCTATTTCAAATACTAGTGTGTCACAGATGACAAGTACCAAATCTAACTTCTCAGTCAATATAAAGGAAAAAAACAGGGCTGAGCAAGCAATGCAGCACTCAATTCTTCATTTTAGCCCGATAGCTTTGCAAGTGCAGACTATACATGGGGAGAAGTGTATCTCAAGAGTACTTGCACTAGAGCTGTGTTGAAATGATACATACAGCTTTTCATTCTCAGTCACCTAAATGACCAGGAAGATCTGATCCTCAGCTGGGTTTTATCTTGTTGCTGCTTTTCTAACTTTCTTTATAATACCCTCAGGATACAAATGTTTTGAACGTATTATTGAAAAAGATTAGATTGTATTCATAGATTGCACATAGGAGCTGAAACTGCTTCAGTTGTGTCACTTTGGTCATAACAGCACAGCTTTGAATTGTTAATTCTCCTAATGTTATGCATAGCAATGCAATAGTTCAGGCACCAGAGAACTTGAGCAGCAGTCTTAATGCTCTGCAGCAATTTGAGAAAGCACAATGTCATCTATTAGAAGCCCTAATTGTTATGATTAATATTTAACGTAGGGAAGTCTATATGGAAGGGCACAAGTTACATCTGCTTACTGAATTGAATGAATTACAGATATTTTTTTTAATTTTATTTTTAGCATCCTGTTCAATAGTGAAAAATGTATGAGTACATGTTTGCTATAACAATACCTCCTGAGCTAAAGACTCTGCCTTCCAAAAAGGTACTTCAGACGCCTGGTCCAAGGAAAAAGGTGGGTGGCAGCATATTTGCTGCTCACTGAAGCATGAGCTGAGGATCTCTGAGCTGGGGGGGCAGCGGGGGAGCATTTAGGTGCATCAGAGTGACAGCTCATCAGACAGACCTAGGAATTGGGCTGATGAGGTGACAGGAGGGAGCTCCAGCATGAGTTGACTTTCATTCCTGAAACCAATTGCAGTACAGCATCTCACTGATGGATTGGGGCCTGGCTGCACAATCGTTCTTTTTAATAGTCACACCATAAATACAACCGCATGATAATTCTGGTCACTTAACAAGTGCTTCTTCTGACTAAGTGCAAAGGGATGTACCTATTTTTCTTCTCTTTTAATGTGTTTCTGGGAAGGAGGAAAGGAAGTTGAGAAAAAAAAATTCCAGGAGAAAAAGTAATAGTTGAACAAGTGCAATGAGAACCGGCTGAGAAGTAAGTTTAAGAGAGCTGGTTGACAAGATATTGCTGTAATTTGTCTTTGAGATCACACAGAGAGCTGACAGATTTTTCTAGGTCTTGGTGACATTCATATAAAAAACTTTCCTAAATCACCAGCTGAAATTTTGGACAATGGTTTCTGATAAAGGGACATTGGAAAGCTTCACCTTCTGAAATTGGAGTCTCATTTACCATTATCTCCATCAAACAGCTGAGATCTTCCCTTCAGGAAGAGAGATGAAAAATTATCTTCTGAATGTACCATATTGCTTCCGATTCCAGAGAGGAGAAGGGAATTAATGTTGAGGATGGTGTTGTAGTAATTAGTTTCAGATGCAATGGGCTGAGAGTAAATCCCAACAAGCAGAAGCAGGGGATTCACCAGCAGAGCAGCTGGAGGGAGGTACTTTTTTTTTAGAATATGCAATCAGTGTTGTTCATCAGTGCTGCTTAATAATTAGAGCAAGATGAAGAAGAAAAAAAAAAAACAAAACCAACTGCAAAGCAAATTATTGCTGGGATCTTATTTATGGCTGTATCAGGAGTTAATGTTAAACTCTGAAGGTGGTTAACACTTTTGACTGAGATAGCATATGGGGGTGGTTAGTGCCTGATCGCGGGAATGTGGACCGCCAGCTTCTGTTCAGTGCATTGGGAGCTGAGGACATCTGTCCTTTTGTAGGCTCCTTGGACTCCAGTCCCATTCCTATTTAAACCAGTGCGAAGATATATTAAGCTTGTTAGGCATTAAACTGGGCTCTTGAATTAAAAATTCTCTGGTGAGTATTCATGATATAGCTGAGCCTCCTCTTCCCTCTTTATCCAAGTGATGCCACCGTTCCTCCTGGGCTCCTGGCATCTCTTTTACAAATTGCACCCTCTCTCTCCTTTAGGAGTTTTGTTCAGTCATTTAGCTTTTAACTAGTCAAAACAAAATCTAATATTTAACAGTCTGATCAGCTTGTTTGAGTGTTTAGGGAATGAATAAACATGTTCACTCACAAATTTCCATGAAGGAGGTAATTGAAGGCTTAGGTGGAAAAATGTCATTGCTGCTGCAATTCATTTAGCTACCATTAAAAAAAAAAGGGAAAATAAAAATAAAAACAGACTTGAGAAGAAAGTGTCATTTAGTGAATGTCTTTGGCTTCCGATGTCTTTAGGTAACTTGTTACTTGTGGGCTGGAAAACCTGGCAACGGACTGCAGAGAAAGCTTGATCCTGTGATCTAAAATAGCAGTTATGTTGACTCACAGTCAATATATAATATATAGATGCCAAAGCAGGCATCTGAGGGGAATCAAAAACTTTCTGTCCTGACGGAGATGGTCTTGAGGCTGTTCGGATCAGGTTTTCCATTGCTACAATCCGTCTCATTGCAGCAGAGATTAAAATCTCAGAAACGTTGGGAACTGGTGCAGGATCTCCTTGCTAAGATCTCTGCATCTACAAAGAATTTTCCATAGGTAGATCATAGCTCTTTGAAATCTGGCTGCATGCTTCTCATTTTCTCAGTTCATACCCATGTCCGTAGTGCTGGTGTTTGTCCTCACCCTCCCACAGCCTCCTATTTTTTGTTTTACTAAGAATTGAAAAATCAAAATTATTTCTGTACAGTCGCTGTGATTCCTTGTCTTTCACACATCCTCAGTCTTATTCTTAGGTACCTGTCAAGGAAGTAATAGCAAGTGTGAAAGCAGTGCATCATGCCAACAGCAAGTTAAACCTTCATCAAAAAAAAGTGTTTGTGTATGCTTTTATTTCTTTCTTTCTGGTGTCTAACATCAGCAGGTAGATTTTAGTCTGAAGCAGAAAAAGCCTGAGTAGTAGCATGCTTGAAAACCAGATGCCTGCACAGGTGAGTGAGAAGAACACTGAGCTCAAATGAGATTATAGATAAATACTGAGTTTTCTTTATTGCAAACTTGACAACCCACTTATAGCGGTTCACTGGCCTTTGCTAATGGAGATTGGTAATGTCCTGTATCTATAATTGCCTGTATCTATAATTGTGGCTGGGAATTCCATACATTGACTTCTTGCTAGTAGTGCTTAACATTTTCGGAAACTTTGCTGTGTCTCTTCATTTCAGTTTTAGAAGAAAATTACAGCCACAGCGCTGCTGAAATTAAGGATTTAATGCATTTTTTCCCCCCCACACATATTCTGTTCCTAAGAAAACATTCTCAAGGGAAAGACAGACTTTATTGTGGGGATGAGATATATAACTTGGACAAGATTCACAAAGAAATGAAAATGCCTTTGCGGAAATACTGTGGTCTTTATGATTGCTTTTTTGCTTTTGTGATGGGCTGGCAACTCTGTAGTAAGAGCTGAGTGGTTGCCCGTATCTTTGTAGTATTATTTGTCTGCAAATGCCAGATTGCCTTGTCAGGAAATCAAACCCACACAATAGACTTTTGTTGCCAAGAATTACATAAGTTCTTTTGTTTTATTAATTTTTATTTGCAGAAAAGTATTTTACTACTATCTTTGCTTTGCCAGGATCTCGTGCTTCCGCTTCTGTTCTGGCAGGACCAACCTGGCTCTGTTTTGCCAAGAATAATGTATCTGCTAGATCTGCCAGAAACCTGACAGCGTTTCTTTTTCAGGGAGCAGTTATCTATGTTTGTTTACAACGGGCAGGAAATGATGGTGAATCTCAGGTGCCCGTTGCAGACATTGTGTCTGCAGAAGTCACAGTGAACCTGCACATAGGAGCCATTTTCTGAGCTTCATCTTAGTTTGGATAGCAATTCAGCCATGTGTTTGCACGGTGCAGAAACCTATGAATCAGCCCATCAGTAATTGAATGATTTTACTTGCTTGAAACTGTGTTTGTTCCACTAAAATTTATATTAAGGATTTAGTGCTTATTTCTATAGTGTCTTTAGGGCTAGCATTCTAGCGTACTCAAAGACAAGTTAATCTTTTTTGCTACCACGTTCCAAAAAACTCCTTTTTTGAAATACAGCACTTCATTCTAAAAAACTGACTTTGCATAGCAGAGCATGTTGACTTTAACAGATATGTAATGTGTGGAATGGAAAATAAGAAGTTGAGAGAGTGATGTGCAGTCTTGATGTAATTACTGGGATATATGCCTGCATATCAAATCAATACTCCCCAATTGGAAAGATTTAAAATACACTGGACTGGAGATATAGAAAAAAAAGAAGAGGAAAAAAAAAACAGTTGAACTGATTGGAACATTTTGTCAGGATGATGGAGTGAAATACATAACAGGTATTTGCTGCTTCTGAATGTATATGGCTGTGTGCTGCAGCCTAGACTCTCCCACCTGAGGGGCTCCTGTGCCAGTTGGCACCAGGCTCCCCAATTGCTTGACGTGGCTGCCTTCCTGGGCCAGCCCCACTGAAGTAATGTGATTTGCTATGAAAAATGTGTTGAACGGGCTTGACTTTGTGCCACCAGGCAGATTAGCAAATTGCTTCGTCTGCCTCCCGTTGCTTTATCCCAGGCAGCAACATCTAAGCCTTGATGATTTTGCAGGTCTTCATTAAAAATAGCTGTTTCCATATCTGATTACTGAGCCCCATCTGGGGAAAAACGATCCTTTCATCTGTGTATTACGAGGCCATATCTGAGCACTTTGATTCTGCAACATAGTAAAATCAGACAAACTTGCTGCTCAATTGCTTTTCCAGTTCATCTGCATGTTCTTTCTGAACGCTGTCCCTGTCCCCAGTACATAATAGCTGGGGTTAGGGCATTTGTTGTTTTTAATTGCTCTTTTACTGCTAAATGCAATTTTCATAATTGGTTACATAACTCCAGGGTTTTATTTTAAATTAATCTAACTTTGCAATCATTCTGCATATGTTGCTCTTAACATTTGCCTATTATTTGAATTAATTTCGCTAATTTATCACCACTGTTTAGATATGCATTGTCTTTATAACACTTGCAACTGAATTAAAGCACACTTGTTGGGCTAAAGGCGAAGTTTGCTTCACTAAATCAAGCAGCTTTCTTGCCTCTCTCAGTTACTAGAAAATTACCTAGGATTTTTCCAAGGCACTCTGGCGGTCTGCTGTAAAAAATGGCAAATATTCTAGTAAATAAATTAAAACATTTTAATTATAGAGTAAAAGCAATGGTTAATGCTGACATTTTCATTTATTGGGTCAAATTCTAAATTATTCCACAATATTTAAACACTTAATTAGCAGCCAACCTCTTTCACCCAGGGTTAGCTGTATAATACCTGGCTGTGGTGATGATTAGTTTATATTTCTAGTTGGTGTCTGAAGTCAAATCGTTGTGCAGGGTAACCCAAAAGCCTACACAGTTTGTCCTCCTGAGCAAGAGCTCTGTCATCCAGTGCCTTCTGTATCCGCAGAGCAGATGCAAGCATTACTGGTGGCACTGATCTTTCATCTTTGCGTCTTCCCACCGGTGCTTTGTACAGAGACTCAGCAAGTTCATAATATAGGAGTTATGGGCAAATGACTTGCTTCAAGGAAAATGTGCTGATGTAAACAGGGTGTACTTCCATAGGTACAAATGCAGCCAGAGAAAGAAACGTTGGAATATTTCACTGTATATGTATTAAAGTTTTCTTTAGGGACATGACAACAAAGCCTTCATTATGAATGCATGTGCAGGGAGCAGTCCATAATTCAATGTTCAGCAGCTCTGTTGCTCAACAGATTCTTTCTAAATGAATACATGGATGTATTCCTGGGATTCAGCGTGTGAAGAACCCTAGTGCGATAGGTGTGTGGGTAAGTTATCGTGTTAACACACAGCAGGCACTGAGACCAACCTTTCCTCAGCTGAGTGACCGTTCCATTGATGGTCACACTGCAAACAACAGAAATTTGAGTTAAGGAATTCTCAGATATGCATGAGATAAGGTAGCTCGTGTCTTCCTTTGACTCTAAGAAGGGAAGGAGGATTTATGTAATTTGTAAGGATACAAGCATGATTAATAAAGTACAGTTCACACTCTGGCTAAAGTAAGGAGCAGTCAGTGTTTTTCATAGCTGATCAATTCACGTGTAAAATGATCTTTTTAAAAAGAGATAAACTGATTCCCTTAGATTCCACTCTTCACTTAATTGCATGTAGTACACAGAGAATTTATTTTGCTATAGTGTTAGCAGAGATTGCACACAGTTATTTTTCTTCCAACATGTGGTGCTTTGATGATTTCTCACAAATTACAATTTTTTAATCTTAAATGGAAAATGTGTCCAGAAATTTAAGTAGGCCCAGGCTTGCACTGTAGAAAAAGGATTGCAGCTCTCATAAACCCTTATCCCTGAGTAATTATCTTGTTATGTTAAAGTGGTTCTCCTGAATATTAAAATAATTAGGACCAACAATCTCAGCAATACTTTCCTCAGATGTTGTAATTGGCAGGAGGTGTTAACTAATTAAATGTATTTATATTGCTGACTAGCTAAAGAAAAGGATGAAGGACTTGTAATTGCTGAAATTTAGCAAGACTACATATTTACTACAGAGAATAAACATACAGATTACAGTGTTAGTGGCAGGCTGGGGACGATAGCTATAGATGATAGCTGTAGACAGTTATCCCAATGCTTCCATTGGGCGTTTCTTATTGCTCGAGGGGATCTGGAAGGAGGGGCTTTGGCAGAGGGAATTTTGGATGTAGACAGGAGGTGGATCTTCCCTTTTAGAGCGGGTCTTGCAGAACAAACTGCAAAGCCAATGGGTTTCTAAGGGGGCAGTGGGGCTGTGCAAGCATACAAGGGGTGAGCTCGTGGTGGAGGTGGACTGGGATTCAGTTAAAGCAGCCAACCAGCCCTAAATGTGTGTGTGTGTGTGTGTTTCTGTGTGCGTGCGCGCGCTGGTAGTGGGCTGAGAGCCTGCCTGCATGCTGTGCCCATGGGCCACATCAGTCTTGGTCTGCATCTCCTTTTCTCAGAAAGCTCTGTGCTCCTGGTTGCATGCTCTTATTTCAAAGGAGGGGTTTTGGAGATGTATATACTTTTTTTGTTGTTGTTGTTCAGAAAGACTTCTTAAAAAAAAAATCACTGTAAAACTGGGTATTGTCTGACCTCTGAAGTAATCAATTTTGGATTCAGCTCCCTGTAACAGTTTGACATTTCAGGGTCAGCAGAACAACTTTCTGACAGATTGAAAAGCTGTGTTTCTGGGCCCAGGGTAGATTAGAGTAAACCTGGGCCAAATAAAATGAGGCTTTGAGGCATCTCACTTCTATTTCTCTGCTATTGAAAAGGGCAGTGAGGGCTGGCTGTAGGGAGCACGGATGACAGAAACCTTTGTTCCTTCCTCCATCTCCCTTTCCCCCAGCATTTCCCCCTCTTGTTTTCGAGCAATCCCAAACATGGCTGGAGTGACCCAGCTCAGAGTGGGTCAGGCACACTGCTCCTCTCTGCAGCATTTCACAAAGCAAACAGGAGAAACAATTTCCTTGGAGGGTGGGACATGGAGATACATCCCCCATCCCCTGCCTTTTGCTACCTCCTCTCTCCCTGCTGCTTCCTTCTCTTCCCCCCACTTCCCCCTCCCCCCAAAAAAATCTCCTGCTTTGTTTTCCTTTTTTTCATTCATCTGCCATTTCTTCTAGTTTTCTTCTCCATCCCTCAGCCCATGGTCTCAGGGCAGCATGAAGCAACTCTTTCCCAGCTAGGGGCAAACAGGAGCCCTTTAGCTGCCTCAGACAAAACCCATCTTCCCTGCTCACTCCTCTCTTTTAGCCTCCTCATAAATGAAGATTCAGTTCAGTAGAAAGGACATATGTTTACAATCTCACAGCTGGTAGGTACATGTGTACCAGGAGAGGGTGCCAAGGTTATATAGACACATGTCACTTTTACTCCAGAATCCCATTTGGCGCCTGGGAACATCTTTGTGCTGTAGCACTGCGGAGGTCATTACTACACCCTGTAATCCTCCACAAAGGTTTTCCATTTTCATTTATACACAGTAATAAAATACACATCTCAGCATCAGGCATTAGGATTAGTACTGACAAGGCTTAAGCTGAAATGTTTTAAGGATGCATTTCTGATGTGAGCAGAATAGCTAGCATGCAGCACGCAATTATGCTGGCTTTATGGAGGGACAGATTTATACTTCAGCACTATTAATATCACGGTGACATCAGCAGAATAAATGGAATTTTATTTAAAATAAAGATTTAATTAATTTTCCATTGTGTTACTAATCTGGTATCACTAATTTATTTAAAAATTCAAATGTTGATATCTTGCTGAGTGCGTAAAGGGAGATGTCCTTTCTGATTTCAGGGCCTCTTCTTCACTACTTAAAGAAAGCTGAAGTTCTGGGAAACTGTGATGTGGAGTCTGATAGATTTGGAGCAAGAAACAGTGCTTGATGGCTGTGGACAGAGCTACCTGGGGGCACAACAGGTGCTGTGGAAGGTCCCCACCCCAAGTCTGTCTCTCTTTACTGATGCAGCAAAGCTTTTAGCTCTATGTTTGTGTCTTACTCATTCCATATGTTCCTGCTTGCAAGCACAGGCTTGAGCCCTGATGGCCTAGACCCAGCACAATAGGCAGGCTTGGAGCAAAACAACATCCTGGTACAAAACAAATGAAAAGGAGCAAACAGCTCCATCATGGGCAATGATATTTTCCCAATGTTTTTCTGATGGCACCAGTTACTCAGGGTGGGGGAGCCTAGCACAAGCGTGGTCAGTAGGTTATCCATTTAGTTTTAGTTTCTGCCTGTTCTGCACTACAGTAAGCACAAGTGGAGTCCTCTGGATTCAGGCAGCTTTTACATTGTTAGATTTACAGTTGCTGGCACATTGGAGATATGAAGAAGCAATTTCATGTATTGCTGTTGCCTCTGCTGGCAGCTTCCTGCCCTTCAAGATATTTGTTGTGATAGGAGGGAACCCTCTCTCTAAAGGAAATGTGTTTAAAAAGCCCAAGCAGCTGAAGGGTGGTGGTAACTCAGTGTGCTTGCCTGAGTTTTTATATACACGTCATTAGTTTATATTTATTTTTCTAATTCATATTTATGTTTTAATTGCAGCCTTTACTAATTCTGTGTTTCAACAGAAATAGTAAAAATCACTCAGCAGTTGCAAGGAAAACAGATATGGCTTGAGGAAACCATGTGGTCATAACATTCATCTATTCTTTCCTGCACTTCTGGGGTGAGAAGATGCAGTTTGATGCCTTGAAGGATAGGAATATGTTGTCAGAAAGGAATTTTCCTTCCCTCATTAAAAAATCTAAATGCCAAAAAGAGAATACCATAATTTCCCCATGCTTTGTTCAGTGAGCATGAGAATGCTTGGATGTCATTTCCTTTGCTTGTAGGAAACTCGAGTAGTTAAGAGCTATGGTGAAAACATGGGCACTTGCCCTGTGTGATGCAATGAAGGCTCAAACATTGAGTCTCCCTGTTCTAGATCAGAGCCATTTTCCTGGCAAATAGAGGCAGTAGTTCATTCCATGACTTCAGACAGAGCTTCTGTTGTCTTTCTCAGAGAAAAACTGTGGGAATTTCATGGGGTCATTCCTGCAAGGACTGGGTGCCCAGATCACACGGCCTCTGAGTTCTGGAGAAGCTCCCTACATTAGCCTAAGCACAAGAGCAGAGTGCTATGGATCATGTACTTCTGAAATGTAAGAATCAAAAAGGACATCATCGTTGCAATTCATACTAGTGTCCTGTGTCAGCTTGCAGCACAAAGGAAACCTGTGAAAAATAAAGTGCAGCCGATCCCTAGCAGAATGAATATTTTCCTGTTATATGAACTTTTCATGATGAAATGGTCTCATCTCTGTGGAAAAATCATTGTATTGCCCCAGCTGTTGTCAATAACTTTTATGCATTGACTGCTTTTTCTGCTAGACAATATTTACACTTCTCCACTCACCCGATTGATCTTCATTTTCACAGGGAATTTTTTGGGGGTAAAATATAACCAGTTTTTTTAAAAAAGGTAAACAACCCAGAATTGCACTCGAGGGAAGATATACATTGTAGGCTTAGTGACAACTTAATGGCTTGTAGTATATCAGATGTCTTCTATGCTGCCATCTTCCTGGGGAAAGTATTTCTGTACAGTGTGTAAACCTATGCACATAGAAAACTATACACTCTTCTTCATTTTTTCCTCTCATAGGTGTAAGCATTCTTGGCACTGGCAGAATATGTTTAGTGCTGTACAGGAGCAGTACCATTCTTCTTCTGCAGGAAATGGAAGAAAACTTTAACTCTTATTTCTTAAAAATTCCCAGCAAGCCTGTATATTAACTGTCTTTTCGCTGAATAGTGTTTGCTCGTTTCATAGGAAATGCATTATTTCATTGATTTAATTTCTATTTTATATGCTAGAGAAATAAAATTTCCATATAGAAAAGCATACACAAAGGATATGACCTTTTAAGTTTAGCAGAGAAAATAACTGAATGCAATGTAATTAATATGCCATATAAATGCCAACAACAACATTAATGCGCCATAAAACCAGCACAGTTAAAATGATATAGTCTGGAAATGAAAAAGTTAAGTTTCTCTTGGCTTCATTAATTTGTTCATATTCTGTTTCTACGAAAGAAGCAACATTCTCCTTATCTAAACCAGGAGAATAGAAATGCAGGCAAAATATGTTATTCTGTTAGGAGAAAGCTGGATCTTGCTTAAGACTTGACTAAACTGAAAGGTGTCAACCATACTTCTGCCATAGTATAATGCTTCCACTTCTTGTATCCTTAATTGTTTTCCTAAAGCCTGACAAATGGTTCAGATTCAAAGCCCATCCACGCCTGTAGATAGATTGTCAGCCTCTGTAATATACTTGTATTGCTGTAGTTGTACTATTATACTCTTTATTCTGTAGCTCTTTATTCTCTAAATACTTTTTCTAAAATAGTCTTCTCGTGCAGAGAATGTCAGTGTCCTGGTTATAGTCCAGTCCTCTGATGTAGGCAAGGTCTTTGCATGGGATAATTGCTTTCTAAGGTTCAGATGACAGCTTGCACATAACTTCAACAAATAGGTCTCCGAGGGAAAAGTCTGGATTTTAATGCTCTTTTTATCATTCTTGAAGTTAAAAAAATCGCCACTAAATTCATGCCTGAACTTCCCAGTCAAACTTAGCTGGAGGGCAAGGGTCAATCAGGAGAAATGCAGGCTCCACAGTGAGCACACAAGGACATCACTCTGGAGCTGAAACTTCAGTGGGAGTTGTTCTGCAAACACTTCCTATCACAGCAAGGCTGTCCTGCAGGCTCTTAATGTGACTCTGGTGTAAGTTCCAGCTGTTCATCCTTTGTTTCAGTCAGTAGAGGTGAAAAGAACAGGGAAAAAAGAGGAGGAAAAAAAAAAAAAAAGCAAAGATTTAGCTTAAAAAGCAGGGATCTATTCTACCCTCTTTATGTGTGCAACTCCCGTTAATAATAAAATGATGTTAATGATAGTTATGCGTTCACATCAAAGGCAGACCAGAGTCTTTCATCTCAGTTAAATCTTATTCAAATAATTAATGAAAGTAGTTGTCTAGGAAAAAAAAAAAAAAAAGATATTAAGAAATTCCTTTGTAGAACATTGCAAACTTTGCTGCCCCTAGGGAGCAGCTCTGAGAATTGAGGACACCAACAAATCGTGTTTAAGTGTGGCTGGTCCTGCTTTCCATCAGCCTTGACTGCGTTGTATCCTGAAAAAATAAGAAATAAAAAAAAAAGTGAAATATGTTATTGGCATTGCAATAGATAATCCAACCAAAATCAAATAAAAAATCCCTGACAAGGCCTATGTTATGAAAATAATCATAAATCTTATACTGTCGAAGCTTTGCGCCAGCATTAAGCATTCTGGTCAGGCCCATAGTTGATGTAAAAAAAAAAAAAAGAAAAAACAAGACTTGGGGGCTGGAGAGAAGTCATTTGAAGTTCTGAAATCAAGTCTGCAGCTGTTGTTGTCTTTTGTGCACTACAGTGGTGGGTGCAACTGAGCAAGCTGCTGACAGGCCCCTCTCCTCAATGCATGGGTGCAAACCTGGAACTTCTGGCTTGGTTTCTTGGAAGCAGAGAAGCTTCTGGCACAGGCTGTCCAGAGATGTGGTGGGTGCTCATCCCTGCAGACAGCCGAGGTCAGGCTGGATGGGCTCTGAGCACCTGATGGAGCTGTGTGTGTTCCTGTTCATTGCAGGGTGTTGAACCAGATAGCTTGTAAGGATCTCTTCCAACTCAAAGGATTCTGTGAAACCAGATCTAGAATCAGATCTCATTTCTGAAGCTTTGTGGACTTCCTATAAAAGCTGAAGTGGCCTGTTAAACTCCTGCTTCTGGGTGTAGCTGAAATGCTGTCACAGCTTGAAGCAGTGATTGAGCACCTGGTGAGAAGGCAGGGCCAACCCAGGCGAGCTCAGGTGCATGCAGTGGCCCTGAGAGGCCAGAAGGGGTGGATCCATCCCTTCCCAGACTTCAGTTGAGGGTTGGCAGTGGTGACAAGAGTAACTTGCTGGAAATTCCTGCCTGCCAGAGACCTTCCAAAGGTAAGCAGTTTTTTTCCCTTTGTTTCTGTATCTACAGGTATTGCATTTGGGCTTGTTCTCGTTTGTTGCAGCCTAGGATTGTGGTACTCTGTTGTTGCTGTACTTTCCATCATGTTCTTGCATTACACTGAGTAACACAATAGTTTGAACTGTGGGGTTGCTTGTGGTGGTGCTGTGCAAAGGGAATGCATCCCAGTGAGGTGATGCTCCAGATGCCTGTGCAGTGTATCCCCATTGCTCGTTTCTGATGCGTCAGCCCTGCAGTCCAGGGAAAGCCATCTTCATGCATGGCTGGATGACAGGTGTTGGTGTAGACAATGTTGTTCACAGAGTGTTGTGTCCTTATGGGCAGTGGCTTGCTTCTTTGGTATGAATTTATCTCACAGATCCATGTTTGCAGTCCTTGACTCCTTTGGATCTGCACCTTCCACCAAAAAGACCTTGGAAGTAGAGGGCAGTAATATATTTTAGAACTGTAGAGATCAGAAAGGTTTTTTGCACATAGATGTGCACTACAGAAATGCCTATAGATATTAAAACTTGCAATTTATAGTCTATCATTTCATGGCCTTTCAAAGCTTGAAATAAAGCCACGTTCCACTGGGAAAATGAGATTTGTAGTTTTCCATGGCTTAAAGCTCTTGTTGCTGAACCTGATGGGCTGCAAGATATTGGACAAGCTATCTGTCACTTGTCTGGAATGTATGTGATGTATACGAGTGTGTAGAATTTAGGGCAAAATAGTGACATTTCTACCAGTAAGTGAACAAGTTAGGATTCAACATGGTAGTGCCAGGGGGAGGTACTCCCTGTGAAAGTAATTTTTTATTTATTTTTTTTCCTTCAGTAATGATAACTTAACAAAGGCAAACGAAGTCAATGGAGTGGTAACCTCCTAATAGTTCTCTGAGATAAAATGAGCTTCATTAATGGCTTTGAAGCTGCAGTGAGTCCCCTGGCAGCAGGGAGGGTGACCTGGCTGCAAGGACTGCTTCTGATTTTTGTGGGGAAGCCACCAGGATATATAGACCCAGTTTCCCTTGTATAAGATTGGGTCTTGAAAGGATGAAGTGCTTGAGCAAGGCATGGTTCAATTGCAAGAAATTTAAGTAAATAATCTAAGTATCTCATTCAATATAAAAGAAGAATAAATGGCTAGCAAGTGTTAATATTCATTGCTTATGCTGATGGTATCCCTCT
Source organism: Meleagris gallopavo (assembly GCF_905368555.1). Taxonomy (NCBI): domain Eukaryota; kingdom Metazoa; phylum Chordata; class Aves; order Galliformes; family Phasianidae; genus Meleagris; species Meleagris gallopavo. The sequence goes on along the minus strand of NC_139417.1, from coordinate 12,067,554 downwards.
CATAGCATTACGTATTTATTAAAAAAAATTTGGAGGTGTAAATTAGAATCAATCGTACAGGTGCATGTTGGCTGCGTAACCCTTAATTTGAATCTTCAAGCTGTTTCCATCCCTTCCAACTCATTGTAAAAATGAATGATTTTCTCATCGTCCACATCTACTAGGAACTTTTAATCTTAAATGGCTTAAACTGTAGCTTTGTCCTAAACCAGGATAGGAGGTGAATTTCTGAATTTAGCTGTCACACCATTTCTGATCTGATTATTTATTTAATGAGACAGCAGTTGTGTAAGTTTCAAGTTCACTGTAACTTCATTAGATATAACAGCTTTTAAAAAATATATTCTTGCTAATTAAAAAAGACTGGAGAAATATGTAAATTTTAACTGAAGAATAAATAAGAATCACTTTTGTGGTTGGGACACACAACAAAAATATGAAACTGAGCAAGAAAGCAGAAACCTCTTTGATATAATTAATGTTGAAATGAGGCATCCATTAAAATTTTCCTTCCTCTTTCTTCCCAGCAACTTGCTGCTTTCTATAAACAAAGCCTTCTCTGGGGCATATTGCATTTATTATATTTGGGTTCAGTACAGAATTGATTTTTTTGGATGTAGGGGAATTTCTGTGAAACCTATTCAACCAAACAGCAAAATCCTCCTAATTTCCCTGGGAAGGCAAACTTAAACAGATTGTGGTTCTCCAGACGGAAAAGAGACCAAGGGTTGAAATACAAAGATCTCTAAAATCATCAGATAATGTAGAGAGGATGACTAGGAGACAGTTATTTGCTGTTTCTCCTAAGAAAGAGGTCAAGGAGACCTCCATTGTAGCAATGTTTGGGACAAATAATAGAAATAGATGATGCGTGACTGAACTGTGGAGGCTGTAGGCAGTTTTGGAGCTGTGCTGGGTCTCTAGGGGAGTTGGAACTGGAGGTGGTGGATGGATGTGATTTGTGTTGGTGAGGACTTGGGTTTCTCGCTCCGTGCAGAAGTTGTGCTGAGCAGCTTTTGCAGAACATGTCAGGGCAGCTGAGTTGGGGTTGGGCTGTCCAAAACATCTGGATGGGAAGATGTGCCCCATTGAATTACAGGTTGATGGCCAAGTTGGTGTCTGCTGTTTTAGGATTCTTTTGTAGCAGAGACTTTGTGACTGGGCTTGAGTGAAAATCCCTGGCCTTAAATAATAAGTGCTCTATGGAAAGCATGAGGTTAAATTTGATGGGAGTAGAGGGGAAGCAACAGAAGCACTATTGCTTAATAACCTCCGTTAAGCCTGGGAGAGGAAGCAAAACAATCTCCCAGAGGAACTTTCTTTGTCAACACTGGCCAAGGGCAGATTCTCTCTTTTTTTTTTTCAAGAAAATGTCCATTGCGGAGCTTTTCCCAGACCAAGTTTCTCCACTGCTCTGTGCCATAACACTGCTGGCACGGAGCATGTTGATGTAGCTAGGCCTTTTGTTCAGTAAAATTGCACAGGAGGCTGCTAATGCATGACAGAGGCACCATACATACGTTCCCTGTTTGGATCAAAGTGTCCTGATCGGCAAGAGATCTGCAAGGCTAGCTTTTTAATTGAAATATTAAATTGAAAAGTTCACAAATGATGGGCACGTTTTCGGTTTCTGAACTCTGAGGTTAGGATACTCAATCTGGGATTGTCTCATTAACTGTAATAGCTCAGCTTCTAGGGTCTCCTTATTGCTCGATGAGCGAGAGATCACGTCTTTCCTGTAATTTAGGAAGAGACGAGTACATCATTTTTACATGAGGGCTGAGGTGCTTTAGCATTGGGCTGCATCTGAATTGTACTCCAGCACTGCAGCTCAGCAGGGGACAGGACTCTGCCCCACTGGATGTTTGGCAGCTCATGACTTCATATTGTGAATGTAGGTAGGCATTGATAAAGGGACGTATTTATTTGGAAATTCACTAACAAAACTTTCAAGTTACAACATTTGTCTGTGTAGGATGAAGGCTGACAGACTCCTCTGGTTTGGATGACAGAAGTGACCCTTCCTTATAATTTTCATAGAAATACAGGTAGCCTTGTGTTAGCAGTTACCATTACTTTTTTTCCCTGAAGCTGGGAAAGAGAAGTTAGTGTGTCACGATTAAGTTTTCTAAACTATCAGTGCAGCTCATCTCCTTTACAGATATACTGCTGTGTACATATATGCATTCCTCAACAGAGGAACATGGTGAGTTCATTATTAGGGTGTTTTTATGTATAACTCTCACATCTTGGAAAGAAAATTAAACTCTAAAGAAACATACTTTTAAACTGGCAGAGCAATGTTTAGAAATCTTCCATAGTCATGTCTCTTCAAAATTGCCAGAAAAATATACCTAAAGCAGAAGATGAAAAACGAATCTGAAATTGCAGCAGTACCAGTACTGGGAGAAGCAGGTCTAAAAGAGAAGGGCTCTTACAGTTCACAGAGAAGTATTGTACTGAAAATACAGCACATAAGTCCAAGGAGATGTCTTAGATGCTGAAAGAAAAAAAAAAAAAAAAAAAAAAACAGAACCAAACAAGCAAAAACATTAAAAAAAAAAAAAATCCACACGTAATTTTGGATGCTATGAGAGAAACTGCTTCCAAGGCCGACAGAGCTACAGGACTGACTGTAAAGAGAAAAACAGAAACATGCCTTGAGCCTCTCAGAGCCTCAAGGTCCTGCACAGAAGAGGACCTGCTGTAGCTGAGCAAATAGAAAATGTACAATGGGATCTGGGTCTCTGGCCTGTCTGCTGGGATGCAGGAAATGGCTCAGGTGCATTGGCCAACAGAGCTGTTAATGCTAAAGAATGCTCAGCATCCCCACTATCCCAGAACAGGGGCTCTGTTCCCAGCAGCTGACAGCCTGGCAGAGTATAGCAGCATTCGTTGTGTTAATTGTGGTTGTGAAGGCGAAACACTTTTCTGGTGCTTAGGTCATTTACTTTTTCTCATTGTCATCGCTTCCTCAATGTCATTGAACTTCTCTGCTTCTCAGTCCAGTGTGATTCACTGTGGTGCTTTGGAATATTCCCTTGTTGCTGGCACCTGAATTTGCTGAAATATCTTTGTGTTCTTTCCTGTTTGTTGTCTACATGAAAAAGTAACAGCAACGTTTCAAGCATGCACGGTGGCGGAGATGTACAAACTCCTCAAACAAAAAAACAAACTTTCATTTTGTGCTAAGGACTGAAAAGACATACAGTAAATTTACAAGTTCTAATCAGCTTATTTATACTTTACAGATATACGAGGATTAATTAAGGTCTGATGTTAGCTGAGCAACTTAATAACTTAAATTATTAACACTTCTGTTTAGATGCATAATTTATATACAAATGTCTGCTGCAATTTAAATTTTAACTTCGGTGCGTGTGTATGCTTTGCTGCATCCATATTTTAAAAAGGAGCTTTGATAACTGTGATTAATCTATAGTCCTGCATTAAAGCTTTTTTCCAATCTCGTATTTTTGCAAATGGTTAATAAATGTTATGAATCTCAAGAGAGCTGGAGAATCACACGAGGTGCAATATAACCTCACCATCCCAGAGAGACAGATTAAGATTTATAAACTTAACAACTGCAAATATAACAGTGAAAGGAATTAATATTCAGTGTGTGAGAGTATGCCAAAACAGAGCAGAAGGTGTAAAGCCTGCAATGTATAAATCAAATTTGTCTCTTGGTGGATAAATCCCATTGAATGAATCCCCAAATGCTAGCTGTTCTAACCATCTTTGCTGCAATATTGTATGTAAATAGGTGGTGGGAAGTGTGATGGAAATGGTGTCAGACCCAGCTACATTGCTCGTAGTATAAAGGCATGCTTTGACAGGAGAAAAGAAATTGTATCAGTGGTTGAGTGGAAAGTACAATGCAGTCACTCACATTAGAAGCTAGTGGTTTCAATGCTTTGCAAGTGAGTTCCTGAAAATTTGGAAGAGGTTCAGTATCCTCAATAGCTGAGAACTGGACCGTAAAACTCGTGTGACTAACTCAAGTATCTGATATAATGAAGTTTGCACCTTCTTTTCTGTGGTAATACACAAGACTCCAATCAGATTGTCCACCACTGTCATGAATTTGATTTAAAAAAAATAAAAAAATCAGTAGGAGGTCATGTCTTGTTATGGCCTTTAACATGGGACTAATTTATGGAGAGCATGGACACACATCCTCTGTATCTTCATGGCTGGAGTCTCCTAGAGTAGTAATAGGCAACAGGTTAAATGAAATTAAGGTTTGGTCTGCTGCTAAAAAACTTAAAATCAGTAAAGAGTGCAAACATGTTGGGATGGCACTGACATGTCTTGGTGCTGCAAAAGCCTTCAGTGATTCATGGAATCAAGAGCAAAAGTACACTGGCTCAGGGCTTTCAGCTCAAGTGGGTTTAACCAAGAGCTGGAGTCTATGCCTCCTGCCACAGTGAGGTTTGCAGAAGCTGTGGCAACTTTATGTTCAGACTGGGGGGAAAAGAAGAAAAAGAGATTATAGGAACATTTGTTAAGGATATATGGAAAGTCTGAGCAGGAAGTGAACAATGATAAATGAAACTATTATGAAAGGCGACGGTGCAGCCTGCTTGCAGATCTGCAGGAGAGTGACTGCTGTTGTGACTGAGTGTTGATTTTTAAAGACAGAACAGAAGAAAATGTAGTCTGAAACACAGCTTTCAGAAGTAATGCAGCTGATGGTGGCACTGCTCCCTATGTAGTGGGTAGAGAAACATCAGTATGCAGGGAGAGAACAGCAAAATGTCAAGATGGAAGAATGTAGCAGGCTTTATGTGCTTCATGTGAACATTTGTGTAAACCCCAAATATCTTAATTTAACAATGTGATTTCCTAAAGAAATGAAATTAGTATTAAAAAAATACTTCATGGAGGTTGAAGCAGAGTAGATTTTCATTAGGTGATGCAAATCCTGCTGAGAGAGCAGTTAAACAGAGCAGTTCTAGTGTCCAGCATTTTGGGAAATAGCTGTGTGCCATGGGACTGTAAGGCTCATAGCTTAGCATTCCTGGGAGTGGGTGAATGTGAGTTGAGCAGTGTCAGTGCCAGGGCTTTTGGTGGGTGCAGAGGAGCAGGAAGAGCTTCACCCACTGCAAGTTCTGAACGCTTACAGGAAAGTTGTGAATGAGCTTAGTTTTACATCAGCTTGTACTCACAGAGCTATATAATTAAGGAAACATTCTTGTTGCTGTGATGAAGAAGCAAGGGAGATTATTCCTTCTGATGCAGGCTTGCATATTAGGAGAGTAGCTAAAGATGGTAATTTTTTAATCCTCTTTTTAAAAAAAACATTAGAGAGAACAGACCTTCATTTTTGTTTTGTGATTTTGTTTCTGTTACATCAAAGAAATTATCCTGTGCAATACAGATGTCCTCTGAATGGATTCTCTGAAATACTGCAGAGTTTAGGGATTCGGGAATTGCCAGATTCTGAAAGTTAAGTAGGAAATATAGCATTTGTAGCATTGATTCTTAATTGGGCTTCAAGGACTGACTGTTCTGCTTTTCTGGCTAAAAGTCAACAAAGCCGTGCTATTATTCCATCTAGAAAGCTGAATATGGAGACTTAAAATCTTTCATTGTTTTCAGCGTTGTCAGTAAGGGCCTCCGAGTAAACACTTCAATGAAGATTCTGGAAGATGGAAACTCTGAGGTTTCCCATTGATAGTCTATATATTGTGACATTCATTGAGCTTAATGCTCACTATCTTTCTAAGAAACTTGAATAATCTGTCACAACAAAACTAATACTAGGAAATTGCTGGTGCTCACTGTAGGAATCTAAACCTCATTTATCTAGTATTTTGGGTATTTATACCATAGTCTTCACTTTGCAGTATGCGTAGATCCCAGCTTTGTTAACTGTTAAGTAGGAAGGAGAGATCTTGTTTCAAGGTTTTCTGGGGCATTCAAGGATGTTTTTCCAGCCCAACTCAGCGAGACTTCCATCTGGCAGTAAGTTTTCTCTTTAAGAGGAACCCAGCATGACAGGCGGCGTAATAAATAACAGCAGCTTCTCTATGTCTCCGCTTTGTAAATGCATTAATTGTAGCAGAAGCTATCTGTTCTCTCGTTACAATTATTTAATAGTAACAGTAAAGGGTGGGATGAAAGCATTAGCTGTACTATTCTGTGAAATAAGGAAACAAATGTTCTCTCTGAAGAAGATACTACACAAGCACATTGCATACACTCCAGTTTTGATAAGGAAGCTGCCCATGTCAGTCCACCTCACTGAATCAGAAAATGTATTTCAAGCAAATAAAATGTCAGTTTCTTGCAAGTCTTGAAAGCTAAGATTTTATTTAGCTGTAAATTTACCAAAGAAAGGTTCCGTTAATATTTTATGACTCTAGTGGATTAAACCTTGTATAAATCAACAAATTAGCAGTCACACTATATTTACGTTCAGAAGAGGGGCTAGAGAAGGTGAAAGCAAGATTACTCCTTCCTGGCAAGTTGACCAAACTGAAAAGCTAAATTGAATGACTTCAGAATGCTTAGAGTGATGCAGAAGTGAGGATGATAAATAATACACACTGACTGCGGTTAAGTCAGGTGCAAAATAAGAGGATTTTTATTCATCTTTGAAGCTTTCCTTTTCTGCCCCTTTGGTGTGGATCAAAGGCTTCTCAGTTTGGGGGGATTCTTTAGGAACTCATATAAAATTCATAAGATAGTGACCTTCATGCAAGTTTTTTCTGCCCTGATACGTATGTGCATATCATATATATGATAGCTGGCCAAAGAAGAATCCATATTTTTAAAATATTTGAGGGCATTACATCATCTTATAAATACTCAAGTTTTCTTTTGTTTAAATTAATAATTTAAATCAGAAAAGAAGCATGGATAGATGGAACCAGGTGCTTCTACTGTGGTGTGGGCTTTGGAGACTGAACTGAAACAGAAGCAAACGGTCTTCAGCATCTTGCAAGTACGTTGGATGATTCTAGTGTACTTTCCATGCCCCAGTTCAGTTTCTTTCCTTCTAAGCAGCAATGTGTTGTGATGGCAAAGGAGGTTGCTCTGTGGCCAGACAGAGTGGAGCAAATACCCTCTAGAAAACACAGCTGCCATATTTCACCATTCTGTCATAAACATGGTATGAACCTGCATGTCTGAGTCTGTTGCCAATTTGTTTTTTTGAGATCCAAAATCAGAACGGCACCTTTGGGAGAGAAAACCTGAGAAAGAGGTGTGCTTACAACACATGAAAACATCTGAAATGCTTTTAAAAATTCAAGCCTTAAGGCAACTAGTTTTCTGAAAACAGAGTATCCTACAGTTGGTAGTTTAGAAAATTAATGCAAAAACACCATCTGCTAAACTTCAGATGTATGAATACTATTTGGTCTATAGAGAGTACAGACTGTACAGGAAACTATTGATCCCCCATCTGCTTCAAAATGATCTTTTAAGAATTTCTCTCACTGAATCAAGTACTAGATTAGTAACATAACATTATATGGAGCACAGCATCCTGGCTGCTTTTAGAAATGCAGTAAGTAGAAATGTACTGCTATCATCCTTCAGCCACCAGGAAACAGAAAAAATAGCTTGGTTTTATGCATGTTTATTTCCTGTGCAGCCAAGAAAAGAAGACATAGATCTCAATTAAATGGCCTCGTATATGTAAATATCATTGTTTGAGATGTGTGCATTCCTGGAGTTAGTCCTTACCTTACAGAGAGGTAGTTTCCTTTGTATCTAATTAATAATTTGGTAATATCCAGATGGTCAACCATGGAAAAAGTCCTTTTTTTTTTTTTTTAATCACTATAGCTCATGTCATTCTTGTTCCTAAGTGCACTGCGGCTGAGATCAGTATTCTGAGCCTTCTGCCAGAAGACAAATACTCCAGCTTGTGTCAATGGACTTGAGCACTGATGGAAAGCAAGGCTTTCCTGAGCATGTGCATTCTTTCAAAATGCAGCCCACCAGCTGTTCTTGATGCAATGGGATAGTTGGTCCAAGGGTTACCCAGGGCCTTGACACTTTCTTTATTTGCAAATTCCACCATGTCTTCAGACACTTTCACTCTTGGATATCTACTGAGTGTCTAGCATAGTATTCTGGAAAGGATTAGAAAATGTGTTCTTTGTGCCTCTTTGTAATAAAATTGATACAATTAGGCATGTCAGTCTAAAATAAGCACAAATCATTTGCAGAAGTATCTCCCTCTCAAGAGTGCTGCACATGTGTATGTGCAATTTTCACAGGCAAAGCAGACACTCAAATTGTCTAACTATAGGAATGCTATTTTATTGCTCTGTCAAAAGATGCATGCTTTTAAAAATGCTTGGATTTTCTCTTGTTTAGTACTCCTGAATTAAGATGAGTGCAGAAATAAAAATATGGGGTCTTCAGCAGGATTCTTATTTTGAAGTTCAAGGATTTCTGCTTTGAATGCTGGCTCAGGTTTATGGTGATACCAGCATTAACCAAGAGCCCCGTCTTTCCAGCCTCTTATCCCACATCCATTTCTAAGTCCTCCTAATTTCTTTAGGGATAGCATGCAGCCTTATCTAGGAGCATTGAATTAAAACTACTCAAAGGGTGTTATGTCTCTGTGGACCAGATAAGGATTCCAGCAAGGGCTGCTTAGGCTCTCAGTAACTTGTGAACCTTAACTTGGGGAATAGTGACACAATTATCAGATATTTCTAGCAAGATTCAGCCTCTTTTACAGGTGAAATTGGCTATTTTCCATTCTGGGTTCCATTTGTAAATTAAAGGTTAATACGTTAGCGTTACCAGTGATAGATTTGTTCAATCAGTAATCCAACTGTTATTAAAAAAAGTAGTTATCACCATGACTTGAAATTCTCTTGAAAGCTTTCTTTTCTTGCGTGTAGAACCATGTCTAATGCTTAATACTCATGTCTGTAGTATATTAACAATTAATCATTTATAGACTTTTATTAGTAACTTACAGATGTAATGTACTTCATGAAATTTTTGTAATAATTAAAACAGATACTTGAATACAGTACAAAATTCTGTAGCCTTCTTTCAAAATCTGTGGTATATCTAAATCCCAGCACCAGCACACTTCTCCTCGCAGTCATCCTAGGGTTGAGCCATGTGTTCTAAAAGCAGATTACATCTTTACTTCTTCTCCATGTCTTTGCACCTCATCAGACTGGCCCAAGATCACCCCACCTAATTTCAAACACAGACTGTTGTAGTTGGGACGTAGTCACCCATGCCCTCACTGCCTCGAAAAGGAGCATGGGTGCTAATTTTGGCCATTTGTTGTGTTGCTGAATGTCAGGTGGAAGATCTCAAACCTGAATGTCAAAATAGTGCAAAACGAAGATCTACAGCTACAGTTACAGCAAAATGAGGGGAAAAAAGCTTTGGAAGCATACATTTTACCTCCTAGATGTTTTTGTGTTGCATGTTGCCTACAAGATGCTTCTCCATTAATGAAACACCAGTCAAGACTTGAAGTAATCCATTTGAACAGGTGTAAGTAGTAACCACGTGAAAGTGTTAAAGTAAATGAGGCTGATGGTTCCACTTAATCAGTAAGTGCGAGAAATTAAATGTTGTGAAATGCTTATAAGCCTAGGGACTGGGATGCTCAAAGACAATTACCAACTAAACATTTCATTAATGAAATAATGATTAATTATAATTACTAATTAAAATTCAGGATTATGGTGTTGGTTTTAAGTATTAGCAGGAGTAATGATATTACCATTTTTAATGAAATTCCAGTAAAGAAAATGATAATACAACTTAAAATAAATAAATAAATAGGTACAGACTACAGTAAGATTAGGAGCTATTGTTAGGCCCAGAGGCATAGAATTTTCCCAGCTGGTGAACTTAAGTTAAGTAAGTTTAATGCACTATAATTTAATTACTAATCATAGTTTTTCTTCACAGTGGGAATTGATATCAGGTTTATATTTTACAAGAACAAAAGACAGAATTTGAATACCTGTTCTGTGATGGGTGATGACATTATGCTACAGGCTACAAATGAAACAATATTTTGCAGACTTCTGCATAACATTTGGGTTTAGATATATTATAGTATGATATAAACATTATTTAATTAACAATTACTGGATTAGAAATTAAGCAGCCCCTCTAGATTTGACAATGGAACTATAATGCAGCCTTTGTGAAGAGCAGACTCGCGATACAATTTTGTGTATATATATATATATATAAAAATATATTTTCCTTGAATAATTCATATGTAGGCACATTACTAAATGTCAAATTCACACAAGAAGATGGAATTTGACCTACATTAATAAAGCTATTTAGGATTCATTAATTGTAGACAGATATCTTAAACTATTTGCTATTACTCACCTTTTCATGCATAATGCAGTATGTTGGCTTAAATACAATTCCTAATTTACATACTGTTGGCTGTGTTGCCCTTCTTGCTATTCTCTATTTGACTTCTCTTAACCTGGATGACTTATAGGTTCTCTTACTAATTTGCTGTCTTGTGAAGTTCTCAAATGTCAAGGTCAATTAGAAGTTGTGTCACGGTTGTACCTGAGCAGTGTATGAAACTTCACTTTTTCTTGACTTTTTAGACAATTTAAGATATATTTAATGGAACAATTCTAGTAAGAGACCTGACTTATGCTTACTTAATGGCAAGACATTCTCATATCAATATCACTGATGGACAGTGGATCCTACAAAAAGAGATTTGATTCAGTTGCATGTGAATATAAGGAATATGAACAGATTTGAAGAACTTTACTAACAGAACAATACATCTGTAGCTCTTCAAACTGAGATATGGAAGCCACATATATGCTGAATATGTGTGTAAGCTCAGAGGGAATTTGTCTTGAGGTTTAAAAAGCATTTTATTTTTTATTTATATTTTTAATTAGTTCTTTGTTTTCCAAAGAGATAAAGCATCGAAGACAGTGAGCAAATCATTAAAAAAAAAAAAAAAAAAGCCTGAGGCTATACAAGCAGATGCACAAATGGCTTTGTAGGGTATGTTCTAAGCCAATCCAGTGGAAGAGTGGATGCAGTGGCAGTCCAAGAATATTAAACTCTGATTAATTAAACTAGTCATTTGTGGTGGTTGAAAACTTAATGGGCGTGGTGGTGCTTAGCTGCCCATTAGGCATTAAACCACCACATCATTAGCTCTCCAGGCAGTTTTCAGCATTCTCAGGCAGCAGACATACAGTTGAACCGTTATCTAAACGAAGTTTGATATGATGTTGCTGTGGGACCAGCAGGGTCCTAAGCTGCTACCCTAAATGAATGGCGATGTGAAAGCCCCAGGTATCTCTGAAAGACAGTTTTTTGAGGAATGATGCTTCTCTCTTTGGAATGCAATCAAGTCTTCCTGAGAGCGACAGGCTTTCAATCAAAGCCATGTATGTTTGTGTTGGACTGCTTAGTGCTGTATCCTGTCCAAGAGATGATAGCCAAACCCCAATTTCACCATTACTGCTTTCTGCTTTTTTTTGTCGTCTTTTTTACGTGTTTGTATCCTAGATAAATTCAATCCAACAAACTAATTGTTGATGTGATTTCAGCAGGTCACTAATCCTAGGTAAACTTAGTACATCGCCTGCTTTTTCTACTGGCAAAATATCCCCATGTTGCTACAAAGGCATAAAATAGCAGATAGGTAGCAAATGAAGCTCTGTTTTGTGAACGAGACTCCTAGGTTTTGTAATTAGTCAACAGCAAAGATGAAGCTTGACAGTCTTGTTCTTATATTGCTCTCTGGAGTATAAGTGCATGTGTCGCTTTCAGAGAAGAGCTGAAAATCAGCCAATATCTGGAATACTAATCTGTTATCTGTACAGTTCTGAATGAGAAAATTATGCCCTGTGGCAGACTCAGAAATGCATTAGTTGGTTTTGAACCTCTCCGTTGCTTAGTGGCTATGTATGACGGCCATCACAGAGTACTCAGTACCTCCGTAGTTTCTCCTCATATCAGTTTTGGTTGTTGTTTTGTTTTGTTTTTTTTTTTTTCCAGGTAAAAATTGCAAAGAGTGCTATAAATATATGTGATATTAAATATCAGCTCATTGGTTTTGTTTTTTTTTTTTTCCAGTCCAAAAGTCTTGGTTGGGCCAGACACTTTGGGGTAAATTTTTTTGCCAGACTTGTGCCAGAATAAATATCAAGTAATGGTGGCATCCAGTTGTTTTCAGTGAGCTGAAATAGTCCATTCACAACAGAAGTTGGGTGGTGTATGTATGCAGAAATCCTTGGCAGGGTGAATAAATACAAAAGGATCTTATTAATTCATAGAATGGGCAACTTAAAATATGTGCTAATTGCAAAAACTTGTAATTATCCACAATTATCATCTTCAAAGTATGTTGAAAAGTGCAGCATTTGGTAGTGTTGATGACCTTTTTTGTGTACTTTCAGGAGAAACCCTTAGAAATGAGGCATTGTAAAATTCATCTGAGAGCAATTAATTTGTGCAATTACAGGAATATAAGCTGATTTAACACGTGCATATATGAGAATGGAAGTGGACTTTAATGTAACAGCATAGACTTCAATTTATAATAAGACATATAGAGAGAGACAACTAAGAGAATGCATGAACAGGACCTTCCTCTTGTGAAAGTGGTGATGCAGTGAATTGTCTTTTGACTATTTGAATCTTCTTATCTGATATGAAAAAGTAAATCTATCTACTTTCCTAAGCCACGAGTCTTGTTGATAACATCTATAGCCCATAACCCTTCAACATTTGTTTAAAAAGACAAAGTTTCTGTCTCATTTTATGATTTCCAGTGAGAGAAAAATGTTTTGTTTTTCTTTGGCTCATGTGAATTAAGTCCACTACAGTCCTCACTTAAAACCAGGGTAAGTAAGTGGTAGCTGAGCCTCTTGCTGCTGGTCCTGAGCCTGTGTTTCACAATATCATTAATGACAAAGCAAAAAAGCACACCAAAACTAGAACACTGCATCATTCATGTGATGCAGTCCACTTTAGAGACTCAAATCCGATCTACAGACACCATCTCTCACTGCATTGTTGCTGTTAGATATAAATTTTGCTTTTCACTTTAAGGAAGGGAGGAAGGATATGAAATAAAAATTGCATAGAGGTATAAATAAAGAGTGTTAGGCTTTCATGAATCTGTTTTTCTTTTGCATCACTGTTCAGAAAAGTTTTTTCTCTTACTGCTAACTGGATCAAAGACAAAGACGGGATACTTGTTTTTCCTTTCCTGATAGAGGTAGTCCAAAAGCTCAGTTTAAAACATATCTTAGTTTTCACTTAAACTTGATGCTTCCAGATATCTAAGAAGAATCAATCCATTAGTATTAAATATTCCTTTTATATTAGTTATTCCATCTTTTCTGAGCACTTCTCCACTTGTTTTTAATTTCCTTGTTTATTTCTGTAAAGTGTGATCATTCCCAACATTGGGTATAAATGTTTAATATGGGCATAATGTATTTTATCAGTCAAAATCAGCACATATTGGACTTCCCCATTGCGAGGAACTGATGCTTCAGTTTATCAGATTCTTTATTTTGTAAATTACTGAAGCATTGCTCCAATAAATAAGCCTACATTAAAGCCTGTGCCAGTCAAAATATTTTTCAGAGTTTTATGTGAAGATATACATTGTTTTTGTACAGCTGTCTCTTTTTGAACTAATTTTATTGCCACACATCCAGCTTTAAAGACCATCTCATGTGAAACTTTGCCAGTTCCTTAATGGGCTTAAAGTGTTAAGTATTGTTATTTATTTCTCAGTATTTACTTATAGGCACTGTAATGACAAGCAAATGTATGATAAATGCTACAGAAAGCAATATATTTAGACTGAAAGTACTGTGTATGCATATTGAGCATAAAGAAATGATAGCTGACTCCTCCTCTGTTCTGCAGGTTGTCTTCCAGTGTAGGGAAGAACGGCTGGTAGATAAAACGTGCCTGCTCCTGATTCTTACTAGTATACTGGGAGCTCTGATGCTCTGCCCTAAGCCTGCTAAATCCCACAGAACAGATTTGGTTAGGAGGGCAGTCTGTTCCTTTTTTAGTTGAAACACTAGGGCAGATGGGAAGTATTGGATCTGAGATTGCAACCACAGCTGCAGTAATTCGGGAGGATAACTGATTTGCTGTGCGTCTAGAGGGTCATTTCTTCTTTGGATAAGGAGTCCTGATCAGGGAAGGATGTGCTGACCTGGAGAGCAGCTTGATGACTGAGGGCTGTCACATTCATGGGGTGTCATTAAACATTTGGACCATGGAAAGGAAGTACCTGGAGGTACAAGAGACAGTGTATGGTCAGAAGCGTAGTTAATTTAAAAAAAAAAAAAAAGTGACTTAGTCTCCTAAACATCAAAATTTAAAGCTGTGTAATTTGGCCAGCATGCTTTGTTTGAATGTTCATATAGGGGCATGCTGTAAGGTGAGACTGGTTTGGGCTGACATCACTTGCACTTCTCCATGCTAGAGCCTAAGGCCTCTTCACACTTTTGTATTCTTTCTTGAACCTTTACAATATCTGTATCCCTTCTTCCTCACCCTTAAACAACTTCCAATGTTTTCATTGCATGTCTGACTTAATGAGAAACTTTGGATGTGCCTGGAGCTGCATCCAGGGCTGTACTCAATGTTGAAATCACTGCCTGAAAATTGGCTTCCCAGGCAATAACCCAGAGCTTGGTGCATGAAGTGTAGCGAGTGTAGATGTTCTCTCAGTCCAATTTTTTTGAAGAGATAAATTACCACTGTATTTTGTACTGGAAGAAAGAGTGTTTTGTTGTTTAAAGTGACCCATAAAGATAACAGTTCTACAACTTGGTTGGCTCTTTACCTTAGCAGATCTTTTTTAATAGCTTTGGAAATGATAAAGATTTTCTTATTATAAGGATCTCTGGATTACTTAGCTAAATTACAAGTGAGGTGGATGCTATCCTTCAAAGAGCAAGCTTTCTGCTTGCTGTGTTCTCTGTCAAAGTATTTTCCAGCAACATGGTCTTCAGCGTTTGCCCACTTTTGTGCTATAATGAGATATACGGCACTACAGAGCTGCATTAAAAGACTTTTTAATGCAGTAGGGAGCCACAGCTAACAGGCCTTCTATCAGCGTAAGTGCCATAGCTCAAACTGATAAAGAGCTAAATCCCTAACAAGCTCTAAGTTACAGCATGGAAATAGAAAGTAGACTTTCTGCATGCATGTTTTAAGTACCTCATTAGTTCTCAATACGTCTACACGAACGGAAAGTAATTGATCTCATTACTATGTATATAAATGTGGCAAATTTCTTAAATTTTGCAACTTAGCCCTGTTCAATTAGCCAGTTTATTAAAATATGTCTCTTCAATTAATTGCAGGGATGAGAGAGCAAAAGAGAATATATGCATATGTTAGGGTCTATGGGAAGGAGATGCTGAATCTCATCCAAATCTCAGCTCTTGCACGTTGGGATTTCGTGAAATCTGGTCTCTGCAGAAAAGCAATAAATAGTAAGGGCTTGTTGCTGTTGAGGTGAAAGACCATGTGTGCCTTGCTATTTCAGGTAAAGAGGTAGTCTTGTGACAGTGTTAATAATGGTGAAGTTTGATCTCCATATTATTTATGTCATAATTCACTCTTTGTTTCTCATAGAATCATCTACCAGAATGGTTTACTTTGAGGGCTTGGAGTGGCTCACAGAGCCTGTAGCTCATTATAGCTCTTAGGCAACTTGTACTGATATGCTTAAATTTGCTTTGGTGGATCTTTATAACGCATCTGTGCCACAGGTGCAAGGGTTTTGCTGACTTAAGTGAGTACAGGGTATATGCAGTGAACATTCTGTACACACCTGCCTAAAGGAGAATTTCCTTTCTTGCATATCAGTGTTACAGATAGCAGATTTGCAGTCCCATCCATCGTCCAGATTTCCTGCACACATGATGATTCCCCTCTAAATGCCTGCAAAATGGCCATAACACCCTTGGTGCTCTCTTGAACAATTGCAATGAATTCCTCTCCGCTCTCTGCAGTGCAGCAGTTTTTGCAGAGCTTAAATACTTCCTCTTACTTCAACTAGAGGGGCTGGTTGGCCTTAGATATGTGATGGGATCCCTGTGGATGCAGGGACTTGTTTTCATCCTCTCAGCCCTGAGCAGAGCTGCTGCTCTACTCTATAAAGTGTTTCCATGCCTTCCCAGCTCCAGGAAGCTTCTATGTGCAGACACTGTGCACAGATTGTCATTGGCCAACTACAGATGCTTAAATTATCAGTGGGAATGGGAAAGTGTCTGCTTAGACATACATCTTAGGTCACGTGTGTAAGGGCAGCAGTAAGCACCCTTTCACCGTCTGAGTTGGCATGACGAAAAGCTTGTCCTCAGGCAAAACTCTCCTTATCTGCAGTGAAGGGTTTTGTTCTGTGCTTGTTTGGCTTCTACAATGCTCCTGACAAACTGTTCCCCTCTCTTCAGAGCTCATGACTCCTAAGAACTCTCCAAACGAAGTCGTCTGTTCAGTTAGTTCATTACATAAAACATACCTAGAAATATTTACGGCATCCCCTGCTACTTTTTCTTCAGTGATAAAAGAGCACGTGCTTTTTCTATTAATTCTAGCTTTCGGAGGGCAGGGGGTTATTTGTTTTCTGAGTAGTTCTAGTGTGCGACTTTACCCATAAAGCAGATGTTAACACAAGACTCCACATGTTTGTGATCATTAGGCAATATTAAAAGCTATCACTCAATCACCATTTGGGAATAAGAACCTTGGGTGTTCTGCTACCTGCAAAGCAGTAAAATTATTGTCTGACACATTTACAGGCCCAGAACTAGCAATCAGCTTTTATTTGGAATAAGGTGGGTTGCTTCAATACAGCGTCTTGCTGAGCTATTCATATATAACATTTCCATTAGATAATTTAATTTAAATACATAGAGAGAACACAGTGGTAGGTCTTATAAATAAGAAAATGAGTGAGATGGTTTTCAGATAGGTGCTTCTGTAAATAATCCTGTAATCCTGGGTGATTTTTTTACCTGTTTATTATTAACCTTTGCCACCTTTGTTGAAGAAACCAGAAATTGCTGATATTCACAAACACTTGAGAATTATGCAGATTACATATAAGGGTTTCTTTTTTTGCATAGAAACAGTCTCAGCATATTTTCTGGTTTCCAGAGGGTTTTGAAAAGAATGATAGGAAGCCATAAAACTCCTGAAAGGACTTTACCTTGGATGAAGACTTTATATATAAAGAGATCAATTTTCTGATAAGATTCTTCTGGAATGAAAGGACATTCTGTAATTTTCACAAACATGAATACCAAAACTAGATAGCCATTTGGGACCTGGAGCCTGATACAAACCTCATTATAGACTATGAAAAGTTTCCTGGAGCTTTTATGGCCTTTGGATCTGATCCTTTAATGTGTCCGGTAGTGTGATGGTTGAAATAGTTTCCCATGATCTGGTCTGCTCTATGAATGCTGTATTGCTGCCAGCTTCCTTGGAAGGGTTTTAACAATCTGGCAAGCCATTTCAGGGGGGAAGAAAATCTTCCAGTGCTAGTAGCAATTACGTGTGATATAATAGACCTGCCAGTGTCTGTTCCAACTGAACATTGATAACAAGAGGCAAGATCTGATTATCAGCACTGATTACTCAGTGATAAATATTCTGTAATTTGCTGTTTTCTTTGTATTGAGTCCCCTCATTTTGGTATGATGGAGTGAGGAAGATGTGAGTAGGGCATGGGTTTCTGATCACTTTGGAAGGCATGTGTTACCATGATGTACAAAACTGGTGCTGTTATAACGCCTCCTTCCTGACTCTGACATGTCAAGAAATTGTACTCTGAGACCTATGATAATGTCACAGGGTAGTAAAACTCCAAAAGTATTAATTTCAAGTGCCCAGGTATGGTAATTAGATATTAAACATACAGTGACTTCATCAGAAATTCATCAGCTTGTTCATTTGCGGACTGAAGCCTACAGACTTCGATAGGAAAGTAAACAGGAAAGTACCTTTATGTCAGAGTGGGACTTCCCTTCCAACGTGCAACATCATCATTCCTCACTGTCCTCTGAGCCAAAATATTTTGCCAAATCTTGCCTCCAGTGCTGTTCCTGGTTTTGCAGTATGTGCCTTCTGCAGCACCTCGAAAGCTGTCTAGTTTAAACCATGACAATCCTTTAAGGTGCCCACTGAGCTCATCTGCATTGACCGTTGAATGTTGTAGCCCTACAAGCAAGTAATCAGTTTAGGTGAAATAGATGGGTTTCATTCAACTGCAAATGCACACAGTCAGTAAGCAGTTAGTCACAGGAATAAGGAATACACCATAACTTGGGATAAGCCAGGGATGTGGCTTTGAATGGTAAAATGCTCACTGAAATGTGCCATGAGCTGATATCTGATATAAGACCGTTCTGAGTTGTCTGCCTTCTGGATTAGCAAGATTTTTATTTATTTCTTGCTTTGTGGCTGCTGTTTGAGTTTAATGCCTTCCAAGGAGGGCTCTTGACAAGGAAGTGGATTGTATTGCAGGTCGAGGTCCTGGACAGCTGCCATGCAAAGTGGGTTAGACAGAGAGGCTCCGAGTGAGTGCTGCAGTAGTTGCAAATTGGCAGATATTCTATGTGTGGATGCCAGCTAGCCGATTCCTGCTTCACAGTGTTGAATAATGAGCATTGTTCTGAAATTCTCTTAAGAAATAAGCTCCATTAAGATTCTGAAAATGTAAATACTTCCTCTTACAGAAAGTAATGATTTTAATTTAATTCTCTTATTAGGTCTGTTAATAAAAATGTATATTTAAACTGTTTAAGACATCCACTAAAATTCTACAATATTAATTTTATGGACAACTTCCAAAAGAACTCTATTAGTTTTCCTCCATTAAGGTAACATTATGGACTTTTAATAGAGCTCTTGGCTACAGACATTTTTATTGACCTAGTTAGTAAATGAATTAATGCTTGTCCCAACATCTTCAAAATATGATATACTTTTTAAAAAATAGATCATATTTGGCAATTTCATCGTTAGAACAACCTAACTTTTACCATATCTTGCTCAGTTGTATATTTGCACTGAGAGAATTGTAGCTGTGATTTAGTTTTGCTTAAGACATTCTGGGCACCTCTGATAATGATTTTTAGTCTCTACCTAACTTTTTTTTTTTTTTTTTTTTCCAGTAGGGCAGAAAAATCAATTCTTACATGATCTCATCCACCAGCTGGTTCCATACAAATAAATCTCAGGATGGGTTGCATTAATTCTTTTAATAATGCTTTTTTTCTGCTCAATCAGATTGAATAAATGTAGCTAGGTTACCTAAAATGCATTATTTGTGGACTTCTTCCAAGTTATGAATGCGCCTAGCCCTTATCACTTGTATCTTGCTGCTAAATTTGATAGATACTATGCTTTTCCTGTAGTTTTCTATAGAGACTACTTAGTTTTGTAAGGAACTGTACTGCATTCTTGCCCTTCACTCAGAGGAAGACCTAATCCTTTTCAAAGGGTTCATATCTGGACTGCTCTGACAGCCCAAGCTCCTGTTCAGTCTGGGGATCACAGATAGCATCTCAAGCATGAGATTCCAAGCAAAGGATTGTGACTGACAGTATCCTGAATTAATTGCGAAGCCATACGATCTTCTGGCTGTGGGATTTTCCTGTGTTTATACCACAGGTATCAGATATGCATGACATTTGCATGCTCCTTATAGCCCTAGAATAGTCAATAGCCCATTAAATAATCAATCCAATGATCCACTCCAGAGAATTTTATTTGAAAAGTAGAAGCAAAACAAATGAGTGGTATCTCTGAATGTGTCAGTATTTAACTGAAATTTACTTAAATGCCAAGTTAGATCACAGGTAAATAATGTAAATTTTTCCAAAGGCAATTTATATAAACCAGCACAGTCCTGCCTTCAGCCTCGCAGCTGAATATTTGTTTGATTTGTTGTGCATCCATTCCTATTGCATTTCGTATTCTAGACTGTCACATTGGTATGAATACATCATATAGCACTTGTGTATCACAAGGACTTTAGAATGACACACCATCCTCACAACTGAGCGTAAAATAAGTAGTTGACCTAAAATTTGAGTTATTTACTTGTTATCTGAGTTGGCCACAAACAGATGATAAAGCCAAAGTTGTTAAAATGAAACGTTTGAGTCCAAAAGTTAAAATGGGCTGTTGGAAAAGTGGATCTGTACTGCCTCCAATTCTTTCTGTGCTGTTTTGCTTGTGAGCACCCGATAGTTTATGTTTACTGCCTTCTGCAGCTGATAGCAGAGAGATGGATGTTTAGCCACCATACAGAGTCCCACTACTAATTCAGTAAGTAACTCAGGCTTTTCCTAGGTGCCCACTTGAGGGCTTTTAAATTACCAGTAGGTTATTTGCCAGGTTTTTGCATAAGAATTGAGCTCATTTCTGCACACCGTGTGTCTAGATATGCCAGAGTGACAGATTCCACGTAGTGGAAGTTCAGTGGTTTAGGTCTTGATCTTAGAAGCAGTTGCTTTATTTAACCTTATTCCTAGACAGTCTTTTTAATTCCTTTTCGTTTATGGTATTATTGGATCTATCTGCAGGATGTTAAACACAGCATTTATGTATTTTAGTCTTCTGAGGTGTGTAAGATCATGTTGTATAAGCATCGTGACTATATCCTGGTTTTATATAGTGGGGTTGTCTTAGGGCTAGGCTGGCAGAGACTACAGATGATGAGCAAGGAGATAAAGCTGGATATGGAAAGGAGATGAACAAGATTTAAATGTCACTGCTGTCATTCTCTGCTTGAAAATGCCACGGCAGAAGCTACGTGTGAGCACTAGACCTTGCTAGTCTGAAAGCCTAAAGGTTGCCCAGGCTTGTCGGCGGAGGTCGACAGAGAGATGTTTATTTTCAGCACTGTTCTCACACTGACAACTCAGTCAGAGTGAAAGGGATCCACAAATATGTATGCTTGGTGACTTCAGATGACACTATCATCACTTTTGCCACTTAGTTCAGAGCCGAGTAAACTCTGGCCAACACATCTATGCCAACTTGCTGTTTGTGTACTGTAGCTTCAGGCCTGAGAGCTAAATAGGAGTTTGTTTAATGTTTGTTTATTAGTATTTTTAAAACAGTGTAGCGTAGCACAGTCATGTTTGACTTTTCAAAAATATTAAACAATATGGTGCTGTTGTTGCATCATTTCAGTCTGTGCTCAAAACTATTTGGGTAGCAGGGCATCACGTACATAAAATATGTGTAGCCCAAAAGGAGAATATAATGTATAATGTGTCATGTGGATGTCAGGTCAACCATGTACTTGGGCAAATGGTTTTGATACCATATTTGTGATACAGACAAGCATCTCCTTGTGTGCCTGTGCGCTCGTTTGGGTTCATATAGGTGTCTGTACCCTAACTCTGAATCAGCATTTGTCAGACAAGGTGGGAATGTGTTCCCTTCCAAACTTCATATTTTCAAATCAGCCAGCAGGGCAGGAAGCTCCTTCAAGCACTACAGCTGAAGGATGCTTTTACAGCCACAGTCTTTGGTGCCTTTGCATGTACTTCAAATATTTTGATCCTGATTTTTAGATTTTCAGGATCCCTCCTTATTTCTACAGTCAGCATTGCAGACATCTCCTTTTTTGTTTTTTTTCTTTTTTTTCTTTTTTTCCCATTTTTCTTCCCCAGACTCTGCAGCCACCTTGTGTTGCTTTGCACATACTTGTGCCACTCTTGGTGGCCTTTGCTTCCTTTGCTGCTGTTTTTACCATCTGGAGCAGCCTCTGTGTAAGTTTCTGCCTCATCAACTCTCCATCTCTTCAACTTTTGTCTTTTTTTAAAGTAGGTTTTCTCATCTGCATATGCCTCTTAATTTTTTCTCACTCTTTTATTGGCCTTATGGCTCAGTGCCTTAATTTATTCATCATACAGTGTCTTTACACCACTGGTTTCTATAATTTATATTGTGTACTGCCAGCATCCACTGCTTCCTTGTACTTAATTCTGCTCGGTGCTTGGGAATGCATTTGGAATGAAAGGCAGTATATGATATAAAGTTGTATTATATTGTACAGCAGCATCTGCTACTATATATAAATACTGTAATTTTGCAATGCTTCTATAGAGAGAATATTTGGACTACTTCTTATCACAGAAAATTTTCCCTTTTAGATGTATAAAAATAATTTCAAAACAGATTAGGAACTTTATGCATGGGGTTAACCTCCAAAACAAGATTTATTAGCTCTTGTTTTTCATATATCTATGTTTGTCTTGCAGTATGTTTATTTATACATTTGTGTGTGACACAGTATCGTTGTGACAAATCTCTGATGTCGGAGCTATGTGACCGAAAGAAGCCTCCAGGGATTTATTTCTTCCCTTTTCTTTCAAAGATGTTTTTGGCTAATTTGAAAGTATGAGTCCTTGCCAGGAGAGCTTTGCAGTCCATCTATCGCAGCTTATGGTCATGCAGGCTTCCTTTTCACATCTGCACTTGTGAATGCACTTGTCTGGTACCCAGAAGTTGAGTTAATCGATGTGTAAGTGTTAAGCTGTCAGAAGAACTTGAACGTGGTTTGAGCTGAGGACCACATATGATTCTCTCCCTGCAGTATTCCCTGGCAGCAACCCCAAACTCTTGTGGATATGGCTGAATGTGATTTTATTCTAATGATGAGACCAGTATCTGTTGATTCTGGGTTTGTTCACTTATTTAATTTGGCATCTTTCACCTAAGCTGTCACAGTCAGAACTTCCCCTGTGAGCTGAACTAGAATAACAAGAGACAACTATTTAAAGGAAATAATTTAAACATGAGGGTGTTGGTAATAAAAAGAAAAAGAGTTCAGCTGTGCAACACTGTTAGAATTACTATTGTATTTGATTACTAATGAATATGGGGTATTCATGTTAGCAACAAGTAGGAAAGGGAAGAAAAAGAAATTTTGTATTAAATCAACTAAATGATGAAGTGAGCACAGCAGAGACTGTTCTAGCATTCAGAATGCAAAATGGGCAGCTCGTCACCATTAAATGTACTGTACTTTTTCTAAAAATATATTTTGATTGTAAATGAGTATGTTGACATAAAAATGCCAAGTTTTTAGGTTGATGTGGACAGTGAGGTTTTTTTAAAAAACACATTAATGGCTGGAGCTGTAATGCCCCTATTATTCAATCTCAACAAAGTTTGCTTACAGTTCCCTTCTGATGGCTCTTTCATACCATTATCAAATGACTGATAGTCACTGCAAGACTTTAGCAGCTTTCAGATCTGTTATATTTTTAATTAAATTGGCTGTGAATTGCTTAAATAGCAAAGGTTGACAAACTAGCACTCGGATGCCAAGAAGCAGCACTGCTTCTCAATGTAGCTGTCACAGAGCATTCATGATCTCGATTTCTTCAGACACTTCATAGTTCTTTTATTTTGTATCAGATGTTGATTTGGAACTGCAAGTAAACAGCTCCAGAGAGTGGGATGGGATATTCTAAGAAATAGCCCTAAGTTACTTTCATAGAGAGAGCCTGGGTTAAAGTGCACAGAGCTTTCTGACCTCCTGCATGCTACAGCAGAGGCCCAACAGTGATGGGCTTGTGGAGAGTGAATCTGCGCTTAGGGCTAAAGCAGTTTGGTGCACATGTGCATGCTGCTGATGGGGTGCCCTACTTTCTATTGAAGATGTCAGTGAGGTCTCTGGAGCTTGCTGTCGGCCACTTTATTGGAGCAGCACCCAAGGTCACTGCAAGGCAGTGCAGATGTCCCTTTACCACCTGTAGGCTGGTGCTGTTGCAGCTGTTTTTTTTTTCTTGTGGAAAGGGGTATGAAAAATTAGAGGCCTTAGTCCATATTCATGTGCCATCAGTTTTGCAAAAGTGCATGTCTGCAAACGCTGCCTTTGCTATTTGTGCCTCTTTGAGACCTTCTGCAAATCTTCTTTTCTGGGGCCAGATCAGTAGAGCAGCAAGCATGAGATGTGTCTTTTACACTGTGATTTTATATTGGTTTTGAATGAGATATTGCAAACTGACCCTCCCAGAACCATGAGTAACATCAGTGGTAAACAATGCTGAGTTTTCTATGGTATTTTAAGATTAGCAAATGCTGGAGAAAAGAAACTAGTTTGTGGTATGTTGTTTTCAAAGAGCAGGAGATCCAGTGGCATAACTTGTAAAGGTCAGATCTTGAAGGCTTCTTAGTCTCTTGATCTGAGCAAAGGTACTTTCAAAGAATGAGGTAGCAGATTCTTCTTGAAGAAACAGAAAACCTGAAATATTTTGGACAAAAACTAAGGTCCACTATTTGCATTCTTACCTGCTGTCGCTGGGAATAGCTAAGCTCATCTTTGCAGACCCAGCTCTCCTGCTGCCCTGTGCTCTGGATGCTCCATGGGCTGGCATCCAAATTGCACATAGTAGATGTCAGCTGCTGCTGGTCTGTCTTGTGGCAGGCTGCAGAAGTCCTGTTTCAGATTAATTATTTAGGCTGCTCTGTGTTCATACTTCTTCCCCTCTTCCAGCATTCTTCTCCTGATGCTTTCAGCTGTGAACTTGCCCCATGTGTTTGTCCTGATGACAGTCTCTTTAAATCTATGTTGATGAAACACAAAGAAAATAAGGGATTCTGAAACACATTTAGTGTTACAAACACTTAAAGCAGTAGCTGTGCTTCCATGTATTAAAAGTAATTACAAGCAGAAGCTGCCCACAGCCTTTGCAGTGCAGAGACTTAAATGGAGGTGGCCCCGTTGTATCAACAGCACTGGTGTGGGTGCTGACATACAGTTGCATGCAAACGTGTAATTTTGTGCTCCTGTCAGCCTTTTTCACCCTTTCAGGAAGGGATCTGTGCCTTTTTCTTCATTTCTGACCACCTGTATTCTTGCTTTTCAAGTTCCCTCTGTGCCTGAGCCCTTCTACCTGGTGTCTGTTGGCACCCGGTTTGCCTGGGGCTTTGATCAAAGAACTGTGGTGTTTTCCCTGCACACCTAGCAGGGTGCCCAAGCAGCTCCTTTGCTTGCTCTGGGGTGGGCAATGGAGTTCAGAGATACTTGTTTGCCACAGAAGTGCTCTCCAGCAGCTCAGCCTGGGAAAAGCAGCACTGAGGGAAAGCTCTTCAAAGAGCTGCTGTCTCTCAGCTTTAGAGCATCACCTATCAACCCCAGGTCTGGCTCAGAACAGCAACGAAGCGCTGGAAAACTCAGGCATATGCAAACTTGTTGTCTTTGACAGATACAGACATTTGAGTCTGAATTCAGCTTCTGTAAGGGTTGTCTTCAGCTGATGGGGTCAGACCACTCCCTGCTTCAGCAGGGTGGCAGCTTGTGCTTAAATGGATTAACAGCTATCCATATCCTCTTGTTAGCATTGCAGTTACAAATTAGTATCACATAAAAGCTTGGTATAATTGTGCTGGAAATGAAAAATATCTCTTTATGTTGCACATTTCACAGTCACATTAGACTCGCAGAGCATTGTGGCAATGATTATTTTTTGCTGAGGGTTAGAGAAAAAGATAAATGACTTCTAAATCACCACATGACTCAGCCTGCGAGCTCTGAGTTTATTTGTAAGACATTTATCTCATTGTATTCTCACCAGGAAAAAAAAAAAATTATCATTTAATTAATAAACTTAATAGCCTGAGGTATTCTGATCAATAAAATATAGTATGAGAAACAGGGCCCGATGCAGTGAAATATTGAGTTGTCAGCAGACAAACCCACTATTTTCTTTAAAACAGATCGTGCTCCTGCCTGGTTAGTTAGAGGAGGCTGTATGGTGGGATGCACTGCTCTGCTGAAAAACAAACCAACATGAAATCTCAAACAGAAAAATAAAGTAAAATAAAATGGAAGCAGCTCTCTGTGCCTTGGAACAACTTCCCCTTTGTTTTCTCTGTGTGACCTTTTGAGATTTTTTTCCCTGCTGGCACTGAGATGCTGAACTCACTTCCACTGAAGCCAATGGGTATTTCTTTCACTGAATGCAGCAGACCCCAGCTGGGTTGAATTCTGCTGCTGATGGGGCTGACTTGGTGCCTTTGCTTGTTGTGACATTAGATCAAAGCCCCATTACACCTCTGCAAATCCAGAGTCATCACACTGGCTCTGGTGGTTATCCTGGATAATGCAGAGTAACCAGCAGCAAGTGGCCTGCCCTCCTGTTACTGGTGGCTTAAATATGTGCAGCAGCTGCCTGGCAGGATGGGGGTTGTTTGCTTTATCCACAGCTCTGCACCAAGCCCTGTTGTAATTTCATTCTTTGCTGAGGCAGCCAAGGGCTGATCTAATGCAAAAGTGAATGCTGGAGGAAGAATGCAAATGCATCTTTTTTTTTCTTCTTTTTCTTTTAATTCTAAGCTTTATTACAAATATGACCTCTAGGTATTGCAAAAGGCCACTGCCTTTGCAGACATGTAGGATTCAACAGACAACAGGATTCTTCAGCTTTAAAGTGTTGGGCAGAAATGGAAGCACATACCTCTTCCTGCAGATAAATATATCTAATTAGCTCCACATGTCACTTCTGACATCAGTATTAAGTGGTGTACGGAGCTTCCATTTGAATATGCCATTGAAACACTGTTAGGAGAAATTGTGCTGTGGACACCATGAATTGATTCTGCCCAATTTGTTTTCTTCATTGGAATTCCCAGACCCTTCCCACAACTGTTCTCTTATCATTCTTCCTGGCCTGCCATCCTGTAGTTATTAGTGTTTTTTCCCAATTTCATGGCAGGATATGGCAGTTCGTGAGTTCAACCTTCTGGGCCCTGGCTTGCCTCTCCGGGTTTTGGGCATGTGCTCGGTTAGGGCTTCAATCATTTTGAATTAGACATTAGCTTTGGTTGAGCTAGATGCTGTGGAGTGTTGGGTTGGGCATCAGATTAAGTGGACATGAGTGAACATAATGGGAAATGGAAAAACAAAGTAGGGAAAGGCTGACAAATTTTGGATCTCCACTGTGAGATGGAAGCATTGGAGTAGATATTATTATTTTCACCAATTCAGGGTAATTGCCAATGTGCTGATTATGAATTCTCTGTATTTTATTGTGTTTGCTGTGAGTCTGAGATTACATACAAAGCTCTCTTGTTTGGATGAATTCATGCTCCTCCTCTTCTGCACTGTTTGTATCAACAAAAATTATGACATTTTCAGACTACTGGTCAAAACCTTGCATTTTTCCATGCTGAGCTTACAATTATGGAAGACCTGCAGACCCCAATTATCACAGTGGGTCAAAGGACAATGCTAATGGATAAGAATGATACTATAAGGAGTCACTACACACGATCCTCCCTCGCAATGTCTCTTTTTACCCCTTAGGTGCCATATGTATTTACTGTGTTGAGGCACAAGAATACTGTAAGTAATACCAGATGTTCCATGGCCACAGTTGGAAAATGGCATTGAAAAACTGAGTGTTGTAACACTAAATGCCACTGAAGATGCAGGAGGAGATGCCAAGAATGAAGGAAAAATGTTATTTTCCTAAAACTTGTCAGAATGTTCAGCTTTGAACTGGCAGATAATATTTTCTGCAATAATTTCAACTGATTTGTCATAATTATTACCGGGGTTTTAATCTGGCTCTGCACTGTTTTCTGACTCATAGCATGACTTAATCTCTCTTCCTGTACTGCTCTCACTGCCATAATATGTGAGCATCCAGACATCTTCCCTCACTTTAATTAAAGAAAGAATTCTTATCCTCAAATGCAGGTAGTGAGTAAAACACATCCAGCTCTGCATGTCATGCTCAAGTGTGTGTGTATATGTTTTTAATTACACAGGTGTCTGTTGGTATTAAGTGCAACCTCATTCTGGTATTTTAGTGATCAACCTAAGTGACTTGGAATGGATCTTAGATGCACTCAGTGTTGAGAGAGAACTTAAATACCTTTCTGAACTGGGGCATAAGAGATTCAGTTTCACTCAGAAAATTGTTCTTATCTACAGAAAATGTCCTCCTTTTTTCTCGTTCAAGTTGTGGGGATAATGACCTGTTCCTACTGGTAGCAGAATCAGCATAAAATCTGTGTTCATGTGATAAGCTTATTGTAGTAAGCTGGTAAAACCTACTTTGTTTTCTTTAGATAATTCTCAACATTTGTCTCATTATTAGAGATTGAACCCAGGATCGTTCACCATGCTAGTATTCAGCAGATATTTTTCAGGTATGAACTCAAACTATTTTTTGCAGTAGCATTTATCCAAATTTTTACTGATGCCCCCAAATCCCAGAGATGAGGCAGAAAGATGGAAACCCTTGACTTGATCCATGTCATGGAGATAATCCCTAACAGTATTTGTAGCTCTTCTGATGTTCTCAGGGCTATTTCCTGAAATGTCTATAGATGCTTGGCACTTTCATCTAGAGCACAGCCTTAAAATATATTTATATATCAATTCAGATAGCAGTGCCAGTAAACTGTGATAGGAGGTGGCAGCCTGCTGCCCTCTGGGTTCAGTTGATCTGTAAGGCAGCTGGTGGACTTACAAGCACTTTCCTGGAAGCAAGGCTGGCCTTGCTGGCTCTGGTGTTGTCAGAAGATGCAGAGGGGTTGGTATCAGCTCAGGTAGAGCATCAGACAAAGGCCTGACCCTGGACAATTGCCCAGAGATATAAAAGTGCCCACTAGATATAAAGAATTTTTCCCCTTTTTGGCGAGTGGGCCAGAACCATTACAGGAAACGAATGTATGACAAACAGCATCAGTAGGACACTGAAACAGTCCTTGAAATAAGAACAGCTTTCATGCATAAATGCAGTGTGGTATTGCTTAAAAACAGAAGTAATGGCAAGAGGATGATACCGAAGAGTTTATTTTTATCCAGGACTGTAGTTGATAGGGGTGTAAGGGCTTTAAACTGAAAGAGGGTAGGTTTAGATTTAATGAGAGCAACAAATTCATTATGAGGGCAGTGAGGCACTGGCATAGGCTGCCCAGAGAGCTGTGGGTGCCCCATCTTTGGCTGGGTTGAATGGGGCTTTGGGGAACATGATCTGGTAGGCGGTAGCCCTGCTTGTGTCAGAAAGTTGGAACTGGATGGAGGTCTTTTCCAACACAAAATAATCCACAGTTCTATTTTTCATTACTACTTATTTTTTAATCCCAAGTGAAACATGCTGTTTAAAAAAAAAAATAAAAATAAAAAAAAAAAAGGCTGGATTAAAAAACTAAGCTCCAAGTTGAGGGTAAAATGTTACGATATCTGGTATTCTCTGCAAGCAGTTAAAGGGTTGGAGAGAAAGTGTTCACAATGTTAGCTAAATTAAGTAGTTATTGATTACTAATATATATTCTCCTCTTATTGGATTATTTAATTTTTTTAAGAGTTCAGAATTCACTATGAGCTGCTCTCAGTGTGAGTGTCAATAGTGAAAGATTTATGCTCTGTAGCGTGCTGGCTGTGTTGCCAGCAAAGTAAACAGCACTTATAAGATTTGGGCATGCAACTCCATTTAATGAGAACATCATCTTTTAGGGCACAGATTTGTTTGTGTAAGCAAATAGGCCAAGCATATCTCTATTTGTTACAGGAATTAATATACAAAAGCAAGTGTGTTTATGTAGCTGTGTGGACAAGCACTATTATGTCTGTGTCCCTATCTGTGTCACTTCATCGTGACTTTAGTAGCTCAGAGAAGTGGCAGTGAAGCTCTGTGGCATCGCATGGGCGTGTCAGATGGGGAACAAAACAGTCCTGAAAAAAGAACTCATGTACTGTGTCACTGTGTGTCTTTCTACTGTTAATGCTTTCCTCCACAGTGAGCACTAGATGATGTGCACAGCACACGATGCCTAGCTGTAAACAGAGGTTAAAATCAGTAAAGAGTGAAACACTGTGTGGTATTTGATGATAAAGTTAAATTGGATGCTTGTAAGAAGCAAAACAGCTATGCCATATTGCTGTGGGGATGCTGTTATCTGCATATGTGTTCGTTTTTCTTAATGCTAAAATAATGCTGCAAACATACAGTGAAAAGGAAAATAATGTCAGATTTGTAATCTGTTAGAGAATGCTGCTCCTTTTGCCACAACCATGGCACAAAGCAAGAGCTTCCTCACCACACAACAAGAATGGGGAAGGGTCGTGAGGTCCAGCTGTTGCCCTGCTGCATACACAGGTTAAGACTGAGCACATGTTTGCCTGTTTTAGGGGCATTTGAGAACTCTGAGCTCATGCAGTTAGCTGTCCATCATTCTACCCATGCTGCATAATGCACCTTCTGTTATATAAGTGATCTCTATTTTAAAGTGATTTTATTTAATTATGTCACTACAGTTGTACACTGGCCAGTAAGAGTGTATTATGTTTTCTTCCTGGATTATTACATTTCTCAAGAGTTTAAAATTCAGTTTAAAATTATGCCAATTGAGCTTTTCTTTCTTACTATAAAACATTCTTTAAAATTTTTAGTGATGGAAAATAAAATAAACTTTAAAAATCTGCTGATTTTTAAGTCCTTTTTTGTCTTCGGAGTGCTGCCTAACAGATCATTCCCAAGCAATTATGACGTGGAAAATGTAGGACTTTTTAGGTTCATACATACATAGCAGGTGCAGAGTCAGTTTAAAAAAAAAAAAAAATTAATTGGTTTGAGATAGTAGCAGAAAATGATTTTCCTTCATTTATAGAATCAGAATTAAGGCATCTCAGCTATTAAATTTGGGAAAGGATTGCATATTTCAGTACTGCAGTTACTCATGTATGAAATACAGAAAAATGTTAATTGAGGTAGGGTTGTGAAGGGAAATTAGTTGCAAGTGGACTGTAGATGAGTAAAGGGATTCTTAGGATGTTGCACCTAAGCCATACTTTGAGGTTAATTCATTAAAGATAATTGGAACGTTAAATAGTTTCCTATAAGGAATTGCTGCTACAGTGGTCTAACACTTCTAACACTTCTGGTCTGATTGAATCAAATGCTAATTACTAATATTCAGATTTATGCTATGCTTATTTATGGACTGGCTACTCTGATTAATTCCTTGACTGCTGGTAATTTTTCTGTCAAGGGTAACAGACCTTCAGGCACCTGAAAATAAGGGCTGGAATGAGGAACCTTTGGAAGAGGAACTGCATGTTTCTGTCCTTTCCGTATCTGCTAAGTCTGCATTAAAAACAGGAGTGGTTCAGTGTTTTGTAGCTAATGAAATCCTTGCCAGTAACTTCAGAATAAATGCAATGTCCTCAGTGTGGTTCTCTGAATAGGCATGGCAGCTTCTTTCAACCACTGCACTCAAGCAGTTCAAGCAGATGGGCTCAAAAGGTTTGTTTTTTTTTTTTTTAAAAAAAAAAGCGCGAATTGGACAGAAGTGAGAAGGAAAGTATTGCACCAAAAAGCCAAATAAAAATCCATAACCTCTTACTGATTTCTTTTGTTTTCCTTTATTACTGTGACATAAGTGTTCTCTGCATCTATTTACTGTTACTCGGGGTCTCAGGCTTGCATATTTCATATGCCCAGATGGCCCACATCACTTTGTGAGGGATGATCTTTCTGTGCTGGCTAGGTATATGTGCCAGGTCCCATGCATGTTATCACTTATTTATTGCCTCCCTGGTGGCATGCTGTCGCCAACAGGCGTATAATTAGAATAGCTTAGGCTGGAGACCTGTGGAAAGTCTGAGTACTTCTGTAATTGGCCAGTAAGTGCTGCAAGAGTATGTCTGAATCCTCTATGATTTGTGCTGTTGGAAGCTCAGGTTTCTTCTTTCACTGACATTCTAGTTTTATAAGTAGATGAAATCCTGGCCTTTTGGATCTCATTTGTGTTGCCTTATTTGATGCCTTGTTATTATAAACAGCCCGATATTGCTTTTACGGAAATCTCCAGTTGCTTAAACAGAGTAGCAGCTTTTATTCCTCCCCTGTGCTCCCACCCTGTACAAAAAGAAAACTGAAAATAAGAATAGGAGAAAATCGTTATCAGAAACAGCTAAGCTAACAGCATAATCTGCAAGTTCTGTGTGTACTGTTATGATATCTGAAACATAATTATCAAGCTTAAGTTAATTAGACTAATGCTTAGAAAATCTGGCATGGCAGATTGTGGTAAGTAATTATATATACCGATTAAAAGATGTAATACATAGTGAGCAAAGGCAAAGGAAAACTCCATTTGATACAGTCAGTGAACACAGACAATTAAGAAGTCAAGGAGATGAGCACTGACAAAAATACTGAACTTTGTAGAAGATGATGGGCAAGATGCCGGTTTTCCAGCAGAACAGATTTTGCACAGTATCAGTCAAACACTTTTGTTTTATGAAAACCCATGCTACTGTTTCCTAACTGAAGTCTGTGAAGGGCCACTTGCTTTTTGCATTTTGATTAGCTGACGTGACTACAAGGTCACGTGCAAACAAGAATGTGACATTAGAATACTAGTTTACATATATATAGAAGTCTTGTAAATGGCTTTTCTTAAAGGCAATTCACAAGATGTCATATAAGAAATAAAGCTGTTAAGACAGTGTCTTCTGCAATTAAACGTAATATAATAATGCTTACGGGTGTGAATGAGGAAAGCCTGGGCACCTTTGTACACATCAGTACATGCACAGGATAAGCCCTGGGAACACAGAATGTGCCTTCCGGGAATTTTGATTTAAGGCTAGCTAAAAAAGGGAAAGGCTTATGGGAGAGAGGAATGGAGTGGTAGGCCTTCTGTACTAGTTGTGCTACCAAGATACCCTGGCCTGACTTTGAGTTGTATCTAAATGAATAAAATGACTTTGCAATTCCACCACGTGATGTGGCAGTACAACCTGATTTCCCAATTGGCTTCCTCAGGAACAAGTAGAAAACCTGCAAATTCCCAGACTGGCAAGCTGACATGATGCAAGCTCATGCTAGGTCTGTGCTCAGGGTATTTGATCTGCAAGTACTGGAGTTGAGCTTTTGGAAAAATATGCCACCTCTTCTCAGTTGAGCCATGAGCTGTGTTCATTTCGGCTGGAAATTGCTTTCATTTCTGTTGATATCATCATTTCCCAAGGCATGAACAAAACGAACTGAAAACAAAAAGTTACTTCATCTCTGAAAAGCAGGAATATTTTGGTTGCTTTTCCCATCTTCACGTCTTCTCTGCCTTCTACCTTTCCGTGTTTACGTGACCACCTCATCCATGAGGCTCCCAGGAGCAGAACTTACACCAATGCTGCAAATAAGTTCCAGCGAGTTTTCAAGATGAATATTTCTAAAATGGGTGTGCTCAAAGGTCGGAACATTCATTCTGTCCAAAAGCAATGATACCCAAATCTGCATATTAAATATTAATTGTTGTGCAAATTGTATCAGTACAGGATTTCTGCATAGAAACGTGGAGGTGTCTGGGAAGATGCAGCACAGGCTATGGCAACTGATTTTTTACTAGGCAGTTTAATAAGATTTTTCAATGTATTTTCATCAAAAACTCCTTTCTTCTAGTGGAAGCTATCAGCCTTAATTAACTGCACAATGTATCCAGCTAAAATTAATTTCCCCAAATTCAGTCCGTTCACTGAAATCTATTAGAGAATGTTATATTCCCAGGCTATAATGCCATCCCCACTCTTCAGCGTGGGCCTCACGTGGGTATAGCTGTGGTCTTACCCCCCAGAAAAAGAATTTGAACAGAAGGACGAGCATTGCAGCTTGAAAGAGGAGCAAATATATTCCTCCTCCTTGAATGAAGGCAGCCTGCACTCCTCCAGCCCTTGAAAAAGCCACTGCTATCCCAGGCTCAGCTTCACAAAGAAAAAAAAAAATAGGGGTTCTTGTGTTGCTGCTGTGTTGTATCCCTTGTCTGTGAGTTTTTGTTCTCATTTGATTTAGCGTACGAGTTAAGAGGTTTATCTTGAGGGACGAAGAAGCTTGCCTGGACAGTATTGAGTCGTTTCTCACTCTCCTTTCAGTTCCTTTGTTCTGGGTGCCCCACCAGTACAAGGCGCCATGGGGACCTCCTGCACAGCTCATGCCTTCTGCATCCATCCCTTGCAAAGGAAAGGCTTAGACTATGGATAACTTAGCTTTGTGAAGTTTGTGTAGTAAGATAAACTAGGTTAAAACCCATGTGATATCTCTTAAGGGAACGTCCCATTTAAGCTTTATGGCAGTACTGACTTGCTTGGAAAACTGGAAGAGTTGATTGACCATCTGATATCTTCAGTTCCGTTCACGTATCTGGGTCTAGTGTCGTATACTGCTGTTGCAGTATCAGGACAATGCAAGCCTACACTTGATTTTATAAGTATTCTAGACACTGAAGAGATGTATATATTTCTTTTTTCCTTTGCTGCTACTTTAAGAAATGAATTTTCAGACTCTGGGGCATTTGCCCTTGACAAAACTTGTCTGGTTCATGTGGCACTAGGTCAGTGGAATATCAATAGATTCTTAATGCAGTCTGTCTCTTAGAGTTTCTTTCATTCCTCAGAGCAAGAGTAAATGTCATTCATATTGGCAGGCTGTAGTGGGAACATTGAGTTACTAATTTTTAGAAAATACACACAGTTTTTAAGTAGTCTTGGTCTCCATCTTGTGTGTCCTCTGTGTCTCTAGCAATTACAAGGTTAGATATCCCTTAAGATGCTAGAAAAGATCATTTTGTTGTCTTTTCTACCCTCTGCCTCTGTGAAATATTCATGGTATGGCTCAGGTATTGGGATTGGGTTTAATGTTTCATTGCATCACCATCTGTTTTGTTGTTGCAGTTGTTGTTGTTTTTCCCCTTGGCAGGGGGTGAGGATGCACAGAGGCAGCAGCGAGGGATGCTCCATACGGGTTCAGACCTGATAGAAAGATGAGCACAAAATCTGCAGTAACACAGTAGCTCCTCTGATCCAAGTTATTTTCTTTTTAACATCAAAGTCTTTGTGGTGAAAATCTGCCATTATGCATGTAAATCATCAGTGGTTGACAGGCTCTGTGTTTCCTCAAAGGCTATGAAGCCACATTAAAGTAAGCTTTTATACTATATTATATGAAGTTCATTCATATAACTTAGCACAGGCACTGAAATAAGTCTTCTTACTGAGACAAATAGCATTATCAAGTTCTAAGGACATACTTCAGGGTATTGTGGTGGCTCGATGGCAAAGGACAGCCCAGAGAAACTAAAACCACGGGGGGTGGGGGAGGACACAGAGCACTGTGGTGGCATTGCCTCAAGTACTCAAGTCCCTTGGCCATAGCCAACCACAACCACCCCAATGGTGGTGGCACCTCTCTGCCCACCACACCTGGGAACAACCATTTTATTTTAACTGTGGAGTTTGGTCCATAACATTTTGCTAGGATTTTTTCAAATTCTTTTTGATCTTGTTCTTTTTCAGTATTTCCCTCTTATTGCTGTTGATTTAAATGTCATGACATTTTAAACATGACTTATTATAACAAAACAGTATATAAAACAATATACTGCATAATAAATGCAGCCATATTTTTCAGAGTGAATGTTAAATGAGAGCAATTTATTCCTCAACCTATTTTAGTGCCTACTTACTGGATGGTATTGGCCACTTAAATCCTGGGGAGGCAATCTTGGAGGCAAGGTAGCCTTGTGTGTGCCAGGCTGAAAGCTAAAGAAACATCAGAGGGGTGCTTGGGAGGAAAAGGGCATCCTGGGGACGGAGCTGCATCCAGGAGAAGGCAGACAGCCCTGTCCTAGGGAGGTCTGCTGGCAGGCAAGGGGTCCCTGAGTGCTCCTGGAAGTACACAAGCAGGCTTTGGAACTGCAGGGGTTTGCCTCCAGCCTGCAGCATGTGTCAGTTCTGACATCTGAAATCTTAAAATCTTCCTGCAGTCAGTGGAGAGAGTGACTCAGAGTACAAGCTACTCCAGGAAATGCTGATTGAATGTTGTTTTTTAATTTCAGAGAATTGTGGGGCTGGGAGGTGGGGAGGAGAGGCGGGGAGGTTTGCTCAATAGGAGCTGTTGGGTTGGAGTAAGCTCATTCACCTGCCAAGCAGAAATCTGTTCTCTGTTCTGGCCATTGTGAGCTCTCCCTGCAGTTCCCAGAGATGTGAGGAGGAGGGGAGGGCTCCCCAGGAGTTGGGGGCATGCTTGTGTCCCTGCTGTTTGCTGAACCAGCTCAGCGTATGCTGTAGGACCTGCAGCTGATTTCTTTTGTGCAGGAGGAAATGTACAAAGGAAAACTGAATCAACCTCCCTAACACAAATGTGTCTTCTTTGGCATGCCATGAATCTTACTGAGTGTGCCTAGGCTATGGCAAATATTTGTTTAAAGTTAAGAGGATTAGCAGGGGAAGTTCTGACTTTGAGGCTCCCTGAGCCAAGAGCCAGAATACATCAGGCTGATACGGGCACCCTGAGGTTATCTCCACTGCTGGAACGGGACATGCACATCTCCCTGCAGCTCTGACCTTTGAGGAAAATGCTTTCAGTCAAGTAATACATGCACCTGCATGAAATTTTTGAATCACTGACTCTATCCTTGATTAAAGTGCTTTTTCTTGATTAAAAATAGCCTTTTTCCAAATGAGTAATGTTGCATGGCAAGCTGTGCGCACAGTATAACGTTTCCTTCAGCATTACCACGTTGATGACATTGCCACTTCTTACCCAGGACATTGTGCAAAACATCTCTCTCTTGTAGACAGTTCTCACTAGGAAATGCTTTTAGGAAGTGTCCGTCCCCCCGTCCCCCCCATCCCTCTTACCTCATCTTTCCAGGTGTAAAACTGGTGACATTATCTGCTACCTGGAAGGATAACGGGCAACTTTTTCTACTTAAAAACGTAGTGAAATTGCAGCCAAACACATTCGTGGGTTCTTGCCTGGATTCATATCAGACTGCAAATAGCAGTTCTCCAAGTCTTTGGCAGGACTTCTAACCCTGGTGGATATTCCTTCAAGTATCTCCTTTGTAATGTACTCTCTTTCCAAGAATTTTATCTTAAATGGAGCCAAACTGGAAGTCCATCAAGATTTCAGCTCTTCAGAGTACAATCTGTGTATTTCTCTGAACAGCAAATGCATTTTCTGTACAGCCATCATTCTGCTTGTGGTTGATTTTTGTCTCTTATCCTTTAAAAAGAAAATTGCTCAGTATATCTTTTTTTTTTTTTCTTTTTTTGTCTTTTTTGCTGTCTTTGTTTGTTTTTTTTTTACAGAATTGTTGGAAACTTGCCCTTGTAGTGTGTATTTTAGCAAAGCAGTTAAACACATGCGCTCAGGGTTTTTACTTAACCCTTCAGTGTTTCCACAACATTCTCTTCATTTAAGTGATTTTCTAAAAAGCACATGGTTACTCGTGTCCATATGAAGTACGAGGTTCTAGTCTTTCCTCAAAGCAAAACAATAAAACTGTAATATATATATTACATAATTACAACCATTATGACAACGATTTGATAAGAAGTAGAAGTAAACACTCTCTTTAAAGTATGGCTTTGATGAACAGAGATTTCCTACGGAAGGTACGCTTTGCAGGGATAACATCGGTAGCCGAGGCAGCAGTGTGTTTCATGAAGTGGTGAGATAACTGTAGAAGGATTTTTCCAGGAGATAGTTCTAAAAATAAATAATAGCCACCAATGCAGGAATGCAGATGTCCTCAATTTCTTCTTCATTTCCTTAAGGTACTGGTATGTGACGCAGCAAGTAACTAATACCCCCAAATCAGAGCTTTGTTTCATGCATGTGCAGATATTGATGTAACAAAATCTTAAGCATAATTGGCAATGAGAAAGTTAGTTATAAGATGTGATTTTTTATTTTTTTTTTTCCAGTGTTTACTCGAAAATAAAGCAAGTAAATTACAGCACTCTTGAAGCAGCAATAAAATATGGAGGCAGACCCAAAGATGCAGAAAGCTCCCAACTGCTGAGGCTGCTCAGGCAGGGAGCAGGGCATGCCCTGGGCTGGAAGTACCGTTGTGCCCGTCACGTTTTCATTTTAGGTTGCTGGTTGAGTTAAAACTCAAACTACAACCAACCAAACATATTTGGGATGGAAACAGGAGGCACAGACCAGCAGAAGCTTCCCACTCCCTTTGGGAAGACAGCAGAGGTTGGGGAAAGGGTACAGTATAGCAGGAGTTGCAGATGATAGCAATGACAGTCACAGTTAATTACATTACAGGGAGAGGTGAAAATGAAGTCTTACCAGGAGGATGTAAGCTAAATAAAAAGAGAAAGGAAGCACTGAGGGAAAAGTGCCAGGACAAGCCCAAGGAGAAAAGGGCAAAGCAAGCCATTCAGAAATTAAGTTTAGGCAGAACAAGAGGAAACCAGCATTGAGGTCCTTAATATCACCAAATGGCTGACAAGCCATGGGTGCTGGAGGAAGAGAGATGTGCAGCAACCCTTTCTGCCTCCAGTATCTGGTTGCCAATGGAGAGAGGAAATGGGACTTTCCTCTTTCTTACAGTTCACACATTAATGTGGTACTGAAATACTTGCAGATTTCACCCAAATGTGGGCTTTCAGTAACAAAATGATGTCCCTTTCAAGCAGGTCATGACAGTATCCAAAGGAGTATTGATATTAACAAACGATGCCAGCAGGGTGATGCCTGATATCTGATCCAAACTGCTGGCAAATATTAGTTCCTTTTTCTGTTTTTCAGCTGTGGGCTTTGTCAGCATTGTATCATGTAACTGATGGAGCAGTTGGGTTTTGTTGTGTTGAGGTGGTTTGGTGTAATTACTCTCTACCACTATGAGTTTTCTTGTAGTTAAATGTGTTGGAGGTTATAAACTCTTAAGTATCAACAGTAAATATTCATGGAGAGTGACAATAGTGTTAATTAGCATAAAAGCCTTTTTCCCCCAATACTTAACAGAGCTAGTACTTTGTTAACATAGGTTGCTTTTCTGCTGATGTTATGACAGAGGTAAAAAACACTACAATACAGATGTTATTTCAAGCAACAGCCAGTCTTGGACCTGGGTTGACCATAGCCTGCTGCAGTGTGAATTCTGGGCTCCGCAGCAAAGGGTGAGAAGCAAAGGTTCCCCAATGTGAATGTGTGATAAAACAGTACTGCTTTTCCCTTAAGAATTGCAGTGATAAAAACGTAGACCATTCTCCAGCACTAACAACTTTAATAAAATAACATAAAGCACAGCTGTCAGGTCTGCCAGCATTTCACACTGGGAGACATGAGTGAGAAAATGAACGCTTTTCACAAGCAGAAATATTCAAAGAGCTTCGCTGTTTACAAGTAATCAAGACTGACAGTCATAGATTATTGGTGGAAGAGCATTTTCTGCTTGAGGTGAAAGAAGGGGATAATTTATCAGGAAGCCCAAGAAGTCAGACATCAGTAATGATCTACTTGAAGAAGGGCATATCTTAGAAACAGTGCATTTATTTGTACTGCGAGGCAAGAAGATGTACTGTTATAAACGAGAGTCAGTGCTTGAAGAATGTTGAACCAGATACAGTGTGTAATTGGGGCAGCTGCGATTAGAGAGCTGACTAATGTGCATCTGTATTTGTCCAGAATATTACATATGCATATATATGCCTTTCCCACCCTGTCCTCTCTCTTCAGAGGTATGTGAACTGCACTAATCTTGTTGCTTATCCTTTTGCTAATTCTTCCATTTTTTCATCTGCCCTAGTAATACAACAATAGGTCTGCATTTGGTTTCAGAGAATTTAGGGCTTCAAGTGTTAGCAGCAGCATATTTGTCTGTTTGGTGTGTAACCTTTGTGTAACCTTTCTTTTACATTTTTATGTTCCCTCATGTGCCAGCAGTTTTTTAAGTGGTAATTAGCAGAAAATGATCTGCAGCTTGTGACTGCCCTGTCCACTCACTTCATTGTGTACCCTGGGCTGCAGTGATGCAAGGCTCCATGTAGGCAAACCCTGCTCCCAGTGCTTCTGCCAAGCCTTGCAGAGGGAACTGCTGTCCAGATACCAAGAAAAGCTGCTTCCTTCCTACAGCATGGAGGGAGTTGATTATAGTTACATGATGAAGCTCACTTCTTTGTAAAATACCACAGCAATTCATTCAATACACTTCTGTTTCTTTGAGCAAGCAACATTAAAATAAAAGCTGAGCTAAATCCCTACCTTATTAATCTCTGTACAAGTGAGTTGGCTCTTGCCTGAATTGCACTAATGGGATTGTGAGGGAAAAGAGCAGCCAAAGACATTGCTAGAAGTTAAGCAAGGAGAGCTTGAGGAGCAGGGGCTGGCCTCCCTCGCCTTCGAGCTGTTGCTGCTATGTCTCCTGCTGACACCAGGTCGAATGAGCGAGACTGCTTTTTTAGAAAACCAGCTCACACCTCAGACAGACAATTGATTTACCACCACTTGGCTCATCCTAGTGCGTTGTCTTGTGAAGTGTGAGCACTCACAGTGAATGGGAAGTATAAGGTGATGTGTGCTACTTCTCCCATTGCCAGCTTAGCTGTGGTACTCACATGCCATATAGGTTCCTACAGTGGCAGAACTGATGTATGTTGACCGTGTATACAGTGTACCTGCTCCTGGTATGTAAATCTTTCTCCATAATTCTGTAGCATTATTACAAGATGAATTTATGACATACCTAGAGCTAACATAACAATGAAGATTAGTTCTATACTAGTCAAACAGTAATACACTTTAATTTGCCTACAGCTATTGTATCATATTGGCATGAAAGGAAATAGCTTTCTAAAGCAGCTTCATCTGCTGAGCTGAAAGAAATCTGTACTGCAGAATGTAAAAACGCACAGGACTATAGCTGGCAGCAAAATTCAGAATTGGAGAAACAGAGCACAAATAAAAGTGTGTATGAGTTGGATATATGCTAACAATCCTAGTTTATTGCTAAACATGCCATATACAGTAATGAAGCTTGCTTGGCAGGTACAATATTGTTTTGTCTTTGTTTCTAACTGCTTCGTCTTCTGAACTAAAATTTGCCCAGGATTAAAAGGTGTAAATTCATTTAGCTTCCAGCTTTGTTTGTGGCATTAACAATGAGTTGATATTATAATGTTTTTTAGAAGCATGGAAGCTGTTAATATAATCTGCACTTGTCTCTGTACCCAGAGACACACTAGAAATCTCAATACTTAAGCAATTAACGCAAATGTTTCTCTTGCCTGCTGTTAATGTAGTCTTCCCTTGATGAGTGGCAGAAATTCTTTGAGTGTACATGTGTACAAATAGGCACTCGAGTGCTACCACATAATATTTGCCGTAAAATAGGACTCTCTTCTGGAGAAGCAGTAGATGGGTTTGAAATTTTCAGGTCTGCTATAATGTCACTTAATTCTTACTACATATGGCATCTTTTTGCAGGTGTATTATGCAGCTAGATTGAAAAATTAACTGTTTCACAACTTTTGATCTTTTTCCCCATTAAATCTCTGATGAAATATAGTGTTCTTAACAGAATTTTCCTTTCTAAAGTAGGGCTGTACCTCACTTTTAAAGCAAGGGCAAGGAAGGACTAATAACTTGCATGCAGGGAAGTAATGTATCTCTTCTGAAAAGTGCTGGTATAAACTGCTGATGGAAACAGCTGCAGTGGGGCCTTGTTATCACAATAGGTCTTTGATGAGAAAGCTAGCCCCATGGGAAGAGGAAAAAGCAGAGAGAAAATTTTACATGAATTACTGACAAGGTGTCCAGGCAGCTTCTGCCTGGACCACTCCACCAGTGTAATGGGCACTTCAAGCTGCCAGAGGGTTTGTTATCCTATTACCTACCAGCTTTGCATCAAAGACTCACGAGGTATCTGATCATCAGCTCACAGAGGTGAACTTTGTCACTGCCTATTACTCATCCTGGCACCCTGTGTTATCATCATAAATCCTTCAGAGCCAGTTAGCCAATCCTACTGCTGTTGCAGTCCAAAACCAGTAACCTTCACCCTTCATCTTTCTATCTCCATGTCTCTCCATCCCATAAACCCATGGAATACTTGGATAGTTTCAGTCAGATGTGTCTTGCTTTTGACAATAGAACTCAAAAAAAAAATAAAATAAAATAAAAAAAAAATCAACAAGCTATTTTTTTTCTTCTTCTCTCAAAAAAAGTTGCAGAGCCATGACAAAGAGGATTCCCCTGACAAGTGGAGGACAGAAGAGGAAATGGCAGCTGAAGCAGCAATTCTGAAGAAGTATTTTCAAGAAAATTAAAGGTAATGGTTAGCACATCACCATACTCCTGCAACACGCAGAACTGTTCAATTCTCTCTAGGCTTCTTAAGGACAAGTGAGACTACGTAGAATGGAACAGAAGAAATGAGAGCTCTTAGGTTTGTGTTGTTCCAAAATGGGCACAGTGCTCCAACAGTAGCTAAAATAACGTCCTCATCCTTCAGCAAGAACCAACTTAGAGCTTTTAGTTACCAGAGAGCAAAAGAATAACACACCTGGAAATCAGAACTGTCAGTAGTTACTCCAGATGAACGCCTGTCCTAAGATGTCCTTGTTCTGCTTTTAGAACAGAAAATAGCCACCATGATACCTAGACAATGAGTTAAAAACTGCTGTGCTTGTGTACACATAACAGATACCAGCAGAATTCAGTCTATAGAGTGGTACATGCAAATGCTAACTTCTTCCTGCACATCTTAAATCATCTGATCAATTCAACATTCAATATTATGCCTGCTGGAAAACAGCCTGTTCTGCTAAATTCCTGTCGGCCTTAAAGGAAAAGAAATATGTGTAGGGGAGAGTAGAAAAGAGAAAACACTTGGCAAACACTAACATTGGTGCTCTAGAAACAGAAAGGTTTTCATTTTGTACCCAGAGTCCCAG
Source organism: Meleagris gallopavo (assembly GCF_905368555.1). Classification (NCBI taxonomy): domain Eukaryota; kingdom Metazoa; phylum Chordata; class Aves; order Galliformes; family Phasianidae; genus Meleagris; species Meleagris gallopavo. The sequence continues at coordinate 12,024,818 of NC_139417.1, read as the reverse complement.
AAGCCAGATTCTTTCTGTAGAAATGAACTGGCCCCCAGAGAACAATATGAGTTATGCTGGGATGTGTGCTGCAGCAGTGATGCCAAAAGCTCCCTCTCCCCTGTTCCCCATATGTTGTTTGTCACCATCCAGCACTCTCATTTCTCTGTCATTTCTGACTTTCATATTTTTTCCTCGGAAGAACTAAAATCCCATAAATATCTCTTTTTTTCTGCCTGTGACTCACTGCTTGCAGCCCAGCTTGAAAAATCTTGAGCTCAGCTACATGGCACACATGGCACCTGTGCGTGACAACCTCATCTTCTCTGCAGTTCTGTCTTCTCCATTTGGGCTGGTTTACTGGACTCTCTCCTTCCTGTTTTTCACTTGTGTGATGACTGCAGCAAAAACACCAGCTTCTCCAGGCCAATTAACCATGGCAGCACCTCTGTGGGCTGGCACAGAGAAAGCTGTGTAATGCACGTCATTTGCAGGAGTAGGGGAAGATTGTCCTCAGCACCTGGGACTGATCCAGTTGGGCACATAGGGAGATGAAGGGCCAGAAATAGGGTTTGGGCTACACAGTTAAGTTTCAGCTGTGACTGTGGGATTTGTTTGGAGATGAGCATTTCTGAGAACCAGAAAAGTGGGTGACTCGGGCAGAAAGACCATATCCTTAGATAATACATATGCCAGCAGTCCTTTCTACAAACAGAGGCATTATGTAATGCTTCATCCATGGCATGAATAGTATTCAGAATGTGGTGGGTATGCCTGGAGTTTAGAAGGGTTTTTTTGGTTTGTTTAGAAATGAATTTGAAGTACATTTACAGAGAGGTTCTCAAGAGAATTGGAATTAGATACCCACGTATTAGTCATATGTTCTTAGGATCTCCTGATACTAAGCACAAAGCTTTATAGATGGAATTGGCTTGCAGGAATGAATTTATACATGTGGCAGGACTTTTATTTCCATTTATTGTGAAAATAAATCAGTGTGTCTCTGCATGGATGACCTCTTGATAAGTTCTCCATGATATTAAGGTCATTACCTTTCCTAGAACAGGCTGGTAAATTAAATCTCAGCAGCATCATTATCATGAGAGTATTTTGCTTAGTACAAACAGTCCTTCCAACCCGTGGTTCCCAATGCAAGCATCACTGTCAATCTATTCTCCCTGACATTGTTTTGCTTCTGAGGTTTAAAGCTCTGAACCTCTGATAAAGGTGTATCTGAGCATCTTCTGAATTTCTCAACCTTTACTTACTCTCTTAACCTTGCTTCTAAAATGATGAAGATTGAAAACTCTTGGCAAATTAGCAAGGTTATATGCATTCTCCTTCAAAGCTATTTTTGTTTTTCACCTACAGAGGATTTATTTTGCCATTTATAAGTTTACCTGGACACTGTTTGACTTGAGCTTTTTCATGCAGCACAGGGAAAGTCAGAAAGAGCTGAATGTGTGTGTTCTGGAGCCAACAGATGGCAATTTTTAAGGTCTCATGCATTATTTTTCAACTTAAGTGTTATGTTCAAGGAATCCCAGCTCAGCTAGATTAGCCTGGACAGACTGAGCAGTGCCTGAGAGCCTTCCTAGCTGCCCTTACATTTATCACAAGTCCTTCACCAACTGTCACAACTCCTGTGTGACTTGATTAGGTACAGGTACACGTTTTTATCTGTATGTATAGATTATCTGATCAATAAGGACTTTTAGATGACTTTCTTTTTCATAAGAAGCACTTGAAAAAGGTAAGAAGCTCCTGATTCTTTTCCTACTACATATGCTGGTGCTGATCCCACTTTGGTAGATAGCCATGGCTGAATCTTTACCCAAATTGTTGTAGATATCCAAGTTGAAGTTCAGTGTCACTCTGAATAAGGACAAGAAAAAGAAAAAAACTTTCTATGGAAAGAATATTTTAAATGTCATTGCTACTGTTAGCCACTCTTGCTTAATGGCACCAAGATTTGACCTCTTCAGGTGCTGTTTCTACACCTGTGCTGGTTATGTTTGCTAACTGGTATCTCTTTTGAGGTAGAACCACGAGGAAAGAGTCCTCTCTCAAAGGGCAATATTTGATGCAGAATCTTAATTTGCAAGCTTGTTTTCACTTCCACCTTTAACATTTTTCTGTCTAGAGCTAGCTGTTTTGATAGTCTGTTTTGTGCATTTTAAATCATGGCACACATGACAGCCAAAAGGCTAAAGATTAAAAGGGTTACTAACCTTCAGATAGGATATGAAGAATGTTTCTCTTCAAAGGCAGTTTCAGTGTGCAGTGTGGCTTCTGAAGAAAGAACCAGGCTGCACGAGTGTCAGTAAAAGTTTTCCTATTTATGTGCAATTGCAGTCATATTTCTATGCTGCTGGAAAAGTATTCAGTCTTAAGTATGATGTCAAAATGTCCCTTTGCATAAAAGGAGATTGGCAGTGATATTCCATTGCCTAGTGCTTTTTGAGCTGCAAATATCCCATAGCTTTTAATTGCTTAATCATCTGAGTATTTGTCATCCAACATGCAAAATTCATTTTTAAATCTCTCAAAAATAATACAGGCTGCACAGTGGTGCAGGATTTCTAATGTCAGCTTTACCCTTCATCCCCAGTCTGGCAGTGTTTCTGGAGAATATAGTCTATTAAACTTTGTCAGAGAATACAAATTTTATTCATTTTTTTCACCCCACTGTGAAAGAGATGATCTCGTTCTTTGAGAGCATTCATCCTGCCTCATGACTACCTCTTCTGTACCAAGATATCAGCATGCATGAAAAGATGCTCTTCTATTGACTTCAGCAGGGAAATTACCACCGTTAGCAGCAGCTGACCAGAGGGAATTTAAACTGGCAATTTGACTCGCATCTAGTCTTGCTCCAGCACATCTGATCATTCATGCTGCATGTGCAACCATGAGCACCAGAGCAATCACATCCCTTTCCTTAAATTTAGACAAGTGTGACAAGATGGCTCAAAGAACCTCTCCTTGGCAGCTTTACTCTAAGAAAAGCCCTCCCGTTATTTCTGGCACTTTGAACTAATAAAACCGCAGAATGATGATTATGCCTTGGAGTGTGTCCACCATGCCAGCACAGAAAGTACAACATGCTGTGAATTCTGCTGTGGGGAATAGCATCAGTGGAGGTGAGTGCCCATCAGCTGTGGGAGCCTTGTTTCATACACATGGCAGTTCTTGGAGTGCTTACACTGGAGTAAGAGTTGGTGTGCCGGGTCTTGTGGACATCCCCAAGAGCGTCACTGAGAGCTGTTCATGGCTGCACTTAGGAATTGTTTGCATATAATCCTGAAGTAAACACACATCCTAGTAATCAGCTATAGACATTGCTGCACTCCAGCCTTAAGTGCTATTAATTATATCCCCCACTCAGCAGCATCCAAGAACCATTAATTAGAAAGCAGGAGCTGACAGTTTGCTTGTCTGTGTGAAACTATTATGACCTGAGAGTGAAATATAAGCTTCAGAAGAAACATGCTTTATGAAGGTCACCTTGGAAAACATCATAACAATCTGTCAGAACAGAACGCCACACTCCGTGTGCGTTTTAGAATGACATTATGCTTTAAGTAGTTGGAAATAGCAAAGAGAAGATGGATCGGATCATAGAGTCTGTGCTTTTTCACCCAAAACTTTTTTTTTTTTCTATAGTGAGTACATATAAAATAATCTTTTTATCATTTCAGTGGAATGGAAGGAAGGTTAATATCAACAGAAATTCCACAGACAAACATAACGGGGCCCTTACTGGTATTTTTGAAGTGTAAAACATCCACAGCCACCACTTCTGTAGCAGGAAGGTTTATGCACAGGAGTTAAATTATCTCTTCAAGGGAAGATGTAAACAGCCAGGAGAAATGTAGTGACTGAGCATAGCAGTAATACCCACCCTAGAAAGCTCAGAGCAAAGGCTTTCCCCAAGCCAACGTGGTATGTTAATGCATGGCAGCTTCAGCATCAAAGCAGATAATTCTTCTAGTTGAAGCACGTCATTATTCTTATGGAAAAAAAGCTGCAACAGAGTTAGCTGTGGTTATGAGTAAAGTGCCTTCCTCTTGCAAGAGGCCACCATAAACATAATGTTATTCTCACACTGAACAGAGCTCTGTTTTGAGGATGTAAGTGGTACTGTGCTAAAAGTTGTATATCTCGTTCTCTGGACTTCCATTTCCCTGTAGGTGGACATTTAATTCAGCTGTAGAGTACAATGAATTCCATACTGCACTGCTTGGATCCTGCAATTACAGCTACAGCAGAAATGTCACGGCCAGAGACACAGGCAAGATTGTGCTGCATAAAGGCAAAGCTGCAAATGCATTACTGTTAGCAAAGGAAGCTGATGGAAGGCCAGATGTTCTCTTAACTTGCATATCCAGAAGCCTAAATGCTTACCTGAGCTGTCTGTCAAATACCAAGTATTTTTAGTGTGATTTGTTAAGCACTGTTTGTGAGGAAAATGGAGAAGACAATGCCCAGCTTCAAAGAAAGGTGATACCAACTGTGGTCAAGGACTTTTCTACCTGAACTTATGCTAAAATGATGCTAATCCCTTGCCCCTCAAAGCTGCAAAAAGATGCATTCACTAAGCAGCCAGACCCTTCTTGAAACCAATTCATAGAACTCGTGCGGAGTAATTCACAGGCTGCCACCGAGCTGTCAGTCAAGAGGTGCATACAATGGGTACTGTGGCTTAAAATGCCATGGAAAAGGGGAAGCTTATGTTTCAGTGAGAAAAGACAATCAAACAAAGAAGTGGGTGGCAGGGGAGTTGCAGCCTCACAGCAGCAAGAATCCAAGCCCTGCATGCAGCCTGGGGAAAGAAGTTCAGAGGCCATGCCCCTGTGTAATGCTTGAGAACAGCTTTGTGTTTAAGAAGCTGATACCGCTTTCTGAGTAGTGAAGCCAGCTCTAAGCATGGTCTGAAGGCACAAAACTGAAGATCCCAAGCAAAAAGTCTACTTCATGCTGAATTATTAGCAAAGGTTTGTATTGGGTTATCCTATTGCTGTAGCTGCTGCATAATGAAACAGCCCACAAGAACATTCAAACCTGAACATGACCTTGAAGCTTAAGAGCTGCCTTTGTGTTTCTGTACCAAGGCTGTGAGGGTGGAAAGGCAATATAATTTCTCTGGTAAATAGCTGTTTGAAAAAGGAGAAGTGTGATGGACGTTGGAAATACATTGGACTGAGTGTATTTGAGGCTCTGTTGTTTGCCAGGATATCAGTCTGTACACAAAAGGCCAATTATGTGCCCCATTTGTGCATCCTGGGCTAATGCAGGCCTCCAGTTAGTGCTGCAATGACATGACTTTGTGCATGGAGTCAGCACATGGTGCTTACTGCTCTACTCAGCTGCAGTTGCCAGGCTCTCAGCATTTCTTTGTTTCCACCTGCCTGCTGTGGCAACTAGTACAGGTCTTCTTCTGGTAAGGCCCACTATAGGATGCGTAAAATTGGAGCAGGCAGGGAAGAGCATCCCAGCTCATACTCCAGTGTCAGAGACAGCTGAAGTCAGAGTAAGGACCCCTCATCATTGATGTGTAATGCCTTAGCATTACCTAGGGAGTCCCGCAACAGGGTCAAGATGGGTGAGGATATACAAGAGATGATGATTTTGAAAGAGCATTTTAGGAGCTTATATAAGAGATCAGGCACTACAAAGAAAGTGTCTTGCATGAGATTATTATAGCAAAATTGATTTGAAGAGTAAGAAGCTGGATTTGATGACACAAGATACCCTTTGTAATCCCTCGTTCCTATGACTAGCAGTCAACAGAGCTGTGCACTGTGTTACTCAGTGACATCAGAGAGGTGCTTCACTTCATGTTTGTTTTCTGTAAAATGATCTCGACCTCTTTTGGAGTGCTTTGAGAGTTAGGAATGAAAAGTGCAATGTGAAAGAAAGGCATTAGTATTATATGGAAGTGAACTTTATTGAAAAAAGTATATAATAAATCAAACATGCTTCTCTTTCTTACTCTGATATATATTTTTAAAGTAGTTGCATGTGATGGTTTTCTCCTCTTCCTATAGCGCAGGCTATAATAGGTGCTGAAATGTGCTGTGTGTGGATTTAACACTGAACATTTCCTTCTGCATTTTGCTGTCAGTGTTTCCTGATGGAGCACACTAATGAGCACCCAACTCGTTAGTGATAAACAGCCTCACATTTTGTCTTACTAACACACATCAAAGATACTATTGTATTTAACTAGTGCATTTGATATTTTTCAGGTAACAACGTGTCTGAAAAACATCCTGTGACATAAGGAAGACCTCATTCTGCAGTTCTCAGCAGCCCTGGAGTTGCAGCTGAATGATTTTATGTTCTACAAATAAGGGATTCTTCAATGAAAAATTTTATTGGACCTTTGGATATCATCAAGGATGAATTTCAGCTAAGACAACTAACAGCGCTGATTCAAAGTACTGCTCTGAGTAGTAAGTTGTATTTTTCTGAATTGTGTACTTGGGAGCAAATCTTTTAAAATTGTCCCCTGGTCTAAATTGAAATAAAGTGCTAGAATAACTGGATAGCTGCTGTGTTTGGATACATTATAGAGTGTTTACTCCGTGTTGTGCTTTTTGAGATTCAGTTATTGTACGTAGGCTATTGTATCAAAGAAAAATTAGATCCTTTAGCAGTGTGACATTTCATAAAAAACAGGGCTTTGTTGTAGACTAGACAAGATAAACTTGGAGAGGTACTATTCCACCAGATAAGATAGCAGAACAAGAAATTTGTAGCCCTTCTTAAGATCTTTCCTTTGTCTGTTGTTTGTAATGCATTGTCACAAAGGTTTTGGAGCTTAAGGCAATACAAAACACTTCTGCAAATCAATGAATATGTAAAGCTGCTAATGTGATAGTCATCGCATTAGGGTTAGACTGCATGAAAGTCCCACTTGCAGCAACAGAACAGACAACGTGAGCAGAAGCCACTCGTGCGGAACGCTCCCTTGGCAAGAAATGCTGTGTTCAGAGCCCTGCGAAGGATCCTAATAGGTTAGTCATTGATTGCTAACACGTAATGAAGAAAAAAGAAGTCAACAGATGGGAGAAGAAATGAGTCTGCAAGATGTGCATGAAAAGAGCACCCACCATCTTACTCTTGAGCTGGGGGGAAGCTGCAGCCAAAGCTTCTGTGTCCCCTGAGTGTTCCGAGTCCTTCAATAAGAGCCACACAGAAGGGGGATGTGTAGTGCAGGGTTTACTTAAACACCAGGGGATTTTAGGGTCAGGTCCAAACCAGAGTCAGGCAGTGCTTTGGGTGCCTAGCAGCACAAGGTGTTAATCATTCCAAATGTTCCAAAATAGTCTGCCCCATAGAGTCACATTCTGACTTGAGAAATATGAAAATACACAATGGACAAATATGAATGCAGCACAGTTTTCTCCAATTTTTTCCCTAAGTTTCTCTGCACTCTACAACACAGAGGAATTCAGCCCATTGGTTTGAAGTATCTCTGCTGGTCAAATGTAAATAAAAACACTAGAGGAAAATTGCTGATTTTAATTCCAGATTTTACTTAGTTGCTGTTAAAATATGGCTTCTGAAAAGCAGGTTTGATTTCAAAGATTTACCATGATGTGATGTGGCAACCCATATCTTTCATTAGCCCTTTGAAAAACTGTAGCTATTGTAATGTGATTTCTTTTTCCAGGCAGAGTAAATGAAAAGGCCATTCTGATGGTTTCTGCGCTTTTTGGACTCCGAACAAGGGCTGACTAAACAGGAAATGAGATCAGGGAGCAAGAGGTGACAAAGAAGAAAAACTGAGCAGACAGGCTGGCAAATGGGCCAACATGAATGGTAGCCCTTTTGCACTTAATATTTAAAGTATCTGTGATTTTGTGAAGGAAGAAAACAAAGACTGCTCCAGTGGGAAAATGCTAAACGGAAACTCGAGCATCCATTACGTTTACAAGGTATTTCCAAACCTTAGGGGTTTCCTATTGGAAATTCTCTATTAATGCTGTAGCCCATGACGAGCAGGCGCTGTGCCAACCGTTTTGCATGGGGCTGCTGAGCAGATGAGTACTGAGCTGTATGGAACATTTCATTTGTGTAAATGAGGAGGCCGTCATCACAGCACTAAAGGTCCTGTTTTTAAAAAAAAGCCTCCTGTGGCATTATGTACAAAACAACCTATTTATGCTGCATGAAAATATTTATGTGCTGAGCTCCAGCTTTAAAAGGGAATTTGCAAAAGATGAGGGATATGAGAAAGGATTGGAGTGAGAGATAAGAAGAGATTAGAAAAGGCAAATCATGAAGTACATGACATCCTCCAGCAGTATGTAGAGTCAACTCCACTGCCCATTTTTAAGACCTGAGCTTTAAGGATGGGGTCTGAGTCATTCATATCCTTCCTGTAAACTTTTCTTCACCCAGGGCATTCTATACAATGATACAAGTTGCTGAAAGTGCAAGGATACCCTGTGCTGAAAGCATTGCCGGTCTTTGTAACCCATGCGTTTTGTTTCCAGCCTCATTCACTTGTACTTACGCTGAGATTTGGGTCATGTCCAGCATGCAGCATGCCCAGGGCTTGCCTTTAACTGTGCAATGCTGCAAGTTACTGAGCTCTCCCACTGAGAAGAGAAAACATAGGAAAAATCAGAAAGGTGAAGAGCAGCTTGTTGTGCAGGGCTTAGGTGGACATGGTGCAAATAGAACAGTCCCAGTGCTGTGGCTTTCTAATGAAGGGCAGAACTGATTGTGCTTGCTGTTAATGGCTTGGGACCATGGTCCTGTCTTTATACACAGGCAAATTTTCTATGCTTTTTCCATTAGTAAAAGTTTACTTTGTTGAAGTGAGCAGTTCCTCCATGGGGATCTGATGACTATGCCTGCATGCCTCTGTTTTCATTAGCAGAATAGCTGTGTTTCAGCTGCGTTGCTCTTCATTGACTTTGTAGGAACAGGCTGGGAGAAAGACGTGGTTCCAGCTGCCTTCTTATCTCTGCTCACTTTGAAACAGAAATTGCAGAAAAGCTGTCTCTTGCACCATTAGTCCTGTAAGCAGGAATACAACTAGCTTACTGGAAGTGTGCATAGCAGCCTGTCTGAGAGCACCGATCCATTGGGGACACTGTTGGTCCATGGACTTGGGTCCTGCCACACCAGGCAGCCCTGACATACAGTCCCATCTGAAAGCCACCTGGCACCATCTGCTCACACAAAGATTTTTAGGGCAGGGCAAAAACATTAGGAATCAGCTCCAAAGGCTTTGGCCTGGGCCTGTGTCATGTTATGCAAGGTTACAGATAACCATTCTTCTGCACATCACTTCTGGGGAGCTGAGGTCAGCTTTGGCTTGTGACAGCACCCTGAAGGGCAGTTGAGGACTAAATGTGCCCTGAAATAAATTCTAAAAAAGTCACACATGGTCTGTAAAGCAATAAAAATCAGTGCTCCGGTACCCAAGAGCTAAAGGAAAACTTTTAGTCTTAACTACATAGACAGCAGCAGCCATGAAAGTACCTAATTCACTTCAATCTCAGCTCTCTGTTTCCTCTCCACTTCCCATCTTTACTGTCACCATGGTCGATGGCTGCTAAAAAGCCTTGTCCTGCTCCTGCATCTAGTTCTGAACAAACAGACCAGCAGTGCTGGGAAGGAGGAAATGCTGCTGCTCATGTAAGCTGTCCTGAGTGTTGGCAAAGCTGTGAGTTTTGGGACAGAGTGATGTATTTCAGCTGTTGTGAAATTCCTGAATAATCAGCTCATCAAAAAATATCATGCAGAGTTCCTTTACAGTCCTCTCTAACTTACCACCTCTCCTGCCAATAGCTCTGTAGGGTGACCACAGCCTGGCACAACCCATTAACAGAGCTCTGCACAGTCATGAATAGAGCTGGCTGGAAAATGCAATTTTTCTTCTTAAGGGAAAAAAAAAAAAAAAAAAAAAGAGTCTATTGGGACAAGAGTCTTTCTAGCTTTGTATTTCAGGATGAAGATTTCATCTACTGTTCCCTCCAGCACCCTCCTCTGTTCTCTGTGCTCATTCCTCCCCACCCCACTTTTTTGGAAGGCAACTCCAGGAAATTAAGAATCTCATTTCAAGTGGCCTACTGATGAACTCCTGTTAGCTCCAAGGTTGGGAGTCTTGCTGCAGGACATGCAGCGACCTGCTGGCACCTTCTCAAGGCGGTACTTCTGGGTGATGTGCTCTAAGACCTGCACTTTTTACTACTGCTACTCAGTCTCCTGTCTTGAAGAGCTATTGAGCAGCTTCAGAACCACTAAACATGAGGTAATGGCCTTAAGTTAAGTTAAGTTGCACCAAGTTCGTCTTGAATATAAGTAGAATTTCTTCTCAGAAAGAGGTGATAAGGTATTGGAACAGGCTGCCCAGTGAGGTGGTAGAATCACTGCCCCTGGAGGTGTTCAAGAAACATGGAAATGTCACTAACAAGAGAGTGACGTGGATTGGTGGGGATGGGATGATGGTTGGAGGAGATGAGGTTAGAGTCATTAAGGGTGGAAAAGACCTCTAGGATTCTGTGACTCTGTCTCTGGGGGAAGGCAGGACTTGGAAGACCTCACCTGCTCCTCAGCATATGGTCTACTGCCTGTACTCTGAGAGGGTGGTCCAGTCAGGGCCCCCAGGGTCCTCATCAGTGCCCACTTTTACTCACACAGTGGGAGATACACACAGTACGCACACACAAAAGCATGCTTAAAACTCAAGCTTCTTACATAATTAAATATGTTGAAATAGCCAACAAGCCATTGAAAAGCAGCAGAACGTCACAAAATGGAAGCTGTTCCTCCATTCTCTGCTCCAGCAGCACAAATCCCCACTGCAGAGGAAGATTTATTAACAATAGTCAACCTTCATTTCAGGTATTCTGCCTTTTGTCCTCGTATCACAACATTAACATTATCCCCACATAATTTTGTGTATTTAATTTTACAATAGACTGTGCCAGTGAGCACTGCCTGTAAATATTTGATCACTGCCATTCCTCTAGGATTATCTTATCGGGAGTAAAGATATTAAAATAGAAATCTTGTCATGTTACTGCCTTTATACTTAGAGCCTGAGAGTTGATTGACAGAAAATGAACTGCCTGAACTAGCTCTAAAGCGACTTTTCATTGAGAGCTTCAATGCCAGAGGCTATAGAAAAAAGGTAGCTAGTCATCAGAAAATAATGCCTTGCTGTAGTTACGGAGCTTTTGTACTAAAGATTAAAAATATGAACCTACTAGGGATATTTTTTACAAGTGTAAAATGGTGGTGGGTCTTTTTGTATCTTTTTGCTATCTCTAATGAGCCTTAAGAAGAGCTTTCCCTTTCCTCCCTGTACTTGAATATTCGATGCAGCCTAACCGCAGCTCTCAGACACGGGCTGATATTTTGCAAGAGTAAGCTCTTGACTTATCTAACCTACAAAATTTATTTTACATGACAAAATGTTTTGCAGGCCAGAACTGAATGTTCCTACCTAGCTTGGAATATCAAACCACTATAGATAAGTCCAGTTTTCTATTGATGGCCAGTTAAAACACACCAGTAATGCAGCTGTAATGTTACAAAATTGCTCTGAAATTGTCATGTGTGTGCAGATAAATACAGAACCATTCCCTGAGGGCTCAGCCAGCCTGTGTTCCTGCACAAATCAATGAGAATTTTGCTGGGGTAAGGACCTAAGCACCAATTCAGGAAAGAGCCTAAGCACGAGCAAACTTTAATCGCAAGCTCTTGCTCCTTAGAAATCAATAAAGACTTAAGCTAGGGCTTAAGTGCCCTTTTTTTGAGGGGGGTGTGGGTTTGCATTTGCACAGGCAAAGAGCTAACAATTCCCAGCATCCAGAATAAATCTTGCTCTGTCCCATCATGATCCTAGAGAGCAGGAGGGGCTGGTTGATTCACAGATCTGTCCCATTGCAATGACAAACTGTAGCCACTGCCATTAAATCATTCCAGCCTTTCACGATGGTGACAAAGTGTGAGTGTGGGATGACCACAGTTGGAGTGGCTGGAGGAGAAGTGCAGCCTCGAGCACTGTGCTTGGGCCAGATCATTGCTCCCACTTTCCTTCCCCTGTAACATGAACAACTGTATGAAATGAAACTAATTGGATGCTAAGCAACCTATTACCATGCTGACATGAGAGGGATTTACATGGGTGACTCCCATTAGCAGTAATGGGTGGTCCCCTTTACTCTTTCCCTGGGCTCTCGATGCAGAAAAAAATTGTCCTAACATTTCACTTACGGGAAAGGTCAAGAGCTGTGGTTTTGTTCAGTGCACTCGATATATTCAATTAAAATATACTGGCATGTTCATCAGCTATTAACTGTCTTTGCAATAGCTGTAATTAAACAGATGCTTAGGTGGGAAAGGAAATCCTTCAAGAGGTGAGCAGGAACTTCCCTAGTCACCATAGTGGGTTTCTTCACATATATTGACTCAGCCAATGAGACTTTTCCTTTCCTTGCTCGTGGAGTAAAGGGGTGTTTTGCCCCTAACAGCCACCATTTCCCTGCAGGGATGTGAGAGTAACGGATTGGCATGGTCCCTTCCCAGCAGGAGATACACAGGCACTTGCAGGTATATCACATAAAATTTCACTTAACATGGATAAGAGGGAGAGAGTATGAGAGAGTTAACAGCTGAGTATTGAGCAAACTCAAGTTTCACAGACTTGAGCAGCCGGTGGCCTCTGATTCAGTGGGCTGTAGGGAGTTAAAAGCCACACACTTTGCTTTGAATTTTCCTCTGAAGGGACTAAAATGAAGGAAAAAAAACCCAACTAGTGCAGAGGAGCAAACTGAAGGAAGCAAAAAGTAATTACTCAAGCCAACTGGTCTAATTATATAAACAGAGCAGAGCAATCATTGGCACTCTAAAGACGGATAGTGGGGAAATGGAGACATAGGAGAAAATAACACAGGCTGAGGAATTAGTATTCCTCGTGCTGCAGAAAAGTGAGTTATTCGCATTATGCAGACTTGCAGAGAGATGGAGGCAGAAAAAAAAAAACAGAGCTAGAACATCCAGAAAGCCAACAGGGAGGAGTTGTCACTGCAGCGGAGCCTGGTGTGATGCCACCTCTGCTGTTGGAAGGAAAGGAAGGGAGAAAGGGGAAGGGAGGCAAAGGGAGGGGCAGGCAGGCAAAGGCAGGAAGGTGGCAGTGCATAATAGTCAATCAGGTCTTCACCAAAGTTTAACAATTACAGTGGTTGTCAATTGTAAACTGCCTATGAAAAGTATGCAAACATTGACCCCAAGTGTTATACTGAGAACATGGAAATTAAAATCATCTGTCTTACTTGATTCAGAGCCTCCCACATAGCAAGGTTGGTATTTAAGGAAAACCTTGGCCAGACTCAGATTGCTTCTTTCTGCTAGATTAAAATTAAATTAAGTCAAAATTTAGAAAATACTGGTTTAATTAAAGATACTTTACCAGATCATAAATTATGCATTCCCCTTCCTGTTGCGAAGTGCAAGTTTGATGCTAGGTGTCAGCGCTGTGGAGGATTCCTAAAGGTTAGTTCCCATTTATGTGCTGCATAAAGCAGCCTTCTAGAAACGAGTGACTAATTACTGAAGTTACCAAATTGCTACCCTGGCCTGTTTAGCAAATGCGCTTCCCTGACTTCAGCAAGAGCAGTTTTCTCTGGTGGCTTAGTCCAAATTTGCAAAATGGGACAGCAGAAAGAGACCTTGGCCAAAAGCAGGCATTGGCATGGAATCAAGCCCGAAAATAGTAATGGATAATTATCCAGAAAATAATTATGAAATGTTAAAAGTCTGGCTATCTCACACAGACCACTGCAAGGAATAGTACCTCTGTTTCATTGCAGAGCAGCAAAAGGAGAATCCTCGCAAAGTAGCTTTCCTCATCCTCTTATCCGTGCACATTAGCACTGAAGGTGATACCCCTTCTGATACTGAAAAAAAAAGAAAAAAAAAAGCTGCAGAAGATAGAAATAGAGCATCCATTATCCCCTATCACAGATACCTGCTGGATTAGCTGCTGTGTTGAAAAGCAGCCACTACAGAGAGAAAGGAGCTCATTGGCACCTTGCTGCCAGGAAAGGCAGCAGTTCCAGTGGAGGTGCCCCCAGCACAACCTTCGAGGTGCAATCCTCCTGCTAAGGGTGGCTATGGTTGCCTGAACTAGGGCTAAATCAACACCAGTGCAGCCTGAAATGGCTGGAAAATCCACTTACGCAGGATCCTGGCCATTAGCGAGTGCTGGGGGGCAGATCACAGTGCTAAGCCCTACGGCACACCTCGTGCCACATTTTAGAAGGCTTTGCAGAGCTACACCAATCCCTCTGAGAGAATTAGAAGCCCTTGAGCTGATTATTCAGATAAAGGCACGATGAGATAAGCTCTGGTATCATCAGAAAGGGTGCAAAACACTGTCACACGAGGGAGAGCTGGGCAGGATGTGAACTCTATTTAAGCAGTCCCCGGGTAAACCAGCTCGCAGCCGACTGTCAGCTCCCTTCGAGCAGCGCCTTTGATTGCAGCGCTCCGTGAAGGAGCACTTGTCACTTTTTATCGAAAGAGAGGGGAAGAAAGCAAGGCAGCCCGCTGCTGGGAGAGGAGATGCCACTCACTGTTCATCACTGCGATAGACAGCTGCACTGCCCTGGCTGCTGGTGATCAAGGAGCAAGAAAAAGAGGACTGCACAAGACTGCAGAGAGCACAGAGTGGGGAGGGAAGGCCCCACAGTCTGCTCAAGTCTGGTACCAAAACATCTGAGCCATGGGATGCGGGGGCTGAAACAAAGGGAGGTTCAGGGTTACCCAGTGCAGAGCAGAGCTTTAAGTCCTCTTCTAACAAAAGGGCCCTAAGCAGTTTGGCACTGTTTGGCTGGAGCTGGTTGGACTTTCCAGCATTGTGAGTGCTCATGGCAAGGGAGCAAAGCCACAGCACAGCCTATCCCACACCTCCGCCCTCCCTTGGCATCAAGCTCAGAGCTGTTCTGTGAAATCCGGCCTGAGGGGGCTGGAATTCCCCACTCACTGTATTAAAGCGTTGTGATTGTATCTTTGCAAGCCAGCCCACTGTAGACACAACACAGAAGGCACAAAAGCTCCGGAAATGAGAGAGCATCTTTTCCTGCCTTTGTCAGAATCCTGCTTGTTCTAGATAACAATCAGCAAACACAG
This sequence comes from Meleagris gallopavo, assembly GCF_905368555.1. NCBI lineage: Eukaryota > Metazoa > Chordata > Aves > Galliformes > Phasianidae > Meleagris > Meleagris gallopavo. The sequence continues at coordinate 12,009,677 of NC_139417.1, read as the reverse complement.
AGTCATGCTCAGAAGGCTCAGGCAGAGAAAGTCCAATTTCCCCTCAGCCACTGGTACTTATGCTAAGGGCTACTTACTCAGGCACAATTAAAGACACCAGAGATGACAGCGATAACTGAAAAAATAGAAGGAAAGGCTCTACAGACACAGAAGAGACCAAAAAGCAAAGCAATGTTAGAGCACTCCAATAACCACAAGGCAAAGCATCTCCCACCAGAGCTGGGAAAGCTGATATTTAACAGCTGGGTCCTGCAGACAAACCGATTTGCTTCTGTGGTTTTGTTGCTTACAGCAAAGCAGAAAATATTTATACTTATTATTATTTTTTTCCTAAATTCAGCTTCGTTTTTGCCAGATTTGTCCAAAAAACCCGTGCAGGTTCCAGCAAGACTCTCCAGACACACTTCCCCACCACTTTGCAGCCCATCTCCTGGCCGCAGCACACAGCTGCAGTGGCAGTGAGGCTGTGACACCATCCCAGCTTCTGAGGGTTGCACCCCTGTCCTAAGGTATTACACAGCCCCGTTGGCAGAAGACAGTGCCAGTATCAGCTTCTAAACAGGCAATCGAAGGATGCAGGAGCAAGCCTAGGACAGCCCTCCCCTGGAAGAAGCAGAAGGGAACGACTTCAAGCCACGAATATTGAGTTATCATCAGGACCTGGCTACATTTCCCTAAGGCTCCCTTCTGTTCGTCTCACTGGTGGATAGGTGACATATGGAAGTCTTCGTGCTCCTGGCTGCTTTGCCAGAGGTCACAGCCCTTTCTTTTCCCCTGCTAAGGTGGAGGCTGGTCCTGGAAGCATCGTGAACTCTTCCCATCCTATCTGCCTTGTGATTGCATTAGCTCCCTGCTGTGCACTGACACAAAGGGGAAGGACTCCAGGAAGAAGCTGCCAGCTCCAAAACCACAGGACGTTTTCCTACAGAAAAAACCCCACTGCAGCCCAGGGCTGGATCATGGCACTGATCTCACCAACGTCCAGCTGTCTGTGAGATGCTCCCAGCATTGAGGAGGGGACTATTCCAGTGAGCAGGTCCAGACAAAGGGTAAAAACATCACAGAGGGCAGTTCTGCAGTCTATGGGCACAGCCTGGTGCCCACCAGAAGACACATGGCCAGAGCCAGCCCTGCCCATGACACAGCTGCTAGGAAGCAAATGGATGTGCATTGCCCATGGGATGCATCTGTATGCAGCACCTCTGTTGTGTAAAGCAATGAAAATCCTTTTTCATTGTCTTCTGAGGGTTGGGGGTTTTTTGTCCTTTTTGTTCCTTTTCGTTTTTAAGAGAGACTGCAGATCTTGCCTGTCCCAGGAAACACATTATAAAACTGCAATTTGCCTGTCTTGGCTCTCTCACCCTAGCATTGACCCTAAAGATGAACTCCCATGAATAAGTCTAATCCTGTTTTTCATGTTTCCCCAGGTAAATGAATATTTATGAATCTTTTCTCCAGAGCCGAAGCAAGGCCCTTACAACTGGCCATGATAGTTCAATTTGTTTTCTTGCCAATTCTTCAAATTGTTTTTTTTGTTGTTGTTGTTGTTGCTGTTCTTTTTGAAACTTAGGGGAAAAAAAAATCTCATTCCGTGTGTGGGGCTTTTCAGTTGACTTTTGTTGTTGTTTTTTGTTGGTTTTGTTGTTTTTTGTTTTTGTTTTTTTTAACTCAGCTGGTGCTTGGAGGCTTTCCAGTTGGCTTGAATGATTAATGTGGTGCCACTGACTTGTTTTGTGTTTGTATTAAAAAAAATAAATGCACGATTCATGTTTTCCAAAGAGCCAGTTAGGTATTTCTGATTGACCACGCCATGTAAGTTTTAAATTCTTTGTGTGCTCAAAACATATACAAAAAAGAAGCATTTCCACAGAGATGAATGGAACAGTCAAGGTTAGAGACACAGGCTAAAAAAAATAATGCCTCTCAGCGAGCTGTGTATGAGACTGTAATCATGACAAAGCCAGGTCTTAATATCCTACATTCATTTAAGGGAGGAGATTTGTTCTTATGCCTACTATTTATTTAGCTTTCCTAAATTCAGTTTCAATAGCAAAACAGCTTTCCCAGTTTAGCTGCGCTACCAAGTCAAGGTCATTCTCCTAAGAGAAAGATCAAGATCCTTTATAAGGGGGAAAAAAAGAAAGAAAAAAAAAGAAATGACTCTCGCACTGATTGATCTGCTGCACATCATTAGAGAAGGGTAAGAGATAATCTAAACATGCTCTGTGCTTCATTGATTCACATGGGTGCTTTTTGAGTGTGAAACAGAAGGAAGTTATGCAATTACCTTGAGAGGAAAAACATCTTTAGCAGTATTTGGAAATAAAATAGGGTTGGGAAGGGGGAAGGATCCTGAAGGGCTCTTACAAGCTGTGTGTTTGTGAGTCAATAAAGCAGTAAAGAAATGCAACTCTATTGATTTACATTATGTGCTACTTCCCAGGTGAGAGTTCAGCCTTTTATAATGTTTTTCACCCAATGTTTTCATATTTTCTATAGAAGTCTGATAGCACTTAATAGCATGTACTTATTTAGAAATAATAACTGTTTGTGTTTAAACTCATTACGCTAAGACATGCCTCTTGCTCAGAGGCTCCTTGGAGAAGTGTACGAGAAACCAGTGAGTTTTACTTCTGCAGGAGCCAGATTTTGTGTTATAGAATCCCAGAAAATCAAAACCATTGTACTGATTGCTGTGAATTTATCCCTGGGGGTGGGAATGGGAGAGGGAAGGAAAAAAATCTTTGAAATAATAAATAAAATAATAATTATTATAATAAAACCCCTCTTTTTCCTGTCTCATTTAGCTGGACCACGCTGTGAGCACACTGATCCAGCTGTAGATGTCTCTGTTCATTGCAGGGTGGTTGGACTACATGACCTTTAAAGGTCCCTTGCAACTCAAACAACTCCGTGACTTTGTTATCTCTCCTATGATTTCTGACTCTGGGTGCAGCTTCCCACACTCCCTTTCCCCACCATTTAGCAAACAGCAGTCAGTGGGACCACATCACTCTTACCTGCAGCCAGAGGAGATGCTTGAAGAGTGCAGGATGTTAACCAGAACCCAAACCTCGTTGACCCATCAAGGAGTATTGACAATGCAGTCAGTCCCATGAGAGTTCTGTCTGCTCCTCTGCCAGGCAGCTCGTGTATCTGCTGGTTATCACTGCTGTAAATCAAAACAGAATTACCACAACTGTTCAGGTTTGGGTTTGTTTTTACTGAGATCATAAACAAGCTGATGACACTGGATTTTATTACGCCACACTCTAACTATGCTTGCAATTCAGCCTAATTTCCAAGACTTGCTCACCTCTCCTCCATTGCAACAGTGTTAAACAGCAACTTTCATCAAAACAAACCCAATTGTTCCGGGAACACATCTGAATTCAGCAATATGTCTGTCAATCCAGTGGGCTGTCTTTACTTCTGCCTTCCTTAAGAGACAATCACTGCCTGCTGAGACTTTATGCAGAGATTGCTAACTTGCTGTGCATACACTGATGCAAAGAAAGAGCTCTGTAATTTAAATAACAGACTTTGGAATTGATGACAGACGCAAACATGGTCATTCACCCAGCTGTGGAAAACTGCAACTAAGGCTCCAGCAGGAGGGTGGAGGAAACATATTGCTTTTTTTGAGGACCAGAAACACAGCCTGCAGCCATAGCTGTCTCGCATAGGATGCTACACTTATAAAGTAGCACAGAGTGATCCCCAAAACAGAAGAGGTCGCGCGGTGCCCTGGCTGAGCAGAAGAGACTTGCTCCTCTTGCTCATCTCACCAGCCAAGGCTGGGCACAGCCCCAGTGCCACACGGCTGCTGTAGACAGTAAAAATTACAGCAACTCTATGGAAAAATCTTGTAAATACCTTTTCAGGTGAAATCAGCCTCTTTAATCTGTTGTGTCCCATTTGCACAGCAAGAAAGGCTTGGGTTTTTTTCTTTTCATAAGGGTGATAAATGCATTTTCCTTTTGCAGAGAAACAAAGACTCTGACAAGGCCCTTAATCACCAAATCAGTATAAACAACATTACAATACATTAGACTTGGAAATGCTAAACTGTGATTATGCAACAACTAATTAAATTAGTACTGACAGCTTTCAAAGAGTAGGAGAAAAAGGCACAATGCATCCCTTGGTTTCAGGAATGGCTCTTCCTAGAAACAGCGAAGACACACAAGCTGCAAGCACTTTCCATCTGGGAACGAGTCCACCTATGAAACACCCACACTTGAAACACAAACCTCTACTAAAACACAGAAGCCATTTTGCAAAATGGAGCTGAGCCTGATCAGCAATGAGCAGCAAGCAACAAGTTGAAGTCCTAAAAAGTGAAATCCAAGAAAAAGCCTTATTACTGCCTCCGTGCCACTAAGCGGGAGCTACCAGTCTTCTAGCAATAACTTGAGTTTAATTATTTGGGAAAAACAAAAGCCTTCAGAAACAAAAGCCTACAAAAGGCTGAGGAATGGCATAAAACTCACTTATGAACAGCAGTGAGACAAACTAACTATTCATGAATAGTGTTAATATCCTTTTGAGGCTTCTTAAAATACTTGAAGGCTGCTATGCAGTGCAGGTCCCATCTTGATTCCAAGGATGGCAACAGTGCAAATCACCTGCTGGCTCGGGTAGGACTCAGAGGGACCCCACATACAATGCCTCTATATCCCGGCTCTGTGCCCACCACTGAACTGAGGGAGCATGCAGCCCTTAGGCACCCCAACCACCACTGCACATCCATCCCAGCGAACAGCAGTGATAGTAGAAGTGGGAACACCTCCTGATCCCATCCTATACAATCCTTGTCAGCTTCTTGAGATGCTGTTTTCTATACAGGAACTTAATTTACATGTTAATAACACCAAAAACCATGGCATGAGAGGGAGAGAGGAGACGTTTGAAATTTCTATTTAAAATCTTGTCAGAATTGGGAATTTTGAATTTTTTCCAATACGCTCAAAACAAAATCCTCCCATTAATCTTCCTGCAGGTCTAATTTTCCTCTTTGGGAGGCTCTTGCAAGTGGCTGCATTTTGCTCCCAAAAGCCTCACTGGTTCTGTTTTTCCTTTTTATCGCTGAAGTCCCACCTGTGCCCACAGGAGCAAAGCTCAGTGCTGGGACTCCACTGCCCTGCCAGCAGCTCTCACTCAACCTGCATCCCTGCTTGCATTAAGGAAGATGTGCTTTCCTTCTCCTCCCCTGCACTGAGATCACCATGCATGAACACAGTGACAGGCTCTCTGCTGACCCAGTAGCTCTCTTCCTTTCCCAGCATAGATTTGGGATTTTCAGCGTGTTTGTGTTTATCACCTTTTGCTTTCAGATACTGAACTCTCACTTCTTCGAAAACTTCAATTCACTGGTTGTGTTTGGGCAAATTCCCGTGATAACTGGTTGAACATATGGAGAGATGTGGGTGGAACGAGGCTGGGCAGCTATGTGTGCTTATCCGGGAGGAAAGCTGCAGAAGGAGGGAAATCACACTACTAGCATCCTCGCTAATACCCATTCATCACCTAAAAAAAAAACCCTACAACCCTAATAAATTAATAAAATCACTTTCTTCTGCAAATGGCAGCAGCCAAAAAGCTCATCCACAGTGTTGCAGGTCTTTGTGCTTTAAGCTTCCCACCCCATAGCATTGTAAAAGCCAGCAAAGCTTGCAAGAGCAGTATGAAAAATCAGCTTAGGAGACAGCAGAACTGCAGCAGAAAATGGTATTTTCTGTATTTAAAATACTTGGTAATACTGGCCAATCTCATCAGCTCAGTGCGTGTGCTTACCATGATGTTGCGTGGTCAGGGCTCAAGCTAAAAGCTTAAATTTTTTCCTTCTAACTCTGTACTTGGCCACATCACATCACTGCAAAGGAGCCCAGCCTATTCATTTGCTCATGAAAGGACAGATAGCATGTCCTTCCCCAAAGGGCCCTCCCAGCACAGCCAGCGTGAGAGCAGAGGTGACTTGGAAAGCGATAATTAAATGAAAACTCTCAGGCTCTCTGCAGTCACACATTTAGAGTGCTGTGGGTAGGGGTCCCTCCTCCCTCTCCCCCTTCCCAGAGCACAAGGTTGGGCATTTTGTCATGGAACACAGCCTGGACCAGGAGCTCCAAGGATGCTGGAGGTGGTGGCTCAAGTCACCTGTCCTCTCTGCGTGGAAATGTGGGCCTCTAAGGTTTGCTGTGTGAGAAACACTCTTCTCTAAGTGCAGCTAAAGTCAACTTTCTGTCCTTCTAATATATGCCAGATAAACAAAGCACTCGTAGAATAACAAAGAAATATCACCAACGCCAGAAAAAGTCCTGCAGCCAGCAACTCTCTTCTGCATATTTTATCTTATAATCCACTGAGCTAATACTTAACCACCACACCAAGCAGGTGGAAGTTTGAGGGCCATTGAGCACTCTGAATTTTCCCAATGCATCACAATTACCAAAACACCTGTGCTAAATAACTTTGCGCTGAGCCACTGTGAAAATTCACAGAGTGCTCAAAAGCCCTTGAAATTTCTCATTTCTAACCAGGGCTGGAGTGGCTGAGCACTCACACACTGCAGCACAGCATAAAGCAGGTAAAGACACTGGTTCAAGACCTCTTAAAGTCCCCTTTCTCTCTAGCTGGAAGTTATGCCATCCCTGTGATTTTCAGGCTGCTCCTACTTTGTCTCTACAATTATGCTCACTTGGAGTCAAGTGAACTGTATTGCATGAGCAGAGTCCAAACAGCACCCCGCTCCCCTGTCCCTTTCCCCCCGCCCAGCACACCTGCCTATCTCAGAACCTTTCTTTTCCTTTTCCAGGTTGGACAGGTCTCCAAGCAGAGGCAGATAGGCCTCTGGGTCATAGCAGGCTGATCCTGAGCTCAAGACATCCCTCTCCATACTCCCCATCTCACTCTCACAGAGTCAGCAGGACAACCCCAGGACAAGCTTGTCCTTGGGATGCACAGAGTGGAGCAAGGCTCAGCAACCAGCCAGGAGCTCTTTAAGTAACAGTACAAGACATTAACAACCACATCAGCCCTGTTGCATCAGCTGTAGAGGAAGCTGAGAGGAGACTGAAGATGTTTCAGCCAGCAGAAGCAAGAAGAATGGGAGGACGCTGATAAACAGTGGGGAGCCAGAGACATTCAGTCCACTTAGTCTGTCCCCAGGAAGGTGAAGAGGTGACTTGAAAGTGGTCAACAAGTGCCCAACTAGAGACAGGAGTAATAGGATGAGGCTCTTTAATCTGACACAAAGGCATCTTGAGATCCAGTGGCTGGAAACCAAAGGCATTTCTACAGAGACATAAAATCATTCTTAGTGCAGAACAGTTAAGGCAATTAACTAACCACTGGAACAATTTACCTGAGGATGCAGCAGATTCTCTGTCACTTCAGCACATTAGATTGGACCTCTGTGGGACATCTCCACTCCACCAGAGCATCTGGGCTTGATGATGGGGGTGTCATACAGGAATGTTGCCTCTTTGTGCTGTTGGGATTTGCTTCTGTATACTGAGCCCAGAACAGGAGTTCTTTCAAAGCCAGTGATAGCAGTCACTAGATACAAATAGAAAGGGGAAGAAAAAACACAGAAGTGAGAAAAATTTGGAAAAAACAATGCATCTCATCAGATGTCCCCAGAGCCTCACAGGGCAGCCCAGCAGTGTGTTCAGCCCCTGCTTTCTGCCAATTTGCTGCTCAGAAATGAGCAGAGCAGAAGAAAACCATCTGTACACAGACGGATGGAGGCTGAACATGTCCACTCTGTGTCCCAGCCCTGCTCTTCCCCATAGGGCTATGCAGTATCTCCACACCTGCTGGGCTGTGGTTTCCACATGCTGGCTGCTCACTGGCCACATCCAGCTCACCTGTGGGAATGCATTGAGGAAACACTCTGGTCTGAGCCACCAGGTTCATGCCACTCAAAGTGACTCTCAAATGCATGGACTGGAAGGTGTCTACTGATGCAAGAGACCACTCCAAATATCAGTTTTCTAGTTTTTAATCAGTGACGGAGTTTTATTTGGCTTGTTTCTGAATGATTCCCCCTCCTTTCTGATCTGGAGAGCTTTCAAATCTCACAGTGAGAGCTCTCAGTATCATTGTTCTTCAAGACTTTAAAAATCAAACCAAACCGAAAACCAAACAAACACACACATAGACACACAAAAAAAGCCCTCAAAAAATAAAAGCAGCACACAAAACCCAACATCTGCAAACAGTCATGCAGGAAGACAGCCAAAATCCAATCATGAGCATTAACATTTAACTACTGCTGTATTTCACTGTGTGCCTGCACATCTTGTACAAAGGCAGACACCCTTATGCTCCATGTCCCCTGCAAGTAAGCAAGTACACATGCTCCATTCATAATTAATGGCCCAGCCTTCTAAAAGCACTAACAACTGCATCTGCTTCAGCCTGCTGAGGATTTGGTCCTAAAGATTTGGTTTCACCAAACTAATGCTCTGCCTGCAAAATAGTCATCTAAGAGACAGTGGAGCCAGTCTTTGACACTTGGACTCCAGGTGTACCCAAACCAGCATCAAACATAATCACAGTCATCCTCTGAAATCAATGCTGGCTTTTCTGTACATTTCAAGGGTGATATGTTTGGACTTCAAATATTGTTTTCTGAGGTGCTTAGTGCTTAAGATTGGGACTAAGCCTTCCCAAAGCTTCAAGCAAGCACAGAACCCCCAGCACCCCTGCAGAACTGAACTTCTACATTATTTCAAGCCATTCCACAACCCCTGAGGATAGATGGACACTAAGCAGAGCTGTGTCTGCACCAGGCAGTCAGCACTTCTGCACTCAGCAGGAAAGCAGTGATGTTCTAGACAGGTAGGTTGCTGCTAAAAGGTACTGAAAAAAAGCCATAGATGAGCTGGGTTGGATTTATTTATTTGTTCCCCTTCCCATGGAGTGAGATATGCTCTGAGTAGATTTGCTTTGATAGAGAACTAGAGAGAAAGCCTCACCAAAGCTCTTTTCCTGCTGCCAGAGGACTGCCTCCAGTGAGCTTTTGGCTTTTAAGAGGAGACAAAACTGTTGGCTAGTGCAGACATGACCTGAAAATAATCCTCCATTCCTCTTCCTGATAGCTTTTATTTCTGCTTTTCTCCATCCAGTAAGATCCCTCCTGCCCCTTTCCTCTCAGAAAGGAAGAGGGAAGCCTGGCTGCACTGGGAGGCACAGGGGCTCTCAGCTCCTGATGCGCCCTATAAGAGGGACATTGCTCACCACCATCCATCACACCCTATCTTCACTACACAAACTATTTTAATTCCTTAATGAGATGGGAAGAAAAAAATGAAAATAAGATATGTCTTATATCCTTAAATCCTCCTTAGACTAGCTCTCTTCCCACAACAACTACCATCCTCTTGATGATGAACCTAAAGCAACAAGTTGAAACAGCTAAACATCATAAGATGTACTTTTTCCATAGCTATTACTACAAGCTTTACTTGACTTTTCCACCTAACCCATGAAGTTAGCATCAGAAGCAGTGACTGTCCACAAGCACATCAATCCTTGCAAAATGCATACCTGTAACTGACAGTTTAGAGATAAGATCCCTGAAAGTACCATACACAACTTCAGAAATAAAACTTCTTTGTCAGGATGCTCCATACAGGTTAAATAGACTTTGACCAAAATAAAAATACACCCTAATACCTTTCCTCTGCTTTTACCTCTCTGTTGTCTGTTCTCACATTTCATATGGTTCATCCTTCATTTGCAGTGATCTGTGAAAACCTCTACAGGGGTGACATGGAAGGAACAAAGCTGGATAAAATCCTAGAATATTTGCCAAACTGACAAAAAATATAGAAGAGAAAACATCAAGCCCAGCCAAGTCAAATATCAATCTACTTTTGTGTGCTTTGTTTCATTAAGTTTACTTTATGATTCATTTGTAACAAACTGTGGTGGATAATGAGTACTTGCATCCCAAACCTCTGTGTGCTTAAGAAATCCCTCTCTCTACACAGAGAAGGACTGGATAAAAACAACATAGCCCTCTCATTTGAAAAAGCTCTCAGTGGTCTAAGCACAAGTGGAGATCTCTTAAGCAGCACTGAACAGAGAGCTCCAGCAATAAAGCACTCACGTCAACACTGAAGTATTCAAGCCCTGTGGAGACATCCCAGCACATTCTATTCAAGCCTGCCAAGATGCCCTGTAAGCACATCTATGAGCATGTAGTGGTTTTTGGGCAGCTGCCTCCTGGGTGGATAGCCCGGGAGATACCCACAGGCAGGCATGCCGTGCGCATCCAACAGCTTTCCCTGCGGACACTGCCAACCCCAGCTTACACGTCAAAGGACAGCAGAAGTCTGAAGCTGCAGAAGGCTGAATGTCTGACCCATTGGTCTTGGTGGTAGTCCATCAATGCAGGATCAGATCTAGATCCATCAGAGTCTATCCAGGTCCCTTTCCACCACAGCTCGAGATTTTCAAGCACAAGACATCTCATGTGGCAAGCTGTTCACATTTCCAACTGGATGTGACAGGTGGACAAATAGGAAGGGAAAGCACACAGTAAGTGAAAACATTTTAAAACAAAATGAGATTCACAGACATGTTCATTTCTCACGCAGAAGTTAGCCCTTTATACAGATAAATTCCTACTTCTCTCTGGTTTACTTAATTTTATTTATGCTTCACTTACAAGCAGTCCTACAACTAATCAGATCAATGCCAAGACATCAGACTTTGTCAAATTCCTCAAAACTTGTGCTATTCCCAGGCTGGGCCTGCCATTTGCCTCCTTCAGCCACGACCACAGGGAAGCAATTGCACCTCCACTTCTGCCAACCTGCAGGAACTGCTCCGTTATCAATAACTGCAGCACTGAAGAGAGTGTCTCCCATACGACAGGCAGCCAGAAATGAGCTGATCCAGCAGGAAAAAAAGAGCACGAAGGACTGAAATGCAGGCAAGCTGCAGGTGTTCAGATAATTACAAGAGTTTGGCAAACTGTGGGAACAGCACACACTCCTAAAACGACAGCACAGGCTTTAATACTTCCACTGCACATCTGTGCATCAGTGTCTCACTCCCCCCCACCTCAGCATTTTGAATGTACAGCAGAGCTGTGCAAAGCCTTTGGGTGAAGATCCAAACATATAGCAAAGAGATAAATGGTGTGACAGCCCAGTCTGCCCAGCATGGTCCCCACTGGGCACCTTCAGCTCTTTTTGTTCCACAGGAGATAGAGCATAGCACCCATTTTGTGCCATTTGCAAGCTAGCCCTGAGGGAATAAGGAGACGAGCGTTTTCCACTTTCTCTTACGCTTCCCCTTCCATTCATTCATTCATTCATTTTCCCACTGTATTTTCTTATAGTTTCCAATTTTGCAAGAAGTTCACTAAAAGAACAGATTCTCTTCGACTGCAAGGGCCCAGCAGTACAGCAACATTACACCACCTGTATTTCCCCATCTCCACTGAAGCAGAATTCTCCTGTGCAAGGCAAAGCCACACAGGTTTACCAGCTTTTACTTTTCTGTGCATCCTGTTAACACGTTACACTTTCTCGCTCATTAATCCTGCAAAGGAGCATTTACAATGTATTTAAAACACTTTTCCTCCTTTACTAGCTCCCTGTGGTGCCGTCCAGTTCCTGATCTGAAGAGCAATCAATAAATAAACCCTGCCGTCCACCGGGGTTCCTGGCTGCCCAATTAGAACAGCAACCCTCCACATGCTGTTTTATTGTATGCGGCAGCAGTCGACTCTGGCACAGCTCTCAGTGCCTAACACTGGTTTTACATGTTCGTATTTGAGCAACAAAGCCTGGGAAGTCAGCGGGGCTGTTCTCTGCCAAGTTACATACAAATTCACTGGAGTTTCCGTCGCACAGTGCTTTCGCCAACCGGTTGCGTGGGGGTTGATGGCAGTGTCATCATTTTAATTGCTTGAAACAGCGAATGGGTGGATTTCTGGCTTGTCAAGGACATTGTATGGGGAAAAAAAGAGACATTATTAATCTCTCCAAAGCCTAGCTGGTGAGTAGGACCTTAAAGCAGCTGAGCAGTGAACAAAGCGTGCTCGGTGAGCAGGCAGCATGCCACGGCAAGGGGCAAAAATCAGCCTGCAAAATAAGTAATGTTAAAGTGCTGCTCTGCCTCACACAATCTTTAGAAAAAGGGATATATTTTCTTGGGATACCATAAATTCACTTTGTGAATTAGCATCACCAGCTTGTGCCAACGCCTGGCCTCAGTGCCTGGCCTGCCGAAGGCAAGCAGGGAGGAGGACTGCTTGGCCAGGCCTGCTTCAGGACCAGGAGGCTGTAGGGAAGCCATGACCCCTCAGATGGCCTCTGTCTGCCTCTCTCAGCTACAAGGACTCATGCAGTGTGGAGTTCACCCAGCAAATGTGTTGGCAGAGGAAGAAGGAGGAAGCCCTGAGGGACAGCAGAGTCCCCGTTGTGTCTGAGTTTGCTTTGCAGTATTTTCACATGAGACAAGGCTGATCTCCCAGCCAAATACCAATGCCAGGGCACAACATCCCTGCAGACATTGCAGAGCTCTCTGCCAGGACCCTTTCACACCTCCATGGGAAGCAGCTGGTGCCAACCCACATCCCAGAAAGGCTCCCCAGAGGGTGCACTTGTTTGATTACGCCTGGCAATTCCTACTGTGATGGACAACAGCAGACATGCATTCTGGATGCAGAGGATGCATAGCAAAGGTTGAGCATGGAGTACGGGCTACATCACAGCAGATGTTTGCAGGGTGTGGTCAGCTTTTGTCTTGCTGTCTCTATTAGCAGTGGGGCAAAAGAGGTTCCCTAGATTAGTAATGAGGTACTGGTCCTACATGAGTTGCCCCAGCACCACTCCACCTCTGCTGCTGCCAGCAAAAGCTGAAAAGTAAGCAGAGCTTACACTACAAGCCTGCAGCTCTCCAAAATGATTACCATGAGGTTGGGTTGGGTCCAGAGCCCACAAACCCTGTGTACCAAAATCTCCTCTGTGTTGTTGCAGCACCTAAAAATCTCACAGCAACTGAGCTTGGCGGCAAGGCAAAGGGCCAGCATGGGGCTGGCTGTGATACCATACAAGGGATTAATAGTGTTTGCTGGGAAAGGCTTAGAGTACTGGATTCCTAGCATCTCCCCCATCCCACGCTAAGCCAAAGCTCCGTGCAACTGAATCTTTACTGAACTGAGCCCTAAATAAATCCATCAGTCATTCTCCAGTGTGCCCCAGCACACTATCTGTCACTGCCCACTGAGCTGCCATTTCCATTTCCCCTGGTCTCTCCTTCATAGGCTCTTATTGACATTTAACAGTGATCGGTGCAGACAGAGCCACTGCAGGTGGGTGCCCCAGGGGAGCCCAGATCCCTGCAGGCAGCACCCCACAGTGCTGCACACCATCAGGAGCCCACGGCTGCAGGACTGCATGCTGTGCTAATGACCACAACAAATCACTGATGACGCTCGGCTGGTTTTCGCCAAGCTGCTCTGATGTTCCTTGGTGAAACAAGAGGCAGTATTGTCAGCTACAGGGAAACATCAGTCATCTCTAGTCTGCAAATGCCAACCAAACCCCTTTTACTCCATCCTCCATCTGAAGTGCAGCTGTGAAAGGCAAGATTAGTCTGTTCTGCTGGGATCTATGCTGAACTGAGAAGGACAAGAAAGAGAAGAGCGCTGGGATAGAGATATCTCTGTAAAAACCAAGTCATCCTGTAGGAACACTTCATTCACTACCCATAGGGTGCAGACAACAAGTAGAGAAAATTAAGCCACATGCATAGAAATGATGGCATTTTCTCACTTCTCCTTATAGATGAATTTTAATGAGAGCTATCAGTACAGAGACCTCAAATAGTCAGTCCTGGAGTTCATTCCAAGTCTATGAGTGTTTCCAAGACAGAAAGGAAAGCACAGCCTTTCACCAGAGAAAGAGGAATACTTGGCCAAACTCCCAATATTTCACTGGACACAGCAAGGAATAACCCAGAGAGAGGTGTTTCATGGCCTTTTTTCTAATGAGTCAAGCATCATGGTATTTTAGCTGGATTAAGGATCTGCAATCACATGCCTGGGCTTTGGTTTTCATCAGCTGCTGTCTGCTCTGCAGGGCTTGAAGCCAAATCGATCATTGCCATACAGGAGCTTCACCTCTTATGCAATTAGTTCAGAATTTCTGGAACTGCACGGATGGCCTCATCAGCAGGAAGACTTTACACAAAGCATTCACCGGACCTGGGCCCTGATGGCCCCACCACTTTGGGATACCCAGGGACTTGGGCCTGGCAGCGTCCAGTAAGATTTAGATGCCAGCTGCTGAGAAAACATGGAAATCCCACCCCAGAATGAGTTGCCAAGCTACGAAAGCAGATGGTTCCTCATTTCCCTGACCTCTTGAAGGTTTCCACCTCAGGGGGAGCCCAGGAGAAGCACAAGGGAAACACGAAGCCCCAGTATTCAAAAGCAAGACAAGATCACAACCCTGAGCTTTAGTCCAAGGTGGGAAACGGGGGTGAGAGGAGGGATTTAAGAGGCAAGCTGCAAATACCCAGGAAAAATTTAAGCTCTCATTTGTCTGCTCAGTCTGAGAGGGCAGTGACTACATCTAAAAATCTCTGGGAGAAGCAAACTGGAGAAGGGCACAGAGAAAACCACTGATGAGAAGGTAACACCACAGACAAGGTGTGAACCTGCACACCACAGACAGAAAGACCCAAAGGCAGCTCTCGTCTTCTTCCCTCAACCCACTCCCCCTTCAAAAATGCGTATCACGGGACTGTGAAATGCAATGCTCTGTGTAGAGCTTTAAGAACTGAAAACAAAACATCTTTCATGGAGGAATGCTGCTTTAAAGGTAAGAGATGACTCAAAGGATGACACATACTTACTGCCTGCTGAGGAACTCCAAGGGGAACCCTGACCGAGGAGCTCACCGCATACCGAAGTGTGCTGAGCTGCTCTCATAGCATCGCCTGTGCAAAACATGTTCCACATCACAGGGTAACCTTAAGGGAAATAGCTTTGAACATCCTGAATTAGACACTGCTATTAGACATTACAAGAGGAGAGATTCTGGCTTTTAATGTTGCTTCCATCCTGGGACTGGTTTGTACAGGTAGGAAGGAATGTCATTTTTGTTTGCATTACTCATTGAGAAGATGTTAGTGCTATCCACTGATAGCACATTTTTTCCTCTCAAATGTGTGTGTCAGCCTTCATTGAATACCATACAAAACTTCAGACACATAGGAAACATCTGGCCAGCTACAGCCCGTCAGCTCTCTAGACTGCAAGATCTTGATCAAGTTCTTTTTCATAGGAAAATATTAAAAATCTGAATTTGAGAGCAAAACATAATTTTTGATTGAAGAGATCAACCAACTCTATGTATCTATCAGGAAAGTCCCTGTCTGTACAACTTGGTCTCACGCAGGATAAGCTCTGCAGCAGCTATCTTACTGGAAACAAAAGAAAGCAGATCTTCACTCCAGGAAATAAATCCATGTTTGCTCCTTAAAAATGGAACAATTGAACAATTTTTAACAGCAGCACAGTTTTAAACATATGATCTGCTGACAGACAACACAATGGTCACTGACCAGCATTCTTCCCCATACGCTCATGTAAGAAAGAAGGCTGAAACAAAGGTACCCACTGTTCCAAAATCAAAGTGTAGCCATTCATTTACACATCACACTGGAACCAAAAGTTGTGCCTTATTTGACAGCATCAGAAAAAAAGAAACTTAGGAAAGGAAAAAGCCTTACAAAAATGCCAATTTATCAGACTGCCAAGGAATAAAATCTTGTCATATATCTTTCATGCACTATATACCGGCTTCTGTAGCTTCTTCCTCCGTTCCTCAGATCTCCAGGCTGTTTGCAAACATAAATGAATGAAACCCCTCACCTCCTATGAAGTAGGTGATTTGTTTTTATTAATACATAAATGAAAGAGGAAATTAATTGAGGAGCAGAAAGAGCAAGAAGCCCAAGATCACACAGCGAGAGCACTTTAATCACTATATTCTAGCCACTTAAGAGTAGCACTTACACGTTAATGCCTTCCTGCTCTCCAGCAAGCTCTTGCAATGAACTGTGTTTCCCAGTCTCCTCTGGTCCCCGTTAGTTTTATGGCTTGGTTCCCCTTCAGGGACGTGGAGTTTTTCCTTCACGTTCACACCATCACACCTCTGCCCCCATGTTTAATTATTATTTATGTTGAATATAAATAGCAAAGGAGATGATCCTAAGATGAATAATGAAAAAGCAACAAGAGACAAGAAAACTGCTCGCATCAGCTGCTATCCTACCTGCTTTGTATTAAATACATCTTAACACTGGGTCTCTGCATACCAGAGGAGGAAGGGTGAGTTTTAGGGCCATTGCACACTATGAACTTCCCCAATGTATCACAGTTACCACATCTCCTATGCCAAATAAGTTTGTGCTGATCCACAGTGGAAATTCACAATGTTCAACAGCCCTTGAAATTTCTAATTTGTATGTTCCCACAGAGGAGCGGAGCACTGGGTGAATTTCTGTCCTGTGCTGCAAGTTGGACATGGGATCAGGCAGTCTCTGGAGCCTGACTTCACTCCTTGAAATTTGTGGCACTATTTTAATTATTAAGCAAGGCATAGCTATCTGCTTCTCCATTTGCATCTAGTACTTTTAACGACAAGAAAAGACATCCTTTTTAAATGCTAACCCAGTAAGTGGTATTAGGAAGAGCAAGAGCTATTACCCGTGCAAATTTCAGAGCAATTAGTCACGGAGGCAGGAGCACAGACACAGGGTTGGCTCCCAAGTCTCTCCTCCCTTCTGCTGCCCCGCTGCAGCCAGCAGTTTGGCACAGACCCAATTGGTGAAGACAATGTTCATGTGATGGATGAGCTCCCAGCACCCACCATCACGCCAGCAAGCACAGTGTCTATGGTTGGCATCTCTTGAACTCTGCAAGGCTCTGAACCAGGCCACCAGCATGGACAAAGAACATTTTTAGATATAAAGAAACCATTTCTTCTCAGAAAGAGCGGTGAGGCATTGGAACAGGCTGCCCTGGGAAGCACTGGAGTCACCATTCCTGGATGTCTTAAAGGAAAGGGGAGAGGTAGTAATTAGGGATATGGTTTAGTAAGTAATATTGGTGGCAGGTGGATGGTAGGACTAGATGATCTTAAAGGTATTTCCCAATCTTAATGATTCTACAGTAGATTTTCTTTCTCTTTTTACCTGCAGCCAACATGATCTCACTGATGAAAAATACCCCTTATGGATAAAATACTAAGTGTATGGAGAAAAGGAACACTAACTGCTAAATCCTGTTCAAGTAAAGATTTCTTCCCCTGATAGTGCTATTCCAGATACATCACCGCATATTTGCAGTGGAAGATGAAAATACTTCTGGCATTAAAGATAGTGACATTCTTAATTTACCTCATACGTAGGAAGGTGTGTGTGGGAGTAGTGTGAGCATCTCACAAGAATGTGTCCTATGTAGTTTCATAAAGAAGAGTACACATTTCCCCTAGGATTATTATTATTTTTAATAAACCTCAAAATTGTAATAGAAGATTCTTTGCAAGAGTTGAGAAAAAAATAAACTAAGGGAAAGAAATCTCATTCTGTGTTCCATTTTGTAGGGTTTTTGAGTAGTGTATATATAGAGAAATGAAATTATGAAAAAATGGAATCCAAATTATTCTTTTATAATACTCTCGAGCACTTACTCAAGTCTGGTCTCTTATCTGAATAGCTTCAGATTTTGAATTATTCCCAGTTTTCAACAGGTCTGTGTCTACAGTGGCACTGTGATGGTGAAAATCTGCGATAGAGCCCCAGGATGTGCCTTTGCTCCTTGGAAGGCACCCACACCAGACCCCCAAAAGAAGCACGTTTTCCCATGGGTCAAGGAGTACCATTTGAGATATAAATTACCCAAGCCACCTTTGCCAAATGCTCTTCCCTGTCCACACTATGCCCTACCGTTCAGCCACATCAGAGGACAACCACCCCGAGCAGCCTTCCTTGTGGCAAATTGCAGGGAAAAAGCACCGAGGGCACAGATGGTTCAGATATGCACTGGGACACAAGAGCTACACAATACAAACCGTCTATTTTCCTCTGGTTGACAGTACATTAGCAAACCTATTTTTCTTGCTCATAGATGTTCACATAAGACCTAAAGATAGTCTGTTATTGTCAACACAAAATGCAGCTCCCTTCCCTAAAACTATCAGGAATGCAGGCAGGCTATGGAGAGTTTGTTTTTCCCTAGTAATGCAATTTTTCATTATTGCCATGGATTAAAATTAAATTGCTAACATAAGGACAAGCAGATGAATCCATGGTTATGATAGCACAGAAAACTGTCAATAGAATGCTTGTATGCTGTATGCTCCTTCAGTATTTAAAGATTTTTATCTCTAGAATAATATAAACTGAAACATTGTGAGGCTCTCAAACTATTAAACGAAGGAAGGCTGCTTCTGCTGGTTCACTTCTGCGTGCCGACTTCAGACAAGCAGCATATAATGTTCTAAAACGAAGTTTCAAGACTGCTTTCTGGGTTTGCCCGCACAGGGAGCCAGCACAATTATTGTTCAAACAGAGAACAGGGCTGTGTTCTTGTGCCTGCAAACCCAACGGCAACGTTGGCAAAATACTGATAAAAATGCTAGAATTGTTTACCAACTCTAATCAAAATAAGCCCATTCCAAACCCTGGCTCACAGCATCTTTGCAGCAGGGGCAATGTCAATTTTTGGTGACAGGAAAAAGAAAAAAAAAAAGCAACTCCAGCTTTGACACATTTAGCAATATAATAGCGATTTAGGAGGTCAAAGGAATTGCATAATTTCCAATTCCATGCAAGAACATAAAGGTAATTGAGAAACAAACCGCTGTTTCAGAATGGGACACATTCATGCATTCTTTCAAGACACTATATGAAGATAACCTTTGCTCTGAAAATATCTTTTCTCTTCCCATGGCAGCAGGATGCTGAGATTGCAATGAAACTCTGCTGAATTCATCTGAATCTCACTGCCCCATGCCTTCTACTAGGCCATGAGCTGGTGCTGACCACTCCGACTCCATCCTGGAAAAGGTCCTTTACAAACCGTACTCAGCTTGCGTCAGCATCCTCCTCAGTTTTCTCTGTAGAGCTGGTGAAAAGTCAATTTGCAAAATATGTATTTTCACACTTGCTCTGAAGTAGTTTCACCACTAAGCCCTACATAATACATGGGAACAGTGACTGACAGAGGTTACAGTGACAACCACTTTGAACCAGCTGATGGAGAAGCTCTTTTGATGGGAATGACACACATGCCGATAATTTCCTTTCTTCTTAGGCACCACTTTTCAGGGGATTATTCACTGTGCTCCCCAGAGATGCACTTTCCTCATGGGACCGCCGGCCAGTATGGACCCTCGGCAGTCCCTGAGAGAGAACTACCACGAGAGCAGGATTAAAGCCTGTGAAGCCGCATGAAATCAGCCTCTCAAGTCTCTGAACTCAGTGCAGAGCCCGTATCGCACGCGCCGCAAACGGCCCTGCTAGCCCTTAGGCTTTCTCAGGAGATCAGAAAGGAAACCAGGGCTTTGTTCTAGCAAAGGCATCAAGGGCTTCAGAAGTCACAATACCAAAGAGCTCTGCAGGCACGGGCCAGAGTGCAGCATTTTGTTATCCAGTCTCACCTTGTTGGAAATACGCTGTTGGCTTCTGAGGAAAAAGGATAGGGATTAGGTTTATTTCTGTAGACTCACTTCTTGATTTTCTTTACTTTCTGGTCAACTGTCGAGGCTCATACTTTTATATATCCCCACCTGAAAAACACTAATCTAAAATCATACGGGCAAAAAATAACACTCCTTGTTGGAATCCCAAGGGCACATGAAATGAAGAAATAATTCTGGACAATTTCTGCTCCTTCTGAAATGAAAAAAGTAAGTAGAAGTATCAAAGTGACATCTCCATCAATTTAGAATTAGGGAATCGACTTTTCTTGTCTCGAGTCAGAAAACTGCAAAAAAAATTCTGACAACCTCAGTTTAGAAAACTGCCATAGGGAAAGCTTCACTCCTCAGCACAGCCTTTTAATGTATAAGAAACAGTATATTTTACAAACTAATATGCCTGTTGAGTTATGCTCTATTATTCATGCCTCACCTTTCCTTTCTCTTCTTTCACTAATTGAGCTCCTGTCTTTGTTATTTGTACAAGAGTGTCCCAGGGGATCCTCTTGTTCTCTTCATAAAAATATAACTTAAGTGAGCCCACAAAACAATTACATCTTTGTATTATCTTGTATTAATAGATGTGCTGCAACTGCATGGCTGGATCATTTAAATATATTGGAGAAGATATGGAGTATGTAAGAAAGCTTAAGTGGTGTTTACAGTCTTCCCACATATTTTGCCAAAACTGCATCGCTCCAAGTCCTGTGACACACCAAACAAAAACAAATTTGAGCACAAGCAACGGCAAGCCTCTAGAGCATACACACAGTAGGGAAACACAAGTGTTGTTTACCATAAATAATGCAATGGAGATCTTTACAAGAATCACAGAATCACAGAATTGTAGGGGTTGGAAGGGACCTCCAGAGATCATCGAGTCCAACCCCCCTGCCAAAGCAGGTTCCCTACACCAGGTCGCACAAGAGAAGGAGACTGCACAACCTCCCTGGGCAGTCTGTTCCAGTGAAGTCTCTTTCCTATAGGATTCGGGTGTTCCTGAGAGGAGCCACCCATCAGGATGCAGTGCTCCCTGCAGGAGGGCCGGAGTGCTGATGCTCTGCCATTGCACTTGACAAACCTCCACCATCTCCCACAGGCAGTTATGTGGAAACTCAGCCATATCATGCAAGTGCTGACAAGTAGGGGAAACAGCATAGAACTAATTGCGTGAGATAGAATTTACTGGCTCAGGAATTTACATCCTGATCACAATTAACCATGTGTTTATCCCGATTTTCATACTTCACCTCCATGCTTGATGTTTACAAGAGCTCTGGCCATCAGCCCCCTGCCCAGCAGGCTGCTGCTCCCACCAGCAGGTGGGCTCCTAGAATGGAATCATTGAATCACTGAGGTTGGAAAATATCTCTAAGATCACCAAGTCCAACATCTCCACGGTTCCTGACTGCCTCCAGAGACAGTGACTCCACCATTCCCTAGACAGCCTGTTCCAGTACCTCCTGCTGCACAGCAAAGCACCATCAGGTGCAAAGGGCCCCTCAGGGAGCTGCTTGCTCCCACGTGCCATCAGAAGCTGCATAGGTGCCATGCTCATTCCAGTTCCCTCTGCACCCACCTTAATCTGATGCATTACTAACAAATGAAGGCAAAGAGATGTGATCACAGTGACATGCTACAGGGTTTCACCATACAAAGTACACTGCTTACAGTTGCTACCACTTAATTTTAAACTAACGATCTGAGATGCAGCAGCATCTCAAGCAAACAGTCAGAAAACACCTTTATGCTAATTCTCCATCTTGGCAGATCTGCAGGGAATGCACTTTGGTTTTCTGCAGCCACTGCAAGTGGGTCACAGACCTCACAGACCCACACTGTGCCACAGCAGAGCTGGCCCAGCCTGGGCTGTTTCTGAGCCATATATCCCCCAAACATCCTCTGTAAGACACAGTTCTGCAGCACATTCCTTGGGCTGCGCTCATTGTAAATGAACACTTCGGTTTCTAAGTAGCTCTTTACATATTTTCACATCTGACCTGCATGTGAAGCTGTATTATACCTGCCACTGTAAGGAAAGGAATATACATAATATATACACACACACATACATGCACACTGTCCTGTTTTTTCTAATGTCTGTCAGGTCACTACATTATAACAGAGAGGCTATTACAGGCAGGTTTAGTTAGCTGTGCATCATTTCACACCTTCATTACACTCTTTACCAGGAAAATGGATTGCTTTTGAGCCTCTCTCCATCCTCATTAAACTTCCACTCTTGTGAGGTGTCAGAATTGTAAAATGCCTAATATGGCCAGCTAATTATAACACTGCTCCCTGCTTTAGCCTCTTCAATTACACATATTTCCACTGGCTGAAGCAGCCAAGCTCCCACTTTGGGTTACTCAGACCAAGACTAACAAGGAGACTGGAGGTGTTCAGCAGACAGAGGACAACATGCCCACACAGAACCTGAGAGAAAATGAGAAAGATCCCAGCTGCAGGACACAACGTTCCTTAGGACATGCAACAGGCAGTCTGTGCTTAGGCAAAGCTGGAAGATGGAGGTGCCCTACTGCTTTCAACATCCTTTGGTAGCTCTGGTAGCTGGAAGTCAGGCCCAGAAACCTCATTAAGGAAGCCCTCCTTGGAGCTGCTCAGAGTAATAGCAGTACTTATCAGAACAAGACTGGCAGAAATTAGCCTAAAATCATATAAATGACACAATTTCTGCTTTGAGCTGTCTGATAGCTATGAGTTAATTCTCTCCTTGAGCATCACTGCATTCTTGCACGTATGGTAAGACCTGTGCAAACATCTGCTTGTGGCAGCTCCTGGGGATCAAACACTGGAAGCCTCCTTCTAGTTTGACTACGCCATTTCTCCCACCTTCTGCAGCCCTGGAAAGCAAAGAGGAGACCAACCAGAAGTCTATAATCCTCACAGGGAGCAAACTGCATCTATGTCCCTCAAACAGTACAGTATTGTGCAGCCAACATGAAGCTTACTAGCACAGATATTTTGGCAATGGAGAAGTCTGATGGTTCTTCAACCGTGGCTGGATGAGGATGAGCTCCGACCACCCAGTCTGACTCCCAGGACTGAGCCATTCCACCAGGTCCCATTAAGGCTGACACCAACCTACTCAAAGAAGCCTTGATATCAAGTTTCTCAAAGGAGCAAATCCACTGGGACTCAAAGACTTTCTAAGGATAAACCACCCTCCTTCATCACATCTCCCAACAAAAACGACATTACTGTTTTGGCTCTTCTCTCTCAGTACAAAAACAAAGCAATTGAGAATTTTTCCAAGTAATACCTTGCTGTACAAATATTTCATTTTTAGCAGAAAACATTTTTCAGTGTATTTATGAAGAAAGCATTCTTGCTGTAACAGAACACCATGTTCAGGCAGAGACGTCCCAAGCACAACTGAGAAAACCATCTCCCTGATAAGGGATCAGAAGATCAAAGTTGTGTTTTATTAGTTATATAAAAAGTATCTTTAGCTCTCCGTTGAAAGGAAAAATTTGCATTTAAATAGAAAGATTAATAACTGTAATACACAGAGCCCACACTGAATAATTTTTTGTAACATAAAATAATTCATATTGTTTTATATAAACTGTGCACCTTAAGTCAAGCCACAAAAAATGATAATCGTAATATTTTATGGAACAATTTTAATACAATACAGCTTTGTTACATTATTATTCTCCATTGTAAATAATGCATGTCTGGAGGTTTGGGAAAGACTGGATTTAAAATACTTATCTCTGAAAATTCAATAGGGCATGTGCTTTTTGGTGTGTTCACACTATGCATAAGTTTCACTTATTAAAATAAAAATAAATAAATAAATATATTGGGAGGATAGGAACTAACCTCCCTCCTGCCACAAGGGCAGAACCAGAGGCGATGCCAATGGAGACCTCAGTGATTTTTTTTTTTAAGAAAGGAATCTTTTCTTCTAGAATATGCAGATCTAGATTCAGACAAGTATTTTGAAATGTTATTGAACAGTTGTGTTGTCCAAGTCGGACATCCATACATACGTACATATATATACAAAAATTTTGTCATTCTCTTAGCATTTGGGGGACACCATTTGAAATCTAATTTTAAAGCAAAATTACTTATAACTGCATCTTTCAAAAACTGACTTCGTATCACAGGAAAAGAGCCACCCTTTTCCATTTTGTTTTAACCAAGCTCATTAAAAAAAAAAAAAAATGAGATATTAGATACTCATGTTTCAGACAATATTAAAAAAAACAAAAAACAAAAAAAACCACACACCTTTAGAATCAACCTGAATCATTTCCCTTCCATGTGTGTGCAATTTGTGTTAGTGACGGGTTATGTGCAGCGAAGCCCAGCTGGGAGTAGGGGTTGTATCCCCAGGCCATGTCCCTATGGGGTACCCTCCCATAAGGGCTACAGTACCTGTGGGGCTATGATATCTTCCTGCAATGCCCTTGCCTTCCTCTCCTGCATCAGCAGGAAACATAGGAGTTGGTTGTCCCACCTCGCAGTACTCAGTTTATTGCTTCTTCTTGATAAAGAAGCACTCCTTCCCCAGAAAAACATTTCAGTGAGAGACGGATCAAGAGGGAGTTGCCTGGTGTTCCCCCAGCATCACACAGATAAAAGAAGAAAGCACAACTCCTTACACTTCTCAGAGCCACCAGCAACACTAATTGCCATCCCAAAATTCAGCTCAGGCTCCTCACACTGCTCATTTACTCTCCATCCCTCTTGCTGCCTTCCATTTCATCCTGCCAGCACCAAGCAGTGGGCACAGACAAAATCACACCACAGTTCAGAAGAGCCTCTGCTTGTGTTCAGCAGTGAGCACAGTGCTCCTTGACACAAGGATAATCAGGAGAAGATGGTAGATCCTCAAAAACCTGACGTGTGTCCATTAGGGAGCACAGCTCCCTCTTTCAGCTGTAATGCATCTGGACTGTGGAGGTTGCAGCCTCGCTGTGGCTGTGATATGTGCTGCTTTCCAGCAGCAGCACTGGGCCATGAGGTTGGACACCAGTGCAGGAACTGAGATGTGCTCATCACTTCCTTAGCCAGATACCCAGATGCACCAACAGCAGGGACCCACTACAAGGCTGGGTGCACCCAGGGAATCCCTCTCCAGTCCCATTGTGCTTGACCTGTCTCAGCAGATCTGTGCCAGGCAGATAACAGGTGGGCAGGAGTAAGCTTAGCTAGCACAAGTCACAACACACGCTCCTTTTTTTCCTAAAACAAAAAGACAAACCTCAAAAACTAACAAACCAACCAGTCACCATAGTGTTGAAGTACAAGTTAGTGTTACCCACCGTCAGGAAAGTATTTAGAGCATGCCCATCATGCCTAGAGACCATCGAGGTGGTACTGGAGCTGAGCTAAAAGACAAATTACCCACACACAAAGGGAGCTTTCTTTCTACATCAACCTCTTCACAAGCAAAAAGAGCAATCATCAAGGAGAAACAGAAACCCCTCAGACTTGGGCCCTTTAGGTTTAATGAATCACAGGATTGCACCATCACCATCACTCAGACTCAGGAAGGAGGGAATGAGAGGCTGAATTACACAACTTCCAAAGGACGGGTCTGAAAATGGGAGGACCCCTCTGCTTTCCATAGCCACCTCTCTGCAAGGTCAGAAAAGCAATCCCTGCCTTTGGGAACCATCACACTTTCCAGGAGTTTTGCAGAAATCTGTGGTCTCATTACTTTTAGTTTACTATTTCAGGGGGCAAAGCTTGATCAAGTATTTTCTACTTAAAGCTGCAACAAATGCAAATAAGTTTTGCAAAGACTAATTTTCCTGCACACAATGTCAGTTAGCATTACAATATGTTGATGTATATTTCTTAGCTGCTCAGTGTAACTTCTTGAGCTTCTGAATGCAAATACCTCATGTCAAGAAGGATAAGACCACGTGATTTTTTATCTCAGTTACACATTCTCATATCACACATCCAAAGCTAACAAGTGACTCTCTTGTGTAAAGCAGTTTTCTACTTTCTGTGCATTCAAAATAGCAACTATGAAAATTCTTGTCTATTATACAGTAAGATAGTTTGCTGCCCTTATTTCTGTGACTATGTGCATTGTACAAACAGAGGACAGAGTCTTTTATGCTATCATTCTGCTGTCTGAAAATCTTATTCTACGATCTCTGCTTTTTCATTGCCTTTTTCAGATGTTTAATGAAGCGATGCATGGATATGAGATGCCCCTGTTATTTCTTCTGCCCAGTCTCTATCGTTTTCAATCTCAGAACTATTGAATAAATGGAAATCAAGTCACCAGCCCTGTTTTGCACTTCCTCAGCACAGCTCCCACTGGAGTTGATGAGAAATGTGCATAAGGTACACACAGGAGGCTCAAGTCTTCTTTTTCCCACATTGTCTGCATGGAAGAATGGAAAACGAATGGTTTCATTCATAGGCATCATCTATTTTTTAACCAAATATTGCCATTTATAAAGCATACTTTCTAAATGAACCATTACATTCGCACTCCATCATGGCCATTCTTTCACCCAGTTGTCATCCCCCTTGGGGCCTCATGTTAATACTAGAAGAAGCCCACATCATCAATATGGATGAGAGGGAATGGCCGTAATTTGTGCCAGGGAAGGTTCATTTTGGATATTAGGAAAATCTTCTCCAAAAGAGTGGTTAGGCACTGGAACAGGCTTCCCAGGGAAGCAGTATTATCATCATCCCTGGATGTGTTCAAGAAATGTGGATATGTGGTACAAACATGGTTTAGTGGGCAACATTAGTGATCTAGTTGGACTAAATGATGTCAGTGGTCTTTCACAACCTTAATGATTCTGTGATTGTATGGTATGCCACACACTCCTGCACACAGGTGTGGATTTGCCCAAGCGAGATGTGCAGAGCTCTGATTTCTTACCACCTCCAGCTAAGAGTAGCATCACTGACCTTTTCTTTCCACGTGCCCATCTCAGATGTCAGCAACAATAAGGATTCAATGCTGAAGGTCGGTCACATCAACCTTGTCCATTTTCTACTTGTGTACAAGTACACATGCATCCTTCCTCTCTCACCAGGATCACGCTCAGCCCACTGGCTTTCAGGAGCATACATTAGAGGGAATTTTAATGAGCTGAACTCATGCTGAACTTCCTTCTTTTGCTGCTATTTCAGTGATTTGTTGACTCTCTAAGGCTCATTCAGGACTTTTTTTTAGCCTTGACACTGTAGATAGACACGGATTTTACGTGCCAACTCTTCTGTATTTTTGGCACTCTTCTCATCGCATAGCAGGTCAGCAAAAAACAAGTTCAAGCAAGAGAGGATGCTTCCTGCATGTATCTGTGCTGCCTCAAAGTAGTCTAAACTAATCCCTCCCTCTCTTCCCCATTAGCAGCGATGCTAAGCTGGAAGCAATGGCTGAGGATGCTTTAACAGCCACACAGAATCTTAATAAGATCTGCTTACATTGATATTGTGCATTTCAGGCCGACTGGCTCAGTTTCCTTAGCCACAGCCTCACAAAGAAGCTGAATGCACTGGTTTATTTGTGGGTTTTTAAATTGTTTTAGCATTGTCTCTGATTTTTGTATCAGCCATCTGCAAAGTGTAATCTTCTATGGCACATGTTGTAATTTCTCTATTATTATCTGATGGGAGAGAAAACCAGAGTTAAGGGAGATTAAGGTCAGCACACTCTCCACATCCAATAGCTGTATAATCCACTGCGCTATCGCTGGAGAAGATTATCAGCCTTGATAGGACCCATTCTTTGAGCCATTCAGTTCTGCTGAGGCCCACTTCTCTTACAGAATGTTCTTTCTGCTCGACCTAAATGGAGAGAAATCACACAGGTTTTCTGGTACATCCCATCACAGCACCCTGGAACGAAGCAGAGGAAGGTGCTACTGGGCAGGATCAGCCCTATCACGACAGAAGTTGCTTCTTGTGAATCTGTGCTGTTAAATGGTCCAAAGAATTATTGTTGACACAAAGAAGAGAGTGCCTGGGACAGGGCTGACTTCGTTCCCTGCTGTCCTCTCCCTGCAGAGACATCCTGCAGCAACTTCCCACAAAATGCTCTGAAACCAAAATAACTAATGAATTATCTCCTATTGCATCATCTCTCTCTACCAAGAACAGACACGCTTCATCATCTCCTAAAGTTTGGTAAGGCTGGACCACACGCTGCTTGTAAGCATCACCACGTTTAACTGGTTAATAGCCCCATGCCTCTCTGTGGATAGAGCAGAGGCAGCACTGAGTTGACACTGGGCTCTGTCACACTCTGCACAGGTTAAAATGCACCCAGAGAGGCAGTGAGGACAACAGTACTCTCCCAGTGCTGCAGCCCCACTATAAAATATCTGCAAAAAACCCATTAGGACAGCCACACTGCAAGAGCAATCAGAACAACCCAGATCTCAGGATAACTTCCCTCTGCTTGCAATTAATGTATGAAGGTAGAAGTGTTTTCAAATTACTTTAATTCACGGTTTCTTATCCATTCCCAACAAGTTAATGACTGTTGCTCCTCCAGAAGCCGTCTCTTAGCAACACAGGCTCATCATCTGAAGAACCACATCCCTCCCAGTGCCACACTGGAAGTTCCTATCAGATAGCAAAGGCAAGATGGAAG
Organism: Meleagris gallopavo; assembly: GCF_905368555.1. Classification (NCBI taxonomy): domain Eukaryota; kingdom Metazoa; phylum Chordata; class Aves; order Galliformes; family Phasianidae; genus Meleagris; species Meleagris gallopavo. Next base: position 11,981,330 of record NC_139417.1, on the reverse strand, counting down.
AGCTGACGCTGACCCAGGGCAGGCAGCATTCAGCTCCAGGAAACTGCTGTCAATTACCTCATTGTGTGTATGTGAATGGGGGATCTTCCGCTCAGGGCCAGGAGGGGATGGAGAAAAGGGCATCGTCTCTTTCCCACAGGAAGATCAAGTGTGGACACCAAGAGCAAAGGCTCTAACGCACTCTGTGGCTGCAGGATCTGTTCCTCCCAGTTCCTGCAGCCCTACCACAAGCAATGGCTGCAGATTAAGCACTGGTAAAGTGCTATCAAAAAAGCTCACAGTTTGGTTATATGGGCCGAAGCAGGTCTTTATGTTGTTCATGGAGCTTTCAAGGACTTGCAAATTACCTGTGTCACACCTGCTCCTTTAGAAGCCCATTTTCCACAGATGCTTTCAGTAGATTTCCAACTCTTTCTGGTTTACAGTGACATGACACTGAAGCCCTCACTGTTATCTTTCCCTCAGCCTCTGCTTGGCTGTACAGTTCACTAGAGGCAGGAGGGGGAACTCCAAATCCAACAGATCTGAAGTTGAGCAAACAAGCAATCAAAACTGATCATACAATAATTAAGGTTGAAGAAGACCACTAAGATCATCCAGAACAACCATCAACCCATCACCACCATGTCCACTATATCATGTCATCAAAAGTACATGGTATCAATAAGCTATCATCAAAGAGTGTGGGGACCAATAAAAGATCCCACTGGGGGGGAATACATTAAGCAAATAATCCAAATCCATTTTAAAAAATGAAAACATTTCACGTCAGCATCTTCCACATGAAACTCACAGCTTTTTCTCTTCAAAATAGTTCTGATGTGTAACTCAATTTTAAAAAGAAGAAAGTAACAGGTTTCCATTTTAACAGTGCCACATCACCTAGGAAAGAAGCCATAAGACCTTTTTTGTTTGTTCCTACATGATTCAGAAATTGCAGCCATGGGACTCTGTTTGTTAATGGGAGAGATGGGACCCATCTGATGAAATGGGCCAAGGAGCAGCCAGCAGTGGCTTCCTGGGGCCAAATACTGAAGCCCTCATCAAGTGGGAGAACTGGGAAAGGAGGGAGCTGGGCCAGGGAGGCCCCGAGGAGGAACTGCTGCAAATGCAAGCTAATGAATTATACTAAAATCAACTAAAACGACACATAACATTTTGCTGTGTTGCTTTTCTAGGCAATAAATGACTGTAGCTGCTGTGGGGAAAGCAAGTGAGTGTGATGGGAGGGGAGCCTGGCAGCAAAACAGTGTAAAGAGGCTTTCCCCAGTCACAAAATAAGTCTGGGAAAAGGATCTCACCAGCTCTTTGCTTTAGGGTATCCCAAGGATAAACAACCCTCACTAATCCTATAGCACATCTCCATTCACAAAGCTGAGAAGAAGCAGTCAAGGCCATGAGGTACCCAGACACAGGGGAATGTGAGTGGGGTGAGCACCAGCGTGGTCCCCAGTACAGGTTTCCCTCACAGCATACCCTACAGAGAAGAACTGACCTGGACCCAACTGAGCAGCATGTTTGCCCTGGGGTTGGAACTCTTCCTGGTGCCCAGTCACCTTCCAACCAGGGTAAAGCCATCGTTCTGATGCACTTTTAATTTTTTTGCTTATGGCTTCAGTATTGCTATATCGTATATAACCATACTTTCATGCTTGGGTAGCAGCAGTAATAGATCAGCAAGATTTCTTGCACCTATCTCAGGAGGAAAAGTTTTATTAAATCATTAAATAAAATCATCATGTAGTCTGCCTTTATGAAATTTAAAAAAAAAAAAAGTCAGCTGTAGAATTGATACACGCAAGTGGGAAAGTGTTGTGAGCACAGCACAGCATCTGATTTAGGGACTGTGCATCAAGGAGGGAATAGAGTGTGTGAATTCAAGAAAAAGAAAAAAATGAAAAAAAAGATCCTATTGAATTAAGCCTTTTCTCACCTCTAACAAGACTCTAGAAACAGCACTAATCAATCCAAATGACACTTTCTTGTGGAGATCTATTATATTCCTCAAAGATCATATGGCTTTATATGTTATAATTTGGTTCTGAATTATGGCCTACATCAATTATAATTGAGCACTGCTTCCCACTGTACAATCAGACTGAAGAGAACAGAAAGGCAGTGGACATTAGAGGATTACTATCAGAACAACCTAATTTAATTAAGAAAGAGATTTATTAAAATGGTAACATTAACAGGTGTTTTATGAGACTAATAATTAATAAGGCTTCTGTAGAACATTTGTAAGAGAAATAGACAATATGCAGTGCCAGCAGAACCTCCCTGTAATGGGATAACAATAAAGCATTAAGAACTGTATATCAGATATTATGATAATAATCTGATACTGTAAATTACGGTTCGAAGAGGATTAAATGCCATTAGTGCACATTAGTATTTATTTAAGCTGCAGCGGGTCTTTATACAGCAGCTGGAGGGAAGGTGGGCTCCCAGGGGGAGGAGTGGAAAACCTCCCTGGTTGCCAGCCACAGCTCCAAGATCCTACACCGGGAACCCAATGACTTGTTTTTGCCCAAGCTGCCTTCTAGGGGAAGGAGGAAGCTGCAATCCTTGACACAGTGATGGAAGAGGTTATTAGCAGTGGGAAATTTTTTTCAAGGCCAGTACTCTAATGAGCTCCTAAATAATGACTTTATCTTAGAGGCCCACTCAGTATTCATTCAGTATCAATAGAACCAACACAAGTCCGGAGCTGTGGATCAGAAGCAGCTCCCAGCTGTGGGATGTTGTGAGGCGAGGGCTGAGCCACCTTTTGTCACTTGTAGTCAGCATCCGGCATTGACAGCGAGCACAGAATGGGCACAGCCAATGAAATGGTCACTTGGCGTCAACTTCATATATGGGCTGCCTTCATATCTGCCATAAATGGCACTGAGCAGTTTTGGGCCACGTGCACATTAATCCAAGTTCAGTTTTTGTGGCTGTTCTGGGCACATCGCAGCCTGGGTAATTTTGATCAAACTTGCCCTGGGTTTTGTTTTCAAGTTTTGGACATAAACACTGCAGATTTATGCCTCCTCCAACATGAAATACCATCTGCCAGACCTCTCAGCAGGCTGCTCCCATTACCATCTCCCAGGCCAGACACGGACCCTGGGCCATGGCTTCTTTATGGTTTGGGGATGTCTACGAGAGCAGATTAACTTGTCTTGACAGAGAAACCCAGTTAGCATCCAGCCTCTGGAGCCCCCATACATCTTCTTACCAGTTTTATTTCATTTTTAACCACTTCCTTCATTTGTGCTTCCCCAGTCACAAGCCTCACGGGCAGCAGAAGCTGAGCAATGTCTCTCATCAGCACAGCACTGCAGGCTCTGGAGGTTCACAGCACATAACACAATTTCAACCCACTCCCCACAGGCAGGCCAGGATTTCCAGGCCCTCCAGGGAGCTCAACACTCAGCTCTCACCTCACTGACAGGCTCTGTGCTTCCAAACCTCGTGAGATCCTCTGCAAGGAGCACACATTTTGCAAATATTAATTACCAATCTCCTAGCAATTCATAGGACTGCTCTTTTTCATGTGTTTTACATTGTGTATCACAATGCATGTGAACAAACATCAGGACCCTCCCGTACACAAATAACCCTGCTTCTACGTGCAAACCAAATATTCATGCTCACCTTTGAGGTCTTCAGGCTGCACCCAGCAGAGCCAGCAGCAAGAAACCTGTTGACTTCATAGGCAGGTAGAGGGCTGACAGAAATACAGAGGATTTATTTCAAAGGGTAAAAGGTGCAGAGTGTATTCTCTCCCTGTAAGGGAGATCCTCTGGGCCAGTTTGAACCAAATGGTTCCAAAAACAAAGCCTGCTTTCTTCTCTTGCACTATTTAAATCCCTTCCATGTGATGCCACTGTCAGTCACTGAGTTTTAATATTACCACAGCAGCATTACAGGAGAATGAGTGCTGAATCAATAAAAAATTAAGGAAATATGGTTTTTATTACACAGTGATATTTGGAATTGATCCCTTAGGCTTTCCAGTTGCCTCAGCTTTGCTTAATATGCCAGTGGATGGAGTGTTGCGTGAAGTAGTTTGAATGCAGGAACCAATCAGTTGTAATCTAATTTTAAATGGACCACAAGCAAACTGCAAAAATAAAGACAGGCAGGGACATCATGTTGACAGATGCGCCCATGGTACATCGTATCTCTGCTCTGCCTAACTAGGAAAAATACTCTCTTAGATTGTTTTATCTGTGTATAATGCCAATAACAAGAACAATAGGAGAAAAACTTGGTTTCTGCAGGGCCATGAAGAATAAATTTATAGAAAAAATGTGAAAAGGGAAAATAATATAATCTCTTCCCAGCTTCATTGTCAAATGCTAAATTAACAGCCAATAAGCACAGAAAAGCACAGAATAAGCAATGTGGATGTCTCACTTGTTCAAGCCAGTGAAGATTTCTCTGAAGCCAAAATCTGATTGTTCTACTGACTCCTCAGGCAAAGAGATATGATTGTCTTGAGGAATCACCACCAGCTCCCACAGTTGATCAATACCTACATGCTTAAACCAGCGCCCACCACTCCATAGAGAAGATTTTTAAATCACAGCCAATCAAGAAAACAGTCAGTGCAGCACTGAGGTACATAGCTTATTGGGCATAGTGGTGATGAGTTGACGGTTGGACTTGATGATCATCTTAGTGCTCTTTTCCAGCCTTAATGATTCTGTGATTCATGGCTCCTGTTGCTGTGAGAAAGGAGCAGAGCCAATCCAGCTGTGCTCTGCACAGCCCCAGCCCATCCCCTCCAGGCAGCAGTATCCCAGGTCTCAGCTCACCACATTTTGGTATTTGAAGCTTCAGGCTCTGCTCGTTTCTCTGGAGCAGCTGATGGTCTACTAAGGAAAACGTGACAACATCAGACAGCAGCTAAGTATCTCAGTGTGCTTCCAGACAGTCCTCCTTTCTTAGCTTGCTTGGGTCTTCTACTGAACATGCATCTTTCACACCTGTATCAATACACCCATAGACATAGTTTCTGTTCTTCCCTGACTCAAACTGCCGTGTTAGCCTCCTGAACACAAAGAAAACAGAATTATAGACTTGTCTATAAATTTAAGACCCAGTTAGCATAGGCTACCACAGTGCATTAAGAGTCATCACTCTGACAGCCCTCCAGACCCGCTAAAATACACCTCCCATAATATTCTGAAGGAGTTACATTACCACAGGGGCCCAACTTCGGGAAATGCTTTAGAAGCTGGGATTTTCTAACCAAAAAATATAGCAGTTGCAGGAGGGTGGTTCGGCAGTCAATCTCCCTGGGTGAAAAAATAGATAAAAAGAACAAATCGCCAACCTAAATATTCATCACAGCTTCACAACCACATTTCATTCTTTTTGTGCAGATACAATCTCAACCATTAGCGTTGACTGCTGGTGCTCTGAAAAAAGAGACCCAACAAAACAGCAACCCAGAATGCTACTAAGGCAAATAAAGTGTGAGCAAATAATATCTGGGAGGCACAAATAAATAAATAAATAAGAGTCTACAATCATGAAAGAAGGCTTCTTCCGTTAAAAAGGAAAATATATGCAGTTTAATGAGAGCTGTAAAAACAATTTAAAAATTCAATCACAAAGGGAAAAATAGCAGCTCTGATCTCAAAGAGCATAAATCAGCAACAAGGGAGAGCAGACTATTTCAAAAAGGAACCAAAAGGAATCAATGGAAGTTCTTTGACTTGTAGAATAATAAAAATATGGAAATTTAATATAATAGCATGACATTAAATCCTAGCAAGTTTGCAGATTTCATATTAGATAAGGATGGAAAAATTGTCAAACACCATGCAGAAAAGGCAGAAAGAACCAGCAAACATTTTTCTTCAGTATTTAAAAAGATGGAAATATTGCTCATCTTCTATGGTGGGATGGCAATGCTTTGTATTTCAACACAAACAGAAAATTTTTAAACAAACGTTAAATGTAAACATTTAAGCACAGGATTAAGTAGTTTGCTCTCCCAGCTATTGTAACAACTAAGATTCCTCCAAAATAGCTGCTTTCCTTTTGAGTCATATGAAAGCCACAGAAAATACAGGATTGTACTGGTACAGAGAAGGGTTAAGAGGAATGGCTTTAAAATAAAGAGGGGAAATACAGGTTAGATCTTAGAGAGAAATTCTGTACTCAGGGCAGTGAGGCTGTGGGTGCCCATCCTTGGAGGTGCTCAAGGCCATAGATGGGGCCCTGGGCAGCCTGAGCTGGTGGGGGGCGGCCTTGCTCGTAGCAAGGAGGTTGGAAATGGATGATCTTTAAGGTCCTTCCAATCTAAGACACTCTAAGTCTATGAAGAGTTCACAAGATGACCCTGTCTCATTGGCCAATACTGACTCTGGGCAAAACCATGAAATGGAGGTCATGGCAGCTGACTGCTCAACATTGCTCCTGTCCCCTCCCGCACCCAGGCAGGGCTGGCAGGGCTCTCACCCAGTCTCTTCCCAGATCAATAGAAGGCAACACTGCACTGTTTCCTGGATTTGAAAGCTCTTTGTTGTCACTGCCTTTGATTTCCCTGCTCTCCAGCTCTCCTTGGAGGATGTGATTTGTTAAATGGATCCTACTCGAGAGCTTGTGAATACATTCTGATTGAATTTGATTATCACATATACACCTCTAAGTACTTGGGCTGGCCAAGAATATAAATACAATTATTAGTAGTAACAAATATTAAGCAAAGCTGCACTGACTCACTATAAAAACTCTCCTGAAGCCGCAGCCAAACAACTGCTTTCACTCTGCTTTCCTGCCCGCTGTTTGTGCAGCCAATGCTCTTCAGGGGAAAAGCAGCATCTCCGTCCCTCAGAGTCAGAGTCAGACTTTCTGTACGTTTGCCCTCTTGCTTAAGTTATGCCAGCCCATCCACAGGCATAGCTAATCCTCTCGTTAGCTAGCAACTGGTAGCTCAGCTCTGCTTCACTATGCTTAGCATTATACAGATCAGCCAAGTATTGATGTAGCATCGCTGAGGAGAATCTAGATTGTTTTTTTCCTCATGTTTCTCCTCTTTTGAAACTTAAGATCCATTCTGGAAATAATTTCAAGGCCTGCTGAGCACTGCCACTGGGGGAATGTGAGTGGCTTTCAACATTAAGACTAAAAGAAGTTGGAAATTTGCAAGTAGTTGCCTTTGAAATTAGATTTTGAAGCTAAATTCAAAGAAGTCCCTGTAGCTTGTCCCATCCCTGCAAATATACGTGGTATTTCTGACAGAAGTCAACAAAAGCTCTTTCCTCTTTCTGTGCTCAGCCTGCCCCATCTCATCCCCTCAGCCTTGGTACAACCAAACACTCTCAATCAGGGGACAGTACGGGGGTGGCATCAACTCAGGTGGCAGCTGTGGGCCAGTGGAGACCAGCCCAGTCCTGGGCTCTCCGCAGAGAGGAAGGTGCAGTTCTGCTCCTGTTTGTTCACTATCCAAACTTAAGCCCAGATTTATAATCACAGAATCATTAAGGTTGGAAAGAATACTAGGATCATCCGTTCCAATCATCAACCCATCAGCACTATACCACTAAACAATCTTCCTCAGTGCCACATCCACCCTTTCTTTGAACACTGCCAGGGACAGTGACTTCACCACCTTCCTGGGCAACCTCGCCCCACATTTTCTGAGAAGAAATTTTTCATAATATTCAACCCAATTTCATCAAAAATGGAACAGAAAGAGGTCACCTGAGGCATCTCTGTCCCACCAGCTCCTGAGGCCACTAGAGACAACCACAAGCCACCAGATGCTGGTTCATGTCTTATGATACAATTCACCATCTCTGTTTCAGCAGCACATAGAGGTCTCCAGCCTGGCTCTGTTACACCATTTTCCACTGAGCATTGACACTCAAATGAGCCAAAGGAGACCAAGAGTATTATAAACTTGATGTTGCAGGAAGAGGAAGAAACAAGTAATTTGTTAGAGTACAAAGAAGTCATCTGTGGCAGAAACAGAAGCTGAAGCCACATAGCCTCAACCCCAACTCTGCTTTTCAAGCTCAAGTGTTCTTATAATCGATTTATCTGATTTTTCCCCAGCCCTCTGAGACATGGCAGTGTCACTTCTTGATAAGTAAAAGAAAACAGCATCATATCCAGCAAGGAACTGGTAGAAATGGTCTTAGTACAGTGGGTTATGTTTAATTCTTGAAATTTGTACTAGTTTCCATTCAGGTAATATATTTTTAAGTAACATATTTCCATATTTCATCTTCCTGTAACCTAGAGGCAGCTTGGTGACATCTGCTTCCATGCCATCTCTGCTTTCACAGGACAAGTGAAGGAGACATGCCAAGTCATCCTCACTGAGAGGTCACTTAATTTTGGTTTGTAAAGCCAAATCTCCTGTGATCTCCATAATTACCAATCAATTTTACATAAAAAGCAAAATTAAGCCCTATTATTCTCATTTACCAGAAAATTAAAGGAATTAATTAAACATGGGAAAAGTGCTGATATCTGCCAAACTATTGCTTCCAACAGATTAAAACAAATTCAGGAATGATATGCAGACAAGGGAAGAAAATCAGCTTTCAATCCAGCAGCTCGGTGAACTATTGCAATGGAGAAGACTGTAAATAATCTCTGCACCAGGCTTTGTTTGAACAGTGGGACGAGAAACACACAATTCTTCATTACAAAGAGAAAAAAAAAATCTGAAACAATCCCCTTATTTTTGGTTTATTTGTTTTTTTTTCCCAAAACAGAAAGGGCCCTGGGGACTGGTAATGGGCTCTGACAAGAATAGTTCCTTCAAACTTTGATTTGTCAAGGACTGCTGCTCTGTAATTATCGTGAACGGTTTCATCTCAAAGGAACAAAAGAGGGTGCAAACATTTGGAGACAAATTGCGATCACAGAAAATCTCTGCAGTTGGTTGAATCGTTGGGGCAAGAGAGAATTTCCAAAGTGGAGGAGCTAAGGGTGGAAAAATTAGGAAAAACTGAACACTGAAGAGCTTGGAAACTCCAGCATCTTCTGCTGGAGTTCTTCCTAATGAAGACACATCAAGAGGCTAGTTCTGAAGTTACAGACAGAAGACAAATGCATTACTGCAAGCAGCATTTGAAAGACACTTGCAATTACAGCTGCTCTGGAACAATGAAATATATACTGTTCCTTAAATAAACTGAAAAAAATGATAACCTCTTTTAACTGTCGTGGTGTAGTAGAGAGATCTTCATATCTTCCTTAATGAGATTTTTATTGCCAGTGTAAATTTGTCTTGAACTGAATTTTTGTCTTGGGAACTCTGAATTATGTTATACCAAGTTGTTCCTGGTAAGCATGCAGGCTTGCACACATTTTTTGCTGTGAAAATGGCTCCTTCTGGCAAACTGAAAGCAATTGAAGCTCAATTTAATTAGCTGCCTTCTGTAAATATGCCATTATTCTTCTAGCTCAGTGCTGAAGTTATATTTACAAAGGGAACAGATAGCAATAATTATTTTGGGCTGTAGTTAGTCAGTATTAGTTAATGCCTGAGTGTAATTGAGAGGAAATTAAGACAAGTGTAGTCTTTGGGGGGTGGGGAGGCTGGAACGGAGGAATATATCAATCTGCAGCAGTACAGACACTACATCTGCATGCTCCTTTTCGGGTTGGAATGCACAGAAAATTTTGGACAAAAAAAGCAAGCATTTACACTGTGATCTGGAACCAGAAAGAGTTAATGATAACCTCTTTGCAATTTGTTTGTTAAAAAATTGCTGATTTTTTGAGTAACTCTAAAAAGTCTCTTTTCTGAAGTTCCATCTGAGGTTTTAAGTGACAGTCCCATGGACTAGCAGCCATTGCCATGTTAGTCCTTACCAATGGGAGGGCCACTGAGCCACGGCTCTGAAAGCTGTGCCAGAAGCTGCAGTGCCCAGGCAGAGCTGCTTGTAAATGCTCCATGATGTCTGAGTGCCCTCCATGGCTTGGGAAGGAGAACACTTTCTAACAATCCTTCAACACCAGTGCCCGCCCTATAAGCAAATCTGATCCTTCAAACTGAGACCCTGCCCCATATGGCTTTTGCAGGCCTGGATATATTATTCAAATTAACTCTCAGAACAGATCAGTTAAATTGCATTTCTATGTAGATGTTTCTATTTAGAATTAAAGAGGCCTTAATTCAATTTACCTTAATCCACTTTCAAAGTAAATCATAGCAAATGAATACTTCACTAATTCTGAATGATCGTTCACACTTAGGTTAAACACAGTTTAACTAATTCTCTTTAAATGCATCTACTTAATTTTCATTAGTTTCACCACAACATCTTCCCCCCCTTCTTTGGGTTTGCAAGTGTCAAACAATAAGCACAATACTACACAGCAACGGGCCAGATGCTGTATTCCTGAATGGAGCAAGAAGTTCTTCAATAAGTTTATGGGATTTTTTTTGCACGAGGGTAAGCGATTTGAGTCCACTGTTCCCATGCTAGAAGCAGTTGTCAACACATGTTTTAGGACAAGGATAGTTTGTGGTCACTCTACTGCACCAAGCAAATGCTTTCAGATTCTCACTTGCAAGGAAAGCTCTCTGCCACAATGGATAAGCCTGGAGGGTATGTGATAGCTGACGGCGGGGTCCGGCTGTCCATATCAGCCTCACTGGGATCCTGCACTGACAGCTGTTGTGCTAAACAGCTTCTGGCTGGAGGGCTCACTCACTCGCTGTGCCGCCTTGCGTGATGCAGAAACTCCCTCCAGTTCCCTGGTCCCCTGCATCTCCTCCGTAAGACTTTTCTCCTGCTTACTGTCCATCAGAGTCATTGGCTCACGATCTTTAGATGGGACCACACACAGCACAGGCACCAGCTCTGCCTGCCCATTCATACACAGGTAAACCACCCCAGGTAACGGCAGTGTGCCCCAGGTCTCTCAGCACCCTTCTCCCAAACACGCTGCTGTCTGCAGCCTTCCCTTACGCTGTCAGTAAGAACTGATCTTTGTACAAATCTTTGTGTGTACATCCTCAGATATAGCAAATAAATATTTTTATTTAAGTTGAGATCATAGAATCATTAAGGTTAGAAAGACCACTAAGTTCATCAAGTCCAACTATCAACCCATCCCCACTAAACCATGTCACTCAGTGCCACATCTACCCTTTTCTTGAACACCTGCAGGGATGGTGACTCCACCCCCTTCCTGGGCAGCCTGTGCCAGTGCATCACTGCTCTTTTTGAGGATAAATTGTTCCTAATATCCAACCTGAACCTCCCCTGGTGCAACTTAAATCTGCCTTTCGGATGACACTTATTTGAAATCACAGGTTTCACTGTGTTTAACGGTTGGCTAATCAGCATTGCTATAAACAAATACATGAAGCTACCAAGTCTGCAGGTGGCAAGTTAATGGAGTTTGAGTAGCAAGATATCAACAAGCCAGAAAGTACCTAAGCTCCATTGGTGCTACTAACTTCTGTGTTATTTCCATGCAGCACAGAGTGCTACAGCAAATCAAAGGACCCCCGGGTACCTATTCAACAAGGAACAAATTCTCACTTCAGCCATTATGCAAATGAAATGCTAAAAATGTTCTTTTGTTCCTCTGAGGTATTAGTACTACTAATGTGAAGTGCACAAACTTCATAATCTAGTAAAATATGATCTTGTGGTATTTGCAAAGTGCTGGGAGTTTATGGACTACCTCTCTGGGAGACGCAAAATGATCATGGAGCTTTCAACGTCCTTTCAGCAAAGTTCAGGCAAGAAGTGTTTCAATAATTTAAAATTCTGTTGTAAGCAAGATGGGAAATGTCATGCATCTGGCACGTAGCTACTTAGAAATGAAGAGTTAGTACAATAACAATAAAAAAAGATCTAGAGTATCTGAGCACACATGGTTCTTCTTCTGTGTAACTTATGATTTCAGAGAGCCGTGCCAAAGCTGAGCTGAACCATGAATACCAACTACTTCAGTCTTCAAGAGTTATAGCACAGGACATTCACATCTCTCTGTTCTTTCCCCTAGCTGTCACTCACACTGTTCCCTGTGAAAGACCTGAATCCAAAAGCCAGCTTGGACATTAATTTGACAACAGATGGATCAGATAGATTGGACCCCCGTCCTGGCAGTACAAAGCTGGAATACATTGCTGCGGTGCTTGCTGAATCGCTGCAGTGCCTGGCTTACAGCAGCCCTCCTGCCTGGGAAGTGCCACCACGGCTCTGTGGGCAGCAATGATCTGTCCCAGGGGATCACAGCAGTACCTGCTAGCAGTGAGGGATCAGCAAGAAGTGCCACTTCCATGTCAGCACCAAACCCCAGTGCAGAACACAGAGCGGTTTCTCTGAACAATGCATGATGGCTTCCATACATGGCCCAAGGTTAAACATCCAGGAGAGATTCTCTTAGGAAGAACCAATACTAAAACTGGATCACTTCTCACAGAAAATACACACATAATTCTCAGAACGCCATAATTTAAGTTCCTTCTCTGTATCCAACGTAAACCAAAGCCCTTGGTAAAAAATATTTTGAGTACTACAACTGCACACAGCAAGACACAGAGATCAGTTTTAAGCAAGCATACTTCTGTACCTTGGAGTTATTCTAACTAGAGCATTAAATGGCCTTAATGCAGGAGTAAGCAAGGGCTGTGAAGAGCTCCCTGGGCAGTGGCCAGGCCCCACAGGACTCATCCTAATCTCTCTCATGCCTTGAGGATGCTCTGCTGAAAAGACAGCTGTGTTGTTTTGCTCGACTGCTCCCACCAAGGTGATGTCCCAGAACTCCTCTGACCAGACATAAGGAAGCTTTCAGCATCCTAAATTAATTCATGACAAATCTATCCCCCTTTGTTGTCTTGCTATCATTATCCTCAGCTCTTCCTCACTGATGTGCTCAAAGGAAGCAAATTAATCCCTTCTTGGTTTTTGTTTTGCTTGGCAAAGGAGGTCAAGCTGAAGTTTAAATCTATTTGTTAGCTAGCACTTTTTAGCCATTCCCATTAGTTTTTTTTTTAAAGGAGCTAAAACAATGAGATAGAAGCTACTGTTCCTGCTACAGGCACAACTTTAGAAAATACAGACACATGGTGAATAAAATACATGCAAGGTGGTTAACACAGCAACCCCCAGTTCATTTCTATTGCTTATCTCATTTAACTAGGTAGGATGGCTGAACAGTAGCCAAATTTAGCCCTCTTGAAACAGAGGGAAGCTTGCCAAAAAGACATTCCTCAGTGATGCAAAATACCCATATTCAGAGGAAGCTATTTACATTCCCACTAGGTCTGCTTTGCAGTTGAATACTTTAAGTGTTTGAAATACTGCGTTATCATTGAACACTGGGTGCCCTGGCCACAGAGACAGACTGATGGACCACAAGATGCTATGGAGGGATATCACAGCAGCGTGGCCACACAGGGAGAGATTAAATGGCCAGGGGACATATGGTGGAATAAATAAATTTGAGAAGAGAGCAGAGATGTATGTAAGCAGAGCAGAGAAGGTGTTGTCGCTCCATTGAAATTAAGAAAGAGATGAGAAAACCTATGAAGTGGCTTAATTCTCATTAGCTTTAAGGTGCCAGGCACTGACCCCCTTTATTCCAGACTTACCTGAGTGCACCAGCTGAGATTCACGGCAGGTGGCTAAGGGCAGGCAGAGCCCTCAGCACGTAACCTAGCAGGGCTGTGCCTGTGCAGCAGCAGAGCTCAGTTCCATCACTGCAAAGCAGATGAAAATGTGCCATTAAAAATGTTACACCACTCAGCCCTCCATATATAAAAATGTTTTTCTGAGATACAATTCAGTACAAAAAGAGTTGAGTACATTTCTCTGTCACAGCAAGAAAAAAAAATATGAGTAGTCAAGTTTAAAGGAGAAGAAAGCATGTGCCCTGTGCTCTGACCCTGTTTTTTGTTTATTGTTTAGATCCTACACCATATTTTTCTTGTTTTCTCCTTCAATTATTTATTAAGGAGAAAAAAAGAAAAAGAGACGGAGAAGGATTTTCTGTTCTTGTTTGTGCGACTGCTCATGGCTGCTGCTGAGGGAACACGGCAAACAGCAGCTATCGCTGTTTTATTAAAAATAATAAAGCATATCGTTATCATAAAATAGCAATGTGATCAAAAGGATTACTTTCATATGCCCTTGTCTGAGTTTTAGCTGTAAATTAGGGCTCAGATAAAAAAAATCTACAGTAGAGCATACAAAGTTTAGAAAAGCTGATATATTTCTACATAAACCATTCCACTAATCTTACATATATATCACAAACACCGCGCACACAGAACGTGGCAATCTCACATATATTTCTTATAGCGAACCTTTTATTCCGTGCTTCATAGATGCACTGGGGCAGATCAGCTCAACTGCACAGCGCAGCTCCGGATGCGGCCCCACAGCTCCTCATGCACAGGAACACTGCTCCATCTGCTGGGCTCCCGCACGACGGACAGGGCTGGAATATTCACCGAAAGGCATACGTTAGAGGCAGACTGATGGCTGACGTTACAGCATTAAATCTGTAAAGTCAGGCAAATGCACGCTGGCTGAACACATGCTGTCCTTCTCACACGCACCGGGACACAAACCATGGCCTCGTAAATAGAAGTACCCAAATGCCCATAGCATGCTGTCATCCCCAACTCCTATGCAAGGCTCCGTGCACACACCTCTGCTGCTGCTCCAGATGTACAGCCTACACTGCAGGTACAAATCGCAGCCCCCCCTCTAACAACGCATTTTCCAACCATCCCTTTTGGTTAAAACACCATTCCCAGTTTGCAGATAAATCTTTTCCTTATTCTCAGCTCACAGCACTGAACAGTTTTCTTACTAATGACTCTCTTCCATTGCTCTCTCTTCTAACCTCTCAGATACCTACATGGCAGATTACATACCAAAAAAACAAACCGAAGGCACAGCCAAAACCATACAGCTTGTCAGCTTTTGATCTTCGCAAAACAGGCCAAGAGCACCTCTGCCCCCCAGACACATCCCTTTAAAAAAAACACAGGTGAGATCACTGAAGTGGTGTCTTTCTCTAGCAACATTACATGGCCTTGCATCAGAATAATGTCTTTAAAATTTCCTACTTAAGAAAAATAGTCATTGCCTCAAGTGTTTTTTCAGAGCATACTCAATGATTCAAATTAAAAAAAAAAAAAAAAAAAAAAAAAAAGGACTTGCATTTCATTCCCTGTTTCTGATGCTCTGTTTTATTCCTGCATTTCTATGAGCTCAGCCAGTAAGAAATACAGAAACTTATTTCCTGGCTTTGTTTTCATTTTAGGATAGCGTTACTCCATTCTCTTTGGGGTCCTTCACTATCAGCACAAAGCAGTAACAACTGGACTACAAGTGCTTCAGGGCAACATTCATTTATGTAGGAAGTCTCCATGCTGAAAATAAAGAAAAAAAAATCATTTATGGAGATGTTTTTTTTTTAACCCACTGACTAGCAGAGGCTGAGTACAATATCTGAACAGCGGGACTTGGTTCCTTAACCTGAATGCTCACAGATGCTTTCAAACCCAAAAGTGATTAAGTGAACTCTATGCATCCAGGATGCATAGTAAAGCAGCAACATTAACACTTCTCCCTAGCACTGAGCATTATATTGATGGAATGACTCCTTGATCAGGAGCCATCTCTGCTGTTTCCATGGGCAAGAGTCAAAAAGAATACTGAGTACAAAAAAAAAAAAAAAAGTACAAAACTGGCTATCAACATGGGAGAAGTTTCAACCAACAGCAGGTTGATGGATTTCAGATCTGATAAGGAGAATGGGGGAAGGACAGCTTGGAGGGGAAGCAAAGATCGAGATTGCAAGGAAAGAAGGGCAGCAGGGGAGTGAGTTATAAGGTGTTTGTGCTCGTGACTGCAACAGGAGCAGTGAGAAGTCAGTCAGACAGCTGTGATCCTATACTGGTGGTCTGAAGAATGATGCACTTGGGGCCAAGGCACCCTAAGGACTGGGAGCACACGGACAGAGGATGGTGCCTGTCCCCAGCACTGGGAGCAACCACAGCCCTTGTGCCTTTGGGATAGGCCAGGCAGCATAGAAATAGTGTGCTTTCCTCAGAACAAATTCAAAACTGAAATGTGTCCCCCTGGTCTGCTGATCTCCTGGCTTCGGGTCTCTCTCCTCTCCACCATGAACTCACCCCAAGGAGAACAAACCGCAGCTTTTAAAAGTGAAACACAACTGGTGCTACCCAGCCCTGGAGCTGCCAGCAGAAGATAAGAGCCTGAAGAGGAGGCAGGAAGATGGGCAGCCTTTCAGATTTCCAGAAGGTCAGAGCAGGGGCGGAGGGAGGCTGGCATCCTGGCAGGGGCACAAGCTCTGCTCCTCTGCTGCCACTCCCGCAGCAAACCGCAGCCAAATCCCTTCGGCTGTCAAACGTGCACTATGCTATTGTTAATGATGCTATTACTTACCATATGTTTAGCAGTATGGCTGGCTTGATTCAGCTTATTCAAATGCAGGATTGAACATTTCAGTGTAGCACGAAGCCCTGGGCTCAGGGGGCTTTTGAACTGAGGGAGAAAGCAAAAGCTATTGCAGAGGAGGGAAAATGTTAGTTACTTAACAAGGTCAGTAGCATAAATTCTTATTTTGTTTACTTCAGAGAGCACAGAAGCCAGTGTTTACACCCTGCTTCTGTTAATTACTTTCAGAGTAGGCTGCAGAATCATTTGCTTTCCTACCTAAAATTGTACTTTATGCTACTAAGAAGGGCTTCCAGCCATTTCACTGAGGAATGACTGCACTCTGTGGAGAGATAAACAGATTCCTTTATATTGCCATAGATGGGGTCGAGCTGTAACATTCAGAGCCAGTGCTTGCAGGGCCTGAAACATTGGTTCAGCCACTTGAAAAGGTGAAGGTTATTTTTAAAATTTAGATTCAAGTTCAGCTTTCAAATTTGGCCAAAGATTTGGGTTATCCAGGGAGAACTTGTTACGAGCTGGCTTGCTTCAGTTTCTCTCCTAATCGTACATGCTGAAAACCTGTAGCTTCATTTCAATTCCATATAAACTTACAATCCAAATGCTTAAAAAAAGCAAGTCCTGGTAAATGGTGAAAGTAGCACAGTGTCCCAAAAAACCCTGTAAATAAAGTTGTACTAAAAATCATGCTTGTTTAAAAGATAAATAAATCCAAGAATTGTGTTTCTGTTAGATTTGCTGCAGTGAAATGTGTTAAGACCACCTATTTAGCTCACATGATATCCCCACTCTATTCTTGTCCAACACCATCAATTTAATTCCCCAGACCCCCCCATTAGCAGAACTTGCTCCGGTAACCACATAACTCCCAGCTTGGACTATGTGGCAGATGTGGCTGCATTTGCAGAAGAACACAACACTTTTATTTTTTTTTTCCTGCCAGTGTATTATTCTGGCTCTTCCTCGATGTATTCAAGCATAGCTCTAAATCTATAACTGGTCCAATTTCTTGTTTATATTCTGGCAGGTCTACTGACAAGAGTTGACAGAGAGGAAACATCTTCATAAACTTATCTTAAAAACACCATGTTACTGGGTGTCCTTAATGAAACCAGTAACACATAGGGCCTGTATAACAGCAGATGATGCCAGCTGATTTGCAGTTTGTCTGAACTATGTAATGAAGAGAAAAGCAAACAGAAGAACTGCGGAAAGGCAACTGTAAGCTAATCACTTTCCAAAGCAGCAAGAAACCTTCAAAGATCTTTCCAGCTATTTAAGATCAAATATGATTCAAGTAAGATATTAACTCATCTCAGAATAAACTGTACTAGTTCAACCCCCATGAACGCCTTTGCTACCCATGGTTTCCAAGAAACAGGCATGGCAGTAATTAGTGGGACATGAAAATCAATTATGATGACTCAAAAGACAGTCTGTGAGTGTGGAGGCAACAATGCTGAGAATAACAAGGGTACACTCCACATTCAGAACAAGACAAACTCTTCCTTTGACCAGTAACACACTTGTGTGACACCATCCTTTCAAACCAAGCAAGACGTAGCCAAACACTCAAGTGTTATCGAGCAGCAATCCAAAACAATTCCAACTAAATGTCCAGGAACATCACATTCAACCACACAGTAGATGACAGGGAAGTAGTTCATATCTTATTTCAGTGGATCTTCACAACAGAAAGCTCATCAGCTTCCTCAGGGAATAAAAGGTGCTTTAGCACAGAAGAGTAGCCATCGAGAAAATGTGCAGCAAGAACTCTGAACAAAGCAGCAAGTCTTTTTGCAAACACCACCACATGCTGTCTGTAGATAGGGCTGTAATCTATCCAGAGCATCGCTAGCCTGAGAGGCTTCTATTTCACAAGAGCCCATGCACAGGCAGTCCTGAGAGGCCCCTAATCAATGGATAACACAGGGATGGTTCCTGTAGTACAAGATCTTGGCTGAAACAGAAAATATGCCTTTTTCAGAGCGCTGCAAAGTTGAGGTGCTTTGTAGCACACAGAAAGCAATCAGTAAGTAACTGGATGTCTTTATCACTGTGAGCCAATACAGCACAATCATTTGCAAACAGCCCATCAGAACGTGCCTTCGTTACTTTTACCTTTGCTGCAGATGTGGGGCCAGAAGCACGATGCCAAATAATGGAGAAGCTAATCCTCCACCCACCTGTAATTGTACTTATAGCAGCAAAATGTTCCCAAGGGGACCGTGGGAGGACCTGAAAGCCTGTTTCAGTGCCCCAGCACCACAGAAAACTATTGATTACAGAGACCAGGGAGAAAGCAATACTCCCCAAAATATATTTTAATGGACATTTCCTTTGGGTCAAGATTTTAGGACCCAGTTTAGAGAGGTAAAAGGCAAGAGGAAGGAGCAGGAACAGATGCAAAAGGATTTGGGACCAAAATAAATAAATAAACCAAGAAACCGAAGCCAAAAAAAAAAAAAAAAAAAAAAAAAAACACAAAAAATCCACAAAAGGGGAAAAAAAATAAACGTTTCAGACCTTAAAGTAGTAACTTAATAGTAGCAGGCTGTTCTTTAGGAAAAATACTGCTTTGATCTCTCCTAGCTCTGCCTATGGGTGCGCTATCCCAAGCATTTCAAAGAAACCTCTTATCATTGTGTACCTGCCTTGGAGAAATCATACCACCGAAGGAACAAAAAGGTTGATTGTTATTTTAATTGAATTTGCTTTCAATTTATTTTCAAGCTGTCTGGGGGAAACCTTTTACACGTGCATTGTTTGATTTGTTTTTAACTTCAGTTCCATTATCTTAATAATGAAGCTTTTAAGGCATTTAAAGGAGCCCGTTTGTCAAAAAAGTTACTCACATTGATCAGATCAATACCTACGAAAGTGCCTGAAAGCAGGAAATAAACATGGATTTAAAAAAAGCCGGTGTGATTTTACAGAAAGTGGGTTTTGTGGTGACCTCAGCAGCTCAGCATGATTCACAGACGTGATCTCTGCCAACACACACATCCGTGAGCTAATGTGCCAGGGGATTACTCTCCAGCCACCGCTAATGCGGGCTGCCCGCATGCGGTCTCCATTTCAAAGGTGCCGAATGCTTCCAGCTCCCCCTGCTCCCAGTGCTAAGCTCTGGAACAAACCCTGACAGAAGGACTCCTTCAGTAAGATTAACAGTAAATCCAGGATTAGTGCTACAAGAGGTTAATTAGTTTTCCAGGTAGTTAGCTAATAGTTCTTTTCAATTTTATAACAAGCAAGCAGTGCATGAGCTGTGGAGCTGCAGGTGAGGACACTCTGCTGGAAGGGCTGTTGGGCAGTCCTGAACTGCAACACCTCCTCATTGAATCATTAAGATTGGAAAAGCCCTCAAGGGTCATCTAGTCCAACCATCCACCTACCACCAATGTTGCCTGCTAACCCATGTCCCTAAGTACCACTACACAAACCTACGCATTTCTGTAACGCCTCCAGGGACGGTGACTCCACCACTACCTGGGCAGCCTGTGCCAGTGCCCAATCGCTTTCCCGGAGAAGAATTCTTTCCCAATTTCCATCCTCCTCCCATGCCATCCCATTATGCTGCCTTGAAAGCCTTACAGGATGCTTGCACCCCTGCTCCAGACAGAAGCAAGCAATGGCTGCCCTGTGTACTTACCCCCTGCAATGCATGCTCTTCTGCTCCTAGAACACACCAAATTAGGCAGAAAGCACTACTGCAGAAGAAACAGAGGGCTTTTTCTGTTTCTTAGGAATGCGCTTTTGTGTTGAGATAAAAGGGGTTTAAAGCTGAACTTTCCACTCGACAGCTTTCTTCTCTAAGTGATACATGCTTTGTTTCTTAAAGATGCTCAGAGTCTTTTAACACTTAAAACAGTTTTTGCTTAATAATAAAAAAAAAAGTCTCAGCTAATCATTCAGTGACGATTGTCTTGATGCAGTCATAGCTTGGTTGCATCCAAGTTTGCCTGTGCTGCAACAGCAGCAACTTAGGCCCAGCTCTCGCATACTTTTTGCATTTATGAATGAAACTCATTATATCATTTCCATGGTAGCAAAACAGCTGGGCAGCATTAGACAGACAGGCCTAATTTTATCTTATTTATTTCACTAGAGATCTATTAATTTTTCTGAACAAGAAATTTCTTGAAAAACAGAAATGAAAGAACCGAAATGACTCGTAATGAGTGGTTTCTGTCATCCCTTCCCCTTCCTCTAGCCCCAAAAAGGAAACAAACTGTCAACACCATTAATTTTTAAATGCCATTCTGAAATTAAATATTGAGCTGGGTTTTCAAAAGACAGGACAGTTTTAAAAATTAAAGAAGCAAGAATAAGTACTGAGTATGGAGTATTTCTTTTTGGCCACTAAACCACCACTGTTCATCCTACCCAGCCAATTCTTTGTTTCTAGTACTGATCTAGAACATCCACACCTGCTCACTCTGTCTTCACCCCAGTGGAAAACCAGAAGTTTTTTGATAATCCTCAGAGGAATCTAACAGAGGATCCTTAGGGAAGGGCATGTCATCAGTCACGTGTTTGTTCTGCACAGAGTTCCAATCTTAGATCTCTGTACCAAGTCCCATATTAGCTCCAAGGAGGTCTTACGGCTGTGGAGTTCACCAGACAACCCTTACAGGTAGGCATAAGAGCAGAAATGCTGATCTAGATGCCCTGGGCCAAATTAAAAACCAGGGCACAGCAACGGGAAACTTCACTTGACAGCACTGGGAATCTCTCCAAGCTGCAATAGTGTTGTATGGTCAACGCCTGGGCACAACTTCTTAGTATACTATCACAGAATCATATCATAGAATCAATTAAGGTTGGAAAGGACCACTAAGATCATCTGTCCAACCATCAACCCATCCCCACCACACTCAGTATCCAGTGCGACAGGATGAAAGCTAGCATGGAGTAGCAGCTCCAGCTCCATGTGCAGCAGCTTTATTCATACATCCTGATTACAGAACTGAAGCTGAGCTCTGTGTTCTCAGATTGCTACATCTTTACCTGTATCAAGGAGTTCTTAAATATTCAGGCAGTCCCACTGAGAGAAATAAAAGCCTCAAGTAGAATTAGATATGCAGGAAGGCTGGTATCTGTGTTCTTCCACCTGGAAGCCCATCTTTGCTGCCTTTCTCCACCCCCACTTAGCAGCCAGCAGAGTAGCTTGGTTATTACCACCTCCCTCATCCCGCAGTATGTGCACAGGACATGGCCATGGGTCCCCACTGTGGGCCGAGAGCAGCACATCTGCATACCAACCATCTCAACCATCACTGCTCTCCCACTTCTGCTTTAATTTCTGTTTCCTGCCATTCGCAGCAGTGAACAATGATGCATTACGATTTCCAGGTGCCTAAGGCTCGGAGAGCTTTCCTAGATATAATCAGCAGAAAATAAGGATTTTGCATTGAAAGCCAATGCCAACATCCCTGCAGTGATAACCATCCCTGTATAATTAAAATGAACATTACATGAAATGCCATCTCTAAGCAGCATATTTTAGATAAAATAATAATAATAAAAAAAACATTTCCCAGATCAAAAGAAGAGAATTATAATTGGGAAAGGGTGGAGGTGGGGGAGGACAGTGTGACAGCCCAAGAAGTATTGCTATTATTATGAGGCAAAGTTTGCTAAAATGCCAACTGCTCGCCCACAGTGGAAGGAAGCACCAGTTTACTTGTTAATCGCCTTAATTAATTAACTGGCATTGTCCTGGATTTCCTGAAGCTGGGTTTACTGGGGGAATCAATTTTAAAGAGCTTCCAGAAAGAAAATTTAAATTTCTGCTTAAAGACTTTACAGATTAGCAAACAAGAGCCCACATCCAAACCATTTGGACAAAACCACAGCCGTGATCTATGGAAGCACAGTCCTTTTTCCCATGGAGTCTGTTGTGATCAGCTGTATTGACCTAATGAACAGCACAAACTTCCCTGAATTAATCCCTCTTGTAACTACAGCAGCTCATCTAGCAAAGCAAAGCAAAGCAAAGCAAAGCAAAGCAAAGCATGCTTCTCAAGCTTGGGACATAGTTGCTCCCAATGCCAAAACTGGGGCAGCAGCATCCTTCTGATAGCTACGTCAATACACGCAATATGCTGCACTATCCCTTCACGTCATGTCAGACTTCTCCCATCTCATGGATTACCCAAACTGTGCTCCAAGTCCTCCTTTAATCATTGCTTCCAGGGTCAGCAATTCCCACTCTGTGAGCTCCATTACTGATTTCTGCGTGGCCATAGTAAAACAGATCTTAAAGTGAAGATATCCGTTACACAAAACAGTAACTACAAACGCACACACATACACATCGCACCGAGTGACAGTCTAGAGCAATTGCAGGCACGGGTTGATGGTTAGACTGGATGATCTTACTGATCTTTCCAACCTTAACAATCCTATGAATCTATGGTTCTCACATCTTAAAATCTAGCATTTTGTTTCCCCAGTTCATCAGGATCCTTTCTTTCTCGGAGTTCTGCAGAAAGCTGCAGTGCATGATGGTACTCACCTTACTTTGTCCACTCTGTCTGGCATCTTCAGTGCCCTTAGTGATCAAGGGGGCTCTTAAGGTTCCTTTCACATTCACTGCCATAGATACCTATTTTTGAACAACACTATGAAGTGCACATTTCCTTCCAATGACTGCAGGAGAAGCTGCAAGTGTCCAAACACAGCTACATCAGGTTAGATGAGTCTAAATGATACACTGCATACAAATACAGTATAACGTGTATGCCCTTATTAAAGTGCTCCAGCAGCAAAACACCACCACATAAATATGGAAGTGCATACTTTGAATTATGGATTTTAAGAGCTAATTTTGATGCCTGATTCTGCTCTTACATGTGTGCAACAAGACAAGAGGGAGTAAGAGGCTCTCCTAGCTCTCTGCAATGAATAGCTTGATGGAATCAGCTCCTTCCAAAACAAGGCACACATATGGTCATTCCGTTCTACAGCGTGGTCAGCACCACAAAATGAGAGTAGAAGATGAATATCAACATTTCATCCCCTTTCTGCCAAGGAGGGAGGAGAAGGTCACAGCTACACTTTCCTTCTGTACTTTACAAAATGTCTCTTTTGAGAATGGAAAAGTTTTCCCCCAGAAAACTAAAGCCTGTGGAAGAAAGACTCAGCAAATGCACAAAAAGGACAAGACTGAAGAGATGGAAATAGGAAAATTCGTGATTTCATAGATGTGGGAAACTTGGTAACCTCTCCCAGTGTGTGGCAACACAGTTGGCTCCCACCCTGTCTCTACTCTGAGACAGGTCCGTATTTTGGGAGGGGGACAAGGAAGGTGAAGCCTTTCTTTACCATTAGAAGTCCCTCTATTCATTACCAAACTATTCAGTCAGGTGATATTCGAACAATCCTGTGCAGCAGGTGAAATAGCACCGGACATCAGCAGAGCTCTCTAGAGTTATGGGGCTTTGCCCTACCTCATCTCCACCATCACCAGATCTTGCCTGATGGTTTGTACTTTCCTGTGCAAAAATACTGTAGCACTGACACAGAGGCATGGATAAGTCATGTCCTGGCCCACTGCCCAGCCTAGTGTTTGGTTTGGCTCCAGCAGTTCAGCTGACACACACATCTTTCTTCAATTTTCCTTTGGCAGCTCCTCCATTTCTCCAGCATCCCTCCTCCCACTGCCTCCTCCCCCCGACCCCCACTCCCCATCATTTATCCCACTGCATACACATACCCATTCACCAAAGGGCTTCACGAGGTGCCCCACTTTGGACACACAGACCCCTAGCCAGGCTGCATTCTATGCAAGTTATCAAACCAAAAATCAGTGGGGCTATCAAGCAGGACAGACTAAATCTGACTCAGTCCACAGAAGAAAGTAGAGGATGATGTAGTCATGTCACATTCAGCTTTTTTATGTAGACATGTACTGCCTCCTGTAGCAATGACCCAGCCCATTAGACCCACTCAGCCTTTCTTTCACCTTTCTAGCCACCAGTCATTGATAATCTGTGCCATTAATCCTGCCTGTCAGTAACGCTGCAGCACATACCTGCACATCGCAATAGAGCGGCTGAATATACTGCGTGAGAGCAAGAATCTTCCTAATGGATTTCTGCAGCAAGAGTGGTAAATGGGGGTGTTCCCAGCTGCATATATCCTAGTGAGAGGTAATGAACAGCACTCCCAGAGCATTTTGCTAATAACCTCAAATAGAGTGAAGAGTTCAGCTGGGAGGGGTGATTTTTTTCTTTTTTCTTTTTTCTTTTTTTTTTTTCTTTTTTTCGGTAAAAGTTTGATGAGCTTTCAGAATCCAATATTTCAGAGCTTGCTCGTTGCTAATTAAGGGTTAGTACACTAAATTAGCAGTAAATTAACTTTCATTTCTCTGCTAGTACACTAGAGCTGCAGGAAATTACCCAAATTATTCAGGTAGTGACATTCATCACTGGGTGGAATGACTGTAGCTTAAACAAGATTTAGTGCTACTCTGTAGCTAATACTCACAGCTGCAGCAGCAAGAGGCAGGCACTCTCATTCACAGTAGTTTTGACAGTGTAGGTGCCTAAGTAGGGCACCTGAGCTGTTCATCTGAGCTGCTGATTATTGAGACAACAGGACAGGACAGACGTTGCATTGCTGAGAGAACGCTGCATGCTTGGGGTGCTAATGGAGAGGCACCTGGCTGCAAGTGACTGAGTGACGCCATAAAATGAAAATACCACCCCAAAAATATCTCTGCGCATTTGCTGGAGATAATTGATGCTGGTGCAGCATCACTCCAAACCAGTCGTAAAGCTCCATCTGTAGCTGCAGCTCTGCAGACAGTTCATAATTATGTTTAATATTACAATCCCCTATTTCCAGGGAGGCTTTGAGGATCTCTGTTCATTTGTCTAAGTGATGAGCATTTTATCCAAGACTTAGGAGCTTACCTTCCTCCTTGGGGAATGAATGGCTCCGGAGCTGCTGAATGCCTTCAGAGTTCTCCTCAGCTGCCTTTCAGGTACACTGAACCATAACAGCTCAAGGAACCTACTTCCAGAGAAGCTTCTGATGGTCAGTGAGAGATGGTGGACACCTTACCACAGCCACATCCCCTCACTGACCTTCCCCAATCTGCCTATCCTTCATGGACACAAGCCCATGAGTTCCCTGACCAAGTGGTACCTAGAGGATTTGTACCATCACCATACACCCTGCTCCATTCCACAGTCCTGCTTCCTTCACCAGCCTTCCATCTGTAGCACATTCCTTGTAAGAACTCAAGCGAACATGCACCATTTAGGACGAAGATGATGGCAAGAAAGTGAGAAGATGTAGACACTGAAAACAAAGTGCTAATGCTTTCCAATTCACAAAGGCTGCATATCAATAAGCAAAAGGCTTTGATATGCGAGAAGAAACCCTTCAAGATGCCATTTTGCCCTTGACTATTAAGAACACAATCAGTTTATAGAAGGCATGTGGCTGAATAGACACAGCCATGCAAACATCAGGACATACCTCATTTGATCACAACGAAGCTCATGTGCTGTCTGAAGCTTTGTGCAAAATGGCAGCAGGAGTCTTTAAACGCTATTTTTGATTTCTCCAGCACTCAGACTGGAGGGAATGAGATTTCCCCCCTGCAAATGAAGTCCAAATCTGAAGCAGGCACTTTTTTTTTTTTTAAGTTCACAAATGGGGATTTCAGATGCCACCGCTATTAATTTTCACTCTTCTGGCTCTGTTCCTTGTCTGCTGCTGGCAATCACTGTGGGATCAAGAATGATTCTCAAAACAGGAGGAACAGACAGTTGTCTAGTTGTGCTTTTTACATTCTCTCACACACAGCTCTGAGCAGGGATGAGAATGCATATCTTAATTAACTGCGGCCCTCCACAAACAGCCTGGGGGCAGGTTTTCATAGATATTGGCTTCTGACTGGACAACTGGCAAGCAGACTTTTACTGCCTGGAAACAAAGGCACTGCAAAAAGCCAGTAAGTTAAATCAATGTTCTATTAATTCATTTTTAAAGTCTCATAGGAACATAGCGCTCTTTGTCCAAAAATGTTCCAGAGTTTTAACAGCTGCACTGCTAGCACGTTGAGCAGAGAACAGGCTTCTCAGGTGTCCCAGTGGGCAGGAACAGTGCTTTCTTCCATGTAATATCTATCAGACATTGCAAAAAGCTGCTATCAGCCCACCTTTGTCAGCCAGCTTGCCCTTAAGATGAAGAACCATCAGCTTGCTGTCCTGCGGAGGAGCTGCTAACATGAAAGAAGCAAATCTCTTGCTTCCTGGAAAAGAAGAATAGTTTGCATCTTTCCCTTCCTTACTCCTCAAGGAACAGACTCCTGCACGTGTGCTGAGCAGTGCCATAGCATCATCTCCCCTGTCACCACTAAGCAGCCGTTCCTGAGGTGCTGTAAGAAAGGAGCCTATTTACTGCTCCTTTGAACCTGAAATGAAGAATGAGTTCTGCACAATGCTCTCAAGGAGCTGCCTGCAGACATGAAGGCTGCTCTTCTGCCTTCTCCTTGATCTGCCAGGTGACACGGAGAGGGCAGCAAGGTAACTGAGGCACCCTACATCTCCTGCGTCCTTGGGCAACTAGTAGCAGAAGATCGGCTATAAGAAGGAAAGGGACAGACTTTTCAGCAGTGACAGGACAAGGAAAAATGGTTTCAAACTAAAATGCGAAATTTAGACTGGATACAAGGAGAAGTATCTTACAGTAAGAGCAATGAGGCACTGGCATAGGCTGCCCAGAGAGGTGGTGGAGGCCCCGTCCATGGAGATATCCAAGGTCAGGCTGGATGGGCTCTAAGCACCTGAAGGAGCTGTAGGTGTCCCTGTTCATTGCAGGGTAATTGGACTAGATGGTCTTTAAGGGCCCCTTCCAACTCTAATCATTCTGTGATTTTCCTCAGTAGCTTGCACAGTCTGTGTGTAGGACCAGAAGATCAGAAACCCCATTTTGCAGAGGACTGAGGCTGTTGTCACATCTTCTATAAGCTCACCCAGGAGGGATGCACAGAGCCAAGAACAGACCACAGGATTCTGACGTGCCAAGTTACCAGCTCTCTATTAGGTTAAACTGTCCGACAAGCGCAGTGTCTCAGAGCACAGTTTTTGGGCACAGAACAGGAACTGCACAGAGCAGAGCATCTGTGCTGGCTCCATACGCTGGGCTCAGCCTGCTCTGACTCTGCCTGCTCATCTGCACCCTCCCTTATTCCCAAAGGGTTCTCTCCAACCAAGTACCACTGTGCATTTTGGAAAGATTTCCATCCCATGGGTATTTCATACACATTTTTAACTTTACACACGTTTCTGAAAGAAAAAAAATAAAGCAATGAATGTCTTGCAATGACAAATAACTTATGCTGTGACAACGGAAAATATGCAGTATCTTATTAACAGAAGCTGTACAACTAGTCTGTTAGAGGAACTGAGTCAAAGTGCCAATTTTGTAATGCTGTTTACCAAAAATCAAACAGGCATTCTGCAGTCCACCTGTTCCTACTGCCGTTGAATTCATGATAGCCATTTTCTGAAGCCAGAGAAATAATTGCTAGACCAGTTTATGGATGGCAGCTGGTTTGGAGTGAGAAATGTGCAATAATTAAAGACTGTAAGGAATGCAAGCTATTAAAAGGGCAAAGGAAGTAAAACAAACCAGTCCAGAATGGGCAAATGGACACCTTCCATAGAAGTAAAAATCTCTTCTCTTCCACTGTATTCAGTTCACTCACAGGAAAGCCAGTAAAGGTGCAGAGGGGAAAAAGCCAACAAGTCAAACTTCTACAAGTATGTTCTTCGTCCAGGAACTATAGCTCAGTGCTTGTCACTAGCACAGGATGCTAGAGTTAAGCAATGGCCTAGAGACCAACCTCTGCCAGATGCTTCAGAAGGCCCCATAAAATCCCATAATGGAGTATTATGCAGTAGTATGCATAATGGAGGACTTCCACTGAGCGTATACACAGAAGTACAAAAGATGAAACTCCAGCCCATCTAACTGGAGATGATATTTCCAATCATATAAACAATGCCAATCTGTCGGTCTCAATATTCTACCTTGTGGCAATGAGTCCCCCAGGCTAATTAAAACTAAGGTTAAAAGTGGTTCCTATTACAGCTGTTCAGTGTGTTTACTTTGATTTTAATTTGATGTCTCTTTCTTATCCAAGAGAGGAAAGAGTCATGGCACTGCCATTTTATTTATATCCATCATAGCATGTCTCTCAGTGGCACAACTCATGTATTGTATTCCCTAAAATAAACAGACCTAACCTTTGCAGTCTCAGCATGCAAATCTTCCCACTGAAGTATTTTCCATGCTTCTGATTAGGTTTGTTGCCCTTCACTGAACCTCTTCTATTTCCTGCTCTATCATTTTTTAATTAGGGTAACCAAACCAAACATGCCTCTCAAGGTGAGGCCACATCACCATCATCTAGAACAACACTGTCATATTTTCAGTGTTGTCCTCTATTCAGCAAATTAATGTCATGCCATTTAATATTTATGCTTTCCTGATCACTACTCAGACACGAGCAGATGTTTTCCATTGAGTTCTCAAGATCTTTTTCTGATTTGAAACTTACCCCATTAGAAGACCAATTGTACCACCCAATTAATAGTAACTTCACTTGCATCAATTTTTTCTATCAGCATTTTGATGAATAATATAGCTTCAGTAAATGTGAAGGAAACCCTTAACCATGTTTAGATTTGATTAAATTTTGGAGCATCAAATTTCACCCATTTGTGGGCACAGGCACATGGGTGCCTGATAAATAAATGATCATTTATGTGATTACTCAGCATCTTTAGAGAGATGATTTTTAAAGAATGCATGTTTTCAAGCATAAATAGGAGTCTAACTTATTTTTGAAGCTTTTTTTTTTTTTTTTTTTTAATCTCAAACCTCATCCTTCTTCACCTACACTATAAGCATACAGAGAGGGATGGAGAGGAGGAGCCTCCGTCTCTTCCCAGAGTGTGCTCACTTGCCCAGCACCAAGCCAAACAAACCCACTTTCTCTTCTTGTAATATAATTTTCAAGAAAGGTGAACATGACAAGTTTCTAAGGCATTCTAAACAAAACTGCGCCAGTAAAAGCTTTGTCGACCTACGTAGCACACACTTCCATAGTCTAAGAAGAGAAATACCCCTCTCAGAGAAATTCAGACCACATGTGGTTTTCTGAATGCAGAATGTCTTTTTTATAATGATATATTCATGCTCACTGCCATCCTTCACAGACTTCCTATAGAGTGGATGCTGTTCCCTCAAAAAATGCATTGAATTACTTCAGCAAGAATCAAGTTTCTGAATATCCACAAGAGGAAGAAGAAAGATGAAGGGAATCTTCAGCTGTTTCATATCTAGATAGAAGTCCCTTTTCCTAGGATTTAGGTAAGATATGTTCCTACCAGAGAATTATTCCCAAATTCTCAGCAGCGGCCTCCTGCAGTCACAGACAGGAACAGACATTTTACTCTTCAGATACCTGAAGAGCTCATCTCACATCACCACTTAGTACTACAGCCTTTGGAATTGCCTTCTGAGATGTTATTAATTACAGGAGCTGATTTTATATAGATTTACTTATTTATTTCCCCCAGCATATGACACACCAACCCATCACAGGTTATTTATTTTCGTTGAGAACTTCTGTATAAGAGTCCAGAAGCATAGCTAGGTGTTATTTGAAAAAGCCATGTTTCTGCTAGAAAGGAAAAATCATCACATTTTCCAGAGGTCAGCTTTCTGGAAAAGAAAAATAGCTACTTTCCTTTTAGGAAAAAAAAAACAACAATGGTTTCTACCTCAGCTGAAGATTCCCATCTGCTGTGGGCTCTCTGACTCATCGCCTTATTAGCAAAATTGTCTGAGAGCAGCATAAATCCGACTTACTCAAAAACCAAATCTGCAGTTAGACAAAAAAAAGGAAATCACAGATTGCCACTCCCCCCTAAATCACACTCCTTCATTGCCCTCAGTTCAACAGCACCAGCAGCCATTAGCACAGCTGGACAGACGTTCCTCCAAACCACGTGCAGGATTTTCCCCTTGGCCAGGAGGTTTTTGGCCAGCACCAGCCCTGAGAGCTGGGTTTCTCTCCCCAGCAGGCAGGCTGTCCATAGCCATAATTTCCAGCTGGTGGGGTTTATGTTGCAATTCCCTTTTGGCCATCTGTACAGAGAAGCCCCATTTGTTTTGCTTTTGCCTCTGCCTCTCTTTATCTTTGGAATATAATGCACTGTCAGGGCCACGCTTTGGTTTGTATCTTTTAACAGCCATCACCGCTCAGCAGCCCGCTCTCTGCTTCTCATTTAATGGCACATTTCTTCTCTGCTTTACACCAAGCCATTACCACTTGGCTGACCAACGCTGCACACTTCTGGGGTCGGGTGTGGCATTGTCAGCTTGCTGGGGTTAATTTTTCAGTTGCTTGTTGCTGGTACTTAGCCACACTCTCTTAGTAAATCATCAGACATAATGGGGGAGGGTTTCTGGGGAGGACGATGGAGGCACACTTTACAGGCTGTGTTTATTGCTTTTTTTTTCTCTCCATCCAAGCCTGTCATCTGGAGAGGCGGTGCATCCTGATCCCTACCAATGCAAGATCAAAGCCCTTTGGAGCTGTCAGAACTCTGAGCTTGTTGTTATCCGTATTTACACGTGTTTATTTTTAGTATTATTATTAAGTCATCTTGGCAGCTCTTGAGCAGCCACATGGGCAAGGACCCTATCTACAACAGTGCACAAATACAAACACAGCGATATCTCTTTGAAAAGCATACAGCCTCAGGAGAAGCCAGCAATAGAGAACATGCTTAAATGCTGGATTTCATCCGGGTTAATTCTCTGTAAACAGGGATGTGCTTCACAGGGTAGGTCATGGCTGAAGTTTAGGGCCCTACTTCTGTCATGATGAGACCAAATGAGGCAGCTGGATGTCTGAGAAACTGGCTACCAGACCCACTCACCTTGTTTCCAGTAATATTCAATGTGGGCTGCATGAAGCTGCAGCACCCCAGTAACAATCACATGCTCCAGGGCACAGGGAAAGACCATCAGGTTGCTCATAACAACCTACTCCACCATCAGCCCAATTCATCACTCCTTGAGTTACCCAACTCCCCCAAAATCAGCATAAGTGCTGTAGTACCTTAAGACTTTGGAACATCTCAGAAGCAGTCAAGATGTGATATCCATCTGCCCAGAGCCACAGCGTTCACAAGCAAAGAGGTCTGCCAGCAACCATTTCTGTGACAAACGACACCAAAAGACATCAGAGCCAAATGCAGTTCGAGTTTCACAGTTGTTCCCATTGCACTTATTCAGATTTTGTTTAGCTCATTTAGGCAACAACAGCTGGGAGCAGTATTTCCTTCAAATTATAGAAAGATTTAGTGTTATCTTAATGCAATACAAGTGTAGCCTGAATTATATTTATGAGGAAGCACAATATGTGCTAATGAATAATAAAGACTTTGTACAAGGGTATTAGCCTTCTCTGACTGATGCTGCTTGAGCCAGTTCTCACCTTTTAATGGTCAGTAACTCACCATGACACTGTCACTCATCAGCCTCCTCCCAGGAGAGGGAGTTGGATATGTCCTTCCTTCAGTACAGTTTCAGCTGCACTAGATGCGACAGAGCTGAGCTGGAGGAGAGCTGGGTTTCCCTTTCTGCAGTCCTGCAAGGCATCTTCAGCAAAGTCAGTTCTGATAAAACCAGGCATTTCCACATCCATCATGTGAAAATCAGCAACAATGCAGAGTTTGGCACAAACTTCATTCCAAAAGCTGGCAGCAGTTCCATGATATAGTCCTTACTTCGTCCTTGTCAGTTTGTCCATCTGCAATATA
This sequence comes from Meleagris gallopavo, assembly GCF_905368555.1. NCBI lineage: Eukaryota > Metazoa > Chordata > Aves > Galliformes > Phasianidae > Meleagris > Meleagris gallopavo. The sequence continues at coordinate 11,949,052 of NC_139417.1, read as the reverse complement.
AAGAGGTGTTCTTTGGAATATGACACCTATCTCACTGCTACAGGCATGGGAGTGGTAGGAAATAGAAGTTTAGAGCAGTCAACAGTAAACTACCAGCTGCAATCAAGAATGGCATTAATATGGTTTGCAGACTATCTAAATTACTTGGGGGCATCCAAGAAAATCCCTGTCACATATCACAGCCACCAAAGGCACACCAGTTCTTATGCAAAGAGGAACATTTTTATAAAGATGCTACATAAAAACATCGATAAAAATAGCAGAGAAAGTGAAGTGCTAATGGATGTTCCTTTCTCTCTGTATTATTTATCTTCTGTAAAAATAGTACATAAACATGCTTTCTCCACAGACAGAGACAAAAATAACATATTTGACTTGTCTGTTTAGGAAATAGTGACATGTGTCAACCAAATTGTTTCAACACAGGATTCTTCAGTTTCAGCAACTGTCAGAGGGCTCCCTCCACTGAAAATAATCAATGCCTTTGACAGATAAAGAGAGGTAATACAGTAATTCATTTGATACAACTTGACAGCTTTTTTGACAGTGTTTTGCACTGTCAGTCCATAGGATTTGAATTTTAACTGGGGCCGGGGAGAAATATGCTTTTGGTCTTTAGCCGAGTCTCTGCAAACCAAAAGGGCAGCAGGAGAGCAGTACTTACCTACTTTTTATTCACCATTACCTATCACTCTTCATTTTTAATTACTCATTTTTAATACCTTTCCCAATTTTTATACTCTTGAGATGTCATAATAGGGGACATTTAAACTGTACTTTGCTGCTCCCTTGGCAAGAAGGGACATTTCATGCAGCTAGTCTTGGAAACAGAGCTATTTGCTAATGTCACTATGTTCGGATTGACAGTTCAGTTCCATCAAGGGCTCATCTGTTCTGCTCTTATGAGACTGTAGAAACTTAAAAGAAGTTATTAATACAGATTATGAAATATTCAAACACTTGTCCATGGAGCTTGTGGGGCTATAGAGCGCTTCATTAAAATTTTTTCTACAAAACATTTCTTTCCATTAAAAAAAAAAAAAAAAATCAACAAAGTATCTGGATCTGAAGAATTCTCATAGAACAGGAACAAGGCATTGAAGTAATCACCTATGTTACAACTGCTGCAAACTACCACTGCCTCATCAAATGGGTCAGGAACTGTAGGCTTGCCCTTGCTGAACACTGCCCTGAGACTAAGAGGAAGCATGAGTACGGTGAAGGGGCAAAAGGAAATTCCTTGTTATTCTGTATTTTGATAATTACTTCTTGCACTAGTTAGCATTTTGAACAACATCTCCCACCAAGAGCTCAGGCAAGTCTTGCTAGTTCTGATCTCAACTGTTCATTTCCATGAACATTGTCATCGTATCACTACTTTGTCTTTGATCTGAATGTGTGACCTTGTAGGGTTTGGTATCTAAATATTTATTTGTTTCCCAGACTAAATTCAAAACATGATGTGTAAAAATTCCCTTTGGGATAACAATGCTGAAAGAGACAGGGCTGTGAGATGACTGAAGGTACAAAGGTGCAGGAAATAAAAGGACTTGTATTCCTAACTCATCATCCATATGCTGCTTGAGACAAGAATTGCATCCTGGCTTTTGATGTATTGTTGTTGTATATGTTGAGAGCTCGGTTATGTTTAAATGTAGTACTTCAGCTCCTTTGCTTAACAACACCTGATAACTTGCTTGACATCTCAAAGAGTTTCTTAAAATATTCTTAAACCTTTGGCATCTCTTCCTGCCCGGGGCTTCATGAATAAAACATTTATCCAGTCAGCAGCTTTAGCAAAGAGGAACAGCCAAGTTCCATCCATCAATGTCAGGAGCTGAATTACTGAGTGATTTCAGATCCTTTAATAACTCTGTTTCTTTATGACTATGTTGGTAAACAATCAAGTAGTGCTGGCACCTGGCTTTCAGTGGGCATTAATTTTTTTGCATTATCAAATACTAATAATACAACTCGTCACTCTTACTGTTGTTATTTCAATAAAAAGAGTCTGCAACACCATTCACCTCTGTGAGAATGCATTGAGGTTTATTCTTGATTTGTTATGAAGGTCACTGCAAGCTACTTGCATTAAACCTGCTGGGACTTTAAAAAAAAAAAAAAAAAAAAAAAAAAGCAAGGATAAATAGAGCCTTTACTTCACATATAATGTGCTTCATTTATCATTGGGATCACCGAGTAGTAATACACTGCCCTTTTGTAAGGATGTTAATAGAAACTAAGCATTTCTGGGGAAAAAAAAACAATGATACAAAGCTTCTGTTGTTGTAGAAGTCCAATGAAGCTTGGAGTTCTAAGTACTGTAAGGAAATTGCCTACAGGGATTCAAAAGGAGGGTCCTGGACTGAGGAGGGGGAGGGAAAGAAAATCAGAGCTTTCTGAATTCAAAATCTAGCCAGAACTTGTCTGAGCACACTTGGTTTGATTTAAATGGATATTTGAGATAAACATCTTTCCCCAGCACTTCACATGGGCAGAGCACTAGGAAGTGCTTTTGCACACCTTGGATACAAGCGCTGGCTTAGCTTCTAGCCAGGGCATGCAAAGCTCTGATATTCAATCCTCACGCAGGAAAACTATTCTTAGACACCCAAGAACAACACATTGATGTTGAAAGGGTCATCTAAATAAGGATGGCTGGTCCAGGGTGCAGTCCCTGGTCTGTCTCTGTGTATCCAATGGGTATCTAATACCCACAGACACTGATATGAGCATAACTTGGAGTATCTGATCCCAATCAAGTCATCCTTCTGAGCTCTCAGACAGAAATACTGAACGGTGCAGAATTTGGAGAGAATTAAAACCAAGTGAGAGGCCAATAAACAACAAAGAGAGAGCACAGTGAGCTCTGCCTGCTACCACAGAACATTTCTGCTCCTGCAGTGGAGGTCCCAGCTGCTCGCCAGGTGCTCAGAGAGCACAGGCTGATGGCACCAGAGAAAACATCACGTGGGCCAAATTTCTGCAGGTATTAACGAGTTCTGCACTGCTGATGCGAGGGGGCACCGGCAGGGACCGGTAACATTCTCATTTAGCAGCATCTTAGAGCCTCTCCATAGGAAAATAAACAGGCTCTTCAGTAAAATTACACCCAATTAAGCTACAGGTAAATAATTAAGCCACAGGCGCTATTCAGGCACTACCCAGTTGCCTGGATAAATGAAGTGTCACTATTATGTATCAAGCAGCTATAATCTAAGCTTCCTCCGTAGCATCTTAAAAATGAAACCCAGCACTTCCTTATACCTAACCAATGAGCTCTGGTTCTTTTGTTGAAACGAAGGGAAACAATAGGAGCCAATGTGGGAGGGGATCTCTGCACTGGGCTTTGCAATGAGTCCCATGAATTTCTAGTTGCTGCTAGAAATAAAATTTAAAATAAAATAAATCTCATTTTAGGTCCTCGTTTGATCTCCAGGCTCTGAGGCTGTAAATCCAAGCTACGCCTCACTCATTTGATATGTGCAACTTCTCCATCACAAGTCAGACTCCAAAGGAATTAATTACTACTTTTTCTGCGGATATTTTAATATTGTGGATTCTATAATCAGATAGCTGGGTATCTTTTCTTTCTTTAAAGAAAAAAATAAATAGAAAACGCAGTCCCATCTCCCCTGTATTGACAGCAGCTGCAGCTGGAGTGCCCAAGGCCAAAAATCCTTTGTCTTGAATTTTAAAAAATGCCTGTTTTTCCCCCCCGTATCCCCACTGAAACGTGTTTCACGCTTAGCTACTGGAAACATACCCTGCAGACATTTACATCACAGGCTTTGTTATTATAAGTTACAGTAAAAGACAAAAGGAACAAGGTTTTGTAACCAGAGGGCAAACTGCAACTGCTAATTTGTTAGGGGGTGACATTTCTGATACTGCCACTTTCGTGGAGCTCCCATTCCATATTGTAATCTCATTACAGCATCCTATCACAGCACTCAATAGGAGAGATACACATCAACAGATCTATTACCTAAAACAAACAAAGATATTAGGAAACTTCCTGAGACTGCTTTGTATGCTGACTTCTGGTCAGCATTTCTAGAGAATTCCATTAAATTTATGTCATCAAAAAAATATAACATATGGACCTTCTGAGCAGGAACTCATACCAGCAGGAGTAACACATTTGTTTTTCCCCATTTTGTGATTTATCATCCATTCCATTACAAGCTACACGGACTGTCATTTTTCTTTAAATGTGTTTGATAAAAGAGCTCTCGTTCCACCAGGTCAGGTATTATTATTCACCAACATTATGTACCAACCAGCACAAACAGCAGCAGCAGCTGCAGAGCTGTTGTGGAAAACCAGAGTTAGTGCTGGGCTTTTCCCTGCCATATGCTGGACCCAAAAACACAGGGAGCAGCTAATGGGAACTCAGAGCTGCCTTTGCCCACCGCTGGCCCCTGTGCAGGGCTGTGGATGTCACCACCAGTGCTTCTGTGTTGACCCCAGCTGAATCCTGCCCCAGCCGATGTCCCAGGAGCACAGCAGAGGTTTGAGCACAGCAGTGGAGGAGGCACTGCCATGAGCACAGCACGAGGACAGATGTGCCCCTGCAGCCTGGCGTTCCCCCCAGAAGAGCAGGGATCTTCCCTTCACATCCCCTGTGCCTGTGAGATCAGTTTGGTGGAGCTCAGCAAAGCCAGGAGGCTCTCTTTGCACTTCTTGCTGGTTCTTAGATGTTCCCTTATCTGCTCTTAATTATCCAGGCTATTTTTACACAGTTTCTCCCCCTCCTCCTAATTGCCCGAACTTATTTTCCTGATGGTTTTCTGCTGAAGATGAATTTCAGGAGCTCAGTATCTTAGGCAATTTCAAGACATAATTAACACCACCATTCCCCTCATTAGCGAGTGGCCTACTTTCTCTTCAGCACTACCATCCCCCTAGATGTTTGGAAAAAGTCCTTATTATCCCCCATAACTCCCCAACGAACATTAACTCCTTTCACCATTCACGGTTCCCCCACCAGAGTCCATATCAGCCATTGTTTTCCTTCCTAAGGTTGTGTGCTAGGTACTTTTTTGTGGGCTTGTTCCTCTCTGAGTTGGGCTTTAGATTAAATTATACAGACCCACTTTTACTTCACTATAATCTCAGAGATTGTCCTGCTGCTCTCTCTGGCATGGCATAAAGTCCCTCTCTGTCATCCATCAGCACTGACTGTGCACAGCTGACATCATTCTCACTACTGCTCAGACACAGAAGAGTGTTCCCACCCCAGAGGGTTTGCCATCAAGCCAGAAGAAACAAGGAAACATGGTTATTCCCATGGAAATTTGGCTACTGAGACACAAACACATGCAGCCACAAGGCCAGATGTACAGCCTGATTGCAAATAATCATTTTCTTTTCAGTGCACGTCTCCTCCACCTCAGTTAAACTCCTTTTGACTCTAGGAGGAGTTTTTCCTTGAGTAAGAAGACAGATTTGGGATAACAGACTGTGCTCCTGCAGGTTCCCTTTCCACAACCCAAGAGCCCCAGGACAGATACAACCTATTAATCCACCAGTAAGCAAACCCAAAGGCTTCTTTCCAAAGCTGACCCACTGAGAGTTCACATAGGAGCCTAAACTTAATTGTCTGTGGCTGTAACAATATCAGATAACCTCTGCAGAGATAAACAAGCAGACTTGAGAGATTAATATTTTCTTTGATATAAACTTTGTAGGATGTGCTGTTGTCAAAAAGTCCACAGAGATTACTTGTGCTGTAGTAGGTGGCACTTCATTTTCCAGAATCTATGACCCAGCAGAAATTACTGTCAGCTCCCCGACCAGCCAAGGGGTATTGATTCCCCCGTTACTACAGCAACCCATTAGTTATTAGATCGTGTCTGGTATGCAGTGACTAATCTGCCTCGGCGAGGTCTCGGATTTTGACACTTTTTCATTCTAATCCTTAATTAGTTTATTTGATGGGGCCTGCACATTTTATTTTTATACTAAGTAGTTATTGAAAATACAGTCAAACCGAGCAGAGATCAAAGGAGCACAACCAGCACGCTGTCAACTAAACTAGTTATGCAAAAGAAAAAAGTAACATGCCAGATCAAATGCTTCACTCAAAATGCCTGAAGTTGCACAAGAGCTAGCCTAGGACAGCCTTCTGCCTCCAGATTCTCTTGAAACATGATTGCTCCTGATACCTCAAACTCTGTGGTGTCTCTCCTCATGATTACATCAAAGGGCAGGCAACTATTCGTCACAGAATTGTTTGAGTTGGAAGGGAGGGACCTTTAGAGGCCATCTGGTCCAAATCCCCCTCAATGAACAGGGACACCTACAGCTCCCATCAGGTGCTCAGAGCCTCATCCAGGCTGACCTTGAGTATTTCCAAGGACAGGACACCACCACCTTTGTACTTGGCTGTCAAGGAGTAGATGTTGACAGATGCCCTCCCTTTACATCAAAATTACCAGAAGCTGATAACCTTTCTGTGGCTTACTCCCTTTTTGATGTGTGAGTGGTGAATGGAGACCCCATCAAAAAACAGAGCCCAGTATTGAAAGCAAAGCAGCTCACAGTAATTCAGTAACAATTATTCATATTCACAAATAAGAGAAGTGTAGAGAATTCTGTGCCAAAAGTCAGAATGAAAATAAAAAAGAAGAATTTGTTTAACTGAGGCGCGATAAAATTTCTTCTCATGCCTCCTTAAGTTGTTATTAACTAAAAATAAAGTTCAAAGCAGAGTCTGTTGCTTCCAGCTTTCTTATTGCAGGATATAAAATATGAAAGCAACTTCATTCTCAGGCAACAAAATCCAGTTATGTCTATTGACTGTACAGGATTGGCAATTGCTATGTGCTTGCCATGAGAAAATTTCATTACATCAACAGTCTGCATTCTGATAAAATTTCTCTTGGAATCTTTCATGGAAGCTGTGTTCTCCACTTGCACATTTGTACAAAAGGAGATGAAAACAATCAGCATTTAGGTTTGCTGTTCTACCGAGTACCAGCAGAACATTGTGCAGAACAATCAGTTACTGAAGAGGAGATGATGGGACCTGCCGGATAAATTGGCTTAAGCATTGCCACGATGTGGAAATGCCACTTCTAGCTGATGCCTAGCAGGTAATGCCTCCTCGTCTGTTCACCTGAGAAGGTTTAGGCACAAACAGCCAGCAGATGTTCGTGCTCTTAAACAGATGAATGAGTGCCTGCAAAACCCCATCTCTCGATAGGTTTTGACTGTGCCGCATCTCTAAATGTCAGGGGGGGAGTGGGCATGAAGCTCAGCTGCATTTTTGAGCTTATATAAACAAGCTCTGTGCAGTTTTAGGAGACAGCCTGAAAATTTGCCAAAGTCAGCAAAAAGGAAAAGCTTTGCTTTAGCTTAATTTGATAGCAAACTATGGATCCATGCTATGGCTTTTTCCCAAGTCTAATTCATCAAGGGAATGAAAAAGAAGGGGAAAAGAAAGTAGAACGGCTTGAAGTATCCAGACATCTGACAACATGCATTTCCATTGCTTTGTACTACCACCAGGCTGGGGGGCACCGTGGGTTGAAAACCCAGCCTGAAGACTACTCTGTGCTTCACCAGTATTCCACATCAAGTGATTTAAATTTCACAAAAATGAAGAGAAGGAAAGGGAACATTTAGACCACTCTCATCAATTCCAGGTCACTCCCTGTAACATAGTTCCCTGTACTTTGCTCAGTTTTGAAAGTCTCAAAAAAAACAACCAAACAAACAAAAAAACCATCCAGATTAAACATGAATACACTGAAATAGAAGAGAATTTGGAATTGCCTTTATCTATGTGATGCAATGTGGGAGCGTACATATGCACGTGCCAGCAGCTTTCTGAAACACACCCACTTTGATCCATTAGAAAATTGACCTACTATGCTTAAGAAAGCACCTTGAATTAGCCCAAGTAACCCATTTGTGATATCGTTCATCTTCAACAATGGATGTAATTTATGGAACTATGGATCAACTACTAAATCAAAACACTGCCCTAGAGTAATGTTACCCTGACTGCAAGTCTGTATCAGCAAGAGCAGCCAAGTGCTCCACCTATAGGTTACTGAGTTGGGCAAACCCTACTGCCTATGTGAAAACCCGCAGGCACAGTGGATTCAGCAGTAAACCACAGAGTATTTGATGATATTGAGATATATTTCATCAGAGGAGGACAGAAGTGCTAACAAAATGCAAAAGGAGGCCTCTCATCATTCTTGGTGAAGATGTAATAAAACCTTAAGGTCAAACAAGATGCAGTTGCATCAATAAAATATCACTTAGAAAATTCAAGGGCATTTGGGGATTGGGCATTGGCATTTAATACAATTGGGCACACAAGTAGAGAACATGCTTGACCAATAAAAGCACCCAAGGAGCAAAGTCATTGCTTCTCACGTTCTTCATTAAGAAAATGGGAGTCAGAAGTGATTACACTAAAAAAAAAAAGCCTGCTAGACAAACTTACACATTATGACAAAGTATTTCATAACATCATACATATCAATTTCTCCTCAGATGAAATAAAGATGACATTCACCTCAGCCTTTCTTTTCCATAAATCTAACAGTCTACAGTAACCCAGCCTCAGGTTTGAAAAGCTGAGATTTGAGGCTTTAATTTGAGGTACAAGAGCAAGAACTTAAATCAGCCCCCCACATACCTAATAAGACCAATAACTCCAGTGCCTCTGGCTAGGCTAACGAGTAAGAAGTGGTGCAGCTGTCCTTTCAGGCTTCCCTTCCAAAGGCCCCCATTTCATCCTTGAGCAGGGAAGGAGCAGGCATGCACCCAGCCCTATCCTATACTAAACACCCTTGTCAATTTTGTTTAAGTCAAAGGGATCTCAGTTCATCCCCAAAATATCCTGGGAGAACAAAGTTCCAAGCTCAATGCCAAGATGGATGGGGCTATGGGCAGTGAAAAATGTCCCTGCCCAAGGCAGGGGGATTGGAACTAGGTGGTCTTCAAGGTCCCTTCCAGCCCAAACCATTATGTGATTGAAAGGTAAGCTGGAGAAGAGAAGCAGTGCTAGGAGAGGAGACTTTAAAACTCCCCCATGCATTTGAGCTTGGGGCTGAATGAAAAAGCAGAAGAGATGTCACTGCTAAATCCCAGTTCCTGACTCTTTATACATCATTACATACCCGGTTACCCACAAATAAAGCGCATTCTGCATTCCTCTTCACATCATATTTCACTCTAACGTATGAATAATCTGATACGCCTGCAAGCAGTACCCAGACTCGAGAAAATTAAGAAATTGCACAGATATAGTAATAATGAAACAAAATTCCTAAGCCAGAGAAAAGCCAGCTGTGTGTAATTCATTATGTCATGGAGACTGTCACATTGCTCGATAGAAAAGCATGCTTTTTGCCAGGCTTAGATCAGACGTGTTTGCTGCTGGGAATTACACTAAACCTACGGCAAAATAATGAATTGTGCTTCAGGATATCACGCGTTTGTCTCACAAATAGAACCTTACTTCTGAGAGAAAACCAATGTGCAATACAAACATATATACATTGATAGCAAGTGTACAAAACTGAATAAAACAACAGCTGGACATTGCAAAGCAGAATACTGGAGCACAAGCACAAGTTCTGGCACAATTACCATTAGATGTTAACATGGGCTACATCCTCAAACTGACATCGATCAGTGCAATTCCCTCTACTGCAGGGCAGCTGAAGCAAATGAGCATGTGGCTTCATGGTCCCTGTGTGCTAAGTAAGGGCAAGTAGAGAGGTAAAGAAACAAGTCTGTATCTGACAATTTATCATACTTGAACCAAGGACTTATTTCACCTATATACTGCCCTTCCCAGCCACAGTACCTTGGAGATGTTTTCTTTGCTCAGAAAAAAGCAGCCTGTAGTACTCCTGCACCTTCTCCTAGCGGCAGCTGGCCGTGATCCGATCACTGCCATGTGTAGCATTAAGGTCAATATGCCTGTAACCATAAATACTGAAATACATTTTGCTAATGATAATCGTCACAGAGCAAAGACAAATGTGCTCACTGCAAGCTCTGAGTGCTGTAGCATTGCTTTTAGAAGAAGAAAATGCACTGAAGAACCTGGACTTCTTGTCCCTGGAAGTAAGCCACGTCTCCATGGCCTAGTCACCTCTATAAATACAATGAAGTATGGTAAATACATCTGGGATTACATTAGACACGGAGCAATTTGGGAAGACTGGTCGACTGTGGAAATCCAAAATGATCTCACTAAAGCGGCTCAAGTAGTACTAGCTAAGCAGGTTTGGAGCCCCCCATTTAGAGGCAGAATACCATTTTATGAGAGAACTCACTTTGCAAAACTGTCCAGACTCAATGTCCATTACTAGGCTACTTGACAATTTATTGTGTCGTAAGTCTGAACTTCTCTTAGTGCCCTTTGAGTTGATGATGTCATTTGAAGATCACTCCCTTTTATGGTTGGTACATGCAGTAAAAAGATTTACAGTGTTCATATGTCTCCACCAATTGATCTTATGCACAACCTATAAGACCAGAACAGAGTGGGATTCACATCACCTGACATCCCAAAGTCAGGGATTTCTTATATAGGCTCTTTCTATAACCAACAACAAAAAAAGAAAGACATCTCCAGATAGCAACTCTTCCTACCTATCTTGCCTATCTTAGCCATCTACTTAACGAATCCAAGCCAAAGTGGTGCTCCTTAAGTGATGATGCAGTATACATTCAGTATCACAGAACACACTCAACCACACTATAGAGCAGTAAAACTCCATCCTGTTAGCAGTATAACTTGGAATGAAAAAAAAAAAAAAAAGTATACTTGGATGGCTCAATGCTCACCTTATGCATGTGATACAAATTAGACAATCATAAACATATGAGATTTTCCCAACCAAACTTAACTTACCCTAAAAACCCAAGTGAAACAAATAAATTAAAATCTCTAAATTTGCTGGACTTTTGATGCTGAACTGCATCACAATTCTCAGACTCCTGCAAACACAGGCCCTGCAGCAAGCAGGGACAAGAAGATGAGGATCGACTGCAATCCTTCCCTGACTCCCTGTGTGTCCACTCCTGTCCTACTGGGGCAGAAATGATCAAAAAAGGTTTTACTCATTCTGAAGCAACAGCACAGAGTTCATCACTGTCCTGATGAAAACCAAGCCACCATGTCCTGCAACACCTACTGATTTCAGCAGCATCCCTCTCCAGGAAGCACCACTGTATTCCCACCCAGCTTTGCCATCTCTTTAAGATTCCGTAGCCAAATTAGTAAAACATGCAGCTACTGTACGTCATTTTTATTGTACATAAAAAGAGCCCATTATGTTTATTTGGTACTTTTTTGTTGCTGTCATGAACGCTAAATAATAACCCTGTGTTTAGAAACAAGTCACTGGGGACCAATAAGATGCATTTACCGTAATTGCATGATTCTTCTAATTAATTTTTGTCAGGAAATTTCAAAGTAAAAATCCCCAGCTAAATATGCCCCTCTTTCCTAGAGACGTGTCTCCGAGCCTTGCTTCAGGAGCTTGGCTCCTTTCTACCCAGTTGAAATAAGGCAGAATGGTCACTGAGAGTGGGCAGAGAGGAGAGAATACTGCCATTAGACCACACTATTTAAATCAACCCGTAACAAGCATTTCATTTTGTTCGGGTCATTAACTGCATTTGAGTGAAAAATGTAGTTTGTCTGGCAAATTGGTTGGTGGCCAAATGCCTTCAACAGGAGACTCTTCTGGGTTAAACTCAAAGACAGCAACATAGACACAAATTCTGCCGATGGGAGACTTAACCAATAAAGAAAACACAATTCAAATGGGCATCCAAAAGAAGTGGATGCTTATCAAAGATACATTCAAATTTTTATATTTACCAATTTCTGAGAATGTACAGCCTAAGGCAATTTTCTCTTAATTTATTCTCCTCTGTAGCAGAGATCACTGAATATCATAAAGTAATTTAGATAAGATAGTCTGTAATTAGGGGCTATTGATATCAGCTCTGCTGGACACACAGTCACTTCTAACGTACAATGCCCAAGTGATTTTACTAAGACAATTTGGATAAGCCTCAAACATCTGAATGGTCAACCCCCCTTTTTCAAGCCCCAGTGAGCTTAGAGAACTGTTCACTTACTTTTTCTCTTGCTGCAAACATTTGCAGAACCAAAATACCACCACCTCATCCCTCTCTGCTTCCTTTTACTGTGACTTAAAGAAACCCATCTCCCCCAGACTTTCTACAAAGTGCATGTTCCACCAGCCCTATGAATGCAAATCCAAACTAGATGCCACATATACACACTCATTTCTGTAGGAGTAATATATATAACGTATTTCTTTTACTTCAATTGCTTTTGGATAATTTCTCAGCTTTTCCAGGGGTGCTAAATTCTAGTGGTGATCTACAAAGTGATGTCACCTCTCTCAGGTTGGTGTCACCTGCAGTACCATGTGGGGACCCATAACCTTACCACCCAAGTCCCACATGAAATACTGAGCAGTTCCAGACCACTGTCAGGCACCATAAGGTACCTCACCTAAAGAACTCCCCACTTTGACAGCTAATCACTGATAGCTTCCCCTTGAACACAATTTGCCAATCATTCACAGTCTGTTATAGACTCAATTTTCTTCTACTGCTTTGGAGACTGACATGCAAGACAGCATGAAAAGCCTCATCGCAGCCAAGCTGACTCCCTCCTTCCATCCTGTCATACTGCCACAGAGGGGAACAAGGTGGGGTGACATGATGTGTCCCTGACAGCTGTGTTGGCTGCTCTTTATCACCCAGGATGCTCTGAGTGTGCATGGACGAACAGTTTGATCATCTGCCTCTGCAGCAAAGCCAGACTGTCTGGTGTAGACTTGCCCGGCTCTTTTCACTGTTAGGGGCAGATGCTACCACAGCTCTTCTCTTTCTTCAGAACCACTCTAGATCTCCTCACATGCTTGAAGATAACTGCTAATTCATCCTGAAAATTGCTTCGACCTCTTCTCAAAGAGCTCCAAGAGCTGCAAGCACCCACTTTGCTCTGGTATTTTAATAACAACAGAAATTGGAAGGCCATAGGCACCACTGGTGCACTCATTTCCAAAGAGTTCCACTGGGACAATACATAGCCCAGGGACAGCACCTAGTTTTGGGTTTGGTCGCTGCTTCTTTTCAGCTGTGGTCCCCTACACGTGAAGCAACACCACCACCCCAAGCTCTTCTCCTCCATTTGCCTGTTTATGGAAAAGCACTGATTAACCAGAAATACATATTTTTTAATCTAAAAGTAATTTATATTATATAGGAAAAAAAAAAAAAAAGGTCAGGTAGATACTCCATTTATCACTATTACAAAGGGCTGTAACGCAGTGATGAAAAGAAAGAGAAATTAATTACAAGTCAGAGGCTGCAATAACTCTCTCTGTAATTGTGACGAAAAATTTAAATTAACATTTCTGTCACCAAGAGAAGTTTGATTAATTTTACAATAGTGGAGATGCTATCACCTTAATATTGGTGGGTAAGGAAATTTTACTATTTGCAATTTAGATGTAGATCATTTCTTTAAGACTCAAAATGTGCCTGCAAGGCACCTTCACACTTTATTAACAGCTCAATCAGTGCCACACTAGAAATAATTAGCAAAGAAACTGTGTAGTAAATATATCTACTCTAGCAAACTCACAGAATAAGAGAAGTACATGATAAAATCCAGCATTTGCAGGAGAATCTGTCTCTCTCCAGTGCTCCAAAGCACCCAACCACCACCCAGCTGCCCACTGTGCCAAGCTGCCTTTGGGGAAATACCACAAATTGAAAACCCCTCTAATACAGCTCATGTTGAAGTGCACGTGTTCTTTTATGCTTCCCAGGACATCTACTGTCTGGAAAGAAAGGGTAATGCAGCAAGGGGCCACAGGCACGCAGTAGTCTCTGGTCTTTGCTATGAGTTCTGCAAAAGCTCAAGGATATAATGTAGGAAAGTAAAGATCAGACCAAAGCCCTGGGAAGCTTTCCCAGCTCCTCTCAGCAGCATTTAGCAAGAGCCATTAATTTCTTCCTTTCATAAACACTGTGAAAGATGAAAATCTGGAAAATAAAATGAGCCTAATGAAAATGCATTGGTTCTGAAGCAATCAATGCCATTCGGTTCACAAAGAAAGGGAAAAACAGTTCCCCAGCTGTTCTCTGCTCCCTGCAGTCAACAAGGCTGACTGTTTCCAGCACGGATCAATGAAGCATTCGTGATGGGAAGTGAACCTGTGCAAACAGCATCCGTCTCTGCTCCAAAATCAAAAAGATCCACATAGAAAGTTTCACGATTGCTCTAAAAACTCTAAAAACTAAGTCCAGGGAAAGTTGGAGTACCTGCAGGTTGGTTGCATGGATCAGTGTTTGATAACCCTTTGTACTCAGAGGCCACAGGGGAGAAGCTGAGATGGGGCACATGAAGACTGGATCATCTCTGCAGGATAAAGTAGCCTATACATCATCCAAGGAATGCAACAGGTAGGTCTATGACCTAAAAAGTTGAAGATCATTAAAAAGAAAGTGATAGAGTGTTTCATTAATTGACATGGGGTAGCATAAGGTCCACAAACCACAGTGGTTTAAATAACTGCAAAGCCAAAGAAAGAACAGTTTGGCCAAAGAAGTGAACTGCAGCAGGCACATAAAAAGACAAATACATTGCTAAAGAAAGGCTATGTTCCCTCCTCCCACCGAATTGGCACAAAAATTAATGGGAGATCTTTATAGAGATGGGCTGTAGAAGAGGTACTAAAAGCTGTTTCGAACGACTTTGAAACTGTGACTTCTAACAACAAAGTAGGCAACAATAAAAGGACAAAATACAGGTGCAGGATTGGCTGCAAGTTCTGCCTCCTACCTTCTGGTAGAATTTCTTCACATTCTGAATATTCTCACGAACTGGAGAAATACTTAGCTGCCTTCTGAAAAACAGCTGGAAAAGCAAGATATGGTGAGAAAAGGGAGCGTAAGAGGATAAAGCTATTGCACAAGTGTGCACTGCAGTCTGAGCTACATCTGACTGGACCATCCCACAGAGATCAATGATGGGTAAAGCATAGGTTCCTGCTTTAATGGTTTCCCTCCTGCCCATATCCACAACTTGCACGTACAGACCTGTGCTCCATTCACTGCTTTTCCCAGTAGTCAGGCACTGCCTGATGTAACATACACATGGAGAAGCAGTTCTCCAATAAATATTTGACAGCTTAAACGTTGCCTTCAGCCTTAGTTCTTCAGCAGAGTTATGAAAAATAACTTATCTTGAAATTTGTATTTCATCATAGCTTGAAGAGCAGCTGCCTGTCTGCTGGGGCTCTATTTTGGAGTGTGGCTGTGCTTGGCAAGTACCACCTGTCACCCACGGGCTCTGTCTCCTACCAACCACGGGATGATACTCAGCAACCTGTCGGGATGAGCATCAGCAAGGACAAGGACCCTTCAAAGGGACACCATGGTCAGCTTAGGGATACAGAGGCAAGTTTGGGTGCACCAGAATTAAATGTAGGCAGTCCTACAGGCCTAAAGTCGTCAATCCCAAGGACAAAGAATAGCTCAGGGCACAGATGCTGACAACCCATCCACAAACAAAGGAGAAATATTGTGTTTCTTTTTTTTAAGATCTAAGACGCATTTCACAACTTTATGAATCCTGCAGAACAGCTGCACACTGTGTGACCTAGCAAGGCACAAGGCTTCCCAAGTAATGATCTTTCCCTGTCCAAGCAGATGTCACAAAGTACCCAGCTTCCCTATTACACGTTACCTTCTTTCCTCATGGCTACAAGGATGAGGATGTTCAGCTCAAAGAACAGCCATTGGAGATTCACAGAATCACAGAATTGTAGGGGTTGGAAGGGACCTCTAGAGATCATCGAGACCAACCCCCCTGCCAAAGCAGGTTCCCTACACCAGGTCGCACAGGTAGGTGTCCAGGCGAGACTTGAATATCTCCAGAGAAGGAGACTCCACAACCTCCCTGGGCAGCCTGTTCCAGTGCTCCGTCACCCTCACCGTGAAGAAGTTCTTACGCACATTCGTGCGAAACTTCCTATGCTGCAGCTTATGTCCGTTTCCCCTCGTCCTGTCTCCACGTACCACTGAAAAGAGACTGGCCTCACCGCTATGGCCGGCACCCCTCAGATATTTATAAACCTGGATCAGGTCCCCTCTCAGTCGTCTTTTCTCAAGGCTAAACAGACCCAGTTCACTTAGCCTTTCTTCATAGGGGAGATGCTCCAGGCCCTTCACCATCTTTGTGGCCCTCCGCTGGACTCTTTCCAAGAGATCCCTGTCTTTTTTGTACTGGGGAGCCCAGAACTGGACACAGTACTCCAGATGAGGCCTTACCAGGGCAGAGTAGAGGGAGAGGATCACCTCCCTCGACCTGCTGGACACGCTCTTCTTAATGCACCCCAGAATGCCATTGGCCTTTTTGGCCACGAGGGCACACTGCTGGCTCATGGCCAACCTGTTGTCCACCAGGACGCCCAGGTCCCTCTCTGCAGACCTCCTCTCCAGCAGCTCATCCCCCAGCCTGTATTGGTGCATGCAATTATTCCTCCCTAGGTGTAAGACCCTACACTTGCTTTTGTTGAACCTCATCTGGTTTCTTACTGCCCAGCTCTTACTGCCGGTCCAGGTCTCGCTGAATGGCAGCACAGCCTTCAGGCGTGTCAGCCAATCCTCCCAACTTCGTATCATCAGCAAACTTGCTGAGGGTGGCCACTATCCCCTCATCAAGGTCATTGATGAAGATGTTGAACAAGACCAGACCCAGCACAGACCCCTGGGGGACACCACTGGTTACAGGTCTCCAGCCAGACTCTGCATCACCAACGACGACCCTCTGTGCTCTGCCAGTCAGCCAGTTCTCAACACACCTCACTGTGCACTCCTCTATCCCACACTTCCTCAGCTTTGTTATAAGGATGTCATGGGAGACAGTATCAAACGCCTTGCTGAAATCAAGGTAGACTACATCTTCCGCTCTTCCCCCATCCACCCAGCATGTGACAGCATCATAGAAGGCCACCAGGTTGGTCGAGCACGACCTCCCCTTGGTGAACCCATGCTGACTACACCTGATAACCTCCTTTTCTCCCAGTTGTCTGGAGATGGTATCCAGCACAAGCTGTTCCATCACCTTTCCAGGGACGGAGGTGAGGCTGACAGGCCTATAATTACCCGGATCTTCCTTCTTGCCCTTTTTGAAGACCGGAGTGACACTGGCTATCCTCCAGTCTTCAGGGACCTCCCCTGTTATCCAAAACCTCTCAAAAATGATGGAGATTCAATTTAAGCTGTTTATTGAGAAAATACTTTCAAAGAAACAACTGATTTCTTATCAGGAAGGACACACTCGGGAACTACACACCATGTATGAATAAGATCCAAAAGCTCTCTAAAACTTCAGTTACTTGAGTGGTAAAGGCTCTCAAGAGGGAGGGGAAAAAAAAAAATCCAGGTCCAGTAATATTGGTGGGAGCAGTTTACCTTTGACCACTGAAGGGAAAAATAACAATCACTAAATGTATCTCACACAGAATCTACTCTACAAACTAACGTCACTGCTTTGCTTTCAGTCAGAGACTAAGATTAATCTCCAGAACTTCTAGCACACGTGCAGACACAGTGGAAAGATGCAAATAAGCCCACAAAGGACTCACAAAGAAGAAAGCTCTTCACCAGAAATCTATTATTCTACATTAAAATGCATCAGCTAATTTACAGTCATTGTTGGATACTCAAGTACAGCTTGGAGCAGGCAGAAGATCAGAGCTCAGAGCACAGCACATATTACAAGTGGCTGGGGGCCAGGGGAGGTATTTAATGGGTGCACACTATAACTGCTTGTAAACATTGACCTGAACGCATCTCCTTTTCTGTCCATTATAAGAGATCTGGCATAAACTCCAATAAATCCGGAAGGGTGCATTTCACAAAATCATTAAAGTTGTAAAAGACCTCTAAGATCATCCAGTCCAATCATCCGCCTACTATCAATACTGCCCAATAAATCATACCTCTACCACATCTCCACGTTTCTTGAATACCTCCAGGGACAGTGACTCCACCGCCTCCCTGGGCAGCCTGTTCCAATGCCTCACCACTGTTTCAGAGAATAAGTTTTTCATAACATCCAACCTGATTTATGAAGATGCAGTGCTCATTGTCCTGCAGCACTCGGTGAGCATTCCAAACCCTCAGCACAGAGGTCCAGCTCCCTGGGGATGAACATGAGACACAGATACTGGCACCATCTCCTGAGGTTCTGCATCGCAGACACAGCCCCCTCCCTCAAAGGGAAATGACTGCGGGCTCCACATGAGCAGGAACAGCTGTGTCTTCTAGAAGACAGCCAGCGTGATCCCATGGTCCCAGGACTGCATCAGTATTTTTCCTCCTGAAATGGACTGGCAGGTTAACCCTAGCACTGGGCTTTGTAATAGCATTGTTGAAAAAGGCTGTCCATGAGAGGCTGTTAATATATCCTAGGCACCTGCTGGTAGTTTTATTGCAAGATACCACAGGATGCTGCAGGAAAAAAAAAGGAAAAAAAAGAGTAAGAAATTATTTTGAATTGTTACAATCACACAATTTTCTTGATGTCACACAATGACTACATAAGTCTTCCTTGTCAAGAAAGAGAAGCATAGGTCTTAAAACAAATGGGTTTGAAAGGGAAATGCTGCAGGTCAGACAGGAGACACTGGGGGAGCCCCCAGCCCAGTCCCCTTGCAGGTTCACTGCCTGATCCTGACAGCAGTGTGCAGCACATTAGCAGGGCACAGGAGCTGTAAAGTACAGCTGTGCTCCAATCGTGCCATGAATTTGTCAAAATAGCTCCAAGCTTTTCTGTCCTGCCCTTCAAATGTTCTCAGAGACAATCCTCAAAAATATCCCCAGCTTGCCTGGCTTCAATTATGCCCTAAAATATCATAGCTCAGGATCCTAATGCTGTCACCACCCTTTTTTCTTCCTTATTTCCCTTCCTCCTTGGTTTGTTTGGTTTTGTCTGTGCTTAACCGGTGTTGGCCACCACTGACCTGGCATTTCACTGATATGTTGGTCTGTTTGCACTGATATTGCTGACAAACTATATACTGCTGCTGCTTTAACTTTCCTTTACACTTGAATTTGACCTTCCACATCCATTAGACCCTGCAAGGAAACTGGCAAATAATTGTTTTATACTGTCAAGTAATTCCCTATCCCTTCTTTAAAGCTCACTGTAATTCTGCAGCATGTCCACCTGGGTGGCTGCACACATAGCACAGCAAAATCCCTTTGGGACTGCAGGAAAAAGACAATCTGGAAACATGTCAGTAGGGAAAGCCCAAGGACACTATTTTATAAAACGTGTCTGAAATCTGCAGAAAGTCTGTCTTGTAGTCAAGACCTCATCATTAAAATTCAATCAAAACAGGCAGTAGAACCTTCTCAGTTAAAACAGTAAATAAAAGGAGATCAAGATAAATAGCAGATATCATCTGAGGCAGTCATAAGAACGAATGTGCATCAATCTCCAAAAAAGTCACTCAAGATGGATAACACCGAAAGACAACATCTTGATAATCAGTTTTACAGTGATGGATTGAGAGAAAGTTTAATGAGTCAACTACAGAATTGGAATTTCATTAGAGACTTTACCAGAGCTGGAAAAACCTGTAGAAGTGCAATACAAAATCTGCCTTGTAAAATACAGGAGTAAATATGTTTCTGTCCATACAGAGAATTATCACATACATTTGCATCAGGAGGAAATTGACTGGAATCCGGTGCAGAGGAAAACAACAAACAGAGGGGGAAAAAAAAATAATAATAATCTACCCACGTATCTTCCAGAACTATATTATGCCTACCACACTGTAATTTAGCAGTTGCGAGAGCTGATCTAACATAATGTAATTGTATTTTAATGCCTTCTGTGAGACTAAGACTCATTAGTCATCATCTAAAGAGAAACACAAGCTGAAGTCACACTCCGTTATGCCAAGTTGTCAGGCATATAGCACTCACAACTATCTTCACACTAACCTTCATGTCAGGCTGCAGGAGAATGAAATCTGATGGCAGCACCCCTCAGATGTGAGGCTGGTTTTGAACATTTCAAATGAAAATAAAATCTGCTTTACCTTTCACATTAGTAGGGCTGGTGGAAAAGTGTGGTTGCGCTTCTTGGGTAAAATCCCCATTTTATTTAAAGCTGCAAAGTTTCACTGGATTCAGTTGATCTGTATCAGATTTCACAGCAAAGAGTCAGACCTTGATGCTAAAACCGCCTCACCAGCAGAGAAGCACCAAGGTTTGTTAATCTTTCTCCCCTTTACATAGCAATACAACAGCTGCACTTTTCTCGAAGTTTTATTCCTCATTTGTGAATCCACCAGGCCTTTTTTGCCCTGTTCATCTGTGCTGTGTAACTCAACAAATAGTGGGACTTCGCTTTTTCAACTAAAATTGTTGCACAGAGCTCCAAGATCCCAACTCAAAGGATGTTGTAACATACTAAGAGGGTCCAAGTTCTGTTTTTTTTCCAACTGAAACTCAAGTGTTAACTTTTATTCAGAGAAAAGGATATCGTTTTCCCCTGTTCTTCATCCAAAGGCAATAAGCGATGCGAATGCTATTATCCCAGATAGGTTGTGCTTATGAGACTCTCTAGGTGTTACATTAAGCATGTTGCTTTTCTCTGAAACGCAAACTATTTTGCAAGAATTTTTCATTTCTGACTAAAAGACTTCTTCTTATTAAATTAGAAGTCTATTATAGTGATCCAGTAACACAAGCATCACAAACAAGAGTGTAATCCCCTGTACAGGTTGATGGTGCAAGCTATTGACATAGGCAGGAGCACCAGAAAACACTCAGCTATCAAATAGCTATACAGTGCCTCAGCCTGCATAGCAGTGATAAAACAGATATCCTACAAAAGCTGTAGGAGAGTACAGGAGGCAGTGCTGGAACTGAGACATCCAGCTGGAACCAGCTCCTTCCTCCAAGACATCAACCAGTGCAGGGCAGCTTGCTCCTTTTCAGTTTCCATAAAACCACATGATAGTCTGGCAGTAAGAAATATCTCTTTTTTAATTATTACTTAAAAACTGTGATAAAATGAATGTATTTAATAGAAGCTGAAGCAAATGCCTCTCTGGAAACCTAACTGGCAGACGTTTGGGTCCTCCTAAGTGGATAATTGATCACAAGGCTAAGTCAGTGATGTTATGGTAATGAAACAAAGAGGAAACTGGGATTTAAGGATTTCAAATATGCCTGTCAAAAACATGTAGTAATACTGTCAGATCAATTTGCTGTCAAATACAGGTGCGATGTGATAAAACCACTGAGTTTTTAGTAGATTATGTTATTGAAGCAGTAATTTAAGAACACATTCTAGGTTATAAATTACAATAAATCAAACTTCTAAACTTGAAAGCTCATACCAGAAGACATGCAGAGCATGATAGGGGAAACAAGAAGTAAATTTAAACTGTATTCCTAAGCTGGAAAAAAAAAAAAAAAAAAAGCAGCAAATTCAATTGCTTTCAAAAGATAATGATCAGAGTCTATAGATCTTGAACAGTTATAAGGAAAAACCTTCTAAATACTTCTGCCCTTCACCTTCCTACATTTATAGTGCAAGAATAACCAAAATTGGGAAAGGAGTGCAATAAGGTGCCTTCACAACATACAGTGGTCAGTAAAAAGAACTGGACAATGACAACAGGGTGGCATTTTTGACAGTTTCGCATAGCAAGTCTTTAATTTCTGTGGATGGCATCATTTCATCAAAAAAAGGAAAGTGTCTTAGGAGACACCAGAACGCTACCTGTTCTTGTAAAGAAAGAACACTTGATTTACATTTCAGAAGTGTTATTTTTAAATGGGAAGACTTTTAACTTTTTCAAATTTACCCCAAAAGTAATGCATCTGTAACTCACAGCCCACGGTTCTCCTGTTTCTGTCCTCTAGCACAGAAACAGAGATAGGAAGAGAAATCTAAAGTCACAGCTTGGACCAGATGGGAAAAATGCTATCAGCTGAGTTTACTGACAGCCACGTAACTGCTAGGATAAGCACAACACCTGGTGCTTAAACAGGATGCGGCCAACCAGCAGGGCAACATCATGCCTGATACTGCCGTAGTGACAAAAGGAGGAAAACAATGATTGATTATTTCAACAGCAGCCAGCAGTGATCAGGGAAGAAAATAAATGAAATTGCATTTAGATCAGTAGACGGAAGTTTAACTAAGTGACATTTCTTAAAACCAGATGACACCTTGTACTCGCATGATATCATATTATTGCAGTACTATGACTAGGCTTTCCTAGTCAATCCATGTTGCATGTAGTGTTAGCCTTAAATTCAAAGAAGAAAAAAATACATACATGCACCTTCTCCCTGTTACCTTCCTGTGCCTTCGTGACCATACAAGTCTCCGCAACAGCCACTGGAGTTAAGTGGAGAACATAGCACAAAGGTGAATACTTCATGTATTTTAATACCTTTTAAGCATAGTTCTGCACATGCAGCCCAGGACCCAGCTGGACATGGCCAAGCCAGTACTCTCCACTGCAAATGGATCATTTGCTGCTTTACTCAAGAGGATTTTCTTCCAGAACAATCGGAGCTGGAGCCAGGCAGCCACCACAATACTGCACAGGGACCAGAATTAGCAAAACGTCCCCAATACTACCTTTTACATAGGTTTTCTTACAGAGAAAGAGGAAAATAATATTTTATTTCTTTGCCTTTGATGAACCTCTCTTCCCAGCAAAGATTGGCCTGAGGTTTTCCCTTCAGATCTGGATTACGAGAAAGCTTTGGTGACTTCACTTTTGGGTGCCATATATTTCCATCTGAAAAGCAGTGCCAGGAGCCAGGTCAGTGTCACAGCAGTACTTCCCCCCTCCCTGCTCCCAGCTGGACTTGTTCCACAAAGATGTGCAGATGCCCAATTTCTGTCAGGGCTCATGCTTAAAATGTGCTGTCAGATCTTATTTCTCACATTACCATCTCAAATGGGCAGAAAAGGACAACTAAACTAGCAATCAGTTTCCCAAAAGAGAAGGTCAAAATAGACTCTACCACATCTGAAGAGTTGTCAGCTGTCATGAGAAGGCCATAATAGCAGCAGCCAGCCGAGCAGCACCTTAATGTGCTTGCTGGAGGAACTGGCACCTTAGCAGAACCTTGCCCAGACCCCTGGGGACTAAGTGTACATCTGTGAAAGCCAACTGTACACTCAACTGCATCAACAGAGAAACAACTAGCAGGTAAAGGAATTGATGGTTCCCCCTGTACTCTGCCCCTTGCAAGGTCCCATCTAGAGTACAGCATCCAGGTCTGGGACCCTCAACAGAAAAAGATGCAAAGCTATTGAAGCAGGTCAGAAGGGACCACAGACATAGCACAGGTTGCCCAGAGAAGCTGTAGATGCCCCATCCCTGGAGACATTCAAGGCCAGGTTGAATGGGACCCTAGGCAATCTGATTTAGTGCCTGATGGTGGCACCCATTGCTTGGCAACCATTTCCACATCAGGGGGGTTGGAACTAGATGGTACTTAAGGTCCCTTCCAACTCAATCATCATCCCAGACTTGATTCAGTGCAAGGTGTGATGTTAAGTGATGCACACATGAGGACATTACCCTTGTGAAGGATTTCTCTGAGTTTTCTCACAACCACACCATGCTGCAGAACAAATTCATATGTTGGTAAAGAGGCGTAGAGGATCTCAGCTCCTGTAGAGGGGAAAGATTTCAGACAGCTACACTTAGCAGCACAGAGTGGCACCAAATGCTAGGACATGAAAAGAAGCTGAAAAAATTGGGGCTGCTCAGCCTGGAGAAGAGAAGGTCTGGGAAGACCTTTCAGTATCTAAAAAGCGGGCTATGAGAATGAAAGGGACAGATTCTTTAGTAAGATCTGCTGTGATTGAACAAGGGGAAATGGTTTCAAACTAATAGAGGGGAGATTTAAATTGGATAAAAGGAAGTTTTTTACAGTAAGGGTGGTGAGGCATTGGAACAGGTTGCTCAGAGATGTGTTGGATGCCCTGTTCCTGGAGTCATTCAAGGTCAGGCTGGATGGGCTCTGATCACCTGATGGAGCTGTAAGTATCCCTGTTCATTGCAGGGGGGTTGGACCAGGTGGCCTTCAGAGATTTCTTCCAACTCAAACAATTCTATGGCTATAAAGAAACACCAGGCTAGGAGGTACTCGAGATCAGTAATGGCTCCACCTCATCCACACGACAAACAGAGATACCAGTTCCCACCCTCAGCTCAAAGCACGCCCTCCCATTAGCAAGACATCCCTACATCACCCTGCTGATTGAACAGGCTTCAATTCAGCTGCTAAGTAAGAAATGCTGGTATGCAGTGATCTGACAGGAGAAGGGATTAAATAGAAAATAACCCCTTGCTCCTAGCTAGAAAGCATATCAACACAGATCTCTACTTATTCTGCCTGTTTACTGGACAGAGGATTAGCCAGTGCCTGTGTTGTACCAAACAGCTCTTGGTCTAAATGTTAGTAAGCTTAGCATTGTCACAAACTTCATCACGCATTAAAAGCTTATATCTGTATCCCTCTCCCCACCCAGAAGGTGAATTGATATTGAACTGATGCCTTCTGCTGCTGCAACAAAATAAACCCCTAAAAACCAGGAGTAAATGGAAAACATAGTGCTTTGTATTGATTGTGATGTTTTCAGTTAACTAGGTTCTGCCCGCGGCCATGCCCCCACAGCACACGCACACCAGGGAAGTGCTGCACTACCCCCCAACAAATAACTTTTAGGAAAGGGAAAGCTGCGTCTGTTTAATAGATGTTTCCAATTTCTTACATCACCATCAGTATCTGCGTTAGTCACTTGGCAGGTTTTCTATAGTTTCACACACCCAAGCCGATTTCAAACCCATTCGGTAATGTCAATGTGACTTCAAGGTTTAATGATTCATTATATTTCAGACCTTAGAGCAAGAGAATGTGTTAATTTTTTTTTTCCCTGCATGGGCTTGGTAGTTTCTTTCTGGTTTATTCCCTCCATATATCATTAAAAAGAAGGTTTGATAAGGGAAAAGGAAAAAAAAAAAATTCTCATTGGAACACACAAAAAAGAGACTTCTTTAGTTAAAAAAAAAAAAAAAAACACTATTATAATGTCTGCCTTTATAACCTGCAGAACCATTACAAGGGTAACAGTTCTTCATGCAAAACACCCTTTCCAGGAATATTAGGCTAATGAAAACTCACTGCTGCCCTCGCATCAAATCCACATGCGCACATATACCAGACTTAGGATAGAAAGCTTTGAGCCTCACTCTTTCTCCAATTTATTATTAAGTTTAAAAAAAATAAAAATAATAATTTTTCCTTCTTACTATTTTCAATGATAATTATTACTGGCATATAGTCCAAACATAAGGCCAGGCATCTCTGCTTGGAGTTCAGTATAACATACACTGGAGTTTAATTAGTATTTGTTGATCTCATCCATAACTGCCAGAGGCTGAAGAGGGAAAGAAGGTTGCAAGAACTCCTCCAGAGCTTCTTTTCTCCCCCATCTTTGTTGCTACACGTGGGAAATTATTCACAGAAACAGCTGGAGGACTGGAGTAGCTCTGGAAGGATGATAGATTCTGTTCAGTTAGCACTGGTTGATATCCTCATGTGAATAACCCTCATGATTCTCCAGCGCTAAGGAAGCCCCAGAAGCTGCAGGGGAAGATTTCTGAAGGCTATGGGTGGCAGCCTGTCCCCACAGGTCCCTCAATCTGCGCCCATCACAGGGGACCTGCTACCTCCTGCATTTGTACTGAATAGCACAGATGGATGTGCTACAGGTCAAGACAGAGAGATGCTCAAGTGATTATTTCCAAGCTACTGTTAGCATATGCTCCTTCACGAGCAATGTCTTTAGTGTCTTGGCAGTAAAAGTACACCCACCATTAAGATATCTGTAGATTTTCCTCAATGTTTCAGCTTCTGCACAATGCAGGAACTGGGTGATGTTTCCCTGGCCCAGGAATCAGAACTAGGATTCTGAACAGAGGAGCAAGGCAAGACAAACACTGCCCTTGGGCACATGGCAAAAGAAGTAAGAAAGTATTTTGCCAAATCTCCCTTACCTAGAAAAGAATAGGGTTGCACTTGGAGTTAAAGATGGGCTGATATTTCATAAGACTGCAAATGGTCAGCCTCAAAAGCATCATTCGATGGTCTGAAGGATCACCATTGTTACTGGGGCTGAGCACCTTGCACAGCTCCAGCGGGGAAGAAATTGCTCTCTTACAGACATATTAACATGCTGAATATGCCACAGCCAAATGGCCTCATTCAGCCCCGAATGAAGAAGCAGTTTCACTGAATTTAATGACTGATTAATATTCATTTAATAATTCTTGCCTAAAACTGCAGCAAATGATTTTAAATTATACCATTTGGGAGACAGCAGACTCAATTCAACGGGATCACTGGGCTCAGACTGTTCTACTCGCTTCTCTCCGGATTGTTCAGTTCTTCCTTCACTTGCCAGGTGATTGGCAGGAGCCTACCCTACCCAACTCTCTGCTTATTTCTGCCTCACTTTTTTTTCTTTTATTTTGCTTGTTTGTTTTAAAATGCACACGTTTTAAATTGCTACTGGAGTGAGGCAATGTCTCTACCATTATTCTCACAAATCTTTGTAGACAGCAGGCTGCTGCAAACCAAGAAGGACAAACCACGCTTGATCTGCTGCCAGCAGACTCCAAAGGGAGCAATAAGGAGACCATACAGGGTAGAAAACAGATCTGTACCAGCACGCAGCACAGCTTGGATCTGCTCATGCTCTATAGCAAGACTGAGATTCTATTTTCTAATGGAAAAACAGAAAAAAATTGAAGAACTCTGATGGGTCTCCGTGAACGAACCATTCAGCCAGCAATAGCCGCACCCACTCCCACACAAAAGACAAGGTAAAACAAACAAACAAAAAGTAAGAAAAACAAAGCACCAAAATCTACATTGTATGCATCTCAAACTTGTTCTTGGGGAAGTGAGTCAGTACACTGTTCCAAGTTCTCTCACAACAAACCCATGGACCAGTGAGCCCAGCACAACTACTCTACACAGAGCACAGATCTAGCCCACACAGCTCCAGTGCTGACACTTGAGGGCTGCCAGCACCGCATCTCTGGGCACTAGGGATCCACAAAACTACAGGCATAGGCAAAGCTATAAGAGGTTTTGGAGCCACGGATGCCCCAAGACGTTGCCTTTCCCCTCCCACTCAAAGGCCCAGCACCATGTCATGCTGCCAAGTATGAGCACCTTGCCGTGCATCCCCTCTACTTCCAGACGGAAGGAAGCAGTCACAATGCAAACGCAGATGTGTGGCAGCCCCTCAAATGCCAGGGAGTCCATTCTCTCTCCAATTCTCCCCACCAATGCAGAAGACAGCACCTTTCCAGCTGTGCCAAGTGCTGGCAGCGCTCCCCCTTATCCAGAGCAAACCTCCCTTCCCCAAGCCTGGCTGGAGCCTGCTCCTCCAATTCCCATCGACATACCTGCATCTGGACAACCACAATTCTTCCCTTTTCAATTTCAATTTTTATTGATTTTTGAGGCACTCATTTCTGAGATGTATGGTATCATTGGATTATACTGTTTAGCAATTTATTTGTGTCTCTCTTTATGCGCTGGATTGATTCTCTTTTTTTTTTTCCTTTCCGCTAAGACTCCAAAAAAGATGCTGCCACTGTTGTTATTTGGCTATCATAACAGCTCACATAGCCCTGAACTATTAGGCAGTGCAGCTCCAAGAAATTTTGTGCTGAGGTAATTTGGAGACTAAATCAAGTTTTATCACTGAATGAGGTTAGCTGATATTAATGGGAAGGCAGGAGTTTGCACTGAATCATTAATGTGGATAAATGGAGAGTGCCTCTTTAATACTTCATACAGCAAGCTCTAATAATGCCTGAAAATCACGGGGAAGCATTGCAAGTTGTATTTAACACAGCAGAAAAGGAGGACTAATCTGACTGCTTCTGGGTCATCAGCTGACGGCTGCATCTTGGTATCCCTGTCCTCACTTCAGGGATGTTTGTGAGTGTCTGTGAACTTAAGAACAGTGCAGCTGGGCCAGTATGTATATGAAGCAAATTGCTGCAAACAAACATTTTCAGAAAATGTTTCCCTGAAACTTGGAATTTTCTTTGAACAGTGAAAATCAACTAACAAATGAAACATAAAATTATAAAGATCAAAGAAGACAACTGAGATCAAGTTCAACCATCAACCCATCACCATGCCCATAGCCAGATCCCTCACTGCCACATCTCCACGGTCCTTGAACACCTCCAGGGATGGTGACTCCACCACTCCCTGGGCAGCCTATGCCAATGCCTTACCACTGTTTCTGAGGAGAAATTTTTCCTGATATCCAACACAAACCTCCCCTGACACAGCATGAAGCTCTGTTATGGTGCAGAGTCTAGAAGGAGTGTTTGTTGAGACGCCATTGAGTGCATTTTGCTATGAATGATAAGGCTTTAAACATGCTTCAGAAGAATACTGTTTACATTTTTCTGATGAATGTAAACCAGAAGAATTTTGCTATAGACAACTCTTATGCAGAATATCAGGTTTATTTATCTTCAAGGTTTTGTTTGTTTGTTTTTTTCCTTAAAAAAACGTTACGTAAATGAAATAACAATTAGAGCCAAGTGTGACGGCCAGTACCTTCCCATTAACTACACGGGAAATGTTTTCCATCCAGGCGCATGCATACATAGATTGTGATGCTCTGAAGTCCACATACAGCGGCTCTGAGCACAAGACCCAACGCTCCAGGACACACAGCCTCAGCTGCCCATCTGCAACACCTAGCAACTGGCAGCCCAATTATTCCAAAGTAATTCATAGCAAGCAAGCAAGGCAAGCTGCATTATCAGAAGCAGATACACAGGTCTGAGGTTAGTCAGTACAGAAGGGAATAAGCAGCCCCAGTATGTGGAAGAAAGCTGCAAAATGATGGGATTACAGAGGAAAAACAAAGTGTACTTACTGCTAGCAAAGGTAATGCAGCATTCTCTGATACCCAGAGAAAAGCAGCTGCTAAAAGCTTACATTAACCCTATGCAACAGTAAGAATGAAGCTCAGTGCTACTCACCAGCTGCAGATACAGAGGAGAGGACGTGGTCAGTTATAAAACAGTATCTGCCAGGCAGCCCTTCCCACATAAAGAGCAAGCCTTAGAAAAGGAAGTAGGGACGAAAGTCTCCGAGAGTGGCCTGCAATGAGAGAGTTAAAAAATAAAAATATAATAAAACCTAAAAAGTCAAATAGCTGTTGTTTGAACAGGGATCAGCCACGCTGTTAGATAGCTTAGTTCTCCTTGTAAGCAGCTAAATGAAATGGCAAGTACCCTAAAAGATTCACTCTAGTGCGGCAAGAGCTGAGTACTGGGCTGCTTCCCCCCAAAAATCACTGATAAATGAGCAGCTGGTAATTAGCTGATCAAACAGTTCTCAGAGGCTACTGCCCTACTGGGCGAGCTGTTGCTTACTGCAGGACCCTTTGGGAAACTCTAAGTGCTCCACTTCATGTCCTTGGGACTACCTTTTTCATGCTACGCTCTCAGTGGAGTACAGTATCCTTCTACTGCCTCCTGACATTTGGGTGAGATGTAGGAATTCATAGATTCCTCCTTTTCCCACCTGAGAGCAGCCGGTGCTCCACCCCTGCAGTGAGGCAGTGACTGGTGCACTCACTTCCCAAAACACAGCTTACAAACCAGTCTTCAGAGAGCATCAGGAACACACTTCATCAGCCAAGTGAGCATCAGTGAAGTTATCAGCACGATGCTGTTCCAGCAGTGCTTTGGGGACTACAGCTGAGGAAAGGGAGTCTGGCAACACTGCAAGTACAATTTCAGGAAAGCTTTTTTTTGTGTTGGCAAATCTACCAGAAAAGACACACGGTGAGCAGGCTTTTACAGAGGTGTAGACTAATACTTAACACTGATGTTTGATTTTTCCCCTGTGAATTCAACTACATTTGGAGTAGCATTCATGCCTTGTAGGATATTCCTTTGCAGACTTTGACTGCAGTTCAGCAGGTTGGTGTCCAGAGCTCTACCTGTGCTGTGCAAATCATGTACACACTGTTACAAGTTGGCAGCAAGAGCATTTAGCAAGGAGCTACATCTGCAGGACACTGCAGTGATGTCCTCTTACAAACAGGGCAGGAGGCTGCTTCTTTCTACAAACTAGGATCAGAACATTCAGTCAAACTGAGATGCTCAGAAGCTTTCTCAGGAATTTAGAAATTGGGATTTAGCCCAGCTGCAACAGAACACATGGCTGAAAATATACCATTTCACTGGCTTTTCTAAGCAATAAGCTTCAGATATCGTCCTATTTTATTGAACACATTTCACAGAGTGGATTTGGAAATGCAAAATCAAAGCCCTGCAGCTAGTCAGCTGTCGCCAACCTCATCTGAAGCAATCCAAGCAATTCCCTCTAATTCCAAGGTAAGGGGCTATTCCAGGAACAGTGACTAAGTTAAACCAAGGCAGACTGCAGGTGAGCTCAGCTGTTCTTCACAGCTATGCACAACAACAACCCATTCAGTATTTACCTTTGAATCTTACTTAGGAAAATGGAGTCTGTTCTCTTTTTTATTTACTGAGTAATAGTAGCAAGAGCAGAAGGTAAAGAGTTAAAACAATAGCAACAGCTAAATCAAAGAAAAGAACTTGAGTGGTGGAACATCACATAGCAACGAGAGAATTATGATGAAGAAATGATTACAGTGTAGAAAGGGTACAAAAGAGTAATATAAAAGACTGAGCTATAAAAAGAATTTCATGTAAGGGGAAAATATACACAAATAGGGAAGATGCAGAGTGCTCAAGAAAATGATTTGAAACTCTGAAATCTTTGAGTTTAGTGCAAAAATACAATGCTTTACAATTGAGAGGACATTATTTGAAGTTTTCAGATTCCTGCAAAGTTCTGCAGCTCGAGAAAGCAGATGTAATTTATAGAGGTTTAAGGCTAAAAGAGATACTTAATGTGTTGGATTTTTCAGTTTGAGCTCTAACAGTACAATAACTGGAATTTCATTTTCTGAGTCTTTAGGAGACCTCCCTCATTGATTTAAGCACCCCACTGGTGGCAAATCTGCCACTTCTTCCTTTCAGCTGTTTCAATAATTAATTACACTTGTAGTTAAAAGATGGATCCTATTTCCATTGGCAACTTTGCTGAATTTTTCTATTCTCCACTGTAAAATCAGATTCAGCCTACTAACAGGGGAGGTGAATATTTTTAAGCCACAAATTATTTTTCCAAGCTGCTCTATGATTCTCTCTTAAAGAATGAGCAGCAGAGCAATGTAAGCACTTTAATTCAGTACAATTCAAGACTGCAATATATTTATGTTACATTACCTACTTTTAGGAAGGCATAGGACAGGTATTGCATGTTTACACAGCTTTCCAAAGCATCTGGAATGCCTTTCTACAAGATAACTAGCGATAGGACGAGAGGTAATGGCTTTGTGTTCAGCCAAAGGAGACTCACGTTGGATATTAGGAAAACCTTCTTCTCAGAAAGAGTGGTAATACATTGGCACAAGCTGCACGGGGAGGTGGTGGGTCACCAGCTTGGAGGTGTTCAAGAATCATAGAGATGTGGCACTGAGGTTATGGGCATAGTGGGGGTGCGTTGATGGCTGGGGTTGACAGTCTTAGTGGCCTCTTCCAACCCCAATGATTATTTGATTTTATGAATGCCTTATGCTTCACCCAAATTCTTAGATTATCCAGGAGACTGTTACATATCAGAAATACAAAGTGGGGCATGGTAAAGAGCACTGTGGCCAATTATCACCAGCAATCTCTACATTTGGGAATAATACTTTTGTTGATGCTTAGTATTTTCCAGCTTACATTAAAAAGACTTCACAGGAAGTTGGTTATCTGATGAGAAAGTTCCTAGGAATATTTTCAGGTTTCCTAACTCTCTTAGTGCCAAAAGGGATGAATTCACATTCAGGAAGGCAGGGAGCTGAGCATGGGCCGTGGCAGGTGGTGGCAGATGTCCTGATCTCAGACCACAGTGCATGGGGAATCACTGCTGTACTGCAAAGAAGGCGAAGGCTGACAGCTGCATGGAGACAGAGATAAACCTTGCATTGGAATGTTCATCTGAAGCCCAAGCTTCAAAGGGTTAGGCTGGGCAGGTCCCAGAAGGTAAAGGCTTCCCCACAGAGGTGGGAAGTGGCACACTCAGCCATCTCTGCCTGAGTAGACATAAACAAAGTATTGCATAAGGCACAGTGCTCCATCTCTGTGGAGGAGGGAAATTCCCCCCCCTACCCCCCCAGAATGAGGGATTGAACAGTCAAAATAATCTCTTTAGCCCTAACTGCAAATGAACCAATTTCCAAGGCAATATTCTTAGACCTGAAAAGTCTCTTTCTTTCACAGAAAATAAATTCAAGCAGGAATGCTACAGGGAAGAAAAAAATCCATCTCAAAGAAAATAATTATTTAGATGTCTTAGAAATCTGGAAGGGAAACTTATTTTGAAAATACACATTGCTTCCCAAGCAAGCATTACCCCTCCAGCAGCTCCCTCACATTCTGCCCATAAAGCACCCAGCGCAATTGCAGAAACACTGAAGACACAGGGGCAGAGGAGGGCAGAACAAGCACTCACTGAGGGCACATAGAACGATACAGCCCTAAGTTAAAAAAAAAAAAAAAAAAAAAAAAAAGCACCTCACATTTGCTTGTCACATCCCATGAAGATGCAAATGCATTTTTCAAGCCAGCACATTCGTCCATCTGCAGATGGAAGCCCAAGGCTTGCCCCTTAAGAAAGTCCAATTCCAACCCTGCAGCTGTACAACCCACATGAGCAATGTCCATAAAATATTCTCCTATTAAAGGGCAGCTGAGGGCTGCAGCGAGACTTGCACTGAGGGGGGGCAGCAAGAAGGGCAGATCTACAGGAACACAGGAGACATCACGGGTTCAGGAGCCACTAGACAGAGAAACCAGGCTGAGCACAAAGGCTCACACAACCACAGATGTCTCACTTTGCTTTTGGGTAAGGGCTTCCTTAGGCAACTGCCTACTTAACCCACACCTGAAGGTCCCCTTCTGTGAATTTTGGCCCTAAAAAATCCTGTGGGGTTGCTGTCTCCCTTGAGGAATTGGCTGGGGAGCATTTCCAGAAGCTGGAATGTGTGCTGAAATCAATCAAGTTAAATGGCAGTAGATGAGAATAGGAATGAATAAACCTCGAGGGATATCATTTGTCATTTACTGTACTTGTTAAAAGTTACAAAACAGCAGTTCAGCAGAGGTTAGAGAAAGGACAATGCAAGAACACAAACTTTCAACCCATTTCTGAAACTGTTCACCATTCCAGTATTTTCCAAGAGGATGAAAAATTAACTATGAAGGAAATAATAAGGAATAAAATGAAACCTTTTCTTTTTGCTTGTTTTTTTAATGTCAAAGTGATAAGCTATTAAGACTTTTCAACCATCACTTAAGAAGTTGAGAGATCCTGATCATCAATAACTTTTGGACAATAAAAAGTCCATGAACAAACACATGGAAATGATAATAAAGAAAACTGCACAGCCAGAGGTCAGATCTACTTTATAGTAGGAGCTGAACTCTGATAATTCACAGTAGATTAAATTCAGCAGCAGCAGAGGCTTAGCAAGAAATTTGGATGTTAGTAAGATTTAAGCTGGGAATAGGCCTCATTCTTATTTTACAAAGGCCAGACATAGGCTCATACATGTTTATGAGGAAAAAGCAAAAGTGACTGAATTTTAAAGAATGAGCTCCGCAGAAAATAGTTTGGGCATAGCAGAGTCCATGGAAAATACTGTCAAAAGTTAGAGGGCAATAACTGAAATTTTCCTCAGCAACCTTCAACTTCACTTCCAAACGTGAAAAGCTGAAAAACCATGGCTAAGAATATTAAGTACAGACTGGCTTTTTGAGTATTTTTCATCTTCCTACAAAACTGAGAATTCTGAAAGCAAGCAAACAGTTTTTGTTGCCTGTCATGTTCTTGACTTGAAAAACATTTTGGGGGATACTTTTCTATTAATTATTCTTTAAAGCCCAATTCAATTTTCTCTGTCAATCACACAGCTGGTTACAAAGGGTGACAAAACAAAGAGCAAAGCAGGAGCCTCAGGAGTTCAGGGCTACACTGAAATCTGCATGCCATGGAGAACAAGGCTTCAGGCTGGAGACCAAATATCAGCACTTTCCTCTTGAATTTGCTCCAAAGCAAATATGACCCAATGCTCTTTGCTGCCTCCCTTTGTCCACCTTATGTATGTGCACTGAATGCTCTTCATGGCATGGGGTTGTGGCTTGTAGAGCTGCCACCTTAGACAAACACTGGGTTCCAAACAAAAGATGAAATCTGCAGATTTGGCCACCAAAATAGGACTTACAGAGGGCAGCTTGTGTTATGCCTGTGCTAAGAGGGCTTCCCTCACAGCAGAGGATTTCTTCCGGAAACTGCAAACTTCACGTGGAACTGTTCATCCTAGCAGCTACATAGGGTTGGACTAAATGATCTCCAGATGTCCATTCCAACCCTTACAATTCTGTGATTCTGCTATACTCCAAAAGAGGGCAGTTCTCTGTAGATAAAGAAGCCTTTCCTAACAGAAGAGCCTTGCCGCCGTACCTGCAGCATCACATCAGAGATTCAGGGACTCTGTGGAAGGTCTGTCCAGAGGCTGCAACATTCCAGAGATGCAAAGGGATTTGCTGGGCAGAGGGGCAGCACTGTCTGTCATTGCCATTAGCAGGTGCCTAGTACTGTAGTCACACGCTGGCAGAATTAAATTATGGCCTGCTGAGATCCTGCTTACCTATTCCTGTCCATAGTCTGTTCTTGAGAGGCAGTTGCAGCTGAAGAGACAATATAATTTTGATACCTGCTTAATTTGTGTATCTATATCCTGCCTGACAGAATGATTTCTCCGGCTTTATAAATGGATCCATGTTCCTCCCAATTGGCATTCATTCTTCTTGCTGCAAGAGCATCCATCTGCCTGAAATCTTTAGAGAAACAGTTCATGGGGAGCAGTTAATTGTGATCTCTCTCAAAAAAATTAGTCCCTATTTTTCCTCTGACAAATGAAGACATTGTTCCAACAATATTTTCCTTCTCCACAGACAGTGCTAAATATTTGTATTGTGTGCCTCCTAGAAACGCTCCTCTCCTCATGAATAAACACCAGGCTAACACAAGCAGCTTCCAGAAGGACACGGGGAGCAGCTGACCTCTTCACCCCATTCCCCATTTTAAATACCAGGTTCCCCATGACAGCCATTTAAAATCAACACTGACCCTGACACCTGACCCAAGTCTTTTGCATTTGCCAGAAGACATACTTAAACAGGACCAACTTGGCAGCATATAGCAAACAAGCCCAAGCTTTGCATTGTAACATGTTACAACCCAAGCCACTTATTAAAAAAGAAGAATTTAAAGTGAATGCACTGTTGGTAAGGTTAGGTAAACATGGCCAATTTCTGCCAATTCCCGTTTCACTGAGCATGCAAGCACTGGCATTCCTCTTTCCTCCCCTGGTTTTTACACACTGACCTCTTCAGCACAATACCTCTGTAATTTGAAGAATTATTCCCTATTAACTACCAACCCTGATACAACAACAGTCCATTGCTGGCCAAGAAAAGGCCCAATGTTTGCTGAACACGCATCCAAAGCCCAGTACTCCCAGCTTTCCAGGTGCCTTTCCACTCAAGTACAGAGTGAGCCAGGAGCACAACTCCCATCAAGGAGCATACCTGCCAAAGCAGGGCTTTCATGCAGCTGCATTTTTATTTCAAGTTTAAAAGAAGGAGCAAAAGAAGAAAATAAAATGATGATGGCTATCGGAGTTACTTTGCCATTTACCACTTCTATTCTTCTGCACTTTAAAACTATCTCAAGCACCAGGAAAAAGAAGCAACAGATTCAGTTCTGTCCAAGGCCTTTGTGTCCCAAAGACTCCCAACTACAGCCAGCCTTTTAAGAAGATGTCAAAATATTCATGCAATAAGGTTCCTTTGCTATAAAGAGCATCAGAAAGACAGCCAATTTACAAAGCTCTTCTGCTGCTGTATTCTAATTACTGTGAAGTAGGGCTCAAGCAATAAGCAAGCTAAATAGATTTTCTCTTCTGGGAGGTGAATATATGAGCTGATGTTTTTCATTTCTTTGTTGTTGTTGCTTTTTTTGTTTATTTTTTACTTAAGAGATTGGCTAGAAAATTGACTAAAACTACACCACTGCTCCCAAAAGAGAAAGTCCCCCTACACTGCTCAAACAGCTATTCAATGTTTCTCCACATTTTAGGGTGACTTTCCTTTTTTCTTCTGCAGTTGTAGATGTCATATTTATACCATGTCATCTTTCTCCCTTCCTAACCAACCTCCCAGTTAATGCAGGCCATCACATGCCCTTGTGAAGTTCCCAGCATCTGTGCCAGATGTTACTACAGCACTGCTTTCTTGCCCTTCATGGGAATTTTTAGTCCTCCAAGATCAGTTTCCATAGAAGAAAAAATAGGTTGCTGCAATCTCCCCTTCAGCCTTAGCCCTCTTATTATGATATGTAAATCCCACCTGAAATTAGGTCATCAATATTTCCATACCAGGTGTTATGATCAAAGTTAAAGTGCACACCTTCATCCCTCATTTCCTTGCTCCTACTGAGTGCCTCTGGAAACAATTCCTGGGACTCTGGCTAACAAGTAGGAGTCTAAGTAAGATGAAGTCCTACACAGAGTCTCCTAGAAAATAATGGTAAAATCTCCCAGCTTTACTGCAGAAGCAATTATGATTCCATTGCATAGCTCCAGAGGAGCATGTTTCTGCTGCTAAATAAATTTCTATGCTATTTCTTTTATAGAAAGACAAAGCTTATGTGTGAGATTTCTCTGCATTCTGCATTGGCACATGTCAGGTAACACAGAAGGGCACGAATAGGATCACACTGCTGAAGTCCATGGAGCCATTTGCACTGAGCTCATGGCAGAAGCTCAATTCTGTATTTAAAAATACTGGAAGTGTTCAGCTGTTGAGTTCCATTCCTCAGTACTTTCAATATTGCTTTCCAGATGGAAACCAAATTCTTCATGTTTACACAACTGCTTTATTTTGATCCCAAGAACAATTACTAAAGGGGAAAATAGATAGAAAATCTTATAACTACTCTGCCAAGATCCCCTCTGCACAACACTATTTGATTTTGCATAAAGAAGAATCCAGGAGCAACATTTGTGTTTAGATCTCAGATAAATGCGCTTATTCACGTATTTTCCTTAAAATTAGCTTTTAAATCCTCACCACTACTCGACACTTCCCAGCAGCCCTGCGGAGCTTCTGTTTTATTTAAAGGTCTATCACCACCTGTCAGTGCAGCATCAAGAACACGCTGGAACATCCCATTAGTCCTGAGCCTGGATAGGACAGACAAGGTTTTTTAGTAGCTTCACTGTATTAATGCTTTGTTAGAGTTTCTTACATGTCTCCTGCTAATAGGAATAACCTCTGGAGCAATAGCAATTTATCCATACATCTAGCTCACGCTGCTTGTCACAGTAAGTAACAGCTGATAACCCTCTTGGGCTGTTTTCCATCGTCAGTAGAAGCGCTTTCATTCTAGAATACATTATTTTAACCTGTCAGAGTATAAACAGGACAATTACTTAGACCAATGTGGGCTGAAAGTGTTGATAACTAAAGTTAAATCCAGCATTGTCACACTAATGTGCTCGTGTTAAACCAAGCACAATGAGGCAGCTTGCCTTCTCAAATGAAAACATTTGTCAAACTCTCTAATTCAAAATCGACCAAGTACAGATCTCTTGATTTGCACTGCTTACTGACAAGCCTGGGAAAGCAGCAGTGGAAATGGTGAACTGATTATCAGGGCAGAGAGAGAAAATCACTGTGCAGGAAGAACCAGGCTGGCTTGTGTCTGCAAAGAGAAAACTTGAGGACTCAGGGACAGAAGGGATTTGTAGACTTGCACAAAATCCTCCTGCACTCCTGAGTACCCAGGAGCAGTGTCTGATCCCTGGATATCTCTGAGCCCACCAAACCTGCTAGAGCTGCCTTTGCATCCTTCTCTTACTGATT